>NC_080026.1:119811530-120420761 GCF_030020395.1 Manis pentadactyla | reverse complement strand
CCAATCTCATCCCCATCTCTTTGAAAGTCCAAGTGTCCCAGAAACTTCTAAGCAAGTAGTAAAATTTACTTCTGGTCCATTTCCTGGAAAGAGCATGGATTATCCAGCCTGTTGTACCTTTCCTTATGTTTTCAGTTGTAATTGCCAGAAACTTCCAGAAATGTGCTACTTCAAGTTAGCTGTATTCATTTCTAGCTTTTTACTAAAATGTGCACATTTAAAAACAATTATCTGCTCGTTTTTATTTCTTTGGTACATAGGCATATATTACATTAAGGCAAATCATGATAATAGCATTCAGTATGATATCATCAGGGTTGCCCTATTCAACGTTTTTGTCAGAGGTTATGATTTTGTATCATTCCCAGGGGTGGTTTAATCAAATAATTGAATCAGAAATTCTTTCTATTCTGTTTTGAGAGACGTTGCCTTCACTTCCTAACTTAATTATCATATCTTTTATATCATAACCCTGAAAATTAATTCTCCAATTTGAGTTTGAATCTTCTTATACTAATTGAGTAACTTTCCTGTTGCTTTAAGTAATCAAAGTTCTGTATTTAAGCAGAAAATTTAAATTATTGAAACATCTAAGACTGATTAAGCAAAGATTCAAAGAACTTTGTATTTGAAATATTTCTGCCATTTATTGCTATCCAAGGTGATAAATACCCTTTATCCCTTTGACTTCTATATTTGTTAATATCTTAAAAGAATGATCTTGGAAAGATTGAGGAAAAGAGAGCACATCTTTGGCAAATCAGAAACTCCTGTTAAGAAATGGCACAAAGTACTTCTAGGTTTTTGTCTAAAGTGCTCTAAATGATAATGGGGCTTATTTGAGTCAGGGCATAGGAAGAGAGAGACAAGATGAGAATTTTGGGATCAATAGTAAATGATTATATTAGTTAAATAAATGATTGTAATATTTAAATATTAGTTAAAAATTTAGTATATTCAGTGAAATTTCTTTTCTCTGAAGCTTTATATTCAGTCATGAGATGCACCCTCCCGCAACACACTAAGATTTTTTTTCACTATGTGCATACTTGTTAAAAAGGGCTTATTTTGTTACTTTGAAATAATATGAGAATTACTGTTCTTTTTGTATTTCTTAATTACTATGTTATTTTTCTAGCTAGAAAATGCATGCAATGATTCTATCTTTTCTGAATGGGAAACAACGGTCATACAGCATCCCTGCAGCAACAGAAAGTTATGGCAGGTAAGTGTATGAGGATGAGCAACACCATAGGAAGATTAATGGCCACGTTTGGGAAGCATCTATTTCTCTTTATGTTAGCTAGAAAAGATATTTAAAAGTCATATGTGAGAAAAAAGGAGAACATTCTATGTGATGTTCACATAGAATGTAAAAGTAATGAAAAGCAGGATGTGGCTGTTCTGTAGAAGAACATTCATATGTTTTTTAAATACCTTATTTTGAAATAATTTTGCATCTATAGAAGAGTTGAAAACACTGTGTAAAGTTTCTTTATGCCATTCATCAGATTTCACATATGTTAACATCATACAAAACCATGGTATATTTATCAAAACAAAGGGAATAAGATTGGTCCAGTACTGTTAAGTAAACTACTGACCTTATTCTTCTCCAACATATGACAGTTCTTAGTCTTCTCTTGTTTTGCATGATATTGGTATTTTAAGAGAATTGTTCAGCTGTTTTGTAGAATGTCCCTCAATTGGGATTTGTCTGATGTCTTATGAACAGTTATGGATTTTTAAGAAATAATTTTTGATTTAGAGCAATTTCAAATTTACAAAAAAATTGAGAAGATACATAAGTTACAGAGAGTTCCCCACACAGTTACTAACATTAACATATACCCTATTATTAACATCTTACATTAATATGGTACATTTGTCACAATAATGAACCAATGTTCATGCATCATTACTAACTAAAGTCCATACTTTATTTAGATTGTCTTAGTATTTACTTACTGTATATTTTCTGTTCCAAGATAACATCCTGGATACCACCTAATATTTAGTTGCCATGTCTCCTTATGCTCCTCTTGCTTGTGACTGTTTTCCCTGGTTTTTGTTTTTGATGATGTCAGAAATGTTGAGGAGTACTCCCCAGGCATTTTATAGAATGTCCCACAATTAGAAGTTATCTTATTTTTTTTCTTAATTATGGGTGTATATGTTAGGGAAGAAGACCACAGAAATAAAGTGCCATTTTCATCACATGATATCATGCCTACATACTGTGAACATGAATAATTACCATTGATGTTAATCTTGACCACATAGCTAAGATAGTGTTTGTCAGGTTTTTCCACTGTAAAATTACTCTTTCATCCCCCTTTCCAACTTGTATTCTTTGGAAGGAAGCCATTATGTAAGTCCACACTTAAATAGTGGGAAGGTATGCTTCACTCCTTGAGAAATATCACTGAAACTAATCCCACACACAGCCTTCATTCTAGGCTTCCACCTTTAGTTAGCTGTCCCTTCTTTTTCCTGATGGTGAAAAACTAGCACCCATTACCTACTATTTATTTACTTTTGGTTACATCTTAGAATATAAGTAAGGAGGTTTCAGAATTACTAAGCCATACTCCTAGTAAAAAAAATTACCAACTAGAGTACCGTGTTTTCATACAGTTCTTTTTGTCTTTAGCACTACAGTATCCAGTCAAAATACTGTTTTCCAGAGTTACTTAGGTCAGCTCCTCCCCGCCACTGTCTTCAGTGAGATTTTAACATTTTGAAATTAATGCTAATTTTGATACAATTAAATTAATCCATGATAGTTTGCATCCCTTCCTGTGATTTCCCCACATTATGGTTGACTTGTCTTTTAACATGTACCCTGTGTGATGTACTGTTTTCTGAATTTCAACAAATGCATAGTCATGTGTGTGCCACCTGGTACCATAAGAAAGAGTCCCATCATCCTAAATTTCATCTGTGCTGATATTG
This sequence comes from Manis pentadactyla, assembly GCF_030020395.1. Classification (NCBI taxonomy): domain Eukaryota; kingdom Metazoa; phylum Chordata; class Mammalia; order Pholidota; family Manidae; genus Manis; species Manis pentadactyla. Next base: position 120,417,806 of record NC_080026.1, on the reverse strand, counting down.
TAGTCGACTCTTCCCCCTTCCCTCAACCCTTGGCAACCACTAATCAGCTTTCTCTCTCATAGTTTTTTGTCTCTTCAATAATGTCACATAAATGCCATCATACAACATATAGCCTTTTGGGTCTGACTTCTTTCATTTAGTAAAATGCTTTTAAGGTCCATCTGTGTTTTTGTATGAATTAATAACTCATTCACTTTTTTATTGCTGAGTATTATTCTACTTATGGATGTACTACAATTTGTATATGCATAACTCTCTTCCAGGACATCTTGGTTGTTTCCAGGTTAACCTGCTATAAACTCTCTTCAGGGGTTCGTTACAGAAGTGGTAAAGTTTTTTTGGGGAATAGAAGGTTGAGTTGCTGCTCACCAAACAGAAATGTTAGAAAAACTTGGAGTCTGGAAAAATAAAAAAGAAAAAGAAAAGAAAAACGTGGGTTTCATTCCAAACTCTATCATACAGTCTTGGGAAGAGCTTTCTGAGTCTCAGTTTCTTTGTCTGTCCCCAAATAGTGCAGGAATCAAGAAAGAGGCTGCACATAAAACATCCCCCACATGGTAAATTTCTGTGCTATTTTGGCCATCTTCATAACTGTGATTGGATTTAATGAGCACATTCCTTTTGAGCACCCAGTATGCCAACCACTGTGCTGGTAGTGGTAGCAAGAACAGATGACCCTATGATCCAATTCCTGGGTCTAAGGCCAATATTTAATGGGAACTGGATCTGAAAAAGGAGAAACACAGAGGTGTGCTATGAACACAGGGCACAGATGTTAATGACAACCTCCCTTGTGCATGTTGGGCTAGTTAGCAGATGAAGATATGTGAAACTGAGTTAATGTGGGGAACGGGAAAGGGCATGGGCTTTGGGGTCAGAGAGAATAAGTTCAATCTTATTATTCATGTGGCTATTCAATAAACCAATAGTCTTGGACAAATCACTTTATTTCTCAGAGCCATTGGGATTTACTATTACTAATCAATGTATAAAAATTACTTGACATATTCAATTACTCACTCACTAATTCAACAAATATTAACATTGTTTAATGCCATAGATTAGATGGAAGGGTAGGGTGTGAAACCACATATACATGAAATGAATAATTAACTTTGGATGATGATAAATCATATGTATTTAATAAAATAGGGTGATGTGGGAGGGAGTGACAGAAGAAGAAACATTAGACTGGGTGGATGAGGAAATACTTTCTAAGGAGGGAATATTTTAGCTGAAATGTGAATGATAAAAAGGAGTCAGCTAAGCTCAGTGGACTGTTATGAAGACATGCCAAATGATAATTACAGAACTCATGTTTTTATTCAGAAAATAGATATCAAATCACCAGAGCAGGATGGGAACTTAGAGATAATCGTAACATGTGACTATTTTATTTTGGAATGTGTCATAATTATCTAAAGAATTTGTTAAAATGCAGATTTCAGGGCTCCAACTCTCAGTCCCCCGATTAGTTCAGCACAGAGCTAAGGCTTAATTTCTATGTTTGGCAAAACTCCCCAAGTCCAGCTTTCTTCCCAAACTCATCACCCCCTTGGATTCCAAAGAATCAGCAGATACATTGTTGCTGTGCTTGCAGCAGTCTAATTTCCAGCAAGAAAGCGGACAGTATCTAGGGTAGTGAAGAGTAGAATTGGAAAGGTTGCTCTGAACTTGTGCTGACTGTTGACTGTGAATCAGGCCCTTTCCACAGCAGCCCTTTCTTCTCTTCTGGCCTCCCTGCTGCCTGAAAAGACTAACTCTAGAAAAACACCACAGATCATGACTGATTGGATGGTTAAAAATAATTCCATCTGCTTGGACCCTGCCTTTTATCAATAATGTTACTACTAATGTCATTAATTTAACCAAAAGGATTTTATTTGTATGGCCTTGTTACATGCTAACAGATTGGCACTTGGAAAGATTGGGTCAGTTTACATTACTGCCAGCACTGTCGCAGGGTACCAGTGCAATAGTCCCCTCCTTATCCACAGGGGATACATTCCAAGACCACCAGTGGATGCCTGAAACCACAGATAGTATTGAACCCTATATATACTATGTCTTTTCCTATACATACATACATACATACCTATGACAAAGTTTAATTTATAAAGTTGGCACACTAAGAGATTTACAGTAATAAGTAATAACAAAATAGAGCAACTGTAACAATGTAGTGTAATAAGTTATGTGAACGTGGCCTTTCTCTTTCAAAATATTTTATTGTGCTGTACTTGCTCTTCTTGTAATGATGTGAGATGATAAAATGCCTATGTGATGAGATGAAGTGTGGTGATAGGCATTGTGATGTAGGGTTAGGCTACTATTGACCTTCTGACGATCTTTTAGAAGGAGGATCATCTGCTTTCTGGTGGTTGACCTCCGGTAACTGAAACTGAAACCAGAGAAAGCAAAACTGAGGATAAGATGGGGGCTATTGTCTAACCCAACTGTGAATAAAAAGCTTTTCTTTTATTTGTTTATTGAAATAAAGTTAATATACAATATTATATTGGTTTCAGATGTACCACATAGTGACTCATAGTTATATACATTAGTAAGTGTTCACTGTGGTAAGTGTAGTTACCCCCTGCTACCATCCAAGATATTACAATATTATTGTTTATATTCTCTATGTTGTACTTTCATTCCTTTGACTAACTTATTTTACAATTTACAGTTTGTACCTCTTTATCCCCTTCACCTTTTTTTACCCATTCCACTACCCCCCTCCCTATAGTAACCAACTGTCTATTGTCTATATTTATGGGTCTATTTCATTTTTGTTTTTTGTTTTTTTTAGATTCCATATATAAGTGAAATCATGTGGTATTTGCCTGTCTCTGCCTGGCTTATTTTATTTATATGGTACCTCCTAGGTCCATCCATGTTGTCGCAAATGGCAACATCTCCTTTTCATGGCTTAGTACTATTCTGTTGCATATATATACATCTTCTTTATCCATTCATCTAGTGATGGGCACTTGGATTGCTTCTGTATCTTTGCTCTTGTAAATAATGCTGCAGTGAACATAGGTGTGCATATATCTTTTTAAATTAGAGATTTTGTTTTCTTCAGGTAAAACCCCAGAAGTGTAATTGTTGGGTTGTGTGGTATTTCTATTTTAAAATTTTTGAGGAACTTCCATACTGCTTTCCACAGTGGCTGCACCAGTTTACATTCCCAGCAACAGTGTAGGAGGGTTCCCTTTTTTCCACATCCTTGCCAACACTTGTCCAGGGAGATGTATCCAGAAAGAAATTTCTCACTCTGATGTTCATGAGACTCTTGCCTATGTTTTCTCCTTGGGGTTTTATGGTTTTATATCTTATATTTGGGTTTTTAATCCATTTAGAGTTTGTAGTTGTGTATGGTGTAAGACAGTGATCTGGTTTCATTCTCTGTGAATAATAAGCTTTTCAATCAAATTTTAGCTTTAAAACCTGATGCTTATTTTATCTGTAAACTTTTATTTGATATCTAATTTCATTTTTTCCCTCTAAGTAGCTTAACAAATTCTTGAGATACTGCGTTTAGTTGATTTTTTAGGCTCAGTTCTGCTCTCTCTTCCTCTCAGTAGGTGGTTTTAGAATTCTGTTTGCAAATCTTTAGTACTATGGCACGTGTGGATAAAATGAAAGTTCCTGTGACCCTGGTTGGCTAGCTCACTACATATGTGTGGGCAATGTGTTGCTGTTGACTGTATATGAAGAGCTCCACCCAGTGCTCTGGGTGACACCGTGGCATGGCTGCAAGGCTGCAGGAGAGCAGAGCAGAGGCTGGAGTGGTGGCAGCACTGAGGACAGGGGCCCGGAGGACGGCTGTGCGGTCAGAGAGGCCCAGAGGCAGAGACCAGCTTGCTGCGTGCAGACTCGCTCTGAGTGGATGAGATTTTAGTGATTGACCTGCCACCATGGAAGTAAAGTTGAGTATAACCATTGCACCCCAAGAACGTTCTACTGCCATTTCTTTGGTCACACTGAATCCATAACGAACTTGCCTGGGGCTGAAACCCATTGGCAAGACAGCATGAAAAGTTATGAAGCTGAATTGCAAGAGGGATGAGTACAAGTGTGAAGATGGCCCCTGTACTGAGGGCGTGTTCCTGAGCTGTGGGAGACATGGCTCCCAGGGACATACGCTCTGGGCCCCCCTCTCTGTTGTCCTCCCCTTCTTAACTTCCACCACTATGGGAGATGATGTTACCTCAACACTCAGAGCAGTCTCAAAAACGAAGAAAGTGCCTAAGAGTTTTCAGCCTGAGGTAGCCTGCGGGGAATGAGGAGTATTCACTATCTCCTTCCGCCTTGGGATGGCAGGCATTCACAGGTTCTTCCAGGAACCCTAGCTTTCTGAGAGGGTGGGGGTGTGTGGGACAAATGTTTTATTAAATTTAAAATTACAAAAAAGAGCAAACTGAAGTGTAAAAATGAAAAACTGTCCCCCTTTTAAAAACAATCCTGTGTTAAAGATTAATGTGTTTGTAATAGTTTTACATTATTTTAAAAAAAATGAAATAATATTATCATACATAAAATATTATAACATAACATAATGGACACTAGTGTACTCAAGAACCCTTCTTTGTCAAAACTTAACATTTTGCCTAACATCAATTTTTTCTTTGCTTATTCAAAATTTGGTTGAGTTTTGTAACAATAGAATCATACCGTTACATTGTTTCTAAACTTGTACTTTTTATTCAATGATAACTCATTTATATTTTTTCAAGTTAGAATAAATAATGTTTCTCAACCTTGGATGCACATTATAATCATTTGAGGAGCTTTGAAAACAATACCCACACCTACAGAAATTCCCATTCGGTTCTTCTGGAGAGGATTAAAAGTCCCCAGATTAATTGAATGGGCAGCTCAGCCTGGGAAGTATTGAAATACCCTTTTTTTTTTCTTTTACTGTTGTTTGTACCATCAGTTACTTTATTTCAGTTAGACTCAGTTTAACAGCATCCGGCTTAGTTTCTCCCATGTATACATACTGAGTCCTAATGCATCTGTGTCTGATATATAGGAGAGTTGCTCCTTAAATTGTGGAATATAGACCCATAGACCTATTTGCCTTGGCTCAAAGCTAGCTTTGGTAATTAGGAATCATAGTAAATGAGATGAACTTAGATTTGATCCCAGATCAGGCAGGTAATGACCCAGTGCAAGTGCATCTACTCAGGGCCATCTGCAAGTTAATTTATGGCGGGCTGGCACTCTGATGATTCATGCCTCTTTAAGCTCATTGCAAAGTCACCTGGTGCCCAGACTGCACCAGTAGCTCAATTGGCCATCTGACTCCAGTGATAGCAGCACGAGGTTTCCTGCTTTGTGGATTAAATGTTTGTTTGCCTGCTTTACTGCTGAAGCATCTCCTGGGAGATCCCAAGGAAGCAAAACGTGGGACAACTGGGTATCAGACCCTGTGCTCCCAGATACAAGGTAAGAGGAAATACCGAGTTTTACTCTTCAGCCTTAGAAAGTTTGACAACTGCGTGTGAGTGTAACCTGGCATGCCCTTTTTCTTCAAAATTTTTCCTGTGCTCTCAGAACAAACAAAACCTCTGAAAGAAATGCAAGGGAAGGGACTTAAATGTAAGCCTAAGGGAACTGTTCTTTTATCTAGACGTTTGGTTTCTAGGCGAGGCTATTCCCTATAAATGAGAATGTATTTGAAAAGAAATACTGGTTGCATAAAGATAGGGCTGGAAATGGTGTCTTTTCAGTGTGTTGCTTTCCCCACTGGGTCCAGGGGCTCCCCTTTGCAGGGATTCCTGGAGCCAGGATTTTGATTTTAACTTCCAGGCTGACCTTCTTTTTAAAACAAAGCCATACTGCTAGGTAGCAAAAACAGTGAGGCAAAATTATCTTTCCCAGTCCTTGGCAAGGCCTGAATCTGTTTAATTTTATTCATTTTTAAACATGCATTTATTCGGTGCCTGGTATGTATCAGCCACTGTGCTGAGAGGGTGGCTTATGGGTGAGCAAAGCAGGTATGGTGTCCTTTTTCGTGGCGCTAGCACTCTGGTAGGAAAACAGATGAAAATACCACAGTTGGAATATAATTCAGGAAAAATCCCCCTGTTTCTGTTTTTACTCCTTTCCACCTACTCCTCTAGCTTCCCTCATTACCTTCCTTCCTCTCTCTGCACCCCCCCAACCCCAGGTCCCTGGAGGTAAAGTTTCTAAATCTGTGGGGAAATGGAATCATGCATCCTCTCATATAACTGGGCAAAAAAGTCTCAAAACCTGCAAGAAAGAAAATGAAATTGTCCCGAGTGAGAGACCGGCAGCTACATCGTGGGATGGAGGGGGCCGGGTGGCCTGAGTTAAGAACCAGCTGGGAAGATGCCCAGGTGGGTGTGGGAGGGTGCTAGCTTCAAATATGTGATGTCATAAGCCACATGTATGCTTTGCTTAAAAGGTATATTTTTAGAGCCTTGGTTCTTCACTGAAGTTCAAAATGAAGTGCAAGTGGCACAAACTGTCCCTTGGATATAGTGAGCATTTGGCTCAATTCAGAGGCTGGAGAAACTTAAAGTTTACAGAGGATTTCTGGAGTCATGATTGATTTTTTTAAATTGTTGTAACAGAGCAAGCTGTCCTGTATCAAACCTCCCCTTGGGGCATTATCAGAGGTAGACCTCTCCATTAAAAGGGCCCTGTAATGACCTTTGAGGGAGAGGGAGCAGGCATCAATAAAGTTCCTGTAAAGTGCCAGTTAGTATCATCTTAGGCTCTGTGGGTATATGGTCTCTGCCACGATGACTCAGTTCTGCTCTTGTGGATCTGAAGCAGCTGTAGTCTGGGTGTGGCTGTGTTCAAATGAAGCTTTGTAAGTTATGGGCTCGATCTGCCCTGGGGGCTCTGGTTTGCCTGCCCCTGACTTCATGGAAGGGCACAGGTCTGGGAAGCAAGAGATGCAGTTGTTAACCCCGCTATGCCTCGGCCTCTCTGAGGAGTCACCTTGGGCAAGTCACTTTGTGTTTTGTGTACTGTGTTTTCAAAGGAAAATAATGAAAGCTGTTTCACCTGTCTGGGTTGTGGTGAGAATGATATGAAATTGCAGATATGGAAATCCTTGGAGGAAGAATTTTAAAAGCAGCGTACAAACTTAAAGAGGCGACACGTTATTGTCCAACTTTGGCATTGAAGAGTAAGATTTTATATAACTGACTGCTCACTTTCTTCAAAACCGTGCAGTCAGAAGCACATTTCTTTTCTTTCTGCCATTCAGTCCAGTCCCTTCCTTATGTTCTTTCACATCCCTCTTGGCCTAGGTTTGGCTCTAGACATACTAGCTTTTCCTCAAAGACCCACAGCCAGCATATAAACTCTCCTGTCATGGAAAGGGTGAATTAACTTCCGTGGCCCATGTAGCTCCCGCGTGTTCCCCTTGCCTTCCAAAGCCCATCTTTCCTGTTGATAGGACAGGCTTTATATGCCCTGTTACAGCTGTTAATGTGGCATGGTAAACTGTATTTAGAAATAAATGGCAAAATAACAGTTGACAGGGAAGCTTCTTAAAGATCCCCCTTTCTTTGTGTTTAATGCTTCTGCAGCTCTTAGGAAGCAGCTGGGGGTCCATTATACCTTGGAGGGCAAGGCTGGAAGCAGTGACTGATACTCCCCCAGCTGGCATTTTCCTGCTGAATAAGGAGCCTTCTGTCTCTGGAGAGCAGGATCTGCCTTTGCAAGGGCCAGTGCCCCTGGTTCTGGCTCTATCACTGTGCTCTTCAGGTGGGAGGAGAGGCGAATAATACTGCTGGGATACAGGGATGGAGCTGCCTGCTGTTCACCAGCTGGGGTCTCGGGCAAGTCTTCTACCCTCTCAGGTCTCTGCTTGTGAGAAGAGGTTTAGACAGTAAGATTGCTTCCAGCAATTCGTATTTCTTTGACTCCTCTTCTGGCCTCAGTGGAAAAAGAACTAAGACTCCATCTCTGCTTCCTACCACAGTCTGGTCCATTTCAAGGCCCCTGCATGTACAGGTGGGGAGAGAGAAGGCTGGTGTGTCGACTTAGCAATTCAGAGGGTGCTAATGTGCTCTTGAGGCTCTGGCCAAGTGGCCTCCCCGTCTCCTGGATGGAGGCCTGATGGAAAGGAAGGTTTTTGGGGGCAAAAAGGCTCTTGCTATGGTTCTGGGATATGAGAGGGTCTGAACCAGGCCAGAAAAGTCAAGCATTCATGCCAGCACCTGCCTCACAGTGGGTGTTAGAAAATACATGCTGGTAAAAGAAAAATGAATACTTGACCCACCTCTCCTCACCTCTGTGGAAGGAGACCAAACCTCATGGCCTGAAGTCTTCCAGGGGACTGTTTGTTGCTCACTGACATACTGGTCAGGGAGTGAACCACGGATCCTGGTATGGGGGGATACACGGTTGACTGATATCCACATTCAGCTGCATTACATTCATGTATTTGTTTCTTTTATTCCTTCATTTGGTTCTTGGAGTATTTATTGTTTTGGTATCGATAATGTGGTATTACATAAGACAGTTACAGTCCTCACCCTCCTGGAATTTACATTCTAGCTGTATGGCTCAAGCTATCTGGACTCTCCAAATTACGTGAGTTGCACAAGGCTCTCCAGCCAGCTCCCAAGAAGGTATTTCTCCCTGTGCTGTGAGAGATTACCATTGCTTTCATCACTAGCGGTAAATAGCAAGTGACCTTTCCTCATTTGCGAAGTGAGTGAGATGATGTGTGCTCCTCATAAGCTACCTGATAAATGTGGATACAATTCTATTTGATACATTTTAGATCAAGAAGTGTCATGTAAACATAGATACCATTCTTCATTTCTGTATTTATTATATTGCTTCATTTATCATTTGTTTCAATAGAATATCCCTTGATACTCCCCATCCCACATACCACCTGCATCCATGACTTTAAAATGCTCTTAAAGGCAACACCAGTGTCTCATTCTCCTTTTGTATCCTCTATAGCAAAGAGCAGTGCTGGACACATAATAAGCAGTGGAGAATGCAGAAAGCATGATGAGAAAGGCCACCTGGCCCAGGGGCTTCTTGAGTGGGGCTCCCCCTGTTGGTGGAATTTGGCACTATTCACTCTTGTATCTCATGCTCCTGCTTCTCCTGGTTGTTTTTCACTCAGCTCCACAAACTAATGTTTTCTTCCAGAACTTTGCTCACTTTTATTTCCTGCTCTTCCAGCTATAATTCTATTTCTCTTGTGGTGGATGCTGCTTCATTATGTGGACATTATGAATTTTAGCCTATAGAACACCCTCCTCAGCTTGAATAGAGAGAAAATTCCCATAGCTGAATTAATCAGATTCCCTTGCAAAAATCTATGAGATCACGAGCTCTGTGATTGTGCCTAATCAATCAGTCAATGCATGTTTCAGCAAAAATGCCATAATACTATACTACTATTTTGTATCTTCTTCCCACCGCCCACTTACCAAAATACCAGGGCCATTTCATAGTGTCTCTAAATCATATTTCATGTGATTTTGAAAAAAAATTTCATTAAATTGTTACACCAAAACTAATATTGCACTCTTGGGTATGTAGGTTCCATCATTTACTATTTTAAGTAAAGCTGTAGTGAGAAGTTTTAGTGTTCTATCACTGTTGTCTAATATTTTTCTTAGGATAAAATGATTAATTTGAATCACTGAGTCAAAAGGTGTGCATATTTTTATGGAACTTTATTTTTGGTGTCTCTTGTTGAATTATTTCTTCAAGTATTTCATTTTGAGTTCTCTTCTTTCCCTTCTAACATAATAACTGTTTAGCTTAGATTTTTAATTACATCCTGACATGATAAAAAGCTTTTTTATATGTTTAAGTTGCTGAAAAATTATTGACCAGTCATGGTCAAGTGAAGAAACTTGAAGCAAAGCTTAGGAACAGCTTTCAAATTTGCCACATTGATAGAAGTTTTCACTAATTGTCAATCTATCCAGTTAGAGCCCTTGTCACTGATGTTTGTCCAAAGCAAATATTATATTCCTTTGAATCTCACCAGACTTATCGATTGGAATGGGATCCTTTCTCCCATTTTTGAAAACCAGGACAGCACTGATATATATTTTTTAATTTAGTGTGTATTTATATATTTATATATAATAAAAAACATATACAATATGAAATATACAATTTTTAGGAACCAAATGAGGTTTATTTTATTTACGAGTATCTCCTGAGGACAGGAGGAAGCTGGAGGTGGTGGGGGTGGTTGTGGTGAACAGCTTGGAAGTCCTAGTCTTGGCCTTATTTAAATTAGGTTTTTCCAATGCTTACTCTCAAGAAAAACATATATAACACATGTAAACACACACACGTTATATACGGTGTTTCTCTTTTGGGATCTTCGTCTCCTCTAGGCAGTTCAGCGGTCTTGAATGTCAAGGAAAATTGAGTATATTTTTTTAAGAACCCTTTCCACAATGACTGCTAGTAACTGCCCGATTTTCCAGTTGTCCTCCCTTCTCTTTGCCCCGTTCCCTTCCTCCTGCACTTCCTTCTCATGTCCTCCCTGCCTTTCCTTCCTACCACCCTTCTTAAGTCACATACCTCAGGTTAGTATGTCATAGTAGTCTTTGACATGACTTTGGAATAATCTGGATTCATTATTTTATGTAGAGGACAATTGAAACTGAATAAAAACATGTTATTTCTACTCACCACTTTATATTATCATTTGATTAAATATTATAGTCAAAGTCATATGGCATCAGACAAGGCTGGAAGGGATTATGAAACATCTGATATAACTTTAGACTTTTTACTGACAAAGAAGGCTCTGAGGGAAGTTTTGTCTTAGGCAAATTCACCATGTAAATCAGTGGCAGACCCTGGACTAAATTCCAGTTCATTTGGGGTTTTAGCTTAAAAATTTCTTTTTCTTCTCAATTTTCTTTTGCTTGAGTGAAATAATTATTTATTATCCCCTTTGTCTTTCAGAGGCTTTTTCCCAAAAGGTCTTGGTCTCTGGGTTACATCATCATTCCTTACGACTCTTGTTTCTCGCAGACCTTTCAGGTTAAGCCACAGCCAAATGTACAGCCTCTTCAGCCTTGGCAAACATCTGTGCAAAACCCAAGTCTTAGTTTTATTTCCCTGGTTATATGGAAAGCAATTTTTTTTTTAATCCCTTCCCACTGAAAAGAACAGTACCATTTTCCTTAGATGCAATTCATGACCATTTCTTTTTTATTGTTAATCGGGGAAGTAAATGATGGAAAGTTGGGTCAACCTCAGGACTGATGTTTGGTTTATGCTCTGATTAGATATGAGCCCAGGGATATATCAGTATGATTTCCAGACAGTTTATCCCTGAAATGTTATCTAGAAGGTATTTACTGAGTGTCTTCATTCTGCCAGGCACTGGGCACAGCTTGGGAGGGTCACTGTCTTTCTCTTTAGAAAAAATAAGTAGTACTGGTGTGAGACACAGAACTGGGGGTTTGTATTTGGCTATGTCACACTAACACTAGGAACTACATTTCTTTGTATGAGGAACTTGCAGTAGATTGGAAGGCAAATGATTGCCATCAGGAGGCCATTCAGTTAGACAGGGTGTTACATACACAATGTCTAGTGGGCTGCTGGGTCCAGCTCTACTTTCTGAATGTCGGTCCTTCTGTGGTCCAGCAGTGGCCCCAGGTCAATCAAGTGCATGACTGGATCCATCAAAAGGGATGTTTTCACAGAGTTATCTCTGTGTTCCTATTCTGGCATTAGCTGCACACAAGTTTGGAGATTTTTCAGCAAGCACCAACCTGCCTACCTACCCCAGTGCTTCAAGCTGTTGTGACCAGTGACTTTCTTGGACCCTCTGACTCTCCCCTTACAAGTCTTCACTTCCCCAGCCCATGTGTGCAAGCTCTAATTTATTTAATTAGCCCCATGTTGCCATAATACTTGCAAGGGTTCTGCTTTTCTGACCATTCTTTGCTAATACGGTAAGCAATGTCAGTATATACACATGCCAAGTGAAGGAAAATCCACCAGCTGTCCCCAGAAGGGTACACACCAAGTACTCAGAAATGTGGAAGCTAGAAAAACTCCCTACTATAACCTCAGGATGATACTTATTCTTCTAGGTTCTCAGGTAGAATGTAGATCTCCTCTTTAGGTGTCATGATTTAATCTCATTACTATGCACAATGGTGATATTGAGGAAAGGAGGCCAATGAAGACCTAGGAACCTAATAGGGGTGGAAGGACAAAAGACAGGGGTCTGAGAGAAACTTGGTCACCTTTACAAAGTTGAGCCTCATTTCTTATGCAAGTAGACATTGATCTTACACTGCCTATTTACCATTGGTAGTTTATGGAGCCCTGGAAAAAAAAAAAGGACCCTGTTAACAGTCTAGTGACCTGGGAACCCTGGTTCCTGTCCATCCAAGGATAGCACAGGGGTCCCTTATACAGCCAGTGAGGCAAGCTGCAGGCAGTGTGAGTCTTCCTTTATTTGTTCTAGTTATCCTTAATTTATTTACAGGGATTTACTAAATGTATACTATGTATTAGGAGTTGTTGAACAAAACGTTGTGCGATTTGATGCTGGGGGTGTTTGTGTGTGTCTTTTCATTTGTGTTTTTTTCTGCCTGGTCAGGGATACTGTGCCTGGAGAAACTATGAGACTCACTACAAGTTGATACTGTCCTTCCCAGGCAGAACATGATGGAAAAAGATGGCCTAATGCTGGGAAGTACTTAAGGGAATAGACCATTGTGAGAGTTGTTTAAGAGGAATAGCATAAAATTGACATTTTTGCTGAAAAAAGTTTATAATATCAGCACTGGAAAATATTGGAGAGATCTTCCAGTTCAAGCCATACTTTACAGATGAAGAGACAGACTCAGAAAGGAGAGCTGACCTGCCCAAGGCTACCCAGTCAGGAGTCAGGAGTCAGCATAGAAATTAGACCTGGGGTCTTGTGATTTCCAGTATGGTCTTCTTTCCTTGGTATCAGATTGCACATGAAGCATTAAATATAGATAGTTGTATATTTATTATGTGCTAAATGCTATCCAGTTATAGATTTTTGTCCTATTGATTCCTTATAAGAACGCCATGAAGTACTGTTCTTATTTCCATTTTATAGATGAAGTTCTGAGCTCACACAGTTAATAAGTGAGGAACTAAGAGTCTGTTTGCAGCCTGCCTGTTTGAATACAGGGTCCTAACTTTATTGCAATTTCTTTTTTAATTCTCACAAGAAGTAATGCCCACATTTGGTGCCATTCTTTCGTGTTTTAGGGATGAGGAAACTGGGGCACAGAGAGAATCAGTAGATTATTTTTAAATGTTATAGTTAGTTAATGTCAAGGTCAAGATTTGAAGACAAAACGTCTGATCCCAGAGTCTCCAAGGATAATTAAAATAAAGAATGACATGGCTGGGTATGGACTGGCCGGCTGGATGCCTGGGTGTACCCGGTGCTCTGCTCCCTCTCGGTTAAAGCAGACTAAACACCCCAGGGGCTGGGGAAGCTTTGGAAAGAGAAAAGAACAGTTTCCTGACCACCCAGCAGCATCATACATTAAAGGCAGCTGATATTCTGGGCATTGATCCACATTAGGAGCCAGGAAAGAAAGTTTACTCCTTTATCAAAATTCCTTATTTGGAGAGGCCAGACAAGGTCCTGGCAGATGTTCTTTTTCCTACTTCAACTGATGCCTAGTGCCACTTGTTTCTTTTTTCTTGCCCAACTTTAGGAGGTACCTAGGGGAACCTGTCCTGAGACTGAGAATAATGAGTAGATCCCCAGCTGGTGGGCATGAAGTGTGAGCAAGAAGTCTTTTAAGCCCCTTATTTTTGGCAGTTGTTTGTTACGGCAGCCTAACCTAGCCTGTCCTTGTTGACACAGCCACCCAGGGTGTGTGTGTGTGTGTGTGTGTGTGTGTGTGTAGTTTTAGAGGCATCACCTCATTTAATTTATACAAAAACCATGAAGATACTAAGATAGGGTATGGTTAAATCATTCAACCATGTTCTCATGATAAGTAAGCAGGAACCTAAACCTAAGGCTGCCAGTAACATTTAAACTTTAATTATTAAACTATATTACTTTTCTATGATCTGAAGTTGTTTAGATGGTGGTTGATCTCCAACATGATATTGACTATTAAATTTCTGCATTTAAGGATTTCTTTTATTAACTAAAACATTCCAAAATTGCAAGAAAATGCAGAAATATAATGGCTACCAATATAGTTCTAGCAGATATGAACATTTTACCATATTTGCTTTGAATTCTTTGAAAAACAGATTGCCCATAAAGTTGGAAGCTCTCCTGTACCCCACTTCTTTTTCCTCATTTCTTTACCTGAAATAACACCTGTCCTAAAATTTGTACCCTTATGCTTTTGTTCTTCTGCTACATCACCATATATACCCAAAGGTTGTGGTTATAATAATATACAGAATATTTTAATTTTGTTTTATATTCAATTTTATATTTTAATTGCAGTATCTACAAAACTGCAATTATCTCTTTTTAATTGGAGTGTTGAAATGTCAGTATGTCGGTATGAATTGACATACAGTATTACATTCAAGTATACACAGTCATTCAATAATTATATATATTACAAAATGCTCACTATGATAAGGGTAGTTACCATCTGTCATCATACAAAGTTATTACAATATTATTGACTGTATTCCCTCTTGAGATGATAATGATTTTTATACTTTCTTTGTTAAAGTGGTATATAACATTGATTTTTTTGTGTGGGTATTGAACCATCTTTGCATCCCTAGACTAAATCCCAGATGGTCATGGTGAATGATGCTTTTAATGTATTGTTGAATTTTGTTTGCTAATATTTTGTTGAAGATATTTGTATCTATGTTCATCAGGGATTTTGGTCTGTAATTTTCTTTCTTTTTTTTCTGTAGTGTCTGTGTCTGAGTTTGGTTTCAGGGTAATGCTGGCCTTGTAGAATGAATTTAGTAGCATTTCTTCCTTTTCTATTGTTTGAATGATTGGAGAAGGATAGATGTAGACTTTCTAAATATTTGGTAGAATTCTGTGAAACCATCTGGTTTTGGACTTTTGTTTGATGGGAGTTTCTTATTACTGATTCAGTTCTGTTACTAGTAATTGGTCTATTCAGATTTTCGATTTCTTTTTGGTTCAGTCTTGGAAGAGTTCTTTTCTAGAAATTTTTCCATTCCTTCTAAGTTATATCCAATTTGAAGGCACATAGTTTTTCATAGTAATAGCTCATAGTCCTCTGTATTTCTGTGGTATTGGTTCTCAGTTCTATTCCATTTATGATTTTATTTGAGTCCTCTTGATGAGTCTAGATAAAGGCTTATCAATTTGGTTTATTTTTTCAAAGAGCCAGCTCTTAGTTTCATTGACCTTTTCTATTGTTTTTTAGTCTCATTTATTTCTGCTCTGATCCTTATTATTTTTTTCCTCCTATTAACTTTGGGGTTTCTTTTTCTAGTTTCTTTAGATGTAAGATTAGATTGTTCAAGACTTTTCTTGTTTCTTGAAGTAGGACTATATGGTCATAAACTTCCCTTTTAAAACTGCTTTTGCTGCATCCTAAAGATTTTGAACTGTTGTGTTTCTATTTTCATTATTCTCCAAGTATTTTTCAATTTCATGTTTGATTTCTTTAACCCACTGGTTGTTTAATAGCATGTTGGTTAGCATTCATGTGTTTGTGTTTTTTCCAGTTTTTGTCTTCTTTTAGTTGATTTGTAGTTTTATACCATTTTGGTCAAATGTGCTTAATATTATTTCAATCTTCTTAAATTTATTGGGACTTATTGTGGCCTAACATGGGTTCTAGCCTGGGGAATGTTCTATGTGCACCTGAAAAGAATGTGATTTCTGCTGTTTTTGGATGGTATGTTCTGTATATACCTGTTAAGTCCATCTGGTCTAATGTTTTGTTAAAAGCCAGTGCTTCTTTATTGATTTTCTGTCTTGATAATCAATTCACTAATGTTAGTGGGGCACTGAGTCCCACTATTATGCTATTACTGCATTACTGTCAATTTCTCTCTTTATATGTTAATATTTGCTTTATATATTTAGGTACTCCCATGTTGTATCCATAGATATTTGCAGTTGTTATATCCTTTTCTGGGATTATTTGTCTCTATTTTAAAAAATCTATTATAGACTTTTGTTTTTGTGTCTACCATAAGGTTCATATGTAGCATCTGAAGTATAGCAGTCTATATTAAGTAGGTGGTCACTGAAGTTTGAACACATTTTAAAATCATAACCTTAATACTCTTGCTTCCACATTTTATGTATACAATGTCATATTCTGTATCTTTTTATTTTGTGAATCCATGAATACTAATTATTTTTGTAGATATAATTGATTTCACCTATTTTTGTCTTTTAACTGTCATACTAGCTTTATAAGTGATTGATCTACTATCTTTACTATATGTTTGCTTTTACCAGTGAAATTTTTTCCACTCATAATTTTCTTCTAATTATAGTATTTTATACTTCCCAGTACCTTCTTGGGGAAGGGAGTTGTCTTATCTGGAGCTATTTCTGATTTCCAGAAAATAAGTCATTTCAAATCTGTAGTTTTCTAGGATCAAAAGCAAGAGGAACTCCTTACTTGATATCTTGTCCTGTGCACATAGCACAGTGAAGGCAAACTATCACTTTTCATTGTGGTAAAACTTACATTTGACTGGAATTTGAATTTAACTTTCTAGTAATTGCCTTCTTAAGGTGTGCTCAAAATGTGGGTTTGTAATTGCCAGGTAAACCTTCTCTTTGGTGGAGATACTAACTTGAGGCTGACTGATTGTACTGATTCTCCCCCTCACCTCCTTAGTGCCCCTGCTGTCCCCTCACCAACATCTCAGTGACAAGACTGAGGAGAGGAAATTGTGTGAGTGCGTGCCATTCCATTAGCCTCTCTAATAATAACAATGACTCCAGTATATTTTCTGGAGGCCAAAGGAAAGGGTGTGGACACTGAGCTGGGTTAGAATTCCAATTCTGCCTCTTACTAAGGCCAATACCAAGTCTTATTGTTCTTTGAAGTCAGATCTGTGACCAAGTCCACATCTAACTCTTAATAGCTGGGTTTCTTAGGATAAGCTACTTATTTTCTCAGAGCTCAGGGCTATAGATTTCTTTTAGGCTTTATTTGGATTAAGGCAGTACTTCGTGAGAAGAGGATGCAGTGGGATTGTAAATCAGAGTAGTCAAATGTTGCTTGGTGATCTATGGACCAGTGAATCTGACTGGTAGATGTTTTGGCAAAGGGAGTATTGATTAGAAAGTTTCATCCATTTGGCATTGAGATCTGGTTCTAATCTTCACTATTGTTTTCCTTTCTGACAAAGTGTGTCTCCCAGGCTCCAGGAACTGCATATGAGTGCTCCCCAGTGGGCCCACATAGCCCAATACCAGGCTGAGGAAGATAGCCATGGGAGACTAATCAGAAATGCTTTTCTCTCCTCCTCACTAGATTAATCAGAATTAACTTCTAGTCCCAGGGACTTCTAGAACTAGAAATTTCTGGAGGAGCTGGTGCATGCACATGCGTGTGTGTGCATGTGTTTCCACTCATAGAAGACTGAATGATGATGAGAATAAATTATCTGTCAGCCTAGGTGCTGTAATGAATTAAGAAGACTTCTTGATCACTGAAGTCAAGTTGGATTTGTATTTGCAGGAAAAAAGTTTGAGTCATAATAAAGAGCCGCGGTCCCTGAATGTGCATCAAACTGTTTAGTTACACCTAAGTTGTGTCCCCTATGGAAACATCGGGTTGGGTGAGGTTTTCTGTATGGGTTGTGTTGGAAATGTGAAAGTTTTTACAGAGAGATGACTGGTGTGCAGAGATTCTGATCTTGTTCCTCTGTAAGCCAGCAAATGACAGTAGTGAGAAATCACCTGTGGAAAATGGAGTTAGTATATTCAAGTGAGAACTTACTTGGTGGTGTCTATCAGCCTGCAGGTCATGAAGATTGGGGATCGATATTACTGACACCTCAGAGACCATGAGAGCCCCCATAGCTTCCAGACTCTGGTTGACTTAGGGATTGACAGCATTAGGAGAATAAATTATGAGAGCTGGAGATGGTGGGAAAGGGTATAAAGGTGAGAGAGATTTCAACTTCAGAGTTTCTCTACATCCATGACTTTTCATCTTGAAAACCATTTTCAGAATAGGTATTTGGGGCAAGTATAAAGTTGCATGAAACTATAAACTGAAATCAACAGGTGAATTGGCTGTCCCTACTTTCTGTAATCCCTGTAAGTCTTAGAAAATGGTGTTAATTTTGTGTCAAACAATATTTGCTAGTGCCACATTATAATTCTGGACGCAAGTAGCTTGATACTCAGTTTTGTCTTTGCATGGCTATATTCATGTTTCTGTCAGACCTTTATTCAATGAGAGTTATGTGATAACTGACTCATTTCTGACTTGTACATTGTTTAGAGAAAAAGACAAAACAATTTCAAACAATTTTGATGGATATCACGGTGAACAGTGAGTAGAGATAATCAATAATATTAGATAGTCTCTCCTAGGAAAATACCAAGTACTCAACCAAAAACTTGTCTACAGTTTGAGCTAATGAGAAGAGGAGGAATGTACCCCAGAATGGATTCCATGGGTGTTACATAAAACAACATATTCTATAAACAAATTACAAATAAATACATTTGAGAAATACTGGATTAAAGCTTTTTGTTATTACTACATAATTACCAAAACCTTTAATAAGGTAACATGAATTAAAATATTCTAATTCTTGGCCATCTTTCAGGCTGACTGTTCTATGAAACCCTTTGGAAATGGTTAGATGACTTTTGTTCTTGTTATATTCACATGCACATCTAAGTGGGGGCCTAGACATAGTTTGAGGATGATAATTTTCATCTCAGTAATTCCATCAGAGACAGTCTTGAAGTGAATCAAGCTAAGTTTACTACTCAAAAGTCACTCTTTGCTCTTTTTCCCAACTTATTTTACTAACAGATAATGGCTTTTTAAAAGGATATAGTTATAATTCTGTTACCTTCTGTCAGATATTTACTTTCCAAGCCTCCCTTATATTTATGGGTATCCAAGTGGCCCAATTCTGGACACAGAAGTGAGGAGACATCTGTTAGGAGTATTCTAGGAACTCTTAGATGTCATCTGCTTCCCCTCCTTCTTGCCCTGTACGTCTTTGGCATTGTGTCAAGTGCCATCTTGGGAAGGTAGGGAAAAGCCAACGAAATGGTAGGAGACTGTGGGCTCTGATTATATTGTTGAGGTGCTGCTCTAATTCCAGAACCACCTTCCTCCAAATGGCTTGTTATATAAGTGATGGAAGTCCTTAGGTTTAAGCAGCTATTCATCAACTTTCCTGTAACTGGCTTGATACATGCTTTAGTTATTTTTGTTGTCATTCTTAATCATTGCCACTTCTAATTTATTTCTCCAATTTCTCTTTGAGATCAAAGTATTTCAAGGAAGTGAGGATTTTTTTTAATGTTTCATAAATGCCCCGGTTTGGTATGATTTTTTTCATAGACTGGTCATACCAGAGGGATTTTTCTGAGTTTTTCTCTACCATATACCTTAAGATGCTTGAGGTAGGTCTTTGTCTTACCCCCTAACAAGAAATAAGCACAAGAAAAAAAAGATGGCATATGCTACATATATATAGCCAATATTCACTGTACAATTGTGATTACTGCTGAGCTAATTTGTAGGCATCCCTTCTGCATTTCAAGTAGAATTTTAATAGCAAAGACTAAGCTTGCCCAGAGCCTTTGAGGATCATATCTGTTTTGTTGGTGGCAGTTCACCCTTTGTTCTCTTTGTTATGCTGTCTTTCCAGATAGCTGGGCAGCCTGTTGGCAAGAATTTTGCAGGGACCTGCGGAATCACTACATTATGATAGACGATTTAGGGTTCAGGGAATGCAAACTGAGATATACTGAAAAGCAGTTACTTAGGATCTTTTAATTTACAGCCATTCTGTGCATAGTGGCTGATGCATTCCTTGCTGCCTCTTATTAAAATTAATTAATACTCATGTTCCCAGCCCTCATCTGTCACAGGGTAGCTTTTTTTCCACTCAGTATGCCTTGAAGGAATTTGAAGTGACCGTATATGCTTTATAAGAGTTTGAGAAGCTGGGAAAATAGAAGCAGAGCCACAGGTAAATTTCATCTGCCTGTCTACCTACTTCTGCCAATGACGCACCTAGTATTCTTAATATCAGAGTGTATCATTTTTTAGCAAACCCCTTTTTTTCGTGATAGAACTGTTTTATTAATAATCATTACATGAAATGAACAATAAAAATAATGGCCAAAAAATAGGTTCCTGGAGTGATATTTAAATTGAATTTCAAATGTATAATCATAACAGTAAAAAAAATTACAGAATAGAAAGGAAAAAGAAATGAATTAATACTTTTCAATCATATTAATCTATTTTTTAAAAAAACTTACATCTATATATGGATGTGTATTAACATTTGAGTAATAACGTTATAGTTATTTTTTTCAAGCTTTGGCTTCTGCAAATTTGTCAATGACTATTAAATAATTTTATTTGCATATTCTTTTTTTTTTTTTTTTGATAATTATTTTTTTATTGAAGGGTAGTTGACACACAGTATTACATTACATTAGTTTCAGGTGTACAACATAGTGATTCAACATTTATATACATGACAATTCTAGGTACCAGCTATCACCATACCAAGCTGTTACAATATCTTGACTATATTCATTACATCCCGGTTACTTATTATTTTACCATTGGAAGTGTATACTTTTTTTTTTTTTTGTGAGGGCATCTCTCATATTTATTGATCAAATGGTTGTTAACAACAATAAAATTCTGTATAGGGGAGTCAATGCTCAATGCACAATCATTAATCCACCCCAAGCCTAATTTTCGTCAGTCTCCAATCTTCTGAGGCATAACAAACAAGTTCTTACATGGTGAACAGTACAAGGGCAGCCATCACTGAAACCTTCAGTTTTGCTCATGCATTATGAACTATAAACAGTCAGTTAAAATATGAATACTCATTTGGTTTTTATACTTGATTTATAAGTGGATACCACATTTCTCTCTTTATTATTATTATTTTTAATAAAATGCTGAAGTGGTAGGTAGATACAAGATAAAGGTAGAAAACATAGTTTAGTGTTGTAAGAGAGCAAATGTAGATGATCAGGTGTGTGCCTGTAGACTATGTGTTAATCCGAGCTAGACCAGGGCAATAAAACATCCACGTATGCAGAAGATTTCTCTCAGAACAGGGGGGGTGAGGTTCTAAGCCTCACCTCTGTTGATCCCCAATTTCTCACCTGATGGCCCCCCTGCGACTGTGCCTGTCTTAGGTTGTTCCTCCCTTGAGGAATCTTACCCGTCTCTGGCTAACCAGTCATCTTCCGGGGCCATACAGGGAAATGTAAAGTTGGTAAGTGAGAGAGAAGCCTTATTGTTTGAAATGATTAGCTTTTTATTTCTTTGCATATTTATGCCCTGTCTTTGCATATTCTTGTTCAATAGTCTGTAATCCCATTGGCACTTGGCTACCTTTGCTCATGTTTAACCTGAGAAACTTCATTTTTATTTCAAAAGTTCCTTTTACATGAAGTAACAGACAGACATATAAATAGGAAAATTCTTAAACCTAAGGATAAGCTTGTCATCAATTTAATACAAATCCCGAATTATAAAAATCAATAAATTGCATTTCTGTGGTTCTTTTAGATTCATTCTAGTGGCTTGCAAATGTCTCTGCTGTTAAGAGTCTCCACTAAAATATCCTCACCAGAAAACTCATCCTGTTATTTTTGGTGATTTAGGTAATTTTTCTCCTCCTGCAAATATTCATAGGAAATAACAGTGAACATTGCCATTTGATTCATTTATTTAGAACAAATGTCCTGTTCTAGGAGTATGTAGTCAAAACATATATTATCCATTTGAGTTTTTCTGCCACTGTAAATGGATACTTTTCTCATTAGGACCTTTTAGATCATTGCCAAGGTGTTGGTGTGCAAACTTGAGAGTTTCTTGGGTGAAATCTAAAACTGGCCTCTATACATGGAGAGCAGAGACCAAAAAAACAGGCAGACCACTCCTGCTTGGTAGGTAGAAGTTATAAGAAGCAAGGGAACTTACATGTAGGCCTTGTCCTCGTGAGATGAGTAGCTCTCTGTACTGCCTATCATAATCTTTACAAGTTCATTTAGAGGCTTTAACTGGATTCAGTCACATGCACCATCCAGATTGTCTCGACATTGCTCGCTCAAGGCTGCATCCTTGAAAATGACTCACTGTGGGACAGTGAGCAGAACTTGCATTCTGAGGATGGGGGAGTGAGTGAGGAACCTCCACTAGTGAAACTTGGCACTTGCTTTCCTTCATTTCCATGTCTGCAAGTCCTGCACCATTACTATTCTCAAAATAGTAAATCACAGCCTCTTTTTTTTATTGCAGATAACCACACATGGAAATATATGTGGTGGGGAGTAAGTATGTGGAGTGTGAAACATAAGACTGTGGCTCAGAGATAAAACTGTTGAATACATGTGATAGAATTGGTGTAGCAGTTCGTCTTACCAACTTCCAATGATAACTTTATTTAAATGATCAGATGTTTTATGAACTTCCAAAACTTTGGATTTATTTATGTGAAGGTTATTTATTTCATTTTCTTCCTAACTCTTAGCAGAGATTTCATCATATGCTATGGGCATCTGTCATTTATCATCCCACCACACAGGCCAATCGCTCTAAGGTAAAAGCCAAAGTAGCATTCGAGTCTAAACACAGTTTCTTTCCAGTGGCTGGATTGGCATGATATGTGTCCACATTTACAGGTACAAATTATGGAGGGAAAGGAAGAGTCCGTGTTCCCCACAAGGGAAAGAAAATTATTTTGTTCCTTTTTATTGATGAATTTGTTGTAAGTTAGGGAAGCAGAATTTCTGGGGGCTGAGTGGTCCAGCATAAAGGTTCATAAAGTCAATAAGTCTGTTTTTGTTGCCAAACAGGCTTGGTCAGGACATTCTAGAGAGAGAGAAAGCAGCATGCTATAAAAACTAACAGATGAGGGAAAGTAGTCCTGAGTACTCATTCTGGTTACATCACTGGCAAGCTCTCTGACCAGACAAATCACCTGCTATCACTGAAACCCAGTCTCTTCATATCATATGAGAGACCTGAATGGGACTGTACCAAGTCTTTGCCAGATCAGCATCCAGTGAAGTCCTTCCCTTTCTTGTCTTGAACATCCCCCAGGAAGGTAATTGCATACCTTCCTCATTAAGGAGTACGTAGTCAGAGCAAACTTTCCTCAACTTGTGGAGTAAGTAAGCATTTTTTATGTACACAAGTATTTTAGGATATAAGGTAAAAGGAAGGTGCACATAAGGGTGAATTTGAGGTGGGCCATAATCAGTTGCTCTATTATCTTATTTTTGGTGTATGGCAAACTGGTGGTGTATTGGTTGTGCACACAGGCTCTGGAGTCCTATGATTTGAAGTGGAATTCAGGATTCCTCACTTACATATTGTCAGACGTTGGTTATGTTATTTAACCTCTGAGCTTAGGTTTTCTCTTCGGTGAAACTGGGATGATAGATATACCTATCTTATTAAGGAGTTGAGGATGCCAATTGAGAGTCCATAGAAAACATCTTCCTCATGCTTTTCCGTGAATATTTTGTTTCTAAGGCATCTCCCTGTGGTGATAACTGTGCTCACGGTACAAAGCTTCCCTGTGGTTCTTTGAGTTGACTTCCATCATGACAACCCCATGAATTTATCTTTCAGTTCTGGCAAGTTGTTAAACAGCAGTACATTCCTTTATTCCACAAATATTTATTCAGCACCTTGCTATGCCTCTCACAGTTTAATGAATAATGAAACTGAGGAACGTTGTAAATCTGGTTTCCCTCTTGCCTAATCAAGTCTGTCCACCTGATTTCACGTTAGTGGGTGAGAAAGTCCAAATGCCCTGCGCCACGGAGAGCTTCCCTAAGCGAGAGTTGGAGGTGGGAGAAGGGCTGTGTGGGCACCAGGAGGGATGTCCCCATCAGCAGGGTTTCAGGGATGTTTACTGAAAAAGGTGTAACCTGAGAATATAAGAGGGGCTGATTCCTGAAGGAAAGCAGGATTTTAATTTGTCTGAAGGTATGTTTTAGGATGAAAGATGCCCTGTCTTTCAGGGTTAAACATCTGCAGTTTTATTTCTTTTCTTTCCAACTTTTAGATCCCCTCTCTCTCCATCCTTAGATGCCCATCCTTGAAGGCTATTCATTTTATTCCATTTACTGTCCTTCCTTTGTTCATTACTATGTAAAGAATGCTACAAAACATGCATTTAAATTTTTATGTAGTGCTGATTTTATAATGCTAATAAATCTTTTTGTTTGCCAGAGGCCATTAGTAGATGTGTAGAGCTTATATGTAAATTAAGAAAACTTTGTCATTTTAATTATACAGAGCTATATGTAAGAGCAAACAAGTGCTGGGTGAGAGAGAAGACAGGCTGGTGGGGGGTTGCTCTTGTTCGCACAGGTCAGCCCGTGGTTGTTGTCTCATGGGTTCCATTTGGTGGGACACCAACACCTCAGCAGGAAAGCAGGGGGTCAGTCCTTTACTCTGTGAAGTTTTAATACTCCCTCCTACCTCCACTGTGCTATAAGTAAAGAAACATATAGTTGATGCACTTTGAAGCTTTCCATGAAGAGTTTCAACATTTTCTTTGGAGTGGTAGTTTTCAAATATGGTTTCGTGTTGGTATCAACAAGAGAGCTTTAAAAAATTATGATGTCAAGCCTCATCCCAGGGAAGAATAAAAAAGTAAAAGTTGGTAGGACTTGGGTCTTATCAGTATGTTTTAAAAGCTTCCATGTGATTGTTTTGCAGCTGAATCCTGAGCAATTTGCTCTCTGAGGCAGCTGTTAGATATCATCACAGGAAGGTGTAGGAGAATTACTACACCTAGTAGAAGTTTCTCAAGTCTTCCTTTGTTATACACACACTCAGGTATGCACATGTAGTTCAAGGATATTTCACTGGCATAGATACACAAACATTCTTGCAGACACACCCATATGGCACTGGATATACCTTCAGACACAGGCACGCTTAGACACATTCACAACATACGTGCATACACAACACACACACAGGTAAGCACAGGCATATAAAGACACAGAACACACACAGACTGGCGTACAGATACACATGATCAAGCTTACTTTGTAGACACAGCTCCAAGCACACAGACTTGCCCAAAATAGAAACATTCAAGGATTCACACACAGAATCATCCATACAGAGACACGGAGGGGCCAGATGAGAAGCCATCTACAGGAATGAATAGAAAGATATATTCCAAAGTTGACCTTGGGAGTTTTTACCGGCTTGCTTCGAGCAGGGTCTTGGAACCTTGCTGGGAACAGCTGGTGCCTCCATGGACATGAGTTGGCCCTGCTCAGTGCCAGCTTCCAGATCCCTCACTGAGATGGGCGTTGTGGAAGGCAGAATGGCAACTAGAGCCTCGAAGGAGGAAACCACTCAACATCAACGAGACAGGAATTGTATTGAAAATTTTCCCACCTGGGATGGAGTGCCGACAGACATATGAATACCTGACCAAAAAAGCCCCCAAAATAACTAATAACATTTGAGTGGCATCATACATTTCCCAAATGCATTCATACTTCCAACTCATTTTATCATACCTACATTTATAGAGCTTCACAGATGTGATCTCAGTTGTATTTGATCTGAGTAACTCAATTAGATGGGTAGACTTATGACCATATTATAGTGTGAGATTAGAATTGACATTATGATTATTCTTTATAAGTGAAAAAAAAGAGGTCCAGAGAGACTAAGTGCCTATTTAAGGATATTTCAGGAAAAACCCATATCCTTTTTCAGCTTGATTTTTACCATGACAATATGCTGTATAGGACCTGACCAGGTGGAAAAGTAAAGAGATAACTTTGATACTAAAGACCCAGCTCTGCAAATAAAATAGCAATATGCTTTCCTTACACAGACTTAGACTCAAGTGCTCACCCTCCAGAGGGTGCATTTTTTGAACATGTACACCTGCTCTCCCTAGCACACAGATTGATGCCATTGTAACAGCTTTCGGACTGCATCCTGGCCTGTTGAATGATGAGATGATTTGGACTTTTGGGGAGGTTTCTGTCCATTTACTATTTTCTGTAATTGTATCTGGATGCAAATAAAATTGTTTAGGAAGGCATTTGGTCCCATTGACATGTGGAATTATCTTTTAAACCTCTCTCCTATGTTGGATTGTGGAGATAGCTCTGTGTTCAAAGGTGGAGTTATAAGAGCTTCATGATCACCAACATGCAACTTACTAAACCGTTATCATGTGCTATTTTCCCAGCTTGGATCTGTGCTAGAACTGAGAATCTCTATAGTTGAATGGCTTCAGTTTTTATTTAGGAGATAAGTAGGAATTAGAAATTATAGACTGATTAGACAAGATAAATCAAAGGAGACAGACTGAAGGCCAGTGAGATCAATTCAGGGTGTAGATACATTTTGTCTTGTTTTAAACAAATTGCTTTACAATGAATCAAATCACTTTCTAACATGTAAAATAAAGATTTACAAATGGAAATAGATTCCTAACAATATTTTTAATTGTGTAATTTTAAATGATTAGAAACTGTGGCCCACATTCCCACATAGCAAAGACTGTTAGGAACTGCACCAGTCTCTTTGCTTTCTGTTATATTAGTCCAATAACATCCCACACATTTGGCTTACCTTCCTCATGCTGCAGGTCTATGGTTTATAATCTCTGATTAATCAGTAATTAAGTCCAAACCCAAGAACTGATGTCCTGCAAGTCCAGGGAGTTTAGTGGGGGCTGGTACAGTCAGAGGAAGTTTCACAAAGGAAGTGGTAACTTAGTTTGTCTTGTAAGAAATCAGGGTTTAGACAAGGGAAGGGGTCGATGCAAGTTCTGGAACAGCAGAGTTCCTGAGAAGAGGCAGAAAAAGTGAATGCAGGTTAAATTCCAGATAGATTTATGTTCTACAAATGAAAGTCAACCTTTAAAACTTTAAGGCAATATAGCTGGTGTCAGGACTAGGAAAGATTTTTTTTTATACTAGACAGAAAAATCACAAACAATAAAAAAATTATGCTTCATCTTTTTCAAAATTAAAAAAAAAATCTTGATCCAAACACAAATCACAGACTTGGATAGTAATTACATAAAGAATTTACAATTCTATGACTGAATTCCTACAAATCAGTGTGAAAAAGGCAAGTTAACAAAGGGTCACAACATAATGAAAATATCATTCAAAAAAGAGCAAATATAGCCAATGAAAATATGTTCATATAGTCACCTCTCAAATGATAAAAGTATGTAAATTAAAATAGTGAAGTGTCATTCTGTAATAATTGTTCTTGCAAAATTCCATGCCCAGTTGGCAAGGATGTGGAAAAATGGTGACTCTTATAGACTCTGGTGGGTATGTAAATGTATAAAATTCTTTTGGTTGCAAGTTGGCAATATTTTGTAAAGTTGAATATTCATTATATACCTTTAAACAAACTATTTTGTGTATGTGTATGTACCTCCTAGAGAAATTATTACATATTTATACAAGGAATCGTTTGGATGGATGTCCAACATAGCATTGCATGTAAAACCCCAGATAATGTTCCTCAGCAAGACAAATAGTGAAATAATTGGCAGTATACACACTCAAGGGAAAAACTATACCATAGTGAAAATGAGTGGCTATTACTTTGTATCTCAACCAAATCAAAGTCTAAGGTTAGGAGAAAAATAACTTCCTAATAATGCATATCATGTGGTACTACTTATATCAAATATGAAAAGTTGCAAAACACAACCAACAAACCAGTAAGTGTGACTCAACAGTCTGTGAGGAGGAAATATTTTGGACTGGAAATAGGTTGTACGGCAGAAGAGCAGACCTCCCTGATGTGGCTCAGCCTCAGGATGCCGGGTGCAGGCAGCATGTGAAATACGGGCTGTACTGCTGGGGCTTTGGGGAACACTCTGTTCTGAGTATTTGAGCAAGCCATCGCACTGTTACCTGGGGGAACAGAGCTGTTACCTGGGGGAAAATAGTGGCTTACACATGAGTCTATAACAGCTATTTATGTATGGTTACAAAACATTATCTGAAAAGAGACGAAACTCTTTGCAGAACAGCCAGCTCTGGGAGAGAAAGCAGAGGAAGGGTTACAAACCGTTTTTCATTCTTACTTCACCTGGAGCAAGGTTCAGAAACTCACTCACTGAGATCAGTCACTCAGTCAAATACACATTACCTACAGTTTGGATGTTTCAAGTAGCCTCCCAAAGTGTTCCTCCTGCTCCGTGGACCTGCGCATTGTCTCTGCCTCCTTTGTACCAGATGAATCTCCTAATGACACAGCCCTGGATGTCCAGTTCTGTCTCAACATCTGCATAAGGTCCAGATTCTGCTCCCTCCAACATCTGGCTTCAGCTTCTCATGCTAGTCTTATCAGCTGCTCAGTTCATATGTGTTTGCTGAGCCTGTGTTGTGCCAGATTCTTTGTGAGCTCTGGGGACTTGAGGAGAGCAAGGACAGGGGTGCTTTCTCCAGAGTGTTGTCATTTCAGGTGACAGACACTGAAACTACAAATAAGATGCTTGCACCTGGCATAAGCTATATGCCTGCAATAAAACAAGTGAGTGACTTGGGGGTGTTAGGTGGGGTGGCCCAGGAAGACTCCTTTGAGAAGCTGACATCTGAGTTGAAGTCAGAGAGATGAGAAAGGCTCTGCCATGCAGACATCCATGAGATTGGCGTCTGTTTCCTTCCTGTACTCTAGCCTAACTGGCCTCTGCCCTAACCACATGCTGTTCTTCCCGATGGCTGTGCTCGGCTCCTGCTGTTTCTTCTTCCTAGAACAAGCCCCCGATCCCCACTTGTTGGGGCTCCATGCTGGTTTAGATTCCACCTCTTCCTCAGTCAAAGGGAGAAATAAAGTGGAAGAAACCCATTTATTGCTTAAAAGCAGTCATCCACTTCCGCTCACCCGTGTCTCTCCAGACCTGGCTGCAGAAAAAGGGGTCCCACCCAACCTCTCCAGTCTGGATATGCCCTAGCTCCCCTTACAATTACCAATTGGTAAGGAGATGGACTACTCTCTCCACCCCTTGGAAACACCTATTGATATGGAGATGCACTAAGGCCAGGTGAGAGATTATAGAACTATTGCAATTTTACCCACATGGGCGAAGGCCTATTGTTCCCCAGCCAAAGCCATCTACCTATCCTCTCACAAATTCAATGCTAATGCTGGGATCTCTCTTTTAGTCAGGACTCTTCTGATTATGTGTGACAGAAGCTTCATTGGACAAAGAGTAAGCACACAAAAGGGAAAGGTATTGGTTTAAGTAGACCAACCATAGAATGAGCAGGAGTGGAACTTGTCCCAGGGACGCCTGTGTATTGGGATCTGTCAAAAGGGAGGCTTCTCTGGGTTGCTTTTTGTCTGCCTGTACTTCCTAAAAGCATCACTCTAAAGTGCTTCTTTGCCTCAGTGGCAGGGCCTTCCTGTGGCAGCGGCTGAACCTGTTTGCAGTTTTCCCAGCACAGAGCATCAGCTTGTTCCTTACCATCCTCTCCTCCTTCTCACACAGTTTTAAACAATTCAGTTATACAAGGTCAAAACTTAGGTGGAAGGCTAATCAGCGCTCAAGCTAAAAATGACATGTTAGCAAGTTTTTCTTTTTAAAAAATCAGCTGTTGGACTTCTGTGAACTATGTTACTATCAGCAGCTCATAGATTTGGCAAAAAGACAGTTTTCTAGTAATTCAACTTAACAAAGATGGAGATTAAATTTTCTCATCTGTTAGGCTCCTCAGATTGTCATTTCAAGCCTCTTCATGTTCTTGTTGTTAAAAAAAAAAAAAAATCAATATGCCCAAGGGATCAAAGGAGCTCGTTAAGACAAAAGAGACACAGAAGAAGTCAATGACCAGGGACCAGCAGGGCTTTTCCAGTCTCTGTCCCTGGGGCAGTGGCTCTTCCTTATCTGAGCATCACCCTCCCTCTCATTTTCCTTCCCTGCCCTGCTCCTCCTTTCTGGCAGGACTTGGCTGATTTGTCTATGGCTACACCAGTCCTAGGCCTCATCTTTGTGAGCCCAGGAGGCTCCTAGAAATGAGGTCCTGGACAGGAAAGCGTGAGCTGATTTACCAATGAGTACGTTTCCTTTAGTCACACTGATGCTCATGAGTGCGACCACATCGATGACTGTATTATGTGTTTTTCTGCATAATACATTTGTCTTCACAAATAAATCTCTTATTTCTTGTCTGTATGATACTGTGAAAAGGTTGTCCAAGTATTTTAATCTCTGTTTTGCAGATGAGGAAACAGGCTTGGAGGAATTAGAGTTGCCCTTCTTTTCATCCTATTCCTTGAAATAATTTTGCGCACTTATGCCCAAATAATGTTGATGTACTGTGGACTGTGTCACTCCTCCTTAAAACTCTTTGACTGCCAATGGAATAAAGCACAAACTCTCGAGTATGGCCTGTGATATTTTTCTTGATCTAACTATTTGTACCTCTCACAAGTATCATCTCATATGCCTGCATACTGGGATTTCTAGTCAAAAGCATTTATTAACTGACCTATGTAGCACTTACTGTAATTTAGGCACTTAATACATGCTTTACATAAATCATCTTGTGCATTACAAGTACTTGAGTCAGACACTGTTATGATTTTATAGATATATACATTAATTCATTCTACAGATATTTATGGCATGCCTCCTGTGTGCCAAACTGTGTGAGGTAGTAAAAATAGAGCAGTAAAGAAAATGGACAATAATTCATTATGTACTTTTTAATAAAACATTTGTTTTAAGAAATGTTTTATCTGAGCACTTTTAAAGTAGTGATTGCTATTGTGTTTAAAATATAATTTTTCAAAAAAAAATTCTCAAACTGAATTTAGGGACAAACTTTTTTTTTCTTTTCCCAATTAGTATAAACAGGGAGATTGGCTTGTAAACCATGCATTTCTCCCCGGACTAGATGTATTCAAATCTCAGCCTTCATCACAGGGCAGGGATCAACTTGGCTAAACTGTATTTGATTCTTTATATATGTGCTAGTTTGAGAGGTTGCTATTTGTTTGTGATGAGTAAAGCAATCAAAAGACATATATATATGCAGCAAACTTTAGTATACAGTATCACCTCCGGGAAATGATGTCTTGCTGTTATTTATAACACTAATTTTCTTCTTTCACCCCAGCTTTACCTGATTCCCTGTTGGGTCTCACATTCAATTTTTAGTCTTTGTTGATGACTTAGTAGGCGAAAGTCTGATATTTATCTTCTTGATTAATTTGGCCAAATGTCCAAAAATGAAATAAACTATTCCAGATTACATTTCTACCTGCACTGAGCACATTCTATGTTGTAGGCAAACTTGTGCGCATCCCAATCATTTAGGAAGAGTGGAAAGGTGGGTATAGCATCATCCTTTTAAGATGTGGTGTTCCAGAGTAAGAATACAGGGGTAAGAATCCTAGCTCTGCCACTTTATTAATTACCTTATTTGATTCTCAAAATAAACCAGTGAGTAGGTAATATTTTCCCTATTTTCTAGATGAAGAAACAGATTTAGGAAGTTTGTGTAACTGGTCATTTTAACACAGTCTTCAAGGGTTAGTGGTAGAATCGAACCCAGGTCTGTCCAAGTATAAGCATAGCCTCTCAGCCATGGCACTGTACAAAGGGGGGGCTGGTGGTCAATCCTTTGTCTCTATCATGTATGTACAATACTCCTTGATAAATTATAATGCTGACCACCTACAACTCTTCCTAGCAAGCTCAATGGAGAATTGCTAAGACTTCCAGGAGGGAGTTTAAGAAACTATTGAATACTGAGTTTAAATTATTTCAGTTTCTTAAAGATTTCTGAAAATAACCCTCATATTGCCAATCCTGTCAATTAATATCATAAAGTTTGATTTTCTTACACATCAGCTAAGCTAACATTCTAATGCAACTTTCTAATCACATAAACTTAAGTAACACTGTTGTCCTTGCTATTGTTTATTTTCAGAATCTCTCTGCATTTTCACTTTCTTGGGTTTATAACATCCTTCAAATGTTCTCCCTTCTTGCTGTACTAACTTGGATGTGCAGGGATATACATACGTCTTCCTTGTACAATATACTTTTGTTTCTTCAACAAGCCAGTTTTCTTAATATATTAAGTTAACATTAATCTTACCTCAATGAGCATGTGGCTATGCTTCCAACTTTTACACCAACATGAAGGTTAAATTAATTTTCAAATTAGTGAGTGCTGTACTCTGCTCTTTCAAATTAGATAATAGTTAATATTCTTTTACTTGCTAATTTATTTAAAACTGTGCTTTTCCCACGTCAGAGCCTATGAAGGCATGTGTACTGCATTAATGATTCTGAAACAAAGCAGTAGTGTTGAAAATTACAGCCGTTCAACACTTGGCAAAGATGTGACATCCTGGAGGTATTATTAACTTAACAATAGTTTAAAACTAGAGCCTCCTTCAGATAAACATTCATCATGATTTTAATTTTTGAATTGAGATAAACAAATCCTTTAATGGTTCTTTCTAAGCTAAAGATTAAATACAATTCCAATCTGCGGAACAAGAAAATGGGTATCTTTTTAATACCTTGGGTAAAATTTTAAAAGCTGGAACTTTTTTAGAGACAAAAGAAGTTTAACTTTTTATGGGCCAATGACTTGTTTTATTTCATCTTTTTTTTTTACATACAATTGGTGGCATTTTAGCCCCATTTTATAGATGAGATAACAAGGTTTGGAGTGGCTAAGTAAACATCCAAGGTGGATCAAGAAGAAATATGCAGGCACTGAGGTCTGTAGTGCAAAGACTGAACCTAAAACATAGGTGGCAGACATTGGAAAGATGGGAAGAGTGGTCTGAATAGATGATTTCTCAAGGAAATGTTAAGGATTTAGGGCTTCAGCCATTACACACTGGAAAGATCACTCTTGCCACTTCATGGTAAATACATGGGAGGCTTCAAGGGCCAGAGCCCATTTTGGAGGCAGAAAAGCAATATGATGGTGATGCAGACTTGTGAGTTGGTACTGGAAGTGGAGAACACATGGTCTGGGAAGAGATTTTGGAAATAAAATGACAGAACTAATTTATACTTCTGTGGAGATGGTGGGGGGAATACTGGTGAAGAATGTGTTGCACATAATTTGTAGGTACAGGCTACAGTACTCTGGGGAGATGTCAACATATGTTCAGATTTGTACACTGGGAAATAACCAGATTTTCAGAGAAAGAGTGTTAGTTTGTTTAGGTTATAATTTTACGACTGCCTCCGAGACATCCAGAATGGGTAGTTGGATGTATAGACTTGGAATTCAGAGAAGTTGTTTGTGTGGAGATTTAAGTGAAAGGAAAAGTAAAGAACACTTACTGTTAGGCAGAAAGACAGAAATGAGTGGGATGAAAAGGAGAGAGGGCCCCAAAGATGACTCAGAGAGTTGATCAAATAGGGCCAAAAGGCCAGAAATGACTCAGATAAAGCCACAGGTTCCCAGAGTGACTCAGGAAATCTCCAGGGTCTCCCTAGATAAGAAACATCAGAAGCACAGGCCCAGCACAGCCCCTGTCCTCATTTCACCAATCAGAACAAGCCCAGAGAGCTGACAGCTGTCAATCAAGGACCTCTCTGCCCTGCCAAAATCACATAAAAGAAGCCTCAGAATGAGCATCTGGGCCTGTCTTATCTTAGGCAGGCCCGCTCTGTTACTCTGCGCATAGTGTATTAAAATTTACTTTGCTTTCTTGGCTTGGTTTCTTGTCTCACTATATCTGACTTCTCTGTGACATTGAGCCAAGTCCTTTCCTTCCTAACACTTACTATTGCAGTAACAATAAAAGCTCAACAAAAGTCAAAAGCCTTTTCATGTTGATTCTGAACTCCATGCATTTTAGACCTTGATGTGTATCAGAATCTACTGGATAGTACAGTGGGAAAGATTCAAGATTGAGTCATACTGCCTGTGTTTAAATCCCATCTCTTGTCATCTCCTTGTATAACTTTTGTAATTTAAGATTTCTGTGCCTCAATTTTCCTCATCTGTAAAATTGGATATAATACCTAACAACATTTAATGTTTCTGTACAGGGCAAATGAGGGAATTCATGCAGTGTTTCCAGCAGAGTGCTTATCACATCTTCAGTGCCAAGTAAAGGTTGGCTGACTCAGCTAGGGGTTTGTTAAAATGAATATTCCTGGAGCCCAGACTAGGATTTATGCACTCACTAAGTTTGAGAACCATCAAGTTCCAAGATAGGTCTCCACTTATGAATTACTGTGACTGTGTCCCTGCTTGAAAGTAAATAGTGGATTTGAAGTAAGTGGTTCTGGTTCTAGTGCATCTCTAACCAGAAGTGTGAGTGTGACCTGAGGGAATCTTAGAAAATACCAATTTCCAGAGACTACTGCATACTTCCTAAAGCATGAGTCAAGAGCCATTTGGAATAATATGTATTTGCAATGTAATGTATTTGATGTATTTGAAACACATCATGGATTGAAATGCATTTGAAAATAAGCTCTCTATTTACTTAGTGATATGCTAACCCAGAGCTTAATTTACAAACAATTAAATGACCTTTTTTAGATGACCTCTTGGGATTCTTTTTGTGACTTAGTGTAAATGGCTAACAAAATATATGTTCCCCCTTTCAGAGTACAGGATTTCTGCGAACAGTCAGCTTTCAAGTCACAATCACACTTCCATTCTCCCTTGCTCCTAAGTATGGCCACACGACTAGTTCTTGCCGTTGGAATGCAAGTGGAAGTAATGGAACTTCTGGGGCAGTGCTGTGAAGCAGTAGCTGTTCCGATGCAATTTTTTATTTCCTGTCCAGCTGATTGGCTCCAGAGGATGATGAGGCCCTAGGGGGCGCTGTAGGCAAAAGAAGAAAACTGAGTCTCTGAATAACCCATGTGCCGCAAGAGTGCTTTCCACTCTTTCCACTCTGAACTATCACCTAGGCCTGTGTAAGGATAAAAATTTGACTTCTGTTTTGTGAAATCCTAAATATAATGTGGCATATTGGTCACGGAAGCATCTGTTACCCTCGACCATTTTCAACATGAGGCTTTTTTCCTTCCCCTGAATCTGTGATGGTTAAATTTTACATCAAGTTGGCTAGACTGTTGAAGACTAGGTACCTGGTTGTTTGGTCAAGCATTAGTCTAAGATATTGCTGTGAGGATGTTTGATATCTCTAAGAAAGATTGGATGAGGCCCATCCGCATTATTGAAGGCAATCAGCTGAAGGCCGTCAGAGCAGAACTGAGAGTTTTTGTAGAAGGAATTCTTCCTCAAGACTGTAACTTAGAAACACTGCCAGAGTTTCTAGTTTACTGGGCTGACCTACAGACTTCAGAATTGCCAGCTCCCATATTCGTCATATATTTACACACATGTTGCATTGGTTCTGTGTCTCTGGAGAACTCTGGAGACTGATTCAAAGTCTATATTCTTCAGAAGATGTCTGATGGAATGTGACTCCATCATCATAAGCATACAACTTTCGTTTGAATACTGTCTGTTGGGGATTGTGCTAGACCCTATGCATGAAAAGAATAAAACCATCTGGTGCTGAGAGTATAACCCAATTCTGAATAAATGTTAACATTTCAGCTACTGTTGATTTTGCATTGCTCAAATATGTAGTCATTTTAAACATGTGTACTTTATAGATTTACTTTAATGTTCCAAAATACTTTTAAACATTGGTACCTTTGTTCAACATCACTCCTCTTCTTTTTTAGCTTAAAAGTGGTTTAGCAGTTTTTTTTTCAGTAGGGCACAGGTCTTGTTTTGTAGCTTCACATATAACCATGTAGTAGGTTTTATGAAATGAAATAAAGTGCTTCAAAACCATTATTTAAAATATAATTTTTTAAACTGTCATAGACAAATAATATAAACAGAATTCCTAAATTATTTTTTAAATAGTTTAAATGTATATAGAGATAAAAGTTGAAATTTAAGAAATGCTCATTTCTGTTTATGCTGATGGATTAATGCCAGTCATTATTTTATGGTTGAGGTCCCTAGACAAAGTGGCCTACATTTCTCCATATGACTGAGAACACAAGATTCCTGTCCTCATGAAGACCACGCAGGGTTAAATTATAACTGGCTTCAAGGTGACCTGGAGACATTGGTTGGAGAGGGCTAGGGGCTTAGACATTAGAATTATTGAAGTAAATTCATTTGACTTGAGAAACATAATCAACCTGTTTTCTTTCAAAAGAGAGGTTATAAGTGGAAGTTTTAATTATGGAGGTTGCATGCCTGGTGTGAGCTTTTCATCAATAACATCTCAGCTGTTCTGTTAGGAAAAGATGATCATCTCTTTTCCTGGAGGTTTATTGTACAAGTGCATTGGTACCTACACACATACACGCGTGCACACACATATAGGCATACACACATACACCCTTTGGCAAACTTTTTCACCTATGGCCTGATTTTAAGTAATACGAGGCCCCACTCTTTTATTTTATATTTGCTTTTTAATTGTTTTCATTTGGGATTGGGTAACAGGAACTACAGTTTACTTCCATTTATTATCAAAGTCACATTACGTAGCACAGCCAGCTTTTTGTCCTCCTTTGATCCCTAGGGAATAATGATTCTTTCTTTACTTTTGCCATATCTGCTTTCCCTACCACTGTTCCAGGGAGAGCTGCTACAACTGTTTGTAGTCCTACGAAGTGACCTTTACAGTAGGACCAGTTTAGCTTCAGACAATACTGAGGGAGGATAAAAGGTGGGACTGGGAGTCAAGGCGGGGTAGGGGAAGAAGAGGTGCCAGCACCTAAGTCATATGCAACAGAGTAACCATAGTCAGAGAGTACCGATCACCTTAGCACTCCTGAACATGGGGCCTCAGCGCTGATACACCTCAGGTGCTTGTTAAACATTGGGATTCCTTGTTTCCACTTGAGGCCCTGAATCAGAGGAGCTAGGCTTGGGAAGCTACTTTTTAAAAACAAGCTCCCAGAGTGATCCTGAAAGTCACAAAAATTTGAGACCCACTGGCTCAGGATAAGCCTATCAGTGTTAATTCTGAAGAGAATACAAACATGTAATGTTTCAGCTTCTACCTGTTACGGAGTTTTACTTTTGAAATAGTAGCTGATAATCCCCACCCCCATTCCTCTCACTTTCCCCCCGACCCCTGCACAAGTACACTTGAGTGGGCTGAACAGGGCTAGCTATGACCTCCCCAGAAGGCCTGGGATAGTGAAAAACACAGCCTTGGTACAAAGCAGGTGTTCTTTAAAGCACTTTAAATTTTTTTGGCAAATAGGCCAAACCTTATACCAAAGTAGATAAAAAGCAAAACCAAGTTTATTCTAGAAGCCTCAGGCCTCCAACTCTGATCCACAGGCATCAGAAAACTCAGTAGACTCCAAAATACTACAAGCTTCACAGAGAAGGTGAGAAATACAATTTCTACAGGTGGATGATATGGATAATATAATATATATACTACTGACAAGTGATAGCCTATTTCAAAGCACCACAATAACTCTTCACATTTTTATATGTGTTTTAACACCTGTAATATGTTTCTTTTTCACTGCTTGAGCCCCATTGATGAGTGCTGCATTAGTGATTTTTGTTTTTGCATTGGATAAGAATCATGTAACAAATGTGTCCATAAATTCAACCCAAACTCCTCAGAGTCAGGGGTATACACACACACACACACACACACACACACACACACGTCTGGGCCCAGGGGTTGCTGTCTCAGAGTCAGGGGTACACACACACACACACACACACACACACACACATGTCTGGGCCCAGGGGTTGCCATTGAGGTTTTGGGGCAACACAAAGAGTAAAGAAGACAGCGGGAGTTGTCATGGAGGGTGCTCAAAAGAGGCCACTTTATTATCCATAAAGCTGTACTATTTATACTGCTACCGTGCTGATTCATGGTTGCATAAATATTGAAGATGTGCATGTGTATGGACTTCATGGCCACGTGTCTGGCCTTTGAGGCCCTTATCTAGCTCCTTACACATGGGTACAACATGCTGTATTTTCAGGTTTCTCAAGGCCAGACAGATCTGGCTCCAAACAAGGCCAGACGTATTGGGGGTGAAGCAGTGGACAGCTGTCCTCACAGAACAGTAGGGAGAGTAGCAGTGGGGGACCTTCCCTACAACACACACACTCCTTTTGCGAAACCTAAAGGAGTGAGTTTCTCATTTTCTGATAATTCTAGTGTTGCACTGAGGGGAAAGCAGAGGTAAAAGGCTCATTTTCACATTTACTTTATATGTGATTTTATAGCTATATGTTTACACACACACACACACACACAATCACATACATGCATTTGCACTCTACCCATGTAGAACCCAATGTACTACTGTGGGAAAGTAAAACTTATGACAGACTCTCACACTTGGGTCCATGAAATAATGGGCTAATCTGGTGGATTATATCACTGAACTGTTTTTCTTTCTTTTTCATTTCCTTTTTCTTCTGTAAGAAAAACCACAGATATAAGATATGTTTTTGTGACTTTTGGACACAGATTTAAAGCAAAATAGGTGTTGTCTCTGGAAAATAGAATGGATACATAGTTCAGTTGGCTATTCCTTTCCCCTTTTTTTGTCATTCTAAAATCTTTTCTTTTTCTTGAGCATTTACCATGAGTCAGGCCCTAGACTAAGTACTTTACATACATCTCATTTTGTTTCACAGCTGTTCAGTGAGAAACATATTCATGAATATGGAGAGGCTGAATGAATTGCCCAATTCACCCAGCTAGAATAAGCAAAAGTTCATTCATTCATTCATCTCCCAGGCATTTATGGAGCACTTATTCTATGCCATTACTTTAGATAGTAGTGAACAAAACAGGAACAGTCTCTGTCATCTTGAAGTCTACATCCTAGTAGATACTCCAATAAAAACATGACATGCATAATAAAAGTCTGTGGAAAAAGTAAGATAAAGAGCTAGAGAGTGATAGAAAGTGGACATGGCACTTTGGATGTAGTAGTCAGAGAAGGCTTCTATGTACATATGACTTCTTGCACAGAAAACTGAATTAAGTGAGGGAGTAAACCATGGGGGCTTCTGGAAAGTATGATTCATCAACGTGGCATATGATGTCTTGTAAGAGGTGTCTCTGGACCACCTCTGGAGTCCCATGCCAGCCTTCTCTCCCTTCGTGCTCTAACCTAGCTGGAACATCTGTTGTTTTTCATTGAGCTCTGTGCTTCCTCTTCCAGCGTTTTCATTCATGTTCTTCCCTCTTCTGTTTATCCCTCACCCAAGCCCTTTGGATTAGGTCTAGCTGTAATATTTTCCTGTTGCTGGACACGTCTTTAGATATTCGCTACAATCAGAACAATAGAAAAGATGCAAATCGAACTCTTCTCCCACATGGAGGCTGGATGAGCAGTGGGGGGGATGATGTGTGTTGCTAAGGGTCAACTATCACTCTTTATCAGTAGAAATCATGTTCATGTCTGCACTTGCTTACACATTTAGGCTGATCTTACTTAAGTGGAAGAAATGTATTGCTTGTCTTTGCTCAGTCTAGAACCGAATGCACTGGTCCACTGTGTCAGACTGTGGTTCACTCATTCTGTGTTTGTGTGTTTGTATGTTTGTATGTTTAATTAAGACAATTTATGAGAAAACACATTTATCCTTAAAATGTTAGCTCTCTGCTCAATTATGTGCAATCTCTCATAATCAGTATTAACCAGTTGCTCTCATGTTTACTTATTAAAACTTTATTGAATCCATTGATAATTTTGACTTCGTCACCTCTCAGACTGATGTTTTCCTGGCTAAGTGGTATTCTCACTCCTTCCCTTTGCCTTAATCTCTCTTGCTTTAGTGACTGATGTCTTGGAAACATCTGTTTCAATTGAATAAGCAGGAAGGAGTTATAACTCAGGAGAGGATATAACTCAGGAGAGAGGTTCTTTTCAAGTTACTCTATCTCCAACTTGCTGGATGATTTGGGGAGAGATCCCTAGTTTTTGAAGCCCACGTTCTTTAAATAATGGGATAGTAAATCTGACCTATATAACTCAGAGTTATTGTGATGCTTCAGTAGACTCATAATTGTGAAAGATTATTTCATTATTTTATGGACTTAATGCTATCTCATCTGAACTCTAATTCCTTTGGTTTGCAGCCATATTTATATTGATGTTATTATCATCATCACTAAAGTAATATGTATATAATGAAAACAAATCCAATAGTACCAAAACTCCATGATGAAAAGTCTCAACCCCATTAGCCCCAGCAATAATTTTACTCCCTAGATACAACTAAATTTAATTATTAAAAAATTAATGTTTATATCCCAGTGTTCCAGTAATATTTGTGTATGTCTTGATTAATTCACTTCCTTCATTCTCTTTACATCTATATTTTTCCCATATTCATATCACAAAATATTCCTTTTCCCTTACATCACAAAGAGAGAAAATGAGTCTGAAAATATAGAGATATCTTCTTCATTCATTTTTGAGATTCAGGGATCCTGTCCAGGAAGAGCATTGCTCTGAGGTCAAAGGGCAGCCCACAGCTCTCACTTACTTGGGGATCTCCAAGAGAATGTTTCCAATGGGGTGTTTATCTTATTGCAGGGCAATATTTTAAATAAAAAACAAAAACATTCAGAACCTTCTGACAAAATAGATTCAAAAGTCATATGAGAAATGTGCTGCCCTACTTAATTACAATTTAATGGTTCTTGCATTTCAGTGAGTTTGAGTCTTCTTTGACTTAATTCTTTTTCTTGATGTACCTTTACTTAGCAATATTAACACGCACAATTGGACTTGAACTCCTGCAACTGTCAAAATAAATGAGATGAAATATAAATTTTATTGTTTCTTCTGTTGCCTCTGGGTTTCTTCTCCTAACCAATGATTCACAAAATGTGGCATTTCACTTTTGTTCCTGGGGCGGTGGATAAAGACTTAACATAAGTCAATGCCTCAGTCTCACCTGGAATTGCATAGGAAGAGGGTCCCTCAAGAGGATTGGAAGTATTTGAGAAAAAAAGACATTTCTCACAAGGAGAAATAAAAGACAGCTTATATTACACAAGCAAAGATTCAGGGGAAATTAATGATTAGTGTGAAGAAAGATAGCCCTGTTTACTG
This sequence comes from Manis pentadactyla, assembly GCF_030020395.1. Classification (NCBI taxonomy): domain Eukaryota; kingdom Metazoa; phylum Chordata; class Mammalia; order Pholidota; family Manidae; genus Manis; species Manis pentadactyla. The sequence goes on along the minus strand of NC_080026.1, from coordinate 120,376,517 downwards.
AAGATTATACAACACAAATATTTCACCCAGGTGCAATAAAAAAATACTTGAGACACAGAATTTAATTCATAAGAATTGTGCTACAGAGGAATAGTTAGCATAAACAGCTTCATAAAATTAAAGGAATAGTTTAGGATAAAATATTAATTAGGGATAAATTAGTTGGTGTAAAATTTGTCCCTTCAGCTACCTGTTTAAAAATTGTTTTTGAAATAGGAGCTTAATTCCTCTTGGATTTTATAAAGAATATTGATAGAAAATCACTACAATTTGTGCACAAGAGGGAGTATATAATATGAAAAGCAACATTCTTTCACTTGAATAGTTTTTACTGTTTTTTCAGTGTGCTTTGATGTCTACACTCCACTTTGAATCTCATGAAAACTCCATGAAATGGTGGGGCAGATATTAGTATCCACATGTTGTTGATAAGCAAAAACTCAGTTTCACAAATGAAGCTCCTAGCTGGAGCTGGAAAAATATAGCATCAAATTCTCTTTTCTCATTAGCCAATCCTTATTCTTCTTAAAATTTACTTGAAATTTTATTTCTTTAGGAAGTTCTTTATATATTCTCTTATTCCATCATGATATCTTCCATAATTTGTGAGAAGATTCTAGACCCCTCCCATTTTCCTATATTGATTATCTAGCTTTGTTTTCTTCTTTTTTCTTCCTTATAGGTTATAAACACCATAAATGCCAGAATAGGGAAGGCAGTATAACTTGGGTATTTAGAGCTTGGGTATATAATTCAACCAGACTTAAAATAAAATCCCATTCTGGCACTTTGCATGGATGACTTTATATAAACACTAAGTTATATAAACACTAAGCTTCATATTCCTCACCTATAAAATAATTGACATTAGATTTTTAAATTCCTTATCCATTACTCATTTCCAGCGGGGCTGTCAATAATGGAACCCCATTTCTTGACCTTTCAGGTTGGGCATATAACCTGGACTGGCCAATAAAGGAACCTCATTCTCTTGGCTATGGCAATTGGTTAAAGGGTAGGTGCGTGACCCAAGTAACATCAAGATACTTTCTTGAAACTTTCTTGCTTGAAAATGCAAGGCAGATTCTCATTGATAGCTGTTAAATATCCACCTTCTCTGCTAGATGGAGGGTCCTGTTCTTAGCATAAAAGTATGAGGTCAAACCAGTAGAGAAGTGGGGAAAGAAAGTGAGTAGGCACTATATATAATGCCTGATGCATTTTCACCCATGCTTCCCAGTGCCTTGAGATGCTAAAACCTCCTTATTGCTTTCATTATGATTTTATTTCACTTAATATGCTAGAATTGGACTTCTTTTGATTGTAAGAATCCCGACTAAAGCATTTTGTGGTAAGGTTATGTATGGTAAAACTAGAGTAAAGTAAGATGTAAAGTACTATTTATAATGCCTGGCACATGGTAATCATGTACTTCAAGTTTGCTAAAAAGATAATTATGCAATTATTAACTATATTGGTTGCATTATTTTATCTTCATTCCTAAACATTTTTAGGACAGCATCTTGGATGTAGGAGGTGCTCAGTGGTGTTTGAGTGACTTCCTTTCCTTTGTAGACAATGAGAAGGATGCTGAGTTAGAATTGGAATAGAACTTTGACTCACTTGGATAAAATATTCCTTTATATTTTATCAAATATAACCATTCCTGATTACTTCTGTTTTATGTTCTTATGATAGACAATTTAGTATATCAATATCACAGGACACTAGATTAATACAAAAAGCCAACTGCTATTTTATATGTGAATAATGAACAATAGGAACTTGAAATTAAAAAAGAAACATTTTAAACAGTACTTAAAAAATAAAGTAATGCTTAGATAAAATCGAACAAAGTGTATAAGACCTTTACATAGAAAACTATAAAACTTCAAGTTGATCTAAATAAATACAAAAATATTTCTTGTTCATGGATTTGCAGACTCAATATTGTTAAGATGTCAGTTCCAAATTTGATATATGGAGTCCATGTAACTGCCATAAATATGCTAGCAAGCTATTTTAGAAATTATTTTAGATATAGGTGATTTTAATGTTTATATAAAAGACAAAATACTTAGACACAATATTGGAGAACAAAAGGAACTTCAAAAGAACACATAATACCAATTTTATGATTTATTATAAAGTGATAGAAATCAAGAAAACATAACATTGGTTAAAGAATAGACATGCAAATCAATAGAACAGAATAGAGAACCCAGAAATAGAGCCACACATATAGTTCTGATCTTTGACAATGGAGGCAAAGACAATTCCATGAGGAAAGGGTAATATTTTCAAGAAATATTACTAAATCAATTGGATGAAAAAACATTAAAAACAATGAACCTAGACATACTCCTTACACCTTTCACTATAATTAATTTATAATGGATCATAGATCTACATGTAAGGCATAAAACTATCAAAATTATAGAAGGAAACAGAAGAAAATTTAGGTGACCTTGGGTTTGTCTGAATTTTAGAGATCAAAATCCTGATCAATACAGGAAAAATGTTTGTAAGTTGGACCTTATTAAATTTAAAAACTTCATTCTATGGAAGAAACCATTAAGAGAATGAAAAGATAAGCCACAGACTGGGAGAATATATTTTCAAAACACATGCTGATAAATAACTTTATATCCAAAATATATGAAGAATTCCTAATATAAGATTAAAAAAACAAATGACCTAACTGAAAAATGGACAGGTAATATGAGCAGACATCTTACTAAAGAAGACATAAACAGATGGCAAATAAGTGTATAAGAAGATACTCAATATCATCACAAAATCACAAATTTAAAACTGCTAAAATCCCAAAACTAACAATGAAAGATGTTGGTAAGAATGTAGAGCTATGGAACTATCATTCATTGTGGTGGGAATGTAAAACGATACTGCCAATTCTGAAGACAGTTTTGTAATTTCTTATCAACATAGTCTTGTCATACATTCTAGTAGTTATGCTCTTACGTATTTAGTTGATTTAAAAACTTGTTCCACATAAAAATGCACACATGGGTATTTATAGCAGGCCTATTTATAGTTGCTCTAAACTGGAAGCAACCAAGATGCCTTCCAATAGATGTAAGGACAAACTATGCTGAACAATATTCCATTATCCGTATATGCCAATAAAAACAAATGAGCTTCCAAGCCATGAAAAAACACAGATGAATTATAAATGCATACTGCTAAAGGAAAGAAGCTAGTGTGAAGAGGCTACCTGCTGTATGATTGTGATTATATGACATACTGGAAAAGGCACAACTATAGAAATAATAAAAATGTCATTGGTTTCCAGGGGTTCAGAGGAATGGGAGGTTTGAATGTTGAAACTGGACTTTTCTAGGATGGTGAAAATACTCAATATGATATTGTAATATAGATACAAGACACTATTCATTTGCCAAAATACACAGAATTTTATAGCTGAAAGAGTGAAACTTGACATGTGCAAACTTAAAAAAAATAATTCAGGAAGAGAATTCCAAGATAGAATTCATAATGTGACACAGCAATCTAATACAAATATATGAAACACTTGTATTGTGATGATGGAGAAAGTCTGAACTAAGTAACTTTGGAAACTGGGTCAGTAAGACTAAGAGAAAAATAAGCTGTACAAAAACTCTGTATTCTGGGTGATAGTTTCCAACAAGCATAATAAGAATTCTGTACACTGGAAATATAAATGAAAAATGATGGATAGTAGAAGTCAAATTTCTTAGTGTTGGAGTAGGAATTTACAGATATGAAGAGGAGTCTAGAATGATCCATATAACAATGGAGTTGGAGAATCCATTTTTAGCTTAATATCAAGATAGTCACATACAGAAATATTTATAGATACACGTATCCACAAGGGTTAGTATATATACCTATACATTTCCTTATTACGTCAGCTGAGAGGGCCTTACAGCAATACTCCAGTGACAGCAAGCACACTCAGCTCCCATATCCTTGTTAGGTTTCAGTGCCTTCCCCATTAAAAGGAACTGGAGAGCATTAGAGAAATGCCTGATTCTAGGACTGGAGCAGGAAATATACAAGCTAAAGCCGGAGTATCATAGTAGAATGTAATAAAATGCTCAAAACAAAAGCAATGAATGAATGAATGAATGATGGGAGAATGTCAAAGGGGCAAAGGAGTGAATGAACGAGCTCCCAAAGGCTAAATTTGAAACAATTTGAATAAAATAAAGCTGTACTAGATTATAAGCTGAAGTATAAAGTAGATGTCCATGATTTAATAATGGTATAAATTATTTTTATAAATAAGTGAATGAATAAATAAATAATTGAGGAGGATTAGGCAAATTCCTGTACTGAAGAATCCTAATAATTTATGTAGATACCCTACCCTGAAGGAGGTGAACCATATCTCCCAATTCCTCTGATGTGAACTGTAAATAGTGACTTCTTTTTAAGGAGAACAACACAGAACAGTGTGTGTGGGGTAATATAAAAAAATAGTGTAGAAATATGACCAATACTCTCTTGATCAAGTGATCAAGGTCAGCATCAACAATGAATTTATGTAGATGGTGTATGTACCCTTGGCATGATATAATGAATATGGTGCCTTATCTTTGTGGTTTTCCTCCATGAAACTTATAACCCCAGTCTAATCATGAGAAATAGATTAGAAAAATATCAATAGAGGGACATTTAATATAATACAAGATCAGTATTGTTTACAACTCTCAAAGTCAATAAAAGCAAACAAATCTAAGAAACTGTCACAGCCAAGAGGAGGTAAGGAGACATAACAACTGAATTTAATGTATTTTCTTTAAGATCCTGAAACAGAAAAAGGACTTTAGTAAACAGCAAGAAAATCTTAAGATGTACACTTAGTTAAGAATACTGTGTCAATATTGGTTTATTGTGACACATGGATCATACTAATGTAAGATATTGAGAGGTGCAACTGTCTGTGGGATATATGGGAATGCTCTGTAATAGCATTGCATTTTTTAATCTAAAATTTTTAAAGTAAATTAAAACTAAAAAAAGTGCAGATTTGAATGATCACTTTATCCTATAAAACATAAAAATGGCAGGCATATGAAGAGATGCTGAACATCTTTAGTCAGTAGAGAAATGTCAATTAAACCACTGAGATACCATTGTAAACCTATTAGAATAACTAAAAAAGACAGGCAAAGCCAAGTGTTGACAAGGACGTAGAACAAAAAATCACACATTGCTGGTGGCATTGAAAAATAGAAGAGCCATTTGAAAGAGTTTAAATTTGAAAAAAAAACTAAACATACCCCTAACAAAAAACCCAGCAATTACATTCCTAGATACACACACCCAGATATGTAATATATACATATATAAAAAAAAAGAGACTCATGCAAAGACTTATTGAATTTTCATAGCAACTTTATTCATATTACCCAAGAGTTGGAAGCAATCTAAATGCTAATCAGCTGATGAATGGACAAGAAATCAGTGGTATATCTATAATACAAAATCCTACTCAACAAGGAAAAGATACTGTAACAACATGAATACATTTCAGAAGGATTTTGCAGAGAGTAAAATTCAGCCACAAAAGGTTAAATGCTGTACAATTCTATTGATACGTAATTCTAAAAAATAGCAAGAGTTTAGTAACTGAAAACAGATGAGTGGTTGCCAGGGGTTGAGATTCAAGGGAGGAGACTGTATGCAGAAGAACATTTGGGAATCTTTGGGGTTGATAAATAAAGTCAGTATCATGAATGTAGTGGGGATTACATAATGATGTATGTTTGTCAAAGCTCATCAACTGTATAATTAAGATTGGGGAATCTTATTATGTGTAAATTATACTTTAATAAATTTGATCTTAAAGCACAAAAGAAATAAGAAAGGCACAAAATATGTAAAAATAGAACTTCTAAAGAGCACAATCATGTCTGAGATGAAGAACACACTGTGAAAGATTAATAGCAGATTATATTCTGCAAAAGAAAAGATTCCTGAATTGGAATATACCTACTGAAAGTATCCAAAATGAAACAAAGAACTAAAACTATACAAAGTATGCAGAGGTCACTTATGTTTTGAGACATATTAGACCTTCTAATCTTATGTGGAGGCCAAAAGAAGATGAAGAGGTGACATTGAAGAAATAATGGCCTATAATTATGCAAATTTATGAAAGTATAAATTCTCCGTTCCCAAAAGCTTAAGGAACCCCAAACCCAAGAACCTTGATGAAAACTCACTGAAGTGCATCACAATAAAATCACACAAACCAGTGAAGATAAAATTTATAAGCATTCTCTATAAATAAGAACAGACAGTTACACTTCATAAGCTAGCAAAAGTAACATAATAAAATCACAAAAAATATTCAACTAATCCAAAAGAATGCAGAAAAAAAATGGGAAAATGAAACAAAGAATAGGTTGGACAAACAAAGCAATATTATGGTTTTAAATTAAACTATGTCAGTAATCACATTAAATGTGAATAAACACTTCAGATTAAATGCATAGATTGTAATTTTTTATTTATAAATCAAGAATTATATTCTGTTTATAAGAAGCCCACTTTAAATATAAACAAAAATAACTTGTAAGTCAATGAGAAGAATATACCCTTCCAACACTGATGAAAAGAAATCTGTAGTAATGATAGCAATATCAGAAATCAGCTATTAAAGCACAGAATATTACCAGGAACAAATGGGGTCATATAATAATGATAAATGGATAGTGTTTCATGATCAAGGGAGTTTGTACCAGGAAGTCAATACTGGTTTAACATTTGAAAGCTCATTATTGTAATTCACTGTATTAACAGATTTACAATAAAAGCCATATGGTCACTTCAATAAATGCAGAAAAATAAAGCTTTTGACAGAATTGCGGATATATTCAATGTGGAAGGAAGGAAATGAAGGAAGGATGGAAGAGCAATCTGGGAATAGAAGAAAATATAGTCTAATGCAAGGTACGAATGGAATAAAAAACTATAGTTAAGATCACATGAAGTGGTGAACATCTGTTAGTTTTCCTATAACATTAAAATTATAGCAAGCATTTCCATTCTCAGTACTTCTGTTTAACATCATATTAGAGAACGTAGTGAAAAACACAAGAAAAGAAATGAATACAGATTGGAAAGGCTGAAGTAAAACCTCCATTGTTTATAGAGCATCACACAGAATCTCTGAAAAAAACTCCTGAAGTTGATATGTGAGTTTAGCAAGGCTACAAAATCAACATATAAAAATGTACTGTATTTCTATGTACTAACAGCAAATATCAGATATTTTTGTGTTATAAGAAAGTTTGAAATGAACACAATAAAAGGATGTCAAAGATGAAAGGGTCATGCACTGAAAACAACAAACTAATGCTTAGATAAATTAGGGAACACCTAAATAAATGAACATCGATACTATTCTCATGTACCAGAAAACAGTACAACAATATAAATTCTTTCAAGCTGATCTTTAAATCCAATGAATCCTAATAATAAATACCAGTAGGTTTTTTTTTTAACTTCCACCCAAGAGAAAGTGGAAAATCTAACCATGGACAGAATAAAATTTGGTTAACTGAGTTATCAAAGAAAATTATAAAGTATGGGTTATCATGTTTTTGAATAAAGGTTGAAAGCAAGGATATTGTGCAGAAACATAAAGATATAAGATGTCAAAGCAAATAGCAGTTCAGAATTTGGTCAAACAAGATGAGTTCAGGGGGCAGCCCCAAAACAGATGTCAATGGATATTAAGTATTCAAAGTTTTGGCAGATAATACATTAAGCCAAACTTTAGACATCTAAGTACATGTAGGTGATTTGAATTGGATTTAATTTTAAGGTACATGCCAGGCAGAAATTTCTTATTTAGAGAATTATATCAAATTAAAGGTGATTAACTCTAGGTACAAAATAATGTAAGCTCCAGCCTTGTTAATTAATTGTGCTTCCTTGACATAGTAGAATTGTCATTTAGTTCAAATTAAATATCTTTATCTCTAATTTGAAATGATTCCATACTTGCAATTCAGTTACAGTGTTCAGAAATATCACCTTTGTGGAGGAATTAGATAACTATTCCTGGTGTAAGAGAAATGGAAAGCTGCTATAAAGAGATATGCTTGTGGACTATACTTATTGGAGTTTAGTATAGTTGGTGCCCATTATTATCTTAAATTTACTATTTTGTTAATTTTTTAATTTATATTTTAGTTGAAATGTAATTGACATACTCTATTAGTTCTAGGTGTGCAACATAGTGATACATAATCATATATATTACAAATTACTGCAGTAAATGTAGTTTCTATCTGTTGCCATATTAAAGTTACTATAATATTACTGATTATATTTCCTATTCTGTTCTTTTCATCCCATGGCTTATTTATTTTATAATTGAAATTTTTTACCTCTGAATCCCCTTCAACTAGTTTATCTATACCCCCATCATTGTCTTATTCCAATTCTTAGAGGAAAAAAGTTTTCAGGTTTTCACCAATGAATATGATGTTAGGTATTGGTTTGTTATATATGGCCTTTATGAGGTTATGTTCCCTCTCTATCAGCTTTGTTGAGAGATTTTTTAAATCATGAATGGATGTTGAATTTTGTGTAATGCATTTCTGTATCAACTACTGAGATGATCATATGATTTTTATCCTTCGTTTTGTAAATGTGATGTATCACATGGGTTGATGTGTGGATATTGAACCATCCTTGCATCTTTGGAATAAATCCCACATAATTGTGGTGAATATTCCTTTAATGTGTTTTTCAATTCAGTTTACCAATATTTTGTTGACTTTTTTACCTGTATATTGAGGAATAGTGCTCTATAATTTTCTTTTTTTGTAATATCTTAGTCTTGTTTTGGTATGAGAGTAATGCTGGCCTCCTAGAATGAATTTGGAAGCATTCCTTCCTCTACCATTTTTTGGAATAGTTTACAAAGGATAGGTATTAACTCATCTTTAAATGTTTGGGAAAATTCATTTGTGAAGCCATGTGGTTCTGAGTTTTTGTTTTTTGGCCTTTCTTAAAATTTCTAACTCAATTTCTTTACTATTCGTATGTTCGGATCTTTACTTCTTTTTTATTCAGCCTTGGAAGATTGTATCTTTCTAAGAATTTATCCATTTCTTCTAGGTTGTCCAGTTTACTGTCATATAATTTTTCATATTACTCTCTTACATTCCTTTGTATTCCTGTGTTTTGAATTCTCCTCTTCCATTTTTTATTTTGAGTTCTCTTTTTTTTTCTCTAATGAATCAGGCTAAAGATTTCTCAATTTTGTTTAACTTTCAAAAAACTAGTTCTTAAGCTTCATTGATTTTTAGTACTGTTTTTTAGTTTTTATGTCATTTATCTTCACTATGATTTTTATTTCCTTTTTTTTATAGGCTTTGTTATTTTTCTAGTTTCTTCATGTGTAAGGTTAAATTGTTTACTTGAGATTATTCTTGTTTCTTGACATGGGCCTGTATTACTATAAACTCTCTTCTTTCGATGCATCCTATAGATTTTGAATTGTTTTGTCTCCTTTTTTCATTTGTCTCCAGGTGTTTATTTCCTCTTTGAACTATTGGTTGTCTATTATTTAGAAGGATATTTAGCTTTCATGTGTTCGTGTTTTTTCCGTTCTTTTTCTTGTAGTTGATTTCTAGTTTCATAGTGTTAGTGTTGTAAAAGATGCTTGATAGTTTGATTTTCTTAAGTTTATTAAGTCTTGTTTTATAACCTAACATGTTCTATCCTGGATAATGTTCTGTGTGTACTTGAAAAGCATGTGTATTCTGCTGTTTTGGTATAGAATGTTCTGTATATATTTGTTAAGTTCATCAAGTCTAATGTGTCATTCAAAGCCACTGTTTCCTTATTAATTTCCTGCTTGGATGCACTTGCCTTTGATTTCAGTGAGGTGTTAAATCCTTTCCTGTTATTGTATTACTATCAATTTCATCTGTTATGTCTGTTAATATTTGTTTTGTATATTTAGTGCTCCTATGCTGGGGTCATAGATATTTACAGTTGTTATATCATTTGTTGAATTGATCTCTTTATCATTATGTAACATCCTTCTTTGTCTCTCATTACAGTCCATTTTAAATTCTGTTTTGTCTGATATAAGTATTGCTACCCCAGTTGTTTTTCTTTTTTTGGTCAATTCCTTTTGCATGAAATATCTTTCTCCATTCCTTCACTTTCACTGTGTATATGTCTATAGGTCTGAAATGAGTCTACTGTAGGTAACATATAGCTGGGTCTTGCTTTTTATTCATCTGGTCACCCTATGTCTTTTGATTGCAGTGTTTATTCCATTTACATTTAAAATAATTATTGATAGATATGTACTTACTATCATTTTGTTATTTCCATATTGTTTTTGTAGTTCTCTATTCCTTTCTTCTCTTGCTCTTTTCACTTGTGATTTAATGACTTCTTTAGTTTCATGCTTGGATTTCTCTCTTATTTGTGTATCTATTATAGGTTTCTGGCTTGTGGCTGCCATTAGGTTAATATGTAGCATCCTATGTATATAGCAATCTATATTTTTAATGGCCACTTAATTTTGAACACATTCTAAAAGCACTGTATTTTTACTACCCCTTCCATGTTTTAAATATATGACACCATATTTTATATCTTTTTATTTTGAGTATCAATTAGCTAATTTTTGTAGATTTACTAATTTACTACTTTTTGTCTTTTAAACTTTATACTAGCTTTCTGTGATTGATCTGCTACCTTTACTAATTGCTTTTCCTGGTGAAATTTTTTTTTCCTTTCATAATTGTCTCACTCTCAATTATGTCCTTACTTTTCTCCTTAAAGAAGTCCCTTTAACATTCCTTTAAAGCCAGTTTAGTGGTGATGAACTCCTTTAGTGTTTGTTTGTCTGGGAGACTCATTCTTTCTCCTTCATTTCTGATCGATAACCTTGTCAGGTAGAGTATTCTTGGTTGTAGGATTTTTCTCTTTTAGCTCTTTCACTGTTATTTCACTCTCTTTTGTCCTCCAGAGTTTCTACTGGAAAATCAGCTGCTAGCCTTTTATGTAACTAGTTGCTATTCTCTTTATCCTTAACTTTCAACATTTTAAATATTATCTATCTTGGTGTGGACATCCTTGAGTTCTTCATTTTTGTTACTCTGTGCTTCCTGCATCTGGATGTCTATTTCCTTTCTTAGGTAGTGGAATTTTTATCTATTATTTCATCAAATATTTTTTTCCCTTTCTCTCTTCTCCTCCTGAGACCCCTATAATGCAAAAGTTAACCTGTTCTCATTTTTTAAAATTATTTTTTCTTTTGGCTATTTGGCCTAAGTGCTTCCTACTACCTTATATCCCAGATTGCTGATCCATTCTTCTGCATCTTCTAATCTGATATTGATTCCATCTAGGGTATTTTTCATTTCAGTTATTACAGTCTTCAGCTCTGATTACTTCTTTTTTGTATTTTTATCTCTTTTTGAAGTTATCACAGAGCTTATCCACTCTTATCCTTAGTCTTATGAGCATCTTTATGACCATTACTTTCAATTCTTTATCAGGTAAATCATTTAATTCCATTTTGTTTGAAGGCAGTGGCCTTATATAGAAGGCAGCCTGTGAATTTCTCCCTGGTCACTACAACCAGGTGCTACAGGGGTGTCCCTTTTTTGTGCTATGTGCACCCTCATATTGTGACTGGGTTGTGAATGCTATGGGCATGCTGGTGGGTGGGGCTGGCTTTTAGCCCTGCTGTCTGCAATGACTGACCATGGCTTCTTTGGGTTCCCTGATGGTCAGAGCTTGCCCCCAGTGTGGCTGGGTGAGAGGCCTAGCTGTAGCTGCTGCAGGTGCACTGGTAGATAGGGTTAGTTCCCACTGCAGTTGGCTCAGAGTCCTGGCTGCAGTTGCTATGGGCATGCTGGTGAGTGGGGCTGGCTTCCCTCTCCCTAGGCAAGGAGTTGTCAATTTTTCAAAGTCTTCAACTAAAAATATATATATATTAATATTTTTCTATATTAAATCCATTAATTCTGATGCTATCCTGGGAACTTAAGACTCGGTGAAGTTTTCTTATAGTTGAGACCTAAATTCAACCCCAAAACAAAACAAAAACGTGATAATTAAAAAAAAAAAATCAAACCTCATCAAAATTAAAAACTTTTGCATTGGAAAATATCTTAATAAAAAGATGAAAATACAAACTATACATTGGGATAAATTATCAGCAAAACACATGTCTAACAAAATTCTTATGTCTAGATATATAAAGAATTAGTCTCAAAACTCAACAGTAAAAACAAAAAGTCCAATTACAAAAAGGAACAGTCATTTCATGAAAGAGAAGACATCAGTGAAAAAAACCTACATATTATTGGAGTCCCAACAGAAGAGAGGGATAAAGGAGAAGGAAGTTTAAAGAAATAATTGCTGAGAACTCAAATCTGGGGGGAGATTTAGACATCCAAGTTCATGAAGCTCATATTTCCCCAAAGTCAAGTTAAAGAGATGTTCTCTCCAAGACATGTGATAATAAAACTGTCTGAAATGAAAGATAAAAAGATAATTTTAAAAACAGCAAGAGATAAAAGCAAATTCTCACATTCAAGAAACCACCAAAAGGCTATCAGTAGATTTCTCAGCACACACCTTGCACAAGGAAAGAGAGTGGGATAATATTCAAAGTTCTAAAAACAATCTGCAAACCATAAGTACTTTACTCAGCAAAGTTGTCTGTCATCACATGAAGGTAAGATCAAGATTTTCCCAAATAAACAAAAATGGAGGGAGTTTATCACCACTATATCTGCATTACAAGAAATGCTAAAAGTTGAAACAAAAGAATAGTAGCATACGAAAACATATGAAAGAACAAAGCCCACTATACAGGTAAAAATATAGTGAAATTCATAATACTTTAATACTATCCTGGTGGTATGTAAATCACTTTTAACTCTGGTATAAAAGTTAAAGGACAAAAGTGTGTGTTGACTTATACACCATATATAAAAGATGTAAATTGTGAAATCATTAAGATAAAATGTAATCGGAGGAAAAGTTAAAGTGTAGTGGTGGTGTATGTGCTTAAAGTTACCATCTTAAATCACACTGTTATATCTATAAGAATGTTTTATTTAAGTCTAATGGTAACTACAAATATGAGATCTTTAGCAAAACCAAAAGATAAAGGCAAAGGAACCAAAGATTAGTGCTATAAAAAATAATCTAATATCAAAGGAATGCAATAATAGAGGAAGAAAGAAACTACAAAACAGAAAACAATTGATAAAAGGACAAAATAAATCCTTGTCTATCAATAATGACTTCAAATATAAATGAATTACTTCTCAAATCAAAAGACAGATTGGCTGAATAGATTAAAAACATCTATATGCTACCTACAAGACAGTTACTTTAGATTTTAAGAACACACAAAGATTGAAATTTAAGAGATAGAAAAAGTTATTCCATGTAAATGGTAACAAAAAGACAGAGTGGGTGCATATAAAACAGATAAATATAGAGTCAAAAACTCTCAAAAAAGATAAAGATGATCACTATGTAATGATAAAGGTATCAATTCTCAAGAGACTATAAAACTATAAATATATATGTACCATATATTATAGCACTTAAATTTATGAAGCAAATATCAGAAATGTAGGGAGATATATAGTCAGCAATACAATAATAGTAGGTGACTTAAGTTTTCCACTTTCTACATTGGAAAGATTATCCAGGCAGAATCAATAGGGAAAGAGTGGGCTTGAACAAAACCATGGACTAAATGGACCCAGAAGCCATGCATACAACATTCCATTCAACAGCAACAGAGTTATATATTCATTTCAAGTACTCATTCTCAAGGGTGAATCATATATTAAGCCACAAAACTCATCTTAACAAATTTAAGATTAACATCATTTCAAGTATCTTTTTTGACTGCAATAGTATAAAACTGGAAATCAATAACAGGAAGAAAAATGGAAAATTCACAAATATGTGGAAATTAAAAAACATACTTCTAAACAATCAATGGGTGAAAGAAGAAACCAAAAGTGAAAAAAATCTTGAGACAAATGAAAATGGAAACACAATATACTAAAGTTAAGGCATACAGCAAAAGCTGTTCTAGGTGGGAAGTTTATAGTGATTAAATGCCTACAAAAAAAAAACACCTCAACTTCACACATCAAGGAATTAAGAAAAAGAGAACCAACTGAACAAAAAATTGGTATAAGGAAGAGAAAAAAATACAGATGTAGAGACTAGAAAAACAATAGAAAAGATGAACTAAGAGTGGGATTTTTGAAAAAATAAAATCGACAAAGTTTTACTTAGACAAAAAAAAGAACTCAAATAAGTTAATAAATGAAAGAGGAGACAGTACATCTAATATCACAGAAATACAGGCATCAAAAAATCATGAACATTTATATGCCAATAAATCAGACAACCTAGAAGAAATAGATAATTCTTAGAAACATAAAGCCTACTAACACTGAAATAAAAATAAAGAAAATCTGAATATATAAATGATAAGTAGGGAGACTGAATTAATAATCAAAACTTCCCCCAAAATAAAATCTCAGACCTCATGGCTTCACTGGTGGATTCTAACAAACATTTAAATACAAGGCCAGCATCATTGTCATACCAAAGTCAGATAAGGACACTAAAAGAAAATAAAAAAGGATAGGCTAATAACCTTGATTAACATACATGTAAAAATTCTCAAAAAATACTAGCAAATCAAATTCAATAATGTATGAAAAGGACCATGCAGCATGATCAAGTAGAATTTAGTCCTGGGATGCAAGGATGGTTCAACAATATGCAAATCAGTAAATTGATATGTCTTATGAATAGAATGAAGGATAAGAATCATATGACCAGTTCAATAGATGTAGAAAAATCATTTGACAAAATTCACTCTTTTATCATAAAAATGTTCAAATAATTAAGTTTAGAAAGAATGTACCTAAACATAATAAAGACCACTTATTAAAACCCATAACTAACATCATATTCTACGGTGAAAAGCTGAAAGGTTTTCCACTAGGATCAGAAAGAAGGTAAGGATTCCAACTGTCACCACTTGTATTCATTATAGTACTGAAATTTCTAGCCAGAGCAATAGGCAAGATAAATAAATAAAAAGACATCCAAGTTGGAAAGGAAGAAGTGAAATAGTGTGTGTTTGCAGATGACATAATCTTATGTACAGAAAACTCTAAAGACTACACACACACACACACACACACACACACAGAATTACAAGTAGTAGATGAATCAGTAAAGTTACAGGATAAAAAAGTCAACATATAGAAATCAGTTGTGTCTCTATAAATTATCATTGAACTACCTGAATAACAAATTATCAAAGCAATTCCATTTACAACTTATGATCATATCAAAAAAACTATTTAAGAACAAGTTTAACCAAGGAGGTGAAATATCTATACACTGAAAATTATAAAACATTGATGAAAGAAATTTAAGAATACCCAAATAAATGGAAAGATATACAATGTTCATGGATGGGAAGAATTATTGTTATTAATACATCCAGTCTACAGAAGGCAATCTCAAGAAGGAACAAAGCTGGAGGCATCATACCTCCTAACTTCAAACTATATTAGAAAGCTATGTTTATAAAAAGAGTATGGTATTGGTATAGAACCATGAGAAATCTATAGAGATGGATAGCAGACTAGTATTGCCAATGGACAGGACAGGAGTGGAGGGAGAGGGCATGCTAATATGTAACAGTAGCACAAAGAAGTTCCTTTGTGATGTTGGAATAGTTCTTTCTATATCTTGATTGCCATGGTGGTTACATGAATTTATTCACAGAATAAAATTGCATAGACCTATGCATGAACATATACACAAAAAAATGAATGCATCTGAAAAGGTGAAATTTGGGTAAGATCTGTGTTTAGTAAACAGTATTGCATCAATGTCAATTTCCTGTTTTGATATTGTATTATAATTATATAACTTTCATCATTGTGGAAATCTGGGAAGGACTCTGTGTACTATTTTTGTAAGTTCCTGGTTTATAATTATTTAGAAATTATTAAAACATCACAACATTAATTCATATTTATTAAGATTCTTATTAAATTTTACAATCCTAGTGCAACTGGTTTAATTTTAAATATCTTCCAGACAATGCACATATTTTATGATGTTATAGTTGATTAAAAATTAGTTCAGTGCTTTTTTATCTTGTAATTGCATTGCATTTTAGACATTTCTACAGAGTAGTATTTGTGAATTTGATTTTAATGGAAACCTTATGTGCAACTACATTTATGAAACATAAGAATAAATCTGGCAAGTCATTAGACATTTTGCTATTTGTGATTGATTGATCCTTTGAAAAACTACTTTAACTATATTTGAATACATGTTCTCTTTTTAAATTAATAGTGTTTATATTTTAGAGCAATTTTTGTTTATAGACCAATTGAGCAGAAAGTACAGAGTTCCCAATATACCCCTCCTACAGTTTCCTCTATTATTAATGTCTTGCATTAGTTTGGGTCATTTGTTAAAAATAATGAACTCATGTTGATATATTATAAAATGATTATAGTTTATATTAGGGTTCACTCTTAATGTACAGTTGTATGCATTTTCCAAGATGCATAATGTCATCTATTTCACTGACCTACATGCTCACCGTGGTCAACCTATTTATTCCTCCCTCCCTTCCCCTGAACATTGCAAAACACTTTTTACTGTGTCTACAATTTTGCCTTTTAAAATGTCACATAGTTGAAATCATGCAGTATGTACTCTTCTCAGATTGGCTTTCTTCACTTAGCAATATGCACTTAAGTTTCCTCCATGTCTTTCTAGCTCATTTTTTTTGTATTAATGAATAATAATTTTTGTATGGAGGTACCACTGTTTACCAATTCACTTATTTGAGAGGATCTTGGTTGTTTCTAAGTTTTGACAATTAAGTAAAGCTGCTATCAGCTTGTAGGTTTTTGTCTAATTTTTTATTCATTTGGGTAATTATCACAGAGTACAGTCACTGGATCACACGAAAAAACTATTTAGCTTTGTAAGAAATTGCCAGACTGACTTCCAAACTTTATATACTATTTTGCATTACCACCCACGATTAATGAGAATCCCCATTGCTCTGTGTCCTGGCCACATTTAGTGTTGTCAGCGTTTGCATTTTAGCCCATTCTAATAGATGTGTTGTGGTATCTCACTGCTATTTTAATGTGACATTTGATGGTGAGCATGTTTTCTATGCTTATTTTTCATCTGTGTATTTTCCCTGGTATGTATACTCAGATCTTGTGTTCATGTTTTTAATTGGGTTGTTTAATTTCTTATTCTTGAGTTGTAAGAGTTCTTTGTATATTTTGGATAACAGTCCTTTATTAAATCTGTATTTTGAAGACATTTCTCCCAGCCTGTGGTTTGTCTTTTCATTCTCTTAACAGTGTATTTTGTGGAGCAGAAGTTTTAAATTTTAATAAAGCCCACTTATCCATTTTTTCTTTCAAAAATCATGCTTTGGTATTGTGTTATCTTTCTTTTTAATTCAATCATTTATTAGGAAAAATTTCTAGAAATGATATTACTAGAGAAAAGTAAAACTAAATTGATAAGGATGTTACCTATAGATTTTAGATTTTAATGGGTGTCATGTGAGGACAGTAGAAACATTACTTTCTTCATGTAAAAAGGGGTGGAACTGAGAAAAATCAAGTGAATTACACAAGGGTGAGGGCATTCAGTGGCTGAGGCAGGTCCAGAACAAATATTTTCATGTTCTGAGATTATCACACTAACCCAGGGAAAATAAGTAGTTCTTCTATTGTATGCTTATTTTATTTTGCTTAAAAGTGATTATTGATTACTTCCTAATTTTCTAACTTGATTTTACAATTTTTAAGGGAGGCTGTCAAGGGAAGAGAGAGGAGAAATTTATTCACCATTTTTTGAGGAATGTCATGGCATGTTGATAAAATGATAAAAAAATAGAAGTAATAATGATAGCTGGTATATGTTAAATACTACTTAAAATAGGTACATGGTTATGTGAATTAATTTAGTTCTTATATAATCTTTGAATAATTTAGTATAATAATTTTCAATTTTCAGGGGAATAACTGAGTGTTAGAAAAGTCAAGCATCTAGAAAGGTCAATATCACACAGCAATTTTCAGATTTGAAATTCAAAACAGGGTGCGCTTATCATTAACCACCATATTCCTGTCTTGCTATTGATACAAAATAGAGCAAATAGCTAGGATACTCTGGGATTATCAGTAACAGATTCTGAGTGGTGGGTTTTAATTTGTATTCATTTTCCCAAATAAGGTATATGATTTGGTTAAAGCCTTGAGAGCAGTATTTTCTTGTATTTTTCCATAAATCTGTTAGAAATCCTTATTTTTATTGAAGAGAATGGTGTTCTGTAGGCTTGACTGGCCACAGCTTGTGTCTTAAATATGTATGGAGATGAATGCTCAGCCTGTTTTTTTGAGCTGTGGATCAATATGTGACCCACTGTATCTGTTAATAAGCAATCATGATTTCTTTAGGCAAATCTTGCCTCCTTTCCTTAATGAGAATGGTTTTATTAGTGTTATTGTTCTGAAATGCCATCTATTAAAATGCCAGTTATTTAGGGAAGAAGTTTAAAAAAAATAGTATTTTCACTCTCTCCCAGATGGCTTCATAATTGGTTTATTATTTTGCAGGTATTGTTAGAGAAACTTCAGGATGCAAGCCAAGAAAACATCAAAGAAGGTCAAATAAAGGTTGCTTTTTTCATCAGGTATTCATTACGTAAAAACAAGTATGTTATCAACTGTAGGTATAGTAGACTCTGAGTCAAGCATATTGTAATTGTATAAGCTGCCTGCCAATTATTTGGGATATAAATTGACCTTTTTGGAGATGAGGGTCTTTGGAAATGAATTTAGTAATAGCCATAAATCAAATGTTCTTTTAACTTCATTTTCAGAAAAGTTGTGTAACTATATTCTTTTGTATTTTTATATATTAAAACATTTCATGGTTTTAAAAGTGTTTGGAAGAAACCAGGGAAGAAAGCCAAGTAGGTACTACTCTCCTGAGAACTATATAGAAGAAGCTAAAGTTCAGAGAGGTAAAGTGATTTCATTATAATGCCCTTCAGCTCTCCAATGGACAATGAATTCAGTGTACTGACTCCTAATCTCATCCTCTGGACATTATTTCAATACCACAGAATATCCTGGATACAGGGTTCCTGGTGTAGATGTACGTTATTACAGGTCACAAGATGTTCCAATTTGGAGATGGCCTTTCCAACACGCAAGCCCATAGGAATTCAAAGGATTGTTTTTTTTTTTCATTTGGCTCTGACATTGTTTTCATGAAAGGAAGGAGGGGAAATTTCACTGAAAAATCCTTACTTTTAGAATTAGGGATGGGCCATAGAGATCATGAAAGTCAATCCATCCCAGCTAAAAATATTTCCTACAACCATTCTAGAGATTGCATTTCCTGACTTTGACAGAGTTTTCTTAAGATGTGGTGGTGATGTATTTTCATTGTTTGAAATTCCCAAGTTTGTGACATTTTTCTTCTTAAACTCTTAAACTTGGAAGTTATTCACTATGTTTCCCTACACTTCTTAATATTAAGAGTCTCAAGTTTAATATTAAGAGCTCGTACTCACATGCCACGAGCAGATCTGTTTATTGTGTGGCAGAATAACTTATTTAATTGGTTTAATATTTCACTTTGGCTCAAAAAATCCTCCTATAAACTTTAAGTTATTGATACAGTTATTTTATCTCTGCAGGATCTTTTTTCCCACCCTCCCTTGACCCTCTAATGAATTACCATAGAAAAAGAATACAGATTTCTCATTAGGCTGATCATTTCAGTTTTCTCTGAACTTACCATCTTTCGAGATGTGTCAAGCCACAATTCCTCTCAAAGGCTCTACTAACGGCCATGAACTGCTTGTAATACTTGTGGTGGGGAGAGATGAAACTTATTAGAGGAGCCATTTGGGGAATGGCTGCCAAGCATTCACATTTCAGCAAGCTTTTAATTGCTTTATTGTTTTGCCCAATGGAAAGAGATGGTAAAGACATATAAAATGAGTATAGGGAGAGTGATTGGAAACTCTCTTCTTCCTCAAATAAAACTATTAAATAGAAGGTTTCAGTCAGTAGTTGAATTTATTGTACTGAGAAGGGACACATTTCACAGTTAATAACATAATAAACTGAGGTATTACATTTAGTTAAAATTATATAGCTCATTAAACTCTTTTTTTTTTTGTAGATAATTATTTTTTATTGAAGGGTAGTTGACACAGTATTACATTACATTAGTTTCAGGTGTACAACATAGTGATTCAACATTTATATACATGATAATTCTAGGAACCAGCTATCACCATACCAAGTTGTTATAATATTTTGACTAAACTCCTTATGCTATACATTACATCCCGGTTACTTATTTATTTTACCATTGGAAGTGTGTACTTTTTTTTTTGTGAGGGCATCTCTCATATTTATTGATCAAATGGGTGTTAACAACAAAAAAATTCTGTATAGGGGAGTCAATGCTCAATGCACAATCATTAATCCACCCCAAGCCTAATTTTCGTCAGTCTCCAATCTTCTGAGGCATAACAAACAAGTTCTTACATGGAGAACAATTCTTACATAGTGAATAAGTTACATAGTGAACAGTACAAGAGCAGTCATCACAGAAACTTTTGGTTTTGCTCATGCATTATGAACTATAAACAGTCAGTTCAAATATGAATACTCATTTGATTTTTATACTTGATTTATATGTTGATACCACATTTCTCTTTTTATTATTATTATTTTCAATAAAATGCTGAAGTGGTAGGTAGATACAAGATAAAGGTAGAAAACATAGTTTAGTGTTGTAAGAGAGCAAATGTAGATGATCAGGTGTGTGCCTGTAGATTATGTGTTAATCCAAGCTAGACAAGGGCAATAAAACATCCACGTATGCAGAAGATTTCTCTCAGAACAGGGGGGGTGAGGTTCTAAGCCTCACCTCTGTTGATCCCCAATTTCTCACCTGATGACCCCCCTGCGACTGTGCCTGTCTTAGGTTGTTCCTTCCTTGAGGAATCTTACCCGTCTCTGGCTAACTAGTCATCTTCCGGGGCCATACAGGGAAATGTAAAGTTGGTAAGTGAGAGAGAAGTCTTATTGTTTAAAATGGTTAGCTTTTTATTTCTTTGCATATTTATGCCCTGTAACTTCTATGCCCAGCATCTGTCTTGAGGTATCTTTACCACTTGGAAGAATTATGATACTCGGTAAATTTGATATGAGGCATGAATTCTATTTAAGGGTTGTAATTAGGAAGGAAGAAGAAAAGCTATAGAAGTAGCAGGCGGAAGAAAACATGGGAAGATTATTTCTTTGACATATCTTCTTGTAGAGTAACTTCAGCATGTATAGGGTTTAAGCTACTACTTAAATTGTGCACACACATTAACATAATAGGAGTATAGTTACATAACCAAAGCATACCTGTAATTACCAGCCATCTCCAGTGAAACCAAGAAAACCACTTAGGCACCTTAGGCATTTGTGAAAACTTATCAATGATATGGTGGATATTGTCCAACTGAACTTGAACAGTCTGAGAGAAATCAGACAAATTAAAACAACCCATTCCTGGGGAATGTTCACATCCCTTATGTTCTTTTAACAGTAAATAGGCTGTAGTTGTAAGATTTTGGAGCGCTACAATTTGCACTTCTCCAAATTCTTGGTTGAGTTCCAACAGTATAGGTCCAGTCAAATTTGTTGTTTTACTGTATGGACAGGCCAGCTTAGATATCTCCTTCCTCATTCCCATGGCAAGTCCAGGAACTGGTGGGATGAGTGCATCTACACCTGTAGCAGTGCGTGGATCTTTGTTGGGGTTTTTTGATGATCATCTTCTGGCATGCGTCTTCCAGAGAGTGCTGATGTTGGATGTTCTTTTTCTTATCGTATCTTAGTTCATTTTTGGGGTAGCCCAATTAGGCTTTGATCCTCTGTATAAACACAAACAGACCCTTTGCCTACACTTTTATATGCCCTTTATACGCTTGTGTAGAACTCATTGGAGGTTACCACACAGGAACTGCCCTTTTTTTTGTTTTGGTATCACTAATTTACACTTACATGATGAATATTATGTTTACTAGGCTCTCCCCTATACCAGGTCCCCCCATAAACCCCTTTACAGTCACTGTCCATCAGCATAGCAAAATGTTGTAGAATCACGACTTGCCTTCTCTGTGTTGTACAGCCCTCCCTTTTCTCCTACCCCCCCATGCATGCTAATCTTACTACCCCCTAGTTCTCCCCCACCCTTATCCCTCCCTACCCACCCATCCTCCCCAGTCCCTTGCCCTTAGGTACCTGTTAGTCCATTCTTGAGTTCTGTGATTCTGCTGATGTTTTGTTCCTTCAGTTTTTCCTTTGTTCTTATATTCCACAGATAAGTGAAATCATTTGGTATTTCTCTTTCTCCGCTTGGCTTGTTTCACTGAGCATAATACCCTCCAGCTCCATCCATGTTGCTGCAATTGGTTGGATTTGCCCTTTTCTTATGGCTGAGTAGTATTCCATTGTGTATATGTAACACTTCTTCTTTATCCATTCATCTATCGGTGGACATTTAGGTTGCTTCCAATTCTTGGCTATTGTAAATAGTGCTGCAATAAACATAGGGGTGCACTGATCTTTCTCATACTTGATTGCTGCATTCTTAGGGTAAATTCCTAGGTGTGCAATTCCTGGGTCAAATGGTAAGTCTGTTCTGAGCATTTTGATGTACCTCCATACTGCTTTCCACAATGGTTGAACTAACTTACATTCCCACCAGCAGTGTAGGAGGGTTCCCCTTTCTCCACAGCCTCGCCAACATTTGTTGTTGTTTGTCTTTTGGATGGCAGCCATCCTTACTGGTATGAGGTGATACCTCATTGTAGTTTTAATTTGCATTTCTCTGATAATTAGCAATGTGGAGCATCTATTCATGTGTCTGTTGCCATCTGAATTTCTTTTTTGGAGAACTGTCTGTTCAGCTCCTCTGCCCATTTTTTAATTGGGTTATTTGTTTTATGTTTGTTGAGGCATGAGAGCTCTTTATATATTCTGGACGTCAAGCCTTTATCGGATGTGTCATTTTCAAAGATATTCTCCCATACTGTAGGGTTCCTTTTTGTTCTATTGATGGTGTCTTTTGCTGTACAGAAGCTATTCAGCTTAATATAGTCCCACTTATTCATTTTTTCTATTGTTTTCCTTGCCCGGGGAGATATGTTCAAGAAGAGGTCACTCATGTTTATGTCTAAGAGGTTTTTGCCTATGTTTTCTTCCAAGAGTTTAATGGTTTCATGACTTACATTCAGGTCTTTGATCCATTTTGAGTTTACTTTTGTATATGGGGTTAGACAATGGTCCAGTTTCATTCTCCTACATGTAGCTGTCCAGTTTTGCCAGCACCATCTGTTGAAGAGACTGTCATTTCGCCATTGTATGTCCATGTCTCCTTTATCAAATATTAATTGACCATGTATGTCTGGGTTAATGTCTGGATTGTCTAGTCTGTTCCATTGGTCTGTGGCTCATCTCTTGTGCCAGTACCAAATTGTCTTGATTACTATGGCTTTATAGTAGAGCTTGAAGTTGGGGAGTGAGATTCCCCCCTACTTTATTCTTCTTTCTCAGGATTGCTTTGGATATTCAGGGTCTTTGGTGTTTCCATATGAATTTTTTAATTATTTGTTCCAGTTCATTGATGAATGTTGCTGGTATTTTCATAGGGATTGCATCAAATCTGTATATTGCTTTGGGCAGGATGGCCATTTTGACGATATTAATTCTTCCTAGCCATGAGCATGGGATGAGTTTCCATCTGTTAGTGTCCCCTTTAATTTCTCTTAAGATTGACTTGTATTTTTCAGAGTATAAGTCTTTCACTTCCTTGGTTAGGTTTATTCCTAGGTATTTTATTTTTTTTGATGCAATTGTGAATGGAGTTGTTTTCCTGATTTCTCTTTCTGTTGGTTCATTGTTAGTATATAGGAAAGCCACAGAGTTCTGTGTGTTGATTTTGTATCCTGCAACTTTGCTGTATTCCGATATCAGTTCTAGTAGTTTTGGGGTGGAGTCTTTAGGGTTTTTTATGTACAGTATCATGTCATCTGCAAATAGTGACAGTTTAACTTCTTCTTTCCCAATCTGGATTTCTTGTATTTCTTTGTTTTGTCTGATTGCCGTGGCCAGGACCTCCAGTGCTATGTTAAATAACAGCGGAGAGAGTGGGCATCCCTGTCTAGTTCCCGATCTCAGAGGAAATGCTTTCAGCTTCTCGCTGTTCAATATAATGTTGGCTGTGGGTTTATCATAGATGGCCTTTATTATGTTGAGGTACTTGCCCTCTATTCCCATTTTGCTGAGAGTTTTTATCATGAATGGATGTTGAACTTTGTCAAATGTATTTTCAGCATCTATGGAGATGATCATGTGGTTTTTGTCTTTCTTTCTGTTGATGTGGTGGATGATGTTGATGGACTTTAGAATGTTGTACCATCCTTGCATCCCTGGGATGAATCCCACTTGGTCATGGTATATGATCCTTTTGATGTATTTTTGAATTCGGTTTGCTAATATTTTGTTGAGTATTTTTGCATCTACGTTCATCAGGGATATTGGTCTGTAGGTTTCTTTTTTGGTGGTGTCTTTGCCTGGTTTTGGTATTAGGGTGATGTTAGCTTCATAGAATGAGTTTGGGAGTATCCCCTCCTCCTCTATTTTTTGGAACACTTTAAGGAGAATGGGTATTATGTCTTCCCTGTATGTCTGATAAAATTCCGAGGTAAATCCATCTGGCCAGGGGGTTTTGTTCTTTGGTAATTTTTTGATTACCGCTTCAATTTTGTTGCTCGTAATTGGTCTGTTTAGATTTTCTGTTTCTTCCTGGGTCAATCTTGGAAGGTTATATTTTTCTAGGAAGTTGTCCATTTCTCCTAGGTTTCCCAGCTTGTTAGCATATAGGTTTTCATAGTATTCTCCAATAATTCTTTGCATTTCCGTGGGGTCCGTCATGATTTTTCCTTTCTCGTTTCTGATACTGTTGATTTGTGTTGACTCTCTTTTCTTCTTAATAAGTCTGGCTAGAGGCTTATCTATTTTGTTTATTTTCTCGAAGAACCAGCTCTTGGTTTCATTGATTTTTGCTATTGTTTTATTCTTCTCAATTTTATTTATTTCTTCTCTGATCTTTATTATGTCCCTCCTTCTGCTGACCTTAGGCCTCATCTGTTCTTCTTTTTCCAATTTCGATAATTGTGACATTAGACCATTCATTTGGGATTGCTCTTCCTTTTTTAAATATGCTTGGATTGCTATATACTTTCCTCTTAAGACTGCTTTTGCTGTGTCCCACAGAAGTTGGGGCTTAGTGTTGTTGTTGTCATTTGTTTCCATATATTGCTGGATCTCCATTTTGATTTGGTCATTGATCCATTGATTATTTAGGAGTGTGTTGTTAAGCCTCCATGTGTTTGTGAGCCTCTTTGCTTTCTTTGTACAGTTTATTTCTAGTTTTATGCCTTTGTGGTCTGAAAAGTTGGTTGGTAGGATTTCAATCTTTTGGAATTTTCTGAGGCTCTTTTTGTGGCCTAGTATGTGGTCTATTCTGGAGAATGTTCCATGTGCACTTGAGAAGAATGTATATCCCGCTGCTTTTGGATGTAGAGTTCTATAGATGTCTATGAGGTCCATCTGCTCTACTGTGTTGTTCAGTGCTTCCGTGTCCTTACTTATTTTCTGCCCAGTGGATCTATCCTTTGGGGTGAGTGGTGTGTTGAAGTCTCCTAGAATGAATGCATTGCAGTCTATATCCCCCTTTAGTTCTGTTAGTATTTGTTTCACATATGCTGGTGCTCCTGTGTTGGGTGCATATATATTTAGAATGGTTATATCCTCTTGTTTGACTGAGCCCTTTATCATTATGTAGTGTCCTTCTTTATCTCTTGTTACTTTCTTTGTTTTGAAGTCTATTTTGTCTGATATTAGTACTGCAACCCCTGCTTTCTTCTCACTGTTGTTTGCTTGAAATATGTTTTTCCATCCCCTGACTTTTAGTCTGTACATGTCTTTGGGTTTGAGGTGAGTTTCTTGTAAGCAGCATATAGATGGGTCTTGCTTTTTTATCCATTCTATTACTCTATGTCTTTTGATTGGTGCATTCAGCCCATTAACATTTAGGGTGACTATTGAAAGATATGTACTTATTGCCATTGCAGGCTTTAAATTCGTGGTTACCAAAGGTTCAAGGTTAGCCTCTTTAGTATCTTACTGCCTAACTTAGCTCGCTTATTGAGCTGTTATATACACTGTCTGGAGATTCTTTTCTTTTCTCCCTTCTTATTCCTCCTCCTCCATTCTTCATATGTTGGGTGTTTTGTGCTGTGTTCTTTCTAGGAGTGCTACCATCTAGAGCAGTCCCTGTAAGATGTTCTGTAGAGGTGGTTTGTGGGAAGCAAATTCCCTCAGCTTATGTTTGTCTGGGAATTGTTTAATCCCACCGTCATATTTGAATTATAGTCGTGCTAGATACAGTATCCTTGGTTCAAGGCCCTTCTGTTTCATTGCATTAAATATATCATGCCATTCTCTTCTGGCCTGTAGGGTTTCTGTCGAGAAGTCTGATGTTAGCCTGATGGGTTTTCCTTTATAGGTGACCTTTTTCTCTCTAGCTGCCTTTAAAACTCTTTCCATGTCCTTGATCTTTGCCATTTTAATTATTATGTGTCTTGGTGTTGTCCTCCTTGGATCCTTTCTGTTGGGGGTTCTGTGTATTTCCGTGGTCTGTTCGATTATTTCCTCCCCCAGTTTGGGGAAGTTTTCAGCAGTTATTTCTTCTAAGATACTTTCCATCTCTTTTCCTCTCTCTTCTTCTTCTGAAACCCCTATAATACGGATATTGTTCCTTTTGGATTGGTCACACAGTTCTCTTAATATTGTTTCATTCCTGGAGATCCTTTTATCTCTATGTCAGCTTCTATGCGTTCATGTTCTCTGGTTTCAATTCCATCAATGGCCTCTTGCATCCTATCCATTCTGCTTATAAACCCTTCCAGAGTTTGTTTCATTTCTGCGATCTCCTTTCTGGCATCTGTGATCTCCCTCCGGACTTCATCCCATATCTCTTGCGTTTTTCTCTGCATGTCTGTCAGCATGTTTATGATTCTTATTTTGAATTCTTTGTCAGGAAGACTGGTTAGGTCTGTCTCCTTCTCTGGTGTTGTCTCTGTGATCTTTGTCTGCCTGTAGCTTTGCCTTTTCATGGTGATAGGAATAGTTTGCAGAGCTGGGACGAGTGACGGCTGGAAGAACTTACCTTCTTGTTGGTTTGCGGCCCTCCTCTCCTGGGAGAACAGCGGCCTCTAGTGGCTTGTGCTGGGCAGCTGCGCGCAGACAGGGTTTCTGCTTCCTGCCCGGCTGCTATGGAGTTTGTCTCCGCTGTTGCTGTGGGCGTGGCCTGGCTCGGGCAGCTACTCCAAAGTGGTGGAGTCGCGTTGGAGCAGGAGCGGCTGGGAGGCTATTTATCTCCATAAGGGGCCTCCCTGCTCCCTGCAGCCCAGGGGTTATGGTGCCCAGATATCCCTGGATTCCCTACTCTGGATTAAGTGTCCCGCCCTGCCCCTTTAAGACTTCCAAAAAGCACCCACCAAAACAAAACAATGACCCCCCAAAAAAAAAAATTTAAATTAAAAAAAAAAAAATTTTTTAATTAAAAAAAAAAAAGGTGGGCGCTCGTTTTTCTTTATTCTCTGGCGCCAGCCTCAGGCATCTGCTCACCGGTCTTGCTGCCCTGTTTCCCTAGTATTGGGGTCCCTATCCCTTTAAGACTTCCAAAAAGCCCTCACCAAAACAAAACAGAAAAAAAAAAAAAATTGGTCGTTCGGTTTTCTTATACCCTCTGTCGCCCAGCCTCCGGTGCCCGCTCACTGTTCTTGCTGCCCTGTTTTCCTAGTATCGAGGGCCCTGCACTCTGGCCAGGATGGCGGGGGCTGGGTGCTCGGCAGTCCTGGGCTCCGTCTCCCTCCCGCTCTGCCTGCTCTTCTCCCGCCGGGAGCTGGGGGGAGGGGCGCTCGGCTCCCGCGGGGCCGGGGCTTGTATCTTACCCCCTTCGCGAGTTGCTGGGTTCTCTCAGGTGTGGATGTGGTCCGGATATTGTCCTGTGTCCTCTGGTCTTTATTCTAGGAAGAGTTGTCTTTGTTATATTTTCATAGATATATGTGGTTTTGGGAGGAGATTTCTGCTGCTCTACTCACGCCGCCATCTTCCAATCCCCTCCCTCATTAAACTCTTAAGGGAAAAGAGACATAATAATAACTGCATCCTCAGGGCCACTTGAGCCCAGTAGGAGTCCAAGCAAATATGTCTGAGGAACCACCTCACACTGAACTATATGTGCCCCTACTTTGCGTTTCTAAGCGACCTCCTGCCCCTGGTGATGATGTTAAAAAGCCATAAGAAATGTGACATAAGTAGGAGTGTTATGACTTGAGGTCCAGCTAGCTTCACTTTTGGGTGAATTCTGGATGGAGGGCGGTCATGTTTAATCAATAGATGAAGATCAGATCAAATGGGAAAAATTTCAGGTCATGAAGAGAAGAGTTGTACTAAACACATGGGCTGGTTATTTGGGGTGCCGAAGGTCTGCTGAAGATCCCACTGACTTTAGTATGTAAATTACATGCTTTGGGAATCTCTTTTCTCAGTATTTCAACCTGATGCTATTGCTGCATGGAAGGAAATTTGCGAGGGAGCAGCCGTTTTAATGTGAGGATATGTGGCTAGTAACAGTAACCAATAAGGTAATTTATTTTAGGGTGACTGTGTTAGAAACTGCATTTTGAATTTGGATATCGATATGAAGTACTTGATTGTGCTATAATTTTGTTTAAAACAGATTTAGAACAATAATAATTACCCCCACTCATGAAAACAAGATTTGGAATATATTCCTTTTTTCTGACTATAAGCAAAATCAATGACTTACTATAGCAATACGGAAAATGCAGAAGGAAAATGTAGGAAAGTTATGTTATATACATATATATGACATTGAGGAAAATTCCTAGTTACCTTTTTCTGTAGTCTCTAGAGGGTATTGATACCTTTTCTTTTAGAGGCTTAATTTTTGTTGTCCCTTCTGAGACTATAAATCCTTTCCAGTGTGGGTTTCCAAGCAAGATTTAAGGGTGATATTCAGTTGTACCATCACCTGTTCATTCCTGTTATACTTAGCCAAGCTTCCAATTATGTGACTATTCACTATTGTGACAACAGACTTGAAATGACATGGTGTTTGTGGCTTCACCTGCCTTTCAAGGAAGGAGTTCTAATCTTGGAATATGTCACAAAAGAAATCTTTTGATAACATTCAGGCATGAAAATCCCTGAATTTTGAAGAAGACTGTGGGCTTTTGAAAAACAGTCTGCATACCTCAATTACATGCCCTGAATTGTTAAGAACTTCACTTTCACGTGTGAGAGTGAGTTTTTTAAATATTCCAAGCTGTAGTGAAATGGAGGCCATGAACTGGATTCTGACTCATAAAAATCAAAGTTCAAACTCTATTTCAATACATGTAGTAAAGTGGCATAATGACATAGTTGAAGAGCTTTATGTTCTTCCTTTTTTCCTTCATAGTGTTTCTCTTAGCTCAAGATGGACTTCTCTATTTCATAAGCAGCACAGGTGGAGAAGCAGTGTGCAGGCAAGGTTAGAATGGAGACTGGAGCCGTGTGGCATGGGTTCAAATTTTGTTTCTGTAACTATATTTTGTTTCTGTAGCTACATGGCTGGGTAACTTTGGGTCAGCTCTAAACTCCTGCAGAGAAGTGTTTTTATCTGCAAAGTAGGGATAATGAGGGTTGTTGTGAGTACAAAATGAGCTAATATCAGTAAGTCTGAGAACAGGACATGGCCCAGGGTGCATTTGCCACATGAATATTATTATATAAATACCCACCAGTAGTAGTTTCTTGCCGCAACTATATGTAGTTTGTCTGCACAGTAACCCTTCCTCTGTCTATTGCTAATGAGTTTTTAAAATTTCCTTCTAAGGAATAGTTCACCTGTACTCTGTGAGTCATGGTTTGACCGTCAGTTGAGGTACCCTGCACTTTCCTCACCATGTCACAGTTTATATAAAGTCATATTTTTTACTTTACTTTAAATAAAGCAATACATCTGGTCCCCATATTTTAGCAATATAATTTTTAACTGCTCTCACTAGCCTGATTTAATCATTAAATTAAAAATTTTATGGTGAAATTCAAACTATTTTAAAATGTGATGAATGAGCTTTATGCAAGTTGGTAACAGTTCTGGTGTTAAACACTGTGGTGGTTTCTTACGTTTGTGTAACCCACTTAGTGTTGAAGCCCACTTCCATGAGGATGTTCCTAAAAAAAGTGCCCTTACTATTTACCCTTAATGTCTGCAGCCTGTGATATCAGATTTTTAAAAGGCTTTATTTGACCTGTGATATTATAACTTTCCTAAGCACTTAAAAAGAGGATAACAAAATTATATATTTATATATTCTGCTCAGAAAAATAAGTCAGGAAATGTTGATGACATTGGTTTTAACAGAATGGAGCAGTTCTTTAAAATATGAATTGTATAGTAAGTAAATGAAACACTACCTTAGTGTGTATTCAGTTTAAATGGAATGTATTTTTAAATTGCCAAGAAAAATAAACAACTTTGTACATTTGAAAGACAAAAACACAAACCATCTTAGGTGTCCTGACTCTCTCCTAGGAATTTGAATCTTGGGCAGGTTGATACAGAAATAGAGTTGATGCATATCAATGGTAGTGACCTAAAGTGTCTATTGTGTTGTCCCTGTTACCTATATCCCCACAGTTGTCCTGTCCACATCCTATTCTTTCTTTAGAAACTGCCCACCCTCCACTCCCTCCATACATGGAACTCCTATAAAAGGCAGTTCAGAAACATGAGCATGTTTCCTGGAAGTCTTTAATCCTACCTTAGTTATCTGAGTGGGCCTTTCAACCATATACAATATTTCCTAGTAATGAATATTTTATCTTGTTACATTTCTAAAGGCGTTTTAGTATCCTAAGGATATGTTAGAGATCTTTATACATATGCACAATATGAATCTGCCTGGATAATTTGTAGGATATGTATATTCCTAATGTATTTTCATTCATTCCAACTGTATTTTCCCCTCCCCTTTCATTTAAATAATTTTACCTGTGAATTTTCCCCACTTAATATTTTTTTGCTTGAGTTCAGTGAGCATTAGAGTACAGATACTGTTTCTCTAACAAATGTAAGCAGGAGGGAATGAAGGTAGTAACGAGTGAAGATCTTCACTATACTGTATCATCTCTGACAATCTCACAGAGAGGGATCAATCTTTGATACTCTGAGATATATATATATGAACATATGTATTTGTATGATTTATTTAACATAATGCTATGTACTCAACTAATCTGTACTGAATGCTTTTTTGGTTTGGTGGTTTGGTGGTTCAAATGTAAATGATGCAATCCTGCATCAAGGAGCTTTTAACGTGTTGGGAGACATATGTATCTGCTATGCTGCCAAATACAAAGCCTTCAGGTCAAAAAAGTTTTCATGTTGGATTCAGAATGGCAGCCAGACCTTACTAGTTTTCATGCTACATATCAACATTCCCTTCCTTTCCTTAAAAACGTCCTAATTTTATTTTTTGTAGAAATACTGAAGTATGCAATTTGATCTATCACATATGTCATCCATGCTTTTCCAATAACTCTATCCTCTGAACTGTAATATTGATTTGCACAAGATCTGTTTTATCTAAATGGCTTATAC
The DNA here is from genome assembly GCF_030020395.1 of Manis pentadactyla. NCBI lineage: Eukaryota > Metazoa > Chordata > Mammalia > Pholidota > Manidae > Manis > Manis pentadactyla. Next base: position 120,344,582 of record NC_080026.1, on the reverse strand, counting down.
TCAGAAAATTAGAGTACAGCTATTTAAAATAGGAAGCACTATCCATGGACGATATTATCTAAAGTACTAGTGAAGAAAGATGCTACAATTTCTGATCCTTCTTCCAGATCTTTCTCTCACCTCTCTGTACCTTGCTTCTCTCTGTGTCTGTGCCTTGTGTCTGCCTGTGGTTAGCAAGGATCGATCACCATGGACAGACAGTAGTACTCGAGTTGAGAGCAACACAGTAGTGTGAAATCAGAAGCATCCATGGAACTTTGGGGCTTTTTTTCAAGAGAGGGCAGAAGCAACTATCCAAAGACATGAGCCATAATAATCAAAAAGATCCATTGGTCATAGCTGGCCTTTATGGAGAAATACTGGAAGATATTGTATGAGACCTTGATATCTTACTGTAGTGTTTTCTGAGCTTTGATTTCCCTATGATACAATTACTAATGAATATAGCTGGAAATTTTTGATTTGTAAAAGTGAACCCTAGCACTAGCTATTATTATATATGAAGCCATGGTTTACAACATAACAAACATTAGAGCTATTTCCTCTCAAGAAGTGCTTTTCTCTATATTTTCCACACCTAAGAGGAGAGATGCAGGTATCTGCAATGTCAAATCTTTATACCATCTAAGCAGTACAAACAACACACTTCCCAGTTTCCTTAATTTTCACTTTGTCTTCATTTCTTGAAATAATGCTTGTCTTAGGAAGTTGAGGTTCCAGAAATAGTTATACAACTTCACCTATCCATTTCTTATCACCTGCAAATTGGGAGCCAATTCTGTTCATTGCCCAGTGTGCCATCTCTTATTTCCATCTTTTAAAGGAAGATGAATGTGTTGGCAGACAAGTCATTATTGCCATTAGGAAATAGGCATTGAAGCTAAAAATAATGGGGAAAATAAAATTTAAAAGTATTTCACATGAGACTTGACAAAACCCTGAAGATATTGCTGAAGGGAATGATCATTAATATCATGAGGGCAAGATCATGTGACCTCTCTTTAATGGATCCTTTTTACTCCTGAACTCAACTTTTAGTATCCCATCATGATGGAAATGGGCTCAGAAAATGATCTCCAAATGCATCCACACTTTACAAGTCATTTCATAACTGCTTCACAACTGGCCTTTTAAAAATATAACCTCCAAGTAAGTTTCATTATCAATCTCCATAACAGAATTTAACAGTTATTATAAAGAGTATTTTTTGCACATTTTCCCTTAATGCATGATAATCATGAATGGTCTTCCCACTTCCCTATTTAAAAATATATTCCCAATTTTCATGCTGAAAAATAAAAACATTATCAAAAAACAGTTGTTTGGTTTGAGGTCAAATGTGCAACTAACTTTTCAGGAAGCAGTAAAGTAACTTAATAAGAGAGCAATACAGTTTTTTTTTTATTATATAAGTAAGAAACATCACTAGCAGCCAGTTGATATACTCGCCACAAAGAACAGATGTTCCCTCAAATGAAATTCCAAATTTAGTCTTATCTGTAAATTTCATAGAAAGAGTAAAAAAGTGCAGTTAGGCAGCAGAATCACTGGGCAGCACTTTCAGTGAGATGTTGGTGACTGTTCGGAGTCCCATCAAGAACATTTTCATATTTTTGTCTTGGAAACATCTTATGCTACTTTTCTCTGATATACTGAGCATAAAATATTTCTGTAACATCAGAGGTTAAAAAATTCCCAGCTAAGTCCAATGAATGGTCTGTTGGATTACTTTATATTTTTTAACTGTTTAATTGAAATATAACTCACATATGGTAGAGTTCACTATTTTACAGTGCATATTTGAGTCATTATAATCAGAGTTGTGTAATCATCACCACTATTTTTATAACCTATTCCTCATCCAAAGAGAGAAACACCATACCTATTAATGAAACTCCCCATTTTGCTCTTACTTCAACTAATCTACTTTCTATCTCTATGCATTTGTTTTTTTCTAGACATTTCATATGTATACAGAATTATGAAATATGTGGTCTTCTGTAACTGGTTATTTTCATATGTGTTCAAGGTACAACTGTCTTGTGGCATATATCAGTACTTTATTCTTTTTATTACCAAATAATCTTCCATTATATAAATAAAACACATTTTGTTCATCTATCAGTTGGTGGACATTCAGGTTGTTTACCTTTTTTTCGCTATTATGAGTAATTCTGTTACAAACTTTTGTGCACAGGTGTTTGTATGGAAATATGATTTATTTCTTTTGGGAATACACCTAGGAGTAGAATTGCTGAATTAAATGGAAACTCCATATGCAACATTTTGAGATACTTTGGGCCGCTTTGGTACAGTTTTCCAAAGTGGTTGCATTATTTTACAATCCCACCAACAATGTTTGAGGGCTTTAGTTTGTCCATATCTTTGTCAGCACTTATTATTGTTGGTATTTTTAGTCCTAACCATCCTAGTCCATGTGAAATGGTATCTTATTTTAGTTTTCATTTATATTTTCTTAATGACTAATGATGCTGAACATCTTTTCATGTGCTTATGGACTATTTGTATATCTTTTTTGAAGAAATGACTTAAATGATTTTGCCTATTTTTAATATGATTGTTTGCGTCTAAATTTTGAATTGTAAGATTTTTCTGTGTATTTGCATTTAAGTCCCTTATCATATATAGGATTCTAAATATTTTCTCTCATTCTGTGGGTTGATTTTTCACTGTCTTTTGAAACACAAAACTTTATATTTGGGGAAGTCCAATGTGTCTATGTTTTTCTTTTGTCACTTGCTTCCAAGATTCTCCCTTTGGCTTTGGCTTTGACGGTTTGTTTATAATGTATCTAAGTGTGGATCTCCGTAAGGTTCTCCTACTGGTAATCTGTTAAATTTCTTGAAGGTGTAGACCAATGTTTTTATGAAATTTAGGAAGCTTTAGGCCATTATTTCTTCAAATATCCTTTTTTTCTCCATTGTGTGTCTACTCTCCTTCCAGGACTCCCATTGAGTATGTTGACACACTTGATGTTGCACAGGCTCTCAAAGCTACTTTCATTTTATTTCCTTTTTTTCATTCTCTTTCTTTGTTCTTCAGACAGGATAATATCAGTAGACTTGTCCTCAATTTTGTTCTTTCTTGTGCCAAATCAAATTTACTGTTGATTCCTTATGGTGAATTTTTCACTTCAATTATTGTACTTTTCAAATCCAAAATTTCTATTTGCTTCTTTTAAAAGTAATTTATTTTTATTGACATTATTTATTTTGTGAGACTTGGTTCTTATAGATTCTGTAATTATGTAGACATGGTTTGCTTTAGTTGTTTAGACATATTTATAACAGCCAATTTAAACACTTTTTCTAATTAAAAATCCAACATCTGGGCTTCCTCAGGCACTGTTTCTATTGACTTCCTTTTTGCCCTGTATTGGGACCATGCTTTTCTGTTTCTTTACATGTCTTGTAATTTTCTTTTGAAACTGGACATTTTAAATAGTATAATGGCGCATCAGTGGAAATCAAAACACTCCCTTTCCAGAACTGCTTTCTGTTGGTATTTGCTGTGGCTTCTATTTTTGTTAATCTTTTGTTCAGGGAGTTCCATGGAATAATTACATAAAGTGTGTATTTCCTGTTGTGTGTGGCCAGTATCCTTATAGTGACCTAATAATTGGACAGAAAATTCCTTAAGTGACGTAATCAAATGTTTCTTAGCATTTCTTAAATGACTGTGTGCTGTGTTGGGACATACTTTTAGAGCTCCAGCAGGTCACAACTCTGTCTTGGCCATAACCTCCTGTTTCTACAGAACATCAAATCAGACAGGAATGGGAGATTAGGGCTGTCTCAGTTTTTCCTAGGCATATGCATATCCCCACATATGTATGTGGCCTTAAAGATTCCAAAGAATATATTGGAGCCTTTCAAGTTTCCTGTTGACTACTGATTTCCCAGATCTTTCTTCTAAGTTTTTTGACAAACCTATTTGTCCCAACTCATATCAACACTTTAGACAGCTATAATAACAAACAATTTCCACTTAAAAACACACACACACACACACACACACACACACACACACACACAAATTCTGAATCTAGGCCTTTTTCTACTGAGTGAGTTCTGAGTAATGTCAAATAATGACAAGCCCTTTGAATAGGGCTTTTTCAGGTAGCTGTCAGACAAATCACAGAGTGATAATACTTTGCAGATGGGGATTTTTGAAAAGTTCCAGTCCTGATATGCTCCCTTTGTGACTCAGAGGCAACTTATTTTCACACCATCCATATTTTCAAGGCTTCTGGGAAATTTTTAAAGGTTTTTTTTAAGGCTAATGCAGAGTTGGAGAAAAAGTGATTGAGATAAGGCAAGTTAAAACACAATGAATTTGCTATTTTCAGTTTAACTTAGCCTTTTTTTCTTAAATAAATGCTACTCAGATTATTGCAAGTATTTATTTTCATAATACTCAAACATTTGATTTTTGATGGTACTTGCCTGCATTCTCATAGCTTTTATGGAGCTGCAGATTCTTCCTGGATCCTATTCCATGGTTTTTGAAGTACATCCTGGACTGTGGGACTCTTAATTTTGGAGTTTAAATATCACTTTGACTATCTGGGTCACCTAGTCAAAACCAAGGGGCCCATGAGTTTTCTGAGACTGTCAGGGCAATAGACCCATCTCTAGTTATTTTTAAGTTAAATATGGTATGAAAAATTGTCATAGGTATTATTGAAGTTATTCTGAATAGTTATTATTCAAGTTATCTTCTGGGGCCCAGTAAAATGTTAACATTTTACAGCCCAATGAGAAAAGAGCAAATTATCACCAGGAAAAATACTGGTTAAGATTACTATTAAAACTTAAGGGGAAATTATAAATTCTGCCATTTCTACTCTGAGAATTATACTTGAGCCCTACCACATTTCTTCCTTGAATAAATTTTGTTACATTAGAGAATGTGACTGTTAATGAGTTTTTGAGATGAATAATTCTAAATTATAAAAGAATTTTACTCTTCATTAAAAAATCATCAAGGTTCAGGCTCATGCTTTGGTAATTACACTCTAATACATACTATTCATTATGGTAACAGTCCTTTTATTACCTTTGCTTATGGGCCCATGAATATCTGTTGATACCCAGGGGTTGACTCCCAATTAATTACTGGAAGTTTACATTAACATAGCACATTATATTCCAAGGTGTCGCTAAATATATGGTGACACATTTTTCATGAATCTCTTCACCTGTGAGATGCAGCCTAGGATGAAGAATGCTAGGTCTTTATTTTAACAAAAGAGCTTTATTTTAATGATCACCTGCTGTACAAATAAGAGATGCATTGAAGTTATCATTTTGAGAAAAGACACTCATGTCTCTGATGTAGATTTTTTGCAACCTTCCTTGAAGATCTTTACAAGTTTGAGTAGAATGAAAAAAAAATAAGACATTTTCAAAGAGAACATCAAGAAATTAAGTGTTTTCCTTATGTGTTTAATTTGTAGTAATTTGTTTAGAATTTACCAATCATATCTTTGTAAATTTTCTTTTACTGTTTAACATATGTGTCAAAGTTCCACAAACACACTGAAATTTATTAAAGGACATGTCCATGTTCCTTGGTGTTTGAATTTCTTCAAGAGTAATCAGGATATCATATAGGTTCAAAACTAGTTTCTTCGCTACTTAGAACTTTAAGAAAACAATTAGATATAATTAAAAATATATATCCTCTGCAACCTAGGTTCTGAATTAACTTCTAATTATGCCAAAATACACTAATTGGCAAACCTTCATGGCTTAATGTCTTGCCAATGGGTTTCAGCCCCGGGCAAGTTTGTTATGGATTTAGTGTGACCAAATAAATTGATAGCAAAACGTTCTTGGGGGTGAAAGGGTTATACCCAACTTTATTTCCAGGTGACAGGTCAGTCATTAGAATCCCATTCACTCAGAGCTAGTCTGTATGCAGCAAACCAGTCTCTGCTTCTGGGCCCCTCTGTCCACACAGCTGTCCTCTGGGCCTCTCTGCACAGTTGTCCCACACAGCCGTCCTCTGGGCATGTGTCCTTGGCGCTGCCACCACTCCAGCCTCTGCTCTGCTCTCCTGCAGCCTTGCAGCCCTGCCACCATGTCGTGCCCAGAGCACTGGGCGGAGCTCTTTTTATAGAGTTAACAGCCGTGTATTGCCCACAGGTGTGCAGTGAGCTAGTCAACCACAGCCCGGTGAGAATCCTGGCCACAGAAACTCTCATTTTATCCACACTTAATATTACAGCTCACATTACTATTATACCTAGGGATCACAAAACATTTAAACTAGGTACTTTCCATACCTTAGAGTTACCAAATGTAAAACAAATATGCCTCACCTTAACCATGAGAGCATTTGTCTTGCCTAAATTCCCCATAATAGCACTCATTGTTCTAAATTAGCCCACAATGGGCATGACCACTCTCACTCAATGAGTAATAAAATTAATTTAAAATTTATCCCCATGGATTTGCCTCTTTGGTTAAAATAGTTAATACGGCACAGCATAAACTAAAACAGCCTTCATGAATTGGAAGCCCATCAAGGCCTATTGAGAAAATGATTGATTATACCCACTCTTTTGACAGTTCTAAGTCCAGTGTTGTCTGTTCTTAGACCTAGAGAGAGTGAACAGCACATCATAATATTAACATTGTGGTTCTACTGATTAGGGCCCCCATCCTCAATATTCTTTAAGTAACCAATTCCTTGCGATCAGAAGCTGGTAAATTCTTAGCAGTTATGCTCTCTCCAGGGTCTATTTCAAAAGCTTCTCAGCTGGAGTTTGCCTCCTCCTTCAGAGGGACACAGTATATCCTTAGCAAGCTACCCTGAAGCAGGCAATTAAATTAGTACAGGAAAATTTGAAAGCATGAAATATCCATGAATTTAATAAAATACTTTATCCAGTTCGAGGCCACATATTTTTGGTAGGAAACATATAGGGATTTTTCCTCCCCTTTTTCCCAGGTCTTTAGGGCTTCACTTTTGAGGGCCATGAACACTCATCACCTGGTTTCATTCCTTGGTCTCATTGCTAACTGGGGAAATTGTTGGAGAGGGTAGAGAAGGCTATTGAAACTAGGGATTTGGAGAGGAAAATCTATCTCTACCCATCAGCACTTTTTAAATAACTATGAAGACAAACAAATCTTGTAATAGCACCATTTAGTTTCTAGAAGCAGAATAGTTGGCAGGGATCACTGTCTCTAAATCCTGCTTAATGATCAATTCCTACTCTATGATCTGCTGGCTAATTTCCAAACATGATAAAAATAAAGTAAGAAGGTATTCTATTTGACAGTTGTGTTTAGAGGACTATATATCCAATGCAGTGAAAACACAGAAAAGGAGAAAAATATCATTTCCATGAGTGTGATATTTGTGAAAGCCTTCATAGAGAAGATAGCTGAGCAGCATCTTGCAGGATGAGTTTGCCTGATTTGGAAGGGAGCAATTTGGAGCATCAGAAGAGTGTGAGAAAAGCACAGCTAATTGGTAACAGCAAGGAATTCCATGTCTGGACATCTGTCTATGACTTAGGGTGCCAGTGGTCATAAGCAATTAGGACATAATGCGGGCTGGAGGGGCACAGTTAAACACTGAGCTTGGTTAGGGCCATGGCAAAGGTAAAAACACCCAGTATCAGTGCTGTCCCTGGTCTGGTCTTTAACACTGTACAGATCAGTCATGCCAGGGGAGTCCACCTACAGGGGACAAATCTCTAGTGAGATCAGTAAAGGGGTAAAACCCTGTGGTGAGCAGCAGTCTTTGTCTGCCTGAAAGTCTTCACTATAGTTGTCCCCATAGAGAGTCCTTTCTACCACATGAGTCTAGGTTTCTGACATTTCCTTGGAACCTCCGTTAGGCCAGTCTGTGAGTGGAGTTCTAGGTCCATTCAATAATGTCCCTTTCTCTGAGCCTTTTGTAATACATGACAACAAAAGAGTAAAATGATTTCAAGAGGCTTGAAATATAATGGTCTAGGTAGATTCTTAAATGTTCAGAATGAATTGAGACAATCAGTAAGGCTGGAGGAGGAGGTGAGAAGAATTGACTATGGAACTAGTTACACGCAAGGTTAAAACTGATTTAGAATTAAGATGGGAAATCTTTCAAAACCCCAGTATTCTTGGATCCTGTTTTTGTCATTTATATATTGTTGATAGTTGGGAAACTAGTACCTGTAAACCATGTTTGGTTGTTTTTATCACTATGTTGGGACATAATAATGGAATGGTACCCCTGCATAGGATTATGGTGAGTCATTGACATAAAATACACAAAATAGCTATCTTAGTGTTCAGCACAGAAGAGGTGAACAAAATGGTCACTCACATAACTTGGTTTGTCAACTGACTCCTAATCGTAATAAAAATATCTCTCCCAAGAGAAAAAATAAAACACAGAAACAAAACCTCGAAACACTTGTAGTTGATTTTTACTTCGTTTTAAGCTCATTTGATGGCTGCTGTGGGCAGACACACGGGTAGCATTTGTGTCTGTAGAGAGGCTTCTGCTCTTTCACCCAGTATATGTTTGCTTTCCCTCCTTCCCTTCTCCCATGAAGCTTAGAATGTAAGCTAATCCCATTAATACAAGCTATCTGGCCTTAAATCTGTTTTGGTCATCTTTATTTTCAGATCTCTTGTTCGCTCTTTCAATAAAAGAAGTATTAACAAAAAAGATAAAAGCTGTGGAAGCCTGCCTAATTTCCCATGCTTTATGCTACCATCTATGTGGTCAGAGGAAACATTGAGAGTGTGTGTTTGAAGGCAGGTGTATTTCTCTTTAAGTAGTAGTCTAAAGCTTACGATAACAGAATGCGGTGCTTTTCCATCATCAATTTTGTTCCTGCTTACAGAAAGGTAACAAAAGTCAAGGTGAAGTCCATTAAGAAAATTATATTTCCTAAATGAGACTTTAATTTGTTTTTTAAGCATTAAATATTACAGTTTATAAAGTGGCTGCTAGTTGATTTTTGTTTTAGTCTAACAAAAAAGTCTCTTTTTCTTATTAAGGTATCATTGATATACACTCTTTTGAAGGTTTCACATGAAAAACATTGTGGTCACTAGTTTCACCCATATTATCAAGTCCCCCCCATACCCCATTGAAGTCACTGTCCATCAGTGTAGTAAGATGCCACAGAGTCACTAATTAACTTCTCTGTGCCACACTGTCTTCCCCATGACCCCCCACACACCATGTGTACCAATCATAATACCCCTCAATCCCCTTCTCTCTCCCTCCCCACCCACTCTCCCCCATCCCTCCCCTTTGGTAACCGCTAGTCCCTACAAAGCTTTATTTTTTGCACATCAGTGAATCTGTAGATTGCCAAACCAAGAATTAAAGCAAACTGTTTTTCCTTGGCTTTTCTAGTATTGGGTGAGTTGCTTAAGTTTATTGAACATTTGAAATGCAGTCCATAAGCTTGAGTTTCTTAGTAAACAAAGATAATTTGTTTACAAATTAGAAGAGCTTTTACTCTAATCTTAAACTTATCAGCAAATAAAAACTTTGTGTAGAAATGGTTCTCTCATTTGAGAACAAAACTTTACAATGATTTCACTGAGAAAGTGGAAAATGTGGGGATATTGTTAGGTGTTCAGTTGGCATGTAGGAAGTTTGATCCTGATTTTATAGACTGTGGCTCATAAGGGGCAAGTAGTGTCAGCATCATTTGTCATGGCAAAGGTTTTTCTTTGTTATTTCCATGGCTATTCCTTTAGACAACTCTTGATCATCATTGTTGATAAAAATTATCTGCAGAATCTGAATTAGTGAAATAATGTGCACTATGTTACTTGGGCTATGAAAATATCCTTTTCCTTACTTGGAACACCTAGTACTTATGATTTCTTATTAAAATTATACATATAATTTAGGATTCAGGAGAGTTCTTATGGCAGGAAAATCAGTTCTACCTAACTGAGCATTTGATTCTGTGCTGTCTCAGAGTCATTGCTTGTACATACATGGGTGAACATTTGTCTTCTTCATTGAACAAAAAAATGCTAAAAGACAGACATGGTGATGTCACTAGATAAGTGAATTTAGCTTCTATTGAAAGACTGGCACCCTTACAAGTATCTGAGGAAATGTGCTCTTTTCTGCTCTTCCTTTGACTAATGGGGTACTCTGTAAAATGGTGGCTGAATTAAGGATGTGATGTAGGTATAAAATACTTGTTTCATGCATTCTGCATGGAAATAAACTGAGCTAAATACCTCCAAATTTAAGATTTAGGGTGAAATAACAGCAAGGGAGATATTTTAGCTATTTTGTTATGTAGTGAGTGTGCTGAAGGGAAGACATATATTTTATCTCCCTCTTTTTTCCCTTCTCTTCTTCCTTTAGAAAAAAAGAAAGACCTTCACTATCTACTTGATAGTGCGGTTATGTGTTAGAAACTGAATATATAATAATTACAATCTGTGCCACAATAAGGTAGGAGATAATACACATAGAGTTGAGTATATGTAGTAAAGCTAAATAATAGCCTTTAATGGGTTTGTAAAAGTGTGGGAGTCCAAAAGGACGGTCTCTGGAAGTTAGTTGCACAGGAGATGGTATTTGACTTTAATCTTGACTAGTGAACGATCATCTACTTGGCAGCCGGGGGAAAGGAAGCACTGCAGGATGAAGAAGCATTAAGGTCAGATGGGTGCAGTGACTGAATACCACTTAAGAGGGTACTTCAACAGCCTAGATAAGAGACAATGACAACCAGAAATTCAGACATGGAAATGAAGAAAAGAGGCAAATTTAATGAGGGATTTTCAAGGGTAATGCTGGTAAGTCATGATGACCTGCTAGGAAAGTTCGTAATAAAGGCACATTGAAGATAGCTCTGTTAATCTCATATAGGTGACCAGATGATGGCATCACCTGAGAGTTAGAACACAAGGACTTGGGAATTAAGGTAGTTTCAAATAGATCTGATATTTTGCTTGCTTTAATTCTTTTTGGATAGTTGCCATTCTGAGTCATTTGGCATCCTTTGTGATTATTTGAAACCTGTGATGATCTGGCTATCAAATATTTTAAATCCTAACCTTGGGCCAATATTATAATTTAGATTTGGACTTGGGAAAAGCTGGCGATGTCTAATGGACATGGAAGTGGAGAAGTGTAGGAAGAAGTTGAAGATATCATTCGGGAGTTTGGGATACAACTCAGGACTGATGATCTGACTACATAAGATCAGGTTTGTAGTCATCAGTTTATGGACTGTGGCTGGTTCCATTGTTCTGGATGAACTGTACAGGGGACATGTGCTTCATTCTGTTGAGAAGAGGTCTCCTTATCTTTTACCATGTCCACTCCCTGATTTCCCCTGGATCAGCTCATTGAGCCACACTGACCTTCAGTCCCTTTTGCTCCCTGGTCACTTTGAATTCATTTGCCCTAGCCTGAATACCACAGGCTGTCATATTAATTACATGTTTACTTTCACCATGAAATTATTTATCCTGTCTACACACCTTCACATACCTGGATCTGATTCTTAGTTAACAACATTATTCTCTGTGCAGAAAGTGACCCTAGGCTCCTCCCCTAACTACCCCATTCAAAGAATCCTGGCAGTCCTATTGATTTCATCTCCTTGAAAGCTCTGTCTGTAGTCCATCCCCTTCTGTCTTTTGTTCATAACGTAGATACTTGAGTTTGACTTTTTATCAACCCTCACAAGGATTAATTCCCTTTAAATGATATCCCTGTTGTCAGTCTAACATCCTTCAATCCATTCTCCAATTAATCATTTAGCAATTAACTCATTGTTGCCGAGTGGTCTTTCTAAAATGTTAATGCATCATATGGTTCACTTGTTTATAATAAATCAAAAGGTTCCCATTCCCTTCATGAACTCTTACATATTTGTATGTCAACAAGTCTTTGAACAGTACTTCAAATATCAAGCTACCTACAAATCCCTTAAGTGGAATACTCACGCCTATGTACCCGGACCCATACGATTCCTATCCCCAATCCCTATGAATACTGCTATTTTATCTTTGATCTATTTGCTATAATTGTAAATTTACTTTTCTCCTAAATTCCTCTAAATATTCCTCTAAATTCCTGTGTGTTTTTGTTCTTAATACTTTTTTTTGATGGTCAGTCTTTTTTTCTTAATACTGATATTTTAATTGTTAGTGCTTTCTGGGGCCCTTCTAAGAACTTTTTGCCTACTCCTAAGTTATGAATATGGTCTCCTGTTTACTCCTGAAAATTTTGTGATTTTTAGCCTTTACACTTAGGTCTATGATCCATATCAAACTAATTTTTGTGTATGGTGTGAGGTAAAAGTCATGGTTCATTTTTTTCCTCATTGAGTATCTGGTTTTTTTTTTTTTAATAGTTAAATATTATTTATTTAATTATAAGTTATATATAAATGATATAAATCAATTAAAATAAAAACTAAAGATAGTAAAACTATTGTCAGTATAATGTGGTGATGTGTTGGTCTGCTTTATTTTTTTATTTTTTTATTTTTTTTATTTTTATTTTTATTTTTTTTTTATTGAAGGGTAGTTGACAACAGCATTGCATTACATTAGTTTCAGGTGTACAACACAGTGATTCAACATTTATATACATGATAATTCTAGGTACCAGGTATCGCCATACCCTGTTGTTACAATATTTTGACTATATTCCTTATGCTATACATTACATCCCGGTTACTTATTTATTTTACAATTGGAAGTGTGTTTATATATATATATATATATACATATATATATATATATATATATATATATTTTTTTTTTTTGTGAGAGCATCTCTCATATTTATTGATCAAATAGTTGTTAACCACAATAAATTTCTGTATAGGGGAGTCAATACTCAATGCACAATCATTAATCCACCCCAAGCCTAATTTTCATCAGTCTCCAATCTTCTGATGCATAACGAACAAATTCTTACATGGAGTACAAATTCTTACATAGTGAATAAGTTACATGGTGAACAGTGCAAGGGCAGTCATCACAGAAGCTTTCGGTTTTGTTCATGCATTATGAACTATACACAGTCAGTTCAAATATGAATATTCATTTGATTTTTAAACTTGATTTATATGTGGATACCACATTTCTCTATTATTATTATTTTTAATAAAATGCTGAAGTGGTAGGTAGATACGAGATAAAGGTAGAAAACAGAGTTTAGTGTTGTAAGAGAGCAAATGTAGATGATCAGGTGTGTGCCTATAGACTATGTGTTAATCCGAGCTAGATGAGGGCAATAAACATCCATGTATGCAGAAGATTTCTCTCAGAACAGGGGGGGTGAGGTTCTAAGCCTCACCTCTGCTGCTCCCCATTTTCTCACCAGATGGCCCCCTGCGACTGTGCCTGTCTTAGGTTGTTCCTCCCTTGAGGAATCTTACCCGTCTCTGGCTAACCAGTCATCTTCCGGGGCCATACAGGGAAATGTTAAGTTGGTAAGTGAGAGAGAAGCCTTATCGTTTGAAAAGGTTAGCTTTTTACTTCTTTGCATATTTATGCCCTGTGGCTTCTATGCCCAGCATTTGTCTTGAGGTGTCTTTACCACTTGGAAGAATTATGATACTCGGTAAATTCGACAGGTGGCACGAGTTCTATTTAAAGGTTGTGATTAGGTAGGAAGAAGAAAAGCTATAGAAGTAGCAGGCAGAAGAAAACCTGGGAAGATTGATTATTTCTTTGACATATCTTCTTGTAGAGTAACTTCAGCATGGATAGGTTTTAAACGACTAATTAAATTGTGCACACACATTAACATAATAGGAGTATAGTTACATAACCAAAGCATACCTGTAATTACCAGCCATCTCCAGTGAAACCAAGAAAACCAGTTAGGCACCTTAGGCATTTGTGAAAACTTATCTATGATATGGTGGATATTGTCCGACTGAACTTAAACAGTCTGAGAGAATTCAGATAAACTAGAACACCCCATTCCTGGGGACTGTTCATATCCCATATGTTCTTTTAAAGATAAATAGTCTGTGGTTGTAAGATTTTGGAGTGCTACAATTTGCACTTCTCCTAATTCTTGGTTGAGTTCCAACAGTATAGATCCAGTCCAATTTTTGTTTTACTGTATGCACAGGCCAGCTTAGATATCTCCTTCATCTTTCCCATGGCAAGTCCAGGAACTGGTGGGATGAGTGCATCTACACCTGTGGCAGTGCGTGGATCTTTGTTGAAGTTTTTTTTTTTTTTTTTTTTTCTGATCATCTTCTGGCATGAGTTTTCCAGAGAGTGCTGATGTTGGAAGTTCTTTTTCATATCGTATCTTAGTTCATTTTCGGGGTAGCCAAATTAGGCTTTGATCCTCTGTATAAACACAAACAGACCCTTTGCCTACACTTTTATATGTCCTTTATATCATTGTGTAGAACTCATTAGAGGTCACCACATAGGAACTGCATTTTTTTTTTTTAATCATTAATCTACCCTTACATGACGAATACTTTGTTTACTAGGCTCTCCCCTATACCAGGTCCCCCCTATATACTCCTTTACAGTCACTGTCCATCAGCGTAGCAACCTGTTGTAGAATCACTACTTGTCTTCTCTGTGTTGTACAGCCCTCCCCTTTCTCCCACCCCGCTATGGATGCTAATCTTAATACCCCTCTTTTTCTGCCCCCCCTTATCCCTCCCTACCCAACCATCCTCCCCAGTCCCTTTCCCTTTGGTACCTGTTAGTCCATTCTTGAGTTCTGTGATTCTGCTGCTGTTTTGTTCCTTCAGTTTTTCCTTTGTTCTTATATTCCACAGATGAGTGAAATCATTTGGTATTTCTTTTTCTCTGCTTGGCTTGTTTCACTGAGCAAAATACCCTCCAGCTCCATCCATGTTGCTGCAAATGGTTGGATTTGCCCTTTTCTTATGGCTGAGTAGTATTCCATTGTGTATATGTACCACATCTTCTTTATCCATTCATCTATCGATGGACATTTAGGTTGCTTCCAATTCTTGGCTATTGTAAATAGTGCTGCGATAAACATAGGGGTGCACTGATATTTCTCATACTTGATTGCTGCATTCTTAGGGTAAATTCCTAGGAGTGCAATTCCTGGGTCAAATGGTAAGTCTGTTTTGAGCATTTTGATGTACCTCCATACTGCTTTCCACAATGGTTGAACAAGTTTACATTCCCACCAGCAGTGTAGGAGGGTTCCCCTTTCTCCACAGCCTCGCCAACATTTGTTGTTGTTTGTCTTTTGGATGGCAGCCATCCTTACTGGTGTGAGGTGATACCTCATTGTAGTTTTAATTTACATTTCTCTGATAATTAGCGATGCGGAGCATCTTTTCATGTGTCTGTTGGTGGTTATTTTTGCACTATTAAAATAATTTCTTTTCCTAATTGATTGCTTTACCTTGATTGACATTTAGATGTCAGATAGGTCTCCAAATCTGGCCTTATTTTTTCTGATTTGCTTTTGAAAAATTCTCACAGTTATTTTTATTTCATAAACATCTATAGTCAATTTGTGAATTTCTGCTAAAATCCCTGTTGAGAATATCATTGCATTTATGGTGAATAAATGTAGTAATTACTCTCTGAATTTTTCATTGCCTTTTTAAATGCAAAGACTTTCTTAGTTTGCATTATGTTTGACTTCCACTGGTCTCTTGGGAATCTTGCTTAATGATTTTATCTTGTATTCCTACTTCTCTGACTGCTCATTTTGATTAATTCCCTTAATTTCTTGCCTCTTTTTAATGTCAACTTAGCATTTCCCAAAATTATTTCTTTAAACTTTTTATTGATTCTATTTATTCCAGTGTTCCAGCTAAGATAGCTATGTGAGTAACTACAATATAAATATCTAATTCCTAATCTCTTCTGTAACTTCACTTCCAACTGAATATGCATCCCTAGAACAAGAATGACCTGGTAATGATGCCGGGGTTCTTGCTCATGAAGCCGAAGAATGAGCTTCACAAACACTCAAGGTAGGAGAGCAAGGTACAGGCTTTTATTTAGAAATAAAGTGAGAGGGAAGAGCTCCTGGCTCAAGCCAGTGGGGAACAAGAGAGCCCGTAGTGGTGCGTTGTCTAGGGGGTTTTATAGGCAGTTGAGGATTTTTCGAGAACATGAAAAAAATTTAGGGGTGTGGACCTGCATCACCTGCCCTGTCCTCCAGGTGGGCTGGGTCATAGTCTGATCGCTGGGGCTGACAGCGGAGTCACGGGTTATGCTGATATCCTTGCAGAACACTCAGACATTCCAGGCCAAGTTGCTTCTGGCCTTTTGACCTTTAACTGATCTCACTGAAGATGTCTATATTCTTAGGTATCTTCCCCTAGAGAATTAGTGTGACCTTGACTTTGCATAATGCTTAGCACAGTTCCAATAGGGACTTCTTTGCCCATTGTTACATTGCTCTGACTGTAAATATTCCGCCCTGCTTTTTCCGGAGGCTCTCACCCTACTCTGACTACACCCACTGTCCCTGTCTCAGTAACCCTTTAAATTTTTAATTTTGGGGTTTTCATACACCATCAGTCATGAATTTCTATACATTTACCTTCACCATTTTCTCTCATATCTGCATTCTCATCCTCATTTAGCTCTTCCCAGGTACATGATCACTGCATCTCTCGACTATTTCCCCTTCAGCTTTGACATAATTTCCAGATCAATTTTCCTAAAGCAAAGCTCTCACCATATCAGTCTCTTAAGTAATATCCTTTGAAGGTTTCCATTACTTGCCTATAATTCCTGAGTTTTAAGTTGCAAACTAAGTAGTATAATCTTGTTTAGTCATCATAGCAACTGTATCATTATTCTAAGTTTACAGATGTGGAAATTGGGATTTAGAAATGCTAAGTGGTTACCTAAAGTCACAGAGCTAGTTGGTGATAGTCTCACCCACTCTAATAACAACATCACTATTCTCTCATTTAAGGCAAAAGTCATAAAGAGGCTGATGATAAAAGTAGGAAAAACTATATTAATATGTGAGTTGGGATTTTTGTTCATGGTTATACTGTGAAATATAACTGCAGTTAATTAGTAGTTGAAGGAAGACATTCTTTTTTTCTTACCTTTTTTGAATCACAAAAAAGACCTTGAAATACAAATTCATTATCTTTCATTAGTCTCTCATTTCAACAAAGACAAAAGAAGGTAATTGAAATTAACAATGAAATAGGGAAAATGAGCAACCTAAATGCATATATAGTTCATGAATAATTAATAAACTAGTTGTCTGACTGCACTTCCTATTGTTTTCAATTAATTGTACTTAGGAGATTTATAAATTGTCAAGCAATGTCTTTTCTCAGGGATACTTATTTTGTAGTTAAAGTGGATAGATTTATGCTTTCCTCCTATGATCCTTAGTTCAGTCTAACTAGGATTAGCCAGACATGAAAGAAGAAGCAGACAGTCTTTAAAAGATCATAGGCTGATATATTTAGATAAACCTATGCTGTGTAAATATGACATTAATGGACTTGAGCTCCAAAGCAGCAAAATGAATCACTCCCTCAGAGTATGCCACCTTCAGTAAGAGTCAGAGGTTTCTTTTGTTGTATATAACAAGAGAAATGAAGATGAATAAAGACCTGAAATAGGGCCACATTATAGTTTTTGAAAATGGATCTATCTTTTGTAAGCAGAGACAATAAAATATTCAGTTCGGAAAAGGACTCAAGAATAGATAAGAAATCCTGCTTATTAGAGAGGATCAAAGAGTCCTGAGCTCTCTCAGACTATGGTGTTTTCTTCCTCTTAACAAAGAGAAAGGTCAGTCTTGAAATGGGAGAGGTAGGGATAATTGCATAACACTGACACTTTGTCAGAATTTGTGATGAAAAATGGAAAATAACCAGGTGGTAATGAAAAGAAATAGGCCTAGGCTGTGATGCTTAATTCTGGGCACTGGTTATTGCATAGGTGAATTTGGAGTGGCTTACAAATGAGGAGCTGAAAAAAGAGAATGAGTTTCCAGTATCACTCACAAATGGCTTTGAGTAACCAATAGAAAAGGCATGAGAGAGAGAGAGAGAGAGAGAGAGAGAGAGAGAGAGAGAGAGAGAGAGAGAGTGTGTGTGTCACAGTACTAGCACCACTACCATTGCGGAGTTCGAAAGACTTGAAAGGGGAAAGATTACCCCAGAAGTAATATATAATATACAATACGATATAGTGCTCACTTTTTCTCCCAGGACGTACGTAAGTCATGGATTTCCTCAGACCAGTAATGCACAGATTCCTGAGAGAATCATTCCTTCCCCTCTATGGTCATGCATCTGAAGGTGCTGATGTGATTACCTTGAATGACCATTACAGCTTCTCACAGTGTCTGCAGGGAAAAGGGCAAGGCTAGTTATGGGAACCTAGGGTTGAAGATAAAATAGTAGTAGAGTTTTCTGTTTGTATTTGTTTTTTCCTAATTAAAGTCATGTTCAGTATTGCTAACATTCCCCAGTAGATGGTTATAAAACGGTGGTGGTAATAGTCCTAGCAGCATTTTAGTCCAACCTTAAATCCTAAAACATTCCTGATAGTTCAATGCTGAACATAAGCTTAAGTAACTACAAATGTTGAAAACTCATTACCCACTCGAGTAGTATGGTTAACTTTGACTTAGACAATTTTGATTACTGAAAAAAAAGGCTTATAGCAAACCAAAATCAATCTCCCTGTGATATCTGATCATTGGGCTTAACTTTAGCTTAGACAGAGCTGCTATGTTCTTTCTCTAACTTTCTACTAATCTTCCAATCCAGAAGTCTAAAAATACCTACTTTCTTTGATTACATCTTTAATGACACGGTTGTTAAGTTTCTTTGCGATGCCTGTCTTAATGATGTGAATCATCTTTCGTATGTCTATCTTTCTATGGAAGCATAACTCATACTATATGCCATTTTAAGTTTCATGCCTTTTGCGAAGTTTCTCATGACCATTCAAATCTCCATCGGAAATTCTGTTTCATTAAACCCCCAAAAGTCTAGTATAAAATCTATGTAACACAGTCCTTGTGATTTCTAGATATTGAGGTAATTAGTCTCCATAAAATATAATGGCAAACAATTTTCAGTAGCTTTAGGCAATAGGAGCTTATTTTTCACTCATTCGAAATCCATTCTGGAAGCTGCTGGTTGAGTCTCTTTTGAGAATCACTTCTCCCTCCTGTAACTGAGTGATCCAGGCTCCTTCTGTCTGGGTCAGTGCCATCCTGACCACAGAACTTTCACTGGAAATGGCAGAATTAAAATAAAACACGGGAGTATTTATACAAGCCAAGTTTGACAATAATACCTATCATTTGCATCCACATCACACTGATCAAAATTAGTCATATTGCCCCACTTCATGTGGTCTTTATGTGTGCTCAGGAGATAAATTTGATGATTTGGTGAGTACCTAGCATTCTCTCTGTTACACTTTGCCCCTTCTCTCCAAACACATATGATTTGGGGGAAGTTTGGGAAAGCCAGAAAACCCACAGGAAATGTGAATGAACAGTTACAGTATTGATGTTTGAGAAACTTTTCTGAAAGAAATAGAATTTGAATCAGGTACGGAAGTATGAGAAATATTATAATAAGTGGTGGGAAATGAGGACAGCATTCTTGGTGAATGGTCCTCATAGGTAAGTGTACCAAGCAATGAAGTACAGAACACTTACTAGTTGGATAGCTGGATTTCTGGGGATCCTTGTGCTGAACACAGATTGATCTAGTACCAAGCACAGCACATGCTTATCCTTACTACATAGCAATTAACTCCTTAAGTACCCCTTTCTAGAGGCCCCTTCAGAATCAGAATTAAGGCATATTGCTAGCTGGGGTTTGGCAATACGTTTAGTGTAATTACTTACCATTTTGACATGAAACTTTCATGAAATGTGGTATCTTCACATGCACAAACTTTAGGTAACTTTACTTGCTTGGTTTAATGTGATTTTGGCAGGTAACTCCCTCCAATTACCTTTAGAGATTTTAGCCTTCAGTGTCATTGCAACCTCTTCTGAATCCTGATTGTTTAGGATTATCTTCTGTAGATTTTGCACTCTTTGAAAACAGAGTTTTCAATATTCTAATGACCTTAGAACAGTGCAGGAAACTTACTAATTGTCAGTGACTTAATAGTGGTTCAGACAAGAATTTTGGCTCTGTGATTCTTTGGATATTTAAACCCTCTTGGCATTCATGTTCTTTTTCTTCTCTTTACTTTGGTTGTTATAAAAAAGGAACCACTGAACACAGAACCCCTGAACTTTGTCTGTAAATCTTCCCATTCTTTTCATCTTAGCTTTTAGACAGCAAGGGGGTAATGAGCTAAGTTGAAGTGATTCTCACCGTAGTTCAGCTCTGGTCCCTGTAATACATCATCTGAAGTATGATGCAGGATTGAACACTAGTAAATGGTTTGTTGAGACCACACCAACACAGAAGCTAAATATTTTAAACTCAAATGCTTTATTCATACATTACTTTGCCACATTTGATATCCTTGATTGACTTCAAGTTCTGTTACCATCCTTCTTTGCCCAAGCTCTGGGGGAAGTATGATTTCTACTCAGGATCTTGTCTGCCAAGCCTGGAGCTTCAAAAGCAAAAAGAAAGCAAAAAAATATCACCTCAAAGACAATTCATGACCAATCAGGGTGCTTCTTGGAAGCATATTGTAATAAGGAATTTTAAATCTATGTTAAATCATAGCTTGAATTGAATGATGTAAAAGAGAAAAGAATCAATCTAAATGAGAAATAATGTAATTATATTGATTCCTACTCTCTAACCTGAAATGTACACTCTCTGATATTCAGAATAGTTTGCTTCACCTTCATTTTCACAGGGATGTGTTTTCAAGTATCTTGAGAAAACTCTAAGTGCCTATGAGCTCTCTGTCTTAGGTGGAGTCACTAGGCCTCCTACTGGAAGATGCTGTCTTGGCTTCTGGGGTCAGAGTCTGTTTGTGGACTTACAAGTCCATTTTTCTCCCTGTCCTAATGGAGAGCAAAGATGGGAGTCCCAACAACGAGATAAACAAAGCAGTCAAAGTGTGAGCCTTGTCAGTCCAGAAACAACTATTGTTCTAGGCAGTTGGAGGTGATGAAAAGCCTATGAAGACAGGGGTCCTTGTGAGGGTACAAGCACCTTTAAAAAGCTACACTTTTTCCAGAAAACAAAGTTTTGAGACAGCTGGAAGAATGAAGGACTAAACTAAACCCCTGATGTTCTTACGCTCACCCCTCACATAGAATGGAAAGAAATTCACCCAGCCAAGACAGATGAAATCACACCTTGAAGTATCAGTGACTTTGTAAAGCTGTTCTTCTCTTACCTAAGCTTAGCAGCTCTGTTCTTCACTCAGTACAAGCTCTCCAAAAAGGTGTGTACTTCACAGCAGTGTTAAAGTCACAAGTCTTTGTCACTTCTGCTTCTTGGCAAGCATTCCTGGTGGGGGCGCTCTCTGGGCATATCAGACTGAACAGTGAGCAGTCTGTCTGCAAAGTCAAGGTGAGGAAACACAGCCGTGGTAAGCAGAGGAAAGGCAAATAGAGGAGAAGTAGGAGGAGGAGGAAGGAACAGAGACATTCCATGAAGCAGTGAGCCTGATGAGGACGTAGTCTTTTAAGACCTAAAGAATCTAACAGACTGAAACTTGAGGGTAAAGAAACTTCAAAAATTAAAAGTTTAACAGCATGTCTAATTCAAAAACATTTCGCCAAGGCATGATAATGATATGCAAATGGTCAATACAAGTTAATCCAGGGAACACACAGTTTTACATGTTTCCATTCACTAACTAATTTAATCCTCACAATAAAATTGTGAGTAGGGTGCTGTTATCCTATCTATTTTATGTTAAGAGGAAACCAAGTCTCAAAGAGGAATAGTAACTTTCTCAAAGTTATCCAAGTAACAAGCACAGAGCTGAGATGTGTACTCACAGTAGGTTAATTAAATACATTATATGTGGTAGCCAAATAATCACACAGTGCAATTCTGTGATGGGGAGAAGGGAGTCAGAGTAGAAAATCTAAAGCAGCTCCTAAAAAATGACAGTGCAGTAGCATCAGCACATTTCCTGGCCTTGTGTTATTCCCCAACTCTAACTACATTTTCTATCCTCTTAGAAGTGGATGTTAGAATACAATTCAGGAGAGAGAAATCCTAGATTATAAACATAGGTCTTTCTTTCTAGTAGCAGCTCACATCTTGTTATCTATAGATTTTGCTGTCACACAGATATTTCTCTTATCCACTTCCTTTTTCTAGCTTATTTCCTCCATCTATGAAAACTAATGTGGTCCACAGATTGTTCTATCTCTAAAACAATCTCTGTTATTTATGAAGTCTCATCTTCTTTCTGCTCATACCTGGAGAACTTATTTTAGCTATACAATTCCATTTTAGTAAAATTTTTCTTCTTTTTTTCTGATTAACACTCTGATGTCAGATTGTATTACTTTTAGCTAAAACATATTATGACATATGTATAATAGAAAAGACTGTCAAAAGAGTTCTTGAATATTTTAAATATGACAATATGCAAGTATTCACCAAAAACTTCAAAGAGGGGTTTAAAAAACAAAACTTTACATGTTGATTTAAATTTAGTACTTAAAATAAACATTTTAAGTCACCATTTCAAAGAAGGGAGTACAAATTTATCTTCACTTCTCTGTGTAAGCTGACATATAACTTACCTTTCCAAATACTAATCTTGCATGGATATCATTTAAAAATACTACACAAATTATCTGGCATAAATTCAGGCACATAGGGCATGAAAAAGCTCTGTGGTAAAGAATTTGGTTCAGAAAATCTACCATTCAGATCAACTAGGCTTTCAGTGAGATGGAATGTCCTCTTAACAGGAGAGAGGCTGGTAGAGATTATATGAGTCAGTAGTTAAGTCACAGAAGGCAGATGCTGCTATGGTTTTCTAAAGGGTCATTTGTAGAACACCTACATGAAAATTATCTGTATGCGTTTAAAAATCAGAATCCAGAGCCCCTTCCCAGACCAACGCTTTCATACTATTTTGGATGAGTTTGTGAAAAGCTGGATACAGAGGCTCAAAAGATGTTTTCTGGAATTTTTTTTTCTCTCTCCCCTTCCAGTGATAATCAGTTAGCATCTTCTATGTGGAATACTTTCCCTCTTGTCACAAATTGGCTGCCAGGCAGGCTTGAGGCTATATTCTTTTGGATTTACATACATCAGAAAACGTGAGTCTGATCCTTCCACAGCTCAAGTAAGAGTCCCAACCTTTATAAATTCCTGTAATGCACAATGGGGAACCTGCTTCTCTTTCAGATGTATCAGCAACTTAATCAAATTCTGTGATATAGAAAGATGACTGATGAGAATGTGGATGGGCTTGGAAGAGGGGAAAAAGGACAGATTTGTAACTATTGAAATAACTAGGGGAGAAATCAAGGGAGTCTGAATTAATAAGTGGAAGTGAGAAGAGAGAGCTAATAAAAATATTAAATTGAGACATTTCAGAGATAGAGATGACACATTTTGTGGCTGATTGATTGGATTTATGTGTAGCAGTAAGAGGCACATTTCTAGATTTAGCAATGGGTGAATTCAGCTTCAGGCATACCCAGGCCCAGTAGTCCAGATAGTGCCATCAGACTGTCTTGTGCCTCTCTTAACTCTGCTTCCAGACATTTTCCTACTATGTAAGGCTCACTATCCAATAGCAACCATAGCACTCCTGGAGATTATAGTCCTTAAGCTAATGGTTCTGGTGTAATTATTTATGTCTGTTATGTTAATCCCCCCAAATGACTCTAAAACCATCTTTGAACAAAATACTGTGTTGAGGGATGAGGTGGTTATAGTGTATTCCTCACTAGCCTGCTTATATCATATGCTTACACTTATGCTAAGTGGGGCCATATGATTGATATAGCCACCCAAATTAGAAATCAGGGAGCTAACTTCATTAAAGAGATTGTAACTTCCAGAGTAGACTTATTCCAAGCCCACTGCAGACTTTTATTGTAATAATTGTCTGTATTTGTGCTGGAGCTAGAGAAATAGAGTAAAGGGTTAGTGGGTCAATGAACCAGGAAGACAGCATGGAATGAATAGAAATATAATCAAATATTCTCAATGAAATATGGTAGCTAAACCAGGATGCTGAAATTAGATGTCATGATAATCTTATAAATATTTATGTAGAAAAGCAGTCAGGATTTTCAAGAAATAGACACATAGATGATCTTCAATAATGGGAGAAGCACTATTTTAAAGTATGCAGAAATAGAGTATAAAAGAAAGTCATTTTAACAGGAAATCTGAGTTCCAGTGCTCTAAAGAATGGATTGTATCAAGACCTCAAAGAGAGCTAGTGATGATAACACAGTATCATTTGTAATATAACTCAAGCTCAAGTAACCCTTTTCATTTCACATCAGTTTCTTCAATGAGTTTATTTTCTGACAGTTTTTGATTGAGTGTTTGGTATCACTTAAAACTGAATACTAACACTGGTGATATTTTTGCAACAAGCTGCCTTGAGTGGGGTTGGCTACCTTCATATCCAGTCCATGCATGATGTCCTTAAATTCATGCTCTAGTCCCTGGTTCGACCTTCTGGACTGAGGGAAAGGATTGCCTTCATTCTTTGGAAACATGCTGTATATGCCATAGGAGCTCACTGAGGGAAGACCAAATTAGGGCTACTTTCCTGAGGCACCAAGATCTACAGAGAAATCAGTTCTAGGTAGATCAGAAACATCAGAAACCAAGGTGGATGGTCAATGAGGATCATGATAGTGAATGTTAACATATACATTTCACTTTATATCCATGAAGGCTCTGTGTTAAGAACTTTACATGTTTTCTCTTATTTCTCATTCACAACAGCACTATTAAGTAATTGCTACTGTTATCTCCACTTTATAGATGATGTACTTGAGACTGTGGAAGATTTAAAAAGCCCAAGTGTACACAACTAAGGCAAAATCAAATGTAACAAAGTAGTGCCGAGGTAAAAAGGCTGGTTCTAAAGTCACAGCAACTGAAGATTTTTGAGAGTTGATTAACATGCAGCATGACTTGCAAATCATATAGGTTTTGTCCCCCAAAAGTAGCTTAAATCCTCACAGGTGATTATTTGAAGATGGTCAACTGTCACAGCCAAGAGGGATCTCATCCTGTATGGCAATGGAACTCTGAGGAATCCCAGTGACTGTAGCTGTGTCTGCTACTAGCTCTCTTCTGCTGTAGTTCAGTGACATTCGTAAGTGGCTCAAAGATGAAACATTTAAGGACTAGAATTCTTATTAAATTCATTAAAATGGTGGTGGTGATTAGAATTTGTATTGTCTGATTAAGGTGTCACCTGTTCTCCAATTTTTGCTAAGAATCTCTTAGAACCACTCCCTACCTTCCATGTTTCATGTTTAAGTCACACATTTGATAGTACTGTAGTAAGGTGTTCCTATAGGCACACAGGGAAATTAAAGTTTTCTAGCTTCTATGAGTTTCGGTTTCTCTAAAACCACAAAATACAATTTTGTGAGAAGTAGCATTCTTTGGGTAGTATGTAGCTCAAAATTATATCCCAAGTATTTATATTTCTACAGGAAAGGCTTTTAATCAAATATGCTATAACACAGCTATGTGCTTAAATAAACTCAGTATTTTGACTTCTACGTAGACAATTTTAGGTGGTATTTTTGTAATGTTACCTTTTTTTATATTTCATTCCATGCTTCTTTTTCATATTTAAATGTAAATGCACTATTTTATCTGTTAATCCTTTTATTTAGAGGTAACTGGAGATTCACATGCATTAGTAAGAAATAATGCAGAGACCCCAAGCATACCTTTACACAGTTTTGCCAGTGGTAAAACCCTGCAAAACTATACCAGGATATTGATTTTGATCCAGTCAAGGCACAGAGCATTTCTATCACCGCAAGGATCTCTTATGTTGCCCTTTTATAGTCACACCCACTACCATCTCTTAAAACCTGGCAACCACTAATTGTTTTCTATTTCTGTAATTTTTTTTATTTCAAGAGTGTTATCTAAAAAGAATCATACAGTACATAACATTTTGGTTACATTGGAATTTTTCATTCATCATAATTCTCTGGAGAGAATTCATCCAGGTCATTACATTTACATCTATCAATAGTTCCCTTTTTTTGCCAAGTAATAATGCATGGTGTAGACGTACCACATTTGTTTAACCATTTACCCACTGAGCTTTTTCCAGTTTTGGACTGATACAAATAAAATGGATTTGTTTTAAAAACTCACTCTGGCTGTTGAGTGGACAATAGGTTACACTAAGCAATAGCGGAAGCAGAGAGACCAGGAGGAAGGAGACGGCCATTAACTTCAGGACATCTCCCAGCCACCATGGCAGGAAGATTCTTTAGTCTGAATCTGGTGGACACAGGTGACCAGCCAGGCTATGTGAGATGTTTAGTTTCTCCATAGCCTATAGTTATTAATCACTGCTTTTCATAATTTCCTTTGTGGCATTACTTCCCTTGAGAAGAGAAACATAAGCGGAGAGGTCTCTCAGTTTCCTGCTTTAATACTGACAGGGCACTGAAAATTAAAATGTCTTATGTTTTATGGCCAAAATTATTATAAAAGACAGCAAAATTTTTATAGTAAAAATAATCCCCCCAAATCAAAGACATGAAAATGCCAGCTGGCTCTTATTAATATGTTTTGAGTAATATCATATTAAAAAATGAAATGAAACTTGGGATCTTTCCTAAGAAAGGCTGGAGTAATTACTAGTCACAGAAAGTTATTTTCTCTGTCAAGCTCTAGGCAACCATCATTGCTAGTCTTTCCTGTATTATGTATGAGAATTGTTAGGTCGATGTCTTAGTGAAATAAATTTTAGGAGAGGCTGTCTTTCCTGACTGATGCATGTCTTTTGTTAGCAATATTTTGCTGAAATAATTTAATAGCCATTATTATGTAGGATTTCTTTATCATTCTTCATTGTAATCCTTTAGGTTTCATTTTATATATGAGATAAACTCTGAAGTCTCTTAAATAGCTTCTAAGATTTCATTTGGTGTTTTGATGGAGAAAAAAGTATTTGCTGTATTTTATTATAAGTCATCTCAAGGTCAAGGCAGGAGAAAAATGAGAATTAATTCATTAATTATATATTGAAAATCTATGTGCTGGATATGGTGCTATGTTCTAGGCAGACAGTGGTGGATAAAACTGACAACTTTAAAATCTCTATACCTTTTATTTCCATAAATTTACCATCATTTATAATTATATAACATTATTATTATAGATCCTTTGTAGATTCCCTTTATCATATGAAGTTTCCTCTATTCTTAGTATATCAAGCATTTTCCTATGAAGGAGTTTTGAATTTCACCAAGTAATTATTTGTATTTGTTGTGATTATATATTTTCTCCTCAATTTTGTTAATATAGTTAATTAAACTGATTGATTTTTCAAATGGGAAAACAAAACAATCTTAAATACTTGGAATAAAAACTACTTGATCATAATGCTGTATGACTTACTGTTGGTTACTACTAATATTGACTGACAACTATTATTTAATTTAGCATTTTTGCCTGTGTATTTGTGGGAAATACTGGATTTAAGGCTCCATTTTCATAGCACTGCTTGATTTTTAAATCAAATCAATAGTATTTTGATCTCATAGAACCATGTGAGAATTACTCTCTTTTCTAGAAGGAGTAAGTGTAATATTAGTATTTTTCTTCTTTAAATATTGATAAAAATTGTCCTGTGAATCTACTTTGGCTAAGAGTTTTAGTTATGCTGCTGTTTTTATTATGTTTTTAAGTATTTTAGTTATAAATTTAATTTAACATAGAGCTACTCTATTTTTAAAGATTTCTCATTTGTCAATCTTCATATATTGTGTTCCTTAAGAAATTTGACCATTTTCTGTAGAGTGTCAACTTTATTGGCACAAAGCTGGTCATAATATCCTTTGAGTATCTTTATAATGTCAGCAGGATCTGTACTGATAGAGACCTTTTATTTGTTCTGCATGTTTCTTACATGTTTTTACATATTTCATTATTTTTCTTTTTTCTTTCTGTGTTTCAATTTGGAAATTTTATGTTGATGTAACTTGAAGTTTGCTAATCCTGTCTTCTATTTTCCAACCTAGCCAATGAGTTTTGTTTTCTAATATTTCATTTATTCAGTTCTAAAATGTTAATTTAATTCTTTACAGATATTCTCTACTAAACTTTTTCAGTTTTTATCCATTTGGTCTACCATCCTATTTTCCCTATTTTCTTCAATATATTAATCATAGTTATTTAAAATTTGTCATATGCTAACTCCCATATCTGAGTCATCTGTGAGTCTACTTCTATTGTAAGTTTTTTCTTCATCTTTATGATCAGTCACATCTAGTTTTCTGCCTCTTTGCACATGTTATATATTTATTTACTTTAAGCAGATACTGTATAGACGTGTAGAGGCTCTAATGATGTCTTCCTCTAGAGATATTACTCCTCTTGTCTATTAGATAAAATGAAGATCTGTTCCCTCTAGTCCATGTGGGATGCATTGCAATTGTAGTAGGATTCAGTATGTATCTGGTTTATCAGTGTTCTTATGCACATCCTCCTTTCCTTTTGACTGATAACCTGATGAGGCTATCTTCTCATTCCTGAAAGACTGAAGAAGTTTTGGTTATACTCTTCAGACATTGCACATTAGCACTTATTTTCACATCCTCCTGTAGCTTCAACTCCAGTAAATATCCCAATGGCAATATTAGGTGGGTATGTGGAGATATCCTCCTCATAGTGAGAATTTGCCTATGAAGTTTGGTAAGATTACCAAAGATTTTCTCTACATTTAATGTAGTTCTACAGTATTTCATGAGCAGATCCAGGACAAAGCAGTGGGAAAACTGGTCGCCAACTCAGGTTCTTCAAGATTCTAGATTGTCACGTCAGGTGACAATGACAACCAAAGATTTGCTTTTTGCTCTTTTCATCAGGTCTTTCATTTTTCCAATAAAATATCTCTGTTGGGCCAGATATGATCACCACTCCATGCACAGGATCATCGAATGTCTTTGGAAATAAATCAGCCAGACACGTTCAACTGTCTTTGAAAAGAAAGGACCTTGTTAGAAATCCAATTCATTTAGTTTGTTTCTTTTATCATTGCCTATTTTATAAAATTATGGTTTTTATGTTACCCAGCTTATATTTCTTGCACAATAAATGTTTAATGACTTCAGTGAATTACTCTACCTTACCTTGAAGCAAAGTCCTCTACGTGGACCTTAAGGGCTGGTATTTATCAGAGCTTCAACCAAGGCCCTTCTTACAGTCATTAGTTTTTTTATATTCTTGAGACACTTAAGTGTTTATTTCCAACTCAGACCCCTTTCTAAGTTATTGATTGTCAAATAAACCTGTTTACTTAGCTTCTCACTTGAGTGTTACAAAACATTTCAAATTTTCTAAGTCCAGAACTGACCTCAATACCCCTCCAATATATCTTCTTTAATAGTCTGGTGAATGAAACAAACATTAAGTTGTGCGAATTAGAATCATAGTAGTTATACTTCTATCTTTTTTTACACAGTTATCTATATCTGGTTAACTGCCAATCACTGATGACTTTACCATCTAAGCATCTTTCAAATTTACTCAGGGTGGTATATCTGTGTCTGCCACTGTTATCACTCACCCCTTCAGAGTTGCAGTCACCTCTTCATTCTTGCCTTCCTCCATTCATTCTTTTTTTTTTTCCATGCAAGAGATTTTATTATCTGAAAGAGAAAATGGCTGCCCCCAGAGAGAGGGAGCAGCCCTCCATTCATTCTTAATAAATGACTGGGGTATTTTTTTCATAAAACTAAATCTAATTTAATCACTTCCTTGTTTAAAAATTTTAATGACTCTTCACTTACTATGAGTAGGCCCCAAATCCTTAATAAGGCTTTTAAATTCCCATCTATATATCCAGTTTCTTTTTGCAAATCCTTTTCTTTCAATCTCCTATTTTCCAGCCACAGTGGAACTATGCTTCTTAGTTCCAAAAAAGATGAGCATAATTATCCCAACTATTTTGAAACAAATATCAAACAGCTTATTATTTCATTGATAAATATATCAGTATGAGTCTCTAACTTATGTCTGTCTTCAAATATAAAATTATTAATAATACACTCTATATTTTCTTAGTAGAATTAAAATATGTGCTCAGTCTCTCCCTGTCTTCCTCTCTCTTGTTTAAACTAGGGTCAAGATAAGGTCTATACATCTGTAGAGACTCTTTTAATTTATTGATTTACTAAACTATTTTTGTTATTAAGTTTTAAAAGAAATATAGCTTATTTGCTCTGTAAAGTCTCCTGTAATCTGGATCTTGCCAAGTGTATCCCCAGGGTGTTGTATAACATGTTCCCATTTTCCCTATATTATATTCCCTTACAGTTTTAGAAGCTTTTCAGACTCACATTCAATTTTTGGCAAGAAATAAATTTCAGGTGGTCTTATGTACTTCCATTGGGAGATACGTAATTTCCAGTTGTCTCTATTTTTTGGAAGCATAATATTTATTATTAATTATGTGCCAGTATTGCTTTAATGCTAGCTTCACCCATTAGATTAATATCCAACATGTGCATGAACAGTTCTGTATCATTTACCACTCCAGTGTAGCCCATGTGACTAGTACAGTATCAGGCACAAATGTTATTTACAATACATATTTAAATGAATAAAAGTGTGTATGCTATGGCTTCCATTGTTATGTAATTGGGATTCCGAAACGGATCTTGGTGTGCTGCCTTAAAAGGCCTAGACCTGTTGCTTCCTTAGCTGAATCTGAATAGCAGAACCCTTGGCATATAATGTCTCTGTCCAAACGTTTTTACTAAGAGAGAACAAAACTCTAGCAGCCTAGGGCAGTGTTCTCACAATGACCCTAGCCCCCTATTAAAATGCCTGCCTGAGAAAGCTAAGTGTTTCTGGGAGACCCTGTTTGTCCTAGCCAACACTTGACAATAGGCCCTCCATTCCCCTTTCTTAGAATATTTACTAAAAACAGCTTACAAATATGAATACTTCTGTCTCCTTGAGATAGATATCTATCTCCTACATCACAGGAGAGTGTCTTTATAAGGACCTGAAAGCCATTATTTTGAAATATAATCTGTCTCCCTTCTCTTTGGAAAGATAGGATCCTGACTTCAGTCATTGCCAGAGCTAGTAGACTTCCATTTACACTGACCAACCTTTGGTAAGTTCTTTGTAAGTTCTCGTAACTGACTCTGCTTGAGCTCCTGATTGCACCCATCCCTTCCTTCATTCTCCCTTTTAAAAGGCACAGTCAAGTATCCGTGTTACCTAATGTCTGTCTATGTTTATCATTAACATATGCTAAAATTATGTAACAATCTATGTTGATAAGGTTCTGATGTGATTCTGAGTCAAAATAATTAACCCCATCATTTCATGTCACAGAGATTGAGGAAGTGGTATCTTAAAGTTAATTTATAAACTTCTGCAATTTCATATTCCTCAAGCTGATGGTGGGGATGTGTCCACCATATCCCCTTATATGTCCTTAGCAATAGCATTTTCTGCCCACTTAAACTATACCAAAGATGTTTTTATTTTTCAACTGTTTTAATGCTGAGCTGACTTAATATCAGCAGACTATGGTCCCTTAGAAATCACTATGATATGGGAGCCACATTTTGGTTTAGAGTTAAGTAAACTCAATTAATGCTAATGGTAGTTTTTTTCCTTTATTCAGTAGACATGGGTCATTTCCATATATGCAGATTTAAGTAAAGTTTTGTGTCTTACTGCTTTAACTTTATTTTCTGTTATTTCAGACACCCTCACAGACAGCTTTCACAAAAATAATTCTTTCTTTACCTCCAGTTGTAAGTAACTTATATTTATGCCTTCATTTTCTCAGCCTGCAATAGAGGGTTCAGATACAAAACTAGCGTGGTACTATACAGTCATAGGACAGTTCCACATCAAGTTGATAAATCATTCAGGCATAACTCATTTATCAAATATATTTACTTAAATCACAGTTGCTTTATGTGCAGAGGTACTAGGTTGGTTATCCAGCACTTAATAAATAATTTACTGACCCAGATTTGTCTGAGTGTACTAAAAAATATAGCCCATAGTAAAATGAAACAGAAGTCCCTATTTCTGGGAATAGTTTGTGGGAAGAAATGTGATTGTAGTCCTTCATCATAACCTAAATGCTGAGCTCAATAGTCATATTTTTCCTGCTGTACTCCAAAATAGATATAATAAACAGAATTTAATACATACTTTGTTATCACTCTTGATTTAAAAGCAGTTGGTATTGTCTACTACTGCTCCCTAGCTCTTTCTTCTGCTGATGATTAGAAAATGATAACAACAATCTCGTATGATAGACATGGAACCTTTGGTTTTGACCTGAGTTCCTAAACGAACTCTAGGACCCAGGTTTCCCCTCTCTCTAATATGCTCTAGCAGTTAAAGGAAAAACAATTCCTACAATTCATGAAGCACACACAGAGTCTTTGTTAATACTTACGAACTAAGCCATGTCCTGATTTGACATAATGGATGGACATACGTATAATTCTATATTTGGACCTGTGGACTGGTTCTTCTATCCTTAGCAGGTTGTGTCTCAAAAAATTGAGGTGGACATTTTTTAGATACAATGGTTAGGCAAGCAGACTCTAGGGTTGGGGTGCTTCACCAGAGGCAGACCAGCATCGCCAAGAAAAGGGTGGAAAAAGAAGAGGAGGCAGCAAGACCCAGTCTTAAAGACAAGAGCGTTGGGAGAAAGGCCAAACCCACCAGCAAGCCTAAAAAGCTGGAATCCACGAAATGAGGAGCCAGGAGTAGCCTGGCTGCGGTGACCAGCATGCAGAGTGGGCCTTCCTTGGGGTACCCAGCAGACCAGGGGTGCCCCCTTCATCCAGTCCAAGTCTGAATTGACGGCAATGCTGAGGACAACACAGGAGCCCCTCACCCCAGCTCTCGGGCTTCAGCAGGACCTGGAGGAAAGAGCCCCAACTTCAGGGCCATAATAAAATTTGCTTTGCTGGGAAAAAAAAAAAAATTCACCTAATATAGCAAACTTCTCACTTCCTAGTTGGGCGATCTTGAAATTGGAGCCTTTCTGTGTTTTTTGTTTTCTTATCTTTAAACTAGGAATTATATATTATAGCTCTATATAACCCAACAACCATTCAAACTTGCCAGATAAGTGTAAGGCAAGTTTGGTAATGTTGTTTCACCAGCTTAAAACATATAATTAAAGGAAATGCTTTTCAGCTGAGAGCAGCCACAAGCATGCTCCCTGCAGACTTCCCACTACAGGGAACGTAATCGGGCAAGGGCCCTGGTGTTGCTTTCTGAAATCCATCCCTGTGTCTGTGCTGGGGCCACACTTCTTGGGAACTTCTAGCTGATAATAGATTGCAGTGGGTCTAATAAGGCAGGCCCACTCCTGTGAGACATAGCTGACCTCTGGCTCAAGGACTCACAGTTGAACCTTCCTAGGGCCACTTCCACCCAACTTTCTAGGTGGAAGAATAATAGTAGCCCCTTCTCTACTGTCTCCTCTCAGCTGGAATTATTCGGTCTTCCTACCTTCAGGTCATACTCTGCCTACTCCCTGAAACAGTCCTGCTCAGGACAGGACATTTACAAGCAGTTTCCCAGCACGCCAAATCAGGAGGTCTAGGATGAGTTTTGGTGACATAAATTTGCCTTTAGTTCGGCTTACTGTGTGGTAGGCTCTGACTGCCAATCAACTCAACTCCAGCTTCTTTTCATACCAGTTTGGTCTATACGACTGGTCCTCTTTCTCTGGGTTTCTCTGTCCTGGGCTTGAATTTCTTATTAAAGGAAAGTCTGGTTCCTGAACCTTGGTGTACCTGGCTGATCTTTGGCATGCTACTTATCCCTTACCATCACCTTCTGCAGAAGTGAATTCTGTTCCTTTTGCCAGCTACAAACTAATGCCTTGTTGCAGATAGACTAATTATGCAGATTTATGTTTCTTCCTCTTTACTAATGAGCTCCTCCTGTCATTTCTGGATTAGATCTCTATGAACATGAGAACTAGACTAAAGCTTGTCTGAGCTGGCCAAACACAGTGCCTGATATGCCCAGAGGTCAGCCTTCTAAATGGGTCAGTTTCTCCAGACCAGTCAAAGCTTCCTCTTTCCAGCAGTGGGACACTTGAGCCTCCAGCATGCACTGGAATTGAGCCCACATGTAGTGAGTAAGTTAATAAAGAAGAATTATTACAATAGGGCTCTGGGAGCAGGGGTAGAGGAAGAGACTGGGGAAGAGAGTATAAAACTCAGCTTTTGAGACTAAAACTAATGACAAAAATTTGCCTACATTTTTTTATTGTTTCTCCTTTTATCTATTCTTCAGAATCTCACGAGCAGTGAAATCAAGTTGTCATGGTCTAAATTTACTCTTTCTGAAAGCTGTCAGCATTCAAACAAAACATAGTAGGTTCTTTTCTTTTCCTGACATTCCTCTTATTTGCAAATACAGTATGAAGATTTGATAGCAAATAGTTATCATAACAAACTCATTTATATTTTATTTTATTACCACAACATTAAAAACAACCCCTTCTATTGTCTCACAGGTAAGGAGGTGCCCTGGAGTTCATTTGCTGCAATGTTGGTCTGTCTGTCTCTCTCTCTCCTTCTCTCTTTCTCTCTCTCTCCCTCCCTTCCTTCTCTTACTGTTTTTCTATCTCTAATCTCTGTCTCCATCTCTATCACCATTTCCATCTCTGTCTCTGTCATCTCCCATCTATATAAAAATTATTTCTTCTTGTTAGAGACAGCAGGCACTCTCCTGGCAATTTTTTAAGAGGCATCATCTTGGATCAGGAATCTGTGGTGACAATTAAAAGGGATGTAGAACCATGTGGGTTCTACAGGAAGGTTGGGGCAAAGCAGTGCTGACCTCAGAGCCAAGGAGACTTTTAAGCGGAGTTACACCGTGCATTCCCAGACAAGCCACGGGGATCTCCTCTAAACAACTATCAAATCACAAAACTCCTGGAAATTAGAGAGGAAGGACAAATGCTTTCAAAAATAATATTTGACTTGAGGGACATGCTAACAAGCCTTTCTATGAACACAGTATTCATATTTATTATAGAACTATTGATGAGCATATTATTTTTATGAAAACCATGGCAGAATTTCCTCTCTGCTTTCATTATGAGACCTGATGCTCTTTCTCCTTAATTGTTTATTTTATTATGTTGTGAACTGTATAACTTTTGTAACTAATCATATTTTACCTGTTGGTTTGCCTTTTTGGTACCTCCAGGGCCACTTTGCAGCCTGCCTTTAACATACAAATTCTGAATACCAGCCAATCTTACCTTGAGCTTTGGCTTATTTTTGCTGACATTTCTATGGCTTTTATCAATTAATTCTTTCATTTTTTTGCTTATGATTGTCAGAAATATATGCTCTAAGATTTCATCTTACTAAATTGGATGCAATTGATATCCTCTTTTTTATGGTATTGATTTTCTTTATTCTAATGTTTTTGACATCTGTTCTCTGTAGTCTCCTTTTTGGAGTCATTGTTTTCTAGTCACTAAATTCTTCTCTTTCATGATACTATCCTTAGTGTTTAGTGATTCTTGATCCTTTGATCACTTCCAGAACAGTCTTCTTTTATACAGTTTCCCCAGTTCCTTTTCTGATTTCTTTTGTTGTATATCTTTCAGACATTCCTTATTTTCTGCTCTAGAACTAAAAGTTATTTTCAGCATTGTTAGTGTTTTCTTTTTCTGTAATGCCATGTAATTTTGGCAGAGATGAGTAAGACCCGTGGGTTCAGTCTCTCATCTTGATTCAGTCGTCTTTTAACCACTGATTTCATGACACTTGTGCAGGAGGAGGAAGTCTCTCTCTTGAGAATCTCTGACCCAACCTAAGGGCTATGAAAAAAGAAAAAGATAAGGAAGCCCAACAAGCTAATCAAAACCATTGCCTGATCTCTGGACATACAAAACCCTGAGTGAGAAAACTAGGGGGCAACAGCCAGGACAGCAGGTGCAATGATCACTCAGCGTGAGGTCGCCAGCTAGAAACAGGTTTGGTTGACTGCACGCACCTCTTCAGGGTCAGGATAGTGTCTTGCATGGTTTGTCCAGCTACTTCTAAAGGGGACTAGCAGGCAATAGCCACTGAGACCTGCTTGTCATTCTAAGAACTCAGGAAAAATTCCCATTGTATTATCCTCCCTTCTCTCAGATCCTGTACTAGTTGCTCTCATCAGAGACGCTCCATGCAGGCATTTATAGACAGAATCTCATATGAGGCCTGGTGGTAATTTTTGTCTTTTCTACACTGGAGAGGGAATGCAGAGTTTCTGTCATTGCTGGAAATTAACTGAGGGTTTGTCACTTAGAGAATTCTTTTATATGTCTAATGAAGACAGTTTGAAAGAGGCCAAGGATTTTCAGGGTGTTTGGGTTGTCAAAAATGAAGATTTTTATCAGGGATAAAATAACACTTATTTCATAAGCAGAATATTCAGAGAATAATCTCTGTGAAACCCAAAGCTCAGTTCATGATGAGTTTTCAACCATTTCTCCCATTTTTATTTTAAAAGTGATGTGTTTTGTTAGCTGATTTGAATACTCAGGTTGCTTTCTTTTCCTCTCCATAATTGGCATTTTTTAGGGCAAGGATTTGAGCTCAAACACTTCTCTATAGTGAGGTGGTTGTGATTTTGTATGAGACAAAGTAACAGCATCACATTTCCACTTAAGAATATTTAGATAGAGATTAAATTATTCCTTTCAAATTATTCTCTCTGGCTTTAATCAGAGTAGGAATATTTAAGAGTCAGTTTGAAACCATATTCTTAATTATCGACATAATTAATCTTGATACAGTTCTTTATAACAGGAGTTGAATACATGTGAGAAATAAATTCTTTCATTGGAAATGAAATTTAAGAGTTGAAGAAAATCTCCCAGCAGAAGTGAAATTAAGAGACCCCCTTCTAAGTTTTCTGAGATGTGGATTTTGTCAGTTTTCTGACACTAAGTGTATTATTTGTTTCTTTTTTAGACCTGACAAAACATCATTCTCTTTCACTTGTAATTTTTAAAAAAATCTTCACACACCTCCATTTCTTTTCAGCTGTACTGACAAGATCAAGGCATTGATCAAAGAAAAAGTATTTAAAAAATCTATTAGTGAAAGAGCATTGATGTAAATGTGCCTAAATACATTTTTACTGCTGTTCTAACCATAATTAAAGTGTATTGGAACAATAAAGAAAATATCTTAATTTTATTTTAAAAGCGTAGTTTAAACGAGTATTTAACACTGCCTTTTTCTTCATTACTTATTTGACATGAGGTATGATTAAAAAGAGGATATGGGGATATGACTATAGAATAACTTTTGATGCCTTCCAGTTGTAGGAAAGCAGTTGCACTGGGGAGCTCACCACCGTGCGGCACCCCTATTGTCTTCTCTCCACAAGCGTCTTCCGTTCTGTCTAGACGGGCTGAAAACCTCACAAGCATTTTCTGCCCTTGCAATTCAGTCTCCTCCTAGGATCCACTGAGAAAGCATAGTGAAAAAAAAAAAAGGGTAATTTGAGGAAACAATAATTCATATTAAATTCAATTTTAAGAATTGTATTTAATTAAATGTAGTTAACATTTATTTTTTGGAAAGATAATACATTTATAGTGTTCAAGATTCGGTAGGTACAAATGATATAAAGCAAAGATTCTGTCTCTTGTTACTTACTTCCATTTCCAGCCTTCCAGTTTCTTCCCTAGAGGAAACCACTGCTATTCATTTCTTTCGTATCTCCAGCAAACATTCTTTGCCTCCCACTTTTAGAGACATACATATTGATTGTATGTTTTTAAGTTAGCAATATATTTTAGCAATAATTCCAGAACGAGTACAGAACAATTCCTCATTATGAAAATAAGTATGGTATGCAGTTGTATCAATGTAAAATTATCTCGGTCTATTAATGGGAATTTATTTCTTATCTAAATTTTGTTATGAATGATAAGAAGGAAAGATTAATGGACAAATGATACCAAATCTCAAATCCAGATTCATGTGCCTGACTGGCAGTAAGCTAATCTCTGAGTCACCAGGTCTGAAGCAGAGAAAGCTTTACTATCAGGAGGGCAGCCCAACAAGAAGGCAGGGGAGCTTTCCCAAATCAGCCTTGCTCCATCAAGCCAAGGGAGGGGCAAAGAAATGTGGGTGGGAGGGGGGCAGATGGCAGAAACTGGAGAGGCCTTGACACTTCTTGAATTTATGCATTAATCCCACCTTTTTGGTGTCACCTGGCAGGGGTTGGGGGTGGGGGTCCTGGTGTGTTGGGCGCTGAGTCCACATCTGACAGCAGCTTTGCAAACTACATGTCATCAAGCAGCACCCCCCAGTTCAGTAATTAGCTTCAGGGGAGATGACAAAGGGGAGGGCTAATAATTCTATTAGGCCTATGTGCAGTGTGTGAGATTACACTGTCAATATTTTTCCAAATAACAGATGCATCTCTTTTTTACTCAAATCTACATCTAGTATTTTCTTCTACTTAAATGTTGCATGTGTAAGGTTATTAACTGCAATGTTGTTTGTAACCCCAAAAGACTAGAAATAGTCCATAATTTTATCAATAGGATCTTGTTAAATTATGGTTTATCTAAATATTACAATAAACATTTTGTAAGACATTGTTGAAAGAACACTCCATGTACTGAAAAAAGATTCTCTAAGATACATAAATGGAAGAATGAAGTACAGAGTGTTATGTAACATGCCTCCATTTAATGAAAAAGAAAAAGGAACATTTTTATTCATTTACATTTGCATTTGCATAAATAAGCTCCAGAAGGGTACAGAAAAGGTAATGGCAGTAGTTCAACTATGGGAGAAAAACAGAGTGGATAAAGGAAAGATTAAGAAACAAGACTTTTGCTATTTTTTTTTCTTTAGCTATCAGCAAATGTACAAACTGGGCAAATATTACACATAAAATGCCAGTATACATTTTCATGTCAAGCAGAGACTTGAGTTTTTCATGAGGCCAGGCTATGATCCACAGATGAACATAAGATCAGTAGAAAGAGGCTAAGGAGTATGTCTATTCATAAATACTACGACCTGCTTCAATGTGCTAATCCTTTCAAATCCTTTCAAGAGAATTTAATTTCTGCTCCTTATTATCAGGGAAAGCCAGTTGCTCTCCCATAACCAAACTCAGGTGTCCAGTGAGTATTTGACAGCAGTGAAATGGGATGAGCTTCCTTGACCAAGATGTCTTTATCATGATGGGCCTTCCGCACTTGCCTAGCCCTCCTGGATCAAGGGAACAGAGAAGCCAATGGCAGACAGTGCGCAGAGCTCAGCAGGTGCCTGCATTCATCATCAAAGAACTCCCTCTTCTTGTTGTTCTAGTGGCAATGAAAACAGGATGATGTCATCATTTAGTACTGACAAAAATAATTCAGAAGTCACCTCTTTATCTGCCCTGTGTAGACAGCACTTAATAGCTGTTTGCCTTTTCTTTCAACTGTTTCACTCATTGGAGGTTTGCATATAAGTGTGTACACATTTACGAAGTAAAATATGTCATGATCATTAAAAACTCTATATTCAGATTCTAATTTGACACATACTAGCAAAATGACTGGGGGATTTATTCTGTCTCTACTCTCATTTTCTCATCTATAAAAATAAGTAATGATGTTTATCCAATAGATTTTGCTGCTACAAATTAAATGAGTCAATGTCCAGGAAGCATTTATTTTTTCCTGGCTAATCTATCTTAATTCAGAGTTGGTGGAAATGCATGCTGTATCTATATAAGCCTTGAGTCATGCATTTAGTTCCCAATCACATTAAGGGAACTTGTCATACCTGTGACTATACCTATACTTAATTGGATATATGTTTAAAAAGAAAAAATATAATTCAGATTAGAATTCTGTAATCAGATGAGGGGGTCATCACTTCTTCACTTGAACCTTTGGTTTAAGGCAGCTAATCCTAGAAGAAAAAAAATGAGTTTCCTTGAAACTGAGATAGGTGTCACCATCTGTGATGCTCTCTGCAGCAGAAAATGGGAGGGTTATTTTATTTGTTAGAAAATGATATGGAGGTAGAGAGGAGAATTAATCTTACTTGAGGTTTTATGTTAAAAATATTTTATAAAGAATCATTTTGGGCTGTCATTCTCAGATGAAGAAATAGCTTTGCACTTAATATTAAAGAACCAGAGGAGAGAGAGAACTCACAAAAACTCTGGATTCATGTTCCATTCTCTACTTCATCTTCCTTTCCAAAGTGTCTGGAAGCT
Organism: Manis pentadactyla; assembly: GCF_030020395.1. NCBI lineage: Eukaryota > Metazoa > Chordata > Mammalia > Pholidota > Manidae > Manis > Manis pentadactyla. Next base: position 120,304,198 of record NC_080026.1, on the reverse strand, counting down.
AAATAAGTATCAATTACTACCATCATCTCTATAATCTTCTTGTGCTGAACTTGTATTTCAGCCCAAGGGTGGCATCTTCTAATCCTGACATGATAGATCTAAATTTTCCCAAGGGTCCAGATTAAGTAGAAACAGCAAGAAAATCCTTAGTAGAGCTCAGGATTTCAACATGCATAGTTTATCTATACCTATATATATATCTATGTATGTATGTATTGTAGCATTTCTTGCAATGTGGTTTAGAGACCAAATAATCAATTAGGGAATGAGTTGAAAAAGCAGTTTTCTATAATTCTGCCCCATGAAATTCTGATTCTAATTCAGTAAGTCTAAGGTGGGTTTCAGTAATCTGATTTTAAAAATAAATTCAGTAGGTGTGTTTTACTCAGGCACTTTGTGTCAAAATTTGAGAAACACTATTAATTGTAGGTATATTCACCATAGTATGTTCTTTGGGGTGTGTATGTTTGCATTTTTAAAAACTACACAGAAAATTAATATGAATGGGCATAAATTATTAAAATAAGTACATTAATATCTTTTTTATTTCTTATATTGTCTCTTGTAGTTGTAGTCATGTTCCAGGTCATATTATCCTTTCAAAGCATTTTTAACATCAGATTTTTTACCATGTAACTTCATAAAATCCAAATGAGGTTCCATGCCCACTTAAAGTTGTGGAAATTAAGCACCAGCAATGTTAGAATTGCTTGTCTAAGCCAGTCAAGGGTGATGCTCCTAACTGTGGCTCTAGAGGGCCATCTCATAGGCTCCTTGGGAAAACAGCCTGTTACTCAGATGATTCCTAAAGAGACCAGCCCCCTCCTCATCCCACACACACTTAAGGTAGAGCATCATATTTCTGATGCCTGAAGCAAATGTAAGCCGACTCAGTTTGGGGCAGGCCTTTGTGAGCCTCCCCAGTGTTCTTTCTGGAGTTAAAGGATCTTCTAAAGAGAACTGGAATTACTCCTTCAGTGTAATTATTCCATTTTCCCAGATTACAGGCCCAGTTTCCACCCTTCTATTGGACCCCATTGGCCCTTTGGTCCACAGGATGAGGACCTCATTACTTGCAGAAACCCAGAAGTTATCTAGTCTGAACAATTGATGTACTCACATGTAGAAGAACCCAGCAACAAAGAATGCTCAAGGTCATGCTGATGGCCAGTTAGAGACAGAGCCAAGGCCAAATGATACCTCTTCTGCCAATGACACTGGGTTGGAAAGATCCCAGAAATGAGAATCAAGCAGCCACAGCTTTGTGTTTTTCATCTCCGCCTTAACTGTCATCATGACCTTAGCAGGTCACTTCCCCCTTCTGAGTTGTTTCTTTGACTATGACATGGGGATTAACAACACATATCTCCTGGGGCAGCTGGCTGATTTTAAGGTGACATTTGTGAACAGTGAGTGCTCTGTGAATACTGGTTCCCTTTCACCTTTTCAGACTAGTTTTTAGATTGAGTCTGTACTTCTCTCATCTAGTCTGTCAGCAATGATTCTCTTGTTTCCCAAACTATATACTGTCTTTTTTAAGGTCCTCTGACATGTTTTAAGCAATGTTCCACTAACTGTAAATTTAGTTTTGAGCATCTTAAAGAGTTGGGATGAGATACCCAACTTCTCAGCCTGCTGCCAAAGGGGCCCAGGCAGTGGTTCTGAGACCTGGGAGGAAATTATACTTCATTTCCTGGTGATGAGGCTTAGCCACCACCAAATCCAGACTGGGCCATAAGACCTACTTCTTCTCCAGGAAGGCCCCCATTACACGGTGGAAATCATTGGGGCCCCATCAGAGGAACCCAAGGGGAAGATGAAGGTAGTGATAATGAAGGAGATGGTGGTGATTTCAGTAGATCATGTCAGCTGGTACTCTTTTCTAAGAAATGACAGTCATCTTTCTTACAAAAATCAAAAAGGGCCCCAGACATTTTTTCTTAGTTTATTTCAAAGGATTCTTATCTAAATGATAAGTGCCAATCAAATGAAAATAGGATTATTTGAAATTATCAAATGTTATACCTTATCTCTTATCTCTTTTGGATCTCTGGAAATATTTGTCTTTTAGATATCATCAGATATTTCAGTGTTTGCTTGTTTTTCTTTATTTGTGTTTTAATTTTCTTTCTGATTCTGAGTAGTGCGTTAATAGAGCAATTGACTACAGTTAAATAGTTTACTCACCATCTCAATCAAAGGGCTGGAGGAAGCTGCAAAGTTGCATCAACTTTCCCAGAATTTAGGCAGAAGTGAAAGCAGTTCACTGCCAAGGCCATATGAGGTTTTGCAATAGAAAGAAAATGGAAGTGGAGCTGCTAGCCCCTGGCTTCATTTCCTGAATTGGACATTCAGTCTAGGAGGGAAAAATTCACAGTCATTCACACAACACTGAGGCCCAACCTAAGGCAGAAAACCTAACCAAGGGGCTCGTGCTGCTGCATATTCATGGCTGCAAATCAGGCCTCAGGGCTACTGTGGGAATGGACTCCTGCAGAGTAACCAGCAGCCTTGGACTGAAGGTGCCCTGACGGCAGGATCATGACAATTACTATACACAATAGCTGTGTATCTACAGCCTTTGGCACAGTGCTATCTCCATGTAGTAGTTACCTACTGCTGCATAACAAATTGCCCTCAAAACATTAAGGCTTAAGAAAACAATATTTATCATCTCTCATTTCCTGTAGGTCATGAATCTAGGTGTAGCTTAGCTGGGTTGTTTGGTTCTAGTTTCTTCACAATCCACAGACAGTTCAAGGATCCACTCGGAAGTTGACAGGATTCGATTTTTCAGGAGCCATGGGAGGCCTGTGGACCCGTCCATACAGCATTTCACAACACAGCAGCGTGCCACATTTTAGTGAGAGACAAGAGGGCAAGGGAGGATTGTTTGGAGTTGTTCCTTCAAGGGGATGGGGGTGTATGTGGCAGGAGGAGGCAAGTATCTATTTCAGGCTGCAAAGATATATTTCAATCTTATTTTCAAAATCTTTCATTAGACTTAAGTTTTATTGCTGTGGTTTATTGTGTTTTGTTTGTCTGAGGCACCAGAGCTCCATTAACCTGACTTTTTTGTCTGAAGTTTTAGCTGAGCTAGTAAGGGTAGAGTCTGGTTTGTACTAAAGTCACTCTTGCAGTATTCTTCAATATGTGGTCATAATTTATGATATTTCTAGATGCTACTGAGAAGGCAGGTAAGCTTAATGAAATAATAATACTAATTATTTTTATAACTATTAAAGTTAAAAACTTCAATTTCATTCCTACCCAAAATCAAGTCCTTGGCTTAGGATTTAATATGCACCATCCCATTAAAATTCTCACGTCAGTCCTACAAGGTGGACAATGTTATTTTTTCTTGAGAAGAGCTGGAGTTTAAGCTGGGTGTCTCCTCAGGTCACAGTGCTAATGAGGGTTTAATCTGTATTCAAACTCAGGTTGTCTGACCCAAAGCCTGTAAGTCAAGCCCTTGTATCACTTTTGTTATCCTTAGATTCTCTTGAGTCTCACAGTCTGGAGGAATGTATGTAAGAGTTTGAAAACAGAAACATATATGGGCTGTTTATCAAATCTCCATGCACTCAAATGACCCTGATGCTCAGAGCTAAAAGAGAATTGCCTTCAGGATGGGATGTGAATTTTTCTCTGCCCATTTCTTTTGGTTTTTCTATTTATTACCATCAAGAATGATGGCCAGAGCTTTAATACTAACTATTCTGTCTAGTTTGGAGTTTCGGGTTTTCTTATGTCATCATGCAGTACCTGCTACCCCATAGTTTGAGCATAGAGTGGACTTTGTAGTACTTTTATTTCAGCACACATCTGAGAGAATAGGAGAACATATGGCCAATGACCAACTTTTTTTTTATTCTTAAAGAATACTATACTCTTGGTGACTTGTGAGAATCTGCAAAATGTATTAAAGTCTGTGCTTGGAAATCCCTGCCTCTTTTTTATGTACCCAGTCTTTTGCTCCTTCATCAGTGGGCCCAGATTTTCCAGAAACTTCCTCTCCTGTAGGAAAGAGACCCAGGATACTGATTCATGCATATGTTTCTAACTTGATGTTTTCCCCTTTAATGCATACTTCTAAGTGCCAGGCGCTACACTAATACCTTCCCATGTTGGCCAATCTAATCTCTATCTTACCTCAGCCTTACATAGTAACTATTTGTATTCCATTCTAATAATAAAAAATAATATCATTCAGAAAAAGCTAGTACCTTGCCCCATGGGTTCCAATTCAGGGCTGTTTAGCTCCAGATGATCACTACCTTTTGCCCAATGCAGGGCACCACCCACTGTCTGCACAAGGCTGGTCCTGAGAGAGACTTAGCCTGGGGCCTCCCCTCACTACTCAGGTGAGAATGATGCCCTCCCATTTGGGTTGGATATCTGTGAGTACTGAAGGTGCATGGAGGCTGAGATGGACTCCTGAAACTCCACTCTTACTGCGGGAAGAGGTTTCTTCAGGGACTCAGATAATCCTCAGGCCCAGGTCTTCTTGGACAGAATTAGCCACTCCCCTCCTACCACTCAGTAGGAGTCTCAGAGAGAGGACCAAGATCTCCTTTGTGGGGAAGAAGGGAAGAACATTTTGTTGAAAACTTACCATGGGTCAGGCAGTTCGCTAGACTTTTCCAGCCTTAAATCATAGGAATTTCATTCCTATTTTCCGTTATTGTGCCTAAACGCTTTTTCAAGGTTCAGATAGAGAAAACAGAGGGGTAAAAAAACAAAACTAAGGTAACTCATTTTTGTGGAACTTTAAAAATTCTTGGGTTTTTTTTCATGGCTGTCAATACTAAATTAAAGTTTTTTCCTGTACTTGAAAACATTGAAACTTTAAAACATGCTTGAGACCTGCCAACCCTGGAAATAAAAGTATTTCCTTTGACTTGCCTTTTGGGTGAAACTTTTTAACCCATTTTCAGTGTTTACTTAAGGCACTATTTTTACCTGTCATACTCCCTTGCTTTGAGAATGAAATCATATGGTTCTGAGTTCTTTTATTTCTACCTTTCCTGAAAACTGTAAAAAGAACACAGGGCAACTAAGCAGTTGTCACAATGTTCTGAGGTTTGAGTTGCCCTGCAATTTCATAAGGGGTTTCTCTCAAAGGGAATCAGGGTTTGCAAATAATGCCTCCATCCTATTCTTAATTTGGGTTGTATTAATTTATAGTGGGCTTTCTGTCCTCCATGTAAAGCACCACTTGGACAGGTTTGTGTCCTTTTTAGAGCTGCTACAACTCACAGCCCCAGACCACTACCATCTGTAGTATCAAAGCAGATTGAATAAGTTCCTCTCAGATTTATAGTCTATCAAGTCCTGGGAAAGATCATCTGAAGGACCTTACGATTAACTTATTTCAACTTCAAAGGAAACAAGTGAACATTTCAACAGAAGGACGTCAGCTGGTTATAACTCGTGAATCTATCAGCAAAATTTATCCTCCATGTTCATCAAATTAGGCGAGCCTTTTCTTCCCCCTTTAATGTCATTTTGAATTATGCCCTCTGCATCATACACAGGTCAACTATTTCTTGGCTGGTGGCTTATGTTTTGGACGTCTGGCATGTGTTTTCTTTCCATGTCAACCTATTTCTGATGTGGTGCTTGGGGTGAATTTGGTCAGTTATCAGGTTAAAAACTTAATCTAACTAAAGTACAAACTACTTTCCATTATAACCAATGAAATCTAATTAGTTCTTTCGACACCTCACTGAACTGGACTGTTTTTCCTAATCAACTGAAATCTTTGATGATGATGATTTAAAAAATTTTTTATCCCAACTACTCTTACCAGTTGTGCAGCTTTCTCTATAGGAAAATAATGTTAGTTTTAACCTCCTTAACTTAATCTATATTGTTTTCCTGATACAAATCACCCACCTCAACATGATGGTAATTACCACTAGAACCATGTATTCAATTATATTGTATGTAAGTGCACAGAGTTAAGGGAGTAAATAGATACTAAAAAAGGGCAAATAGAGACTAAAGGCCAGGCTGCTCTCCACTTGACAAATTGTTCAGCAAATAGAAGGACTAAATTTTTCAAATTCATGGCAAGAATTATATTGGAAGCTATATAGACACTACTGTATTTAGTCTGCCCCACACCTGTGCAAGTTGGACATTATCATCCCTACTTCACAGATACAGAAACTGAGGCTCAGAACAGTGAGCTAAACAGTGCAGGATAACAGTCAGTCAGTGGAGAGGAAAAGGCACTGTGTTTTCCCTAAGCACAGCTAGATTCAAAGTGGCTTCTGGAGGACTTTCCAGGTGTTATGCATATTTTTTCTTACGGTTTTTCTGGTTCATTCTCATAGCATCAGCAGTGTGAAGTGAAAAGTTAGGAAAGCTACGTTTGCATTTAGTTGGCTTCTCCAGCATTTTGTTTCCTGAGTGAACATAGAGTTTCTGTTCTAGTTAGGGCTACTTTGACAACAAGGAAGGCATGCAGGCTCAAGTAAAAGTGGCAGAAGAAGGGGCCATTGTATGGCTACGGAGCGTTCTCAGGACAGTCTGAGAACAGCTGAACCCTAGGCCTCAGGGAGGTGAAGAAGCAAAGCTCTGGAAGGGCAGTTCTGGTCTGTGATACTCTTTTAATCTCACCTCCTCCAGTCTTCTTTTGGTAGACCCTCTGCACATACGCGCCTTTCTGCTCTATTTCTCTTACCCACTTTTTCCGAGACTCTACTCTTTCATAACTGTGCATCCACATAGGTTGGCAACGGCAGCCTCAACTCAAGATCACAGAACTTTAAAATTGTACTATCTCAAATTCCCTCTGACTCTTCTGGTTCACACTCCAGCCTGGGAGTCTAATTACCTTTGCTCACCTTTCCAAGCCAAGGAATAGCCAGTTTATGGACAACCTACCCTTACTGTGATGTCAATTCATCACCCAGTTAAGGTGATACAGGTGAGGTGAGTTAGTTATGTGTTAAAATAATGACTTCATGGGAGCATGAGGTGTTAGGAGCACCCATTAGGTGCATGGGTAGCAGGTGCTTAAACTTCATCTCAAATACTTTCCAATCACTCTGGACTGAAACTTTGCTTGTCTTCTGATAATCAATTTAGCAAGAGTCACTAATAGTCCCAAAGCATGGCCAAGGGCCCAATGGTCATAGTTCTTTCCCAGAAGTTATAATGAAAAAATGGTGATAACTGTAGTTATTATAATACCTTTGCTATTATGATTAGTTATTACTGGTGATACTATTGACCTGAAATTGTTAAAAATCTTTGCATATCCATAACGTCCAGGTAACCGCATCTTTCAAACAACTTTATAGGACCCTTTCCCTCCTTTATTTTTTTTCCAGGAAATTGATGTGAAGTGTAATTTCCCCAGGGTTTTCTTGAGGCCAGGGCCTGCTCTTAGGGGGCTCTCTTCCTCAAGAAGTCAGGCTGAGCACAATGGATTGGGATTACATTAGATGAGAGCCTGAATCAGCAAGGCAGAATCTGATGATGGAGTAATTCAGAAATTCAGTCCTTCCAGAGAAGCAACCTGACTGATATCCAGCAAGAGAGGGCCCATCTTGTTTTCTTCAAACAAGAGTTCATTCATGATTGATAGGTCCCAAAGCACCACTATCACTAACTACCTTAATTGAATAAAGTATCTTGTTGATGAAAATAGTGATACATGAAACAGCCTTTGTTCTCAACTGTGCTGGCCAGGTAAACAGGGGAGAACACTGAAAAAGGGGGTGAGTGCCCAAGCATTTCCCTGTCTTGTCTATCCCATGCCTAGAGGCTCAGCCAAAGGAGGCAGGCATTGCTGTACAAGCACTAGCAAGTGAGGACACATTCCCAATGGGACCCTGCAGAAGAAGACTGGGGATTCTGCCCTCTGTAGACTTACTGTGTGTGGTTGGGCATGAAAAGGTAGGGGCAGAGTTCATCTACTTGCTGTGTGCACCTTACTTAAAAGACCATGGGACAGGCTTGGGGAGAAGCAAAATGTTACTGCTTCAATGGGCATTTAGTCAGGAAATCTCACTTGTAGATATGCCAGGTGGCCAGTGGCTTCTGGCTGCAAATATTGGATGTCAAAAACATCTGAAGCCTTCTCCATTGTTGATGGGGAAGCCCCCCACAATTTAACTTGTAGCTTGTGAACCACCCAAGTCCTCTGCTCCAGCCACGTCACGTTCATTTTGCCTCTGGGCTGACTTCCCTCGCTGGGGAGCCTCCCAGACTCCTCTTTCTCCATGTGAGTCCTCCAAACCTTTAAGACACTGTCAAATTCTGGTCTGACAGTATCTCCAGTTGCCCTACTGCATAAAGGCTTTGACCTTTGTCTCCTTTAAACCTACAGTATTTTTGAAGTTAAACTTTGTGGTAATTAAGTATGCAGACTGTGGAGCCAGTTGGCCTGGGACAGAACCCTGTCATTTACTAGGACAGAGACTTTAGGAGTTTCCTAATCAATCTATGCCTCAGTTTTCTTACATACAAGGTACTGATAATTATAGCATCTATCTCATGTTATCATGGTGAGGATCAGAAAGCTCGTATTGTTTTCAACATAGTGCCTGCAAAGTGATTTTTCCCTTCATGTGGGTGTACTGTGTACTTTTTCTTACATGGACTGTACTTTTACAGGGAATGTAATGATATTTCTTTGTGTCTGCAGAAACCCTTGCAGATGGCAGAGATTAAAATAAACAAGAATTGATTTACTTAATCAATACAGATGGGTTCTTAGTAATTGTGATGAGCTGTGAGTTACCATCCTGTTCTTCTTTTCTTCATTTAGCCAATCGATAATTTTGAGCACAATAGTGTATTTCAGGATCTGGGGAAATACAGAGGGTCATGGTCCTGCCCTCAGAAAATCACATAAATAGATCCAAGAATGACTGTTTGGAATGTGGGGAGAACAGTGCTATGACATGGCTGACACAGGGGTGGTGGGAGCAGAGAGAGGGACGTATGACCCAAAGGAATCCTCAGACACACAGTGAGAACACTCGATAGCCGGGGCATTTCTGACAAGGGTGGTATCCATCCAGTATTCAAGAACACATGGGTGGTGAAACCAGATGACCTGAGCAGGGCCCTAAGCTCTAGGGGAAAAAAATCATTTCAGAAGAAGACTAAGTCAGAATTGACAGTATTTCTTGAGATGCAAGAGGAGTTTATCTAATTTATCATGGTATCATTTTCCTTTGAAAATCCTCATCAAAAAGGCAAAGATGAGAAGAAACAATCCTTATTTATATAGTTGGGATTCCTATTTATTTTCACTCCTACACAAAAGCTAGAGGGTATATTAAGCTACTCCTGTAGCTGAATAGTTTATTTTGCACCAGTTCAGGCATGAACCAGGGAGTGAGACACTCATGACTTAATTACTAGGCCACATTAAAATACAGCAATTTAATTGCAATTAGTGCTTTAATTTATTTATAAAATGCCAGTGTATATACATTTTCATCTGACAATCCATTTACTTTCAGCCTGGTACTGTGTGTGCCCCATTAAATTATAAAGTGCAAGGTCATTAACCTACAATTCCACTTGTGATCATGTTATTAAATATCCTGTCCCTTCTCTAGTGGAGAAACAATTGCTAGCTCATTTATCTATAACTATTTAATTTCCCTGTGATCTTCCAAAAGCTCTTATTACTGTTAATTAAGCAGGTGTGACCTGTGCTGAAAGCAGTTGGTACTCCTTGAACATCTGGCCAGGATCCAAAATTGGGTCAGGTCTCTTTAATGCTCTCATTTTCCTCTTATTTGCCTTGGCCATTAGTGATTATGGCAGCTCAATACATATTTTCATGTTCAGGATCATTAGGGTTTGGGGGACTTTAAAAAGAGCACTTGGCAAATGACCCAGTGCACCGAGGATAGACTTCAGAGGCAAAGCACTCCCTTCATTTCCAAAGCCAAGACAGCCCCTAACGTTGGATGGTTAAATCTGTGTGCAGCTCAGCATGACGGAAAATTAGTCTGGGATTCGTAGAGTGGAAATTCCCAGGTAGGTCCTTTCTCAGAGATCAAACCTATGCTTTATAAACCACATAGCTCCTACACTCCCATTTCAGACCAGCCAATCACACATACCCTACTTGGTGTGTGTGAACTGCGGAGTGGACAATCTATCTGACTTTTCTTCAAGGCTTTGCAGAATAAGAGAAGAATGAAAGAAAGTAAAAGGAAGCTACCACTGGTGATGCTTCTATTCAGGTACTGGTTAGATTAAATGTTTAGCTCATGCTCAAATAAATTTCCCTGTAATGTTTTCAGAGAGGTGCTACTATAAATACAATTTTCAGATAAAGAATTTGGGTCCCAGAGAGACAAATTTACTTGCACTAGTGTGCACAATCACTAGGTAGCTGAGCTAGGTTTTGAAGTCAGATCTACCGAACTCCAAAGTGCTTTATACTACAATTCAGTTGTCCTCTTGTACCATGTGCACAGTTAACTCTGTTTCCCTGGTCTACATAGCTGGTCTGAGGATTAAGCGTGTTTGGCCTTTATCTTCCTCTCTTTTGCTGACTCTCTACTGACCACCTTACTGCTAAAATTTTTCACACTGAATGATAGAAGGAGCAGACATAAAATGTGTAAGGCAAATACAGCCAAATTTCAGATACTGATAATCTTTGATCTATGAAGCAGCATGCACGTATTTATAATCCAAATGTGAATGAAGATTTTTTAAATTTTAATGAAATTGTATGTGTTTAAGGTGCACATGTTTCCATACATATACATAGTGAAATGACTGCAATCAAGCTAATACACCCATCTCCTCATATAGTTACCTCTTTGTATGTGTATGTGGTGAAAGCCACTGAAATCTACTCTTAGCAAATTTCCACTATCCAATACAGTATTATTAATAATAGCTATCATGCTGTAATTAGATCTCTAGGCTTACTTGGCCTTTGTAACTGAAACTTTGTACTCTCTGACCAACATCTCCCCACTTTCTCACCTCCCTCACATGGGTAGCCACCATTTTGCATCTATGGATTTGACTTTTTTAGATTCCACATGTGAGATCATTCAGTATATTTCTTTCTGTGTCTGTTTTTAATGGACCTTTTCTTCAAACGAATCTTTTTTAACAAAGCCATTAATGTGTGTGTGTGTGTGTACATAAAATACATATATGCATATTATATTTGTATTTGTTTTCTTGCAACTCATCTGCCTCTGCTGTGACACCTCAAACTCACAATGGTAAAGACTCTAGCTATCTTGACCATTCCAGAATCTTCTCTTATCTAGAACAGTGCTTGACACAGGTGTTTTGTGTTGGAATAGTGAATGAATATTATGACTTGTTAATGATGTAGTACGGTATTTGAGCAGTTTCCTTCAGGGCTTTTGAATATATATAAATATATTTCCACTTCCCAATTTGTTTTTGCATTTTGTGTCTCATTTTTATAACATCTTTGTTTTTTGTTTTTTAACTTGAAAGTTGTTATTTAGTTTTCTGACTATTCCTGCTAAAAGTAGGTACTTTGTGACTCTAATATCAAGACTGAAGAGAACTTGGGTAGTAGATACCCAAACTTAATATTCAAGGTAACATAAGTTGTTTTAGTATAAGAGGGGCCTTGAGGGTTTTGTCTAAGAGTTAACAAAGCAGTTTTGTAAACCTAATACACAGCATTTGGTTTCAGTACTCCTAAGATGAACTTTGTGGTCTGAGGGCTTCTTATCCCTCTGCTTTTACCTTTTTCCCCTCCCCTTCTCTTCCCTTTCCTTTTCTCCACTCCCTTCCCCTCCTTCCTTCCTTCCCTCCCCTCCTTTCTTTTCTTTCTTTTTCTGAAAAAAAACATCCAGGCCTTAGGTACCTACCAACCCATGACAATTCTTAAAGGGCACTGTGATAGAGCCCTTGCTTGCAAATCTAAATGATGGACGATGAGACCTTGCAGAGGGACCTACTTGCAGCCATTGTTCCTGCCTTATGAACTTGGCCCTCAGGGACAGAGTCTCATGGAAATGGACTAGACACTGAGTCCTACTTCCACATGCTCAAAATAAAATTTAAAAGAATAATCTCTCAAACATACATACAGCAAGTCTCTTCAGGTTATGTCCATAAATGCCAGCCAACAATTTTTTTAATTGACCATATTTTACTGAATTGTAATTAAAATACATTATATTAGTTTCATGTATACAACAGTGAATTCAAGTTTTTATACATTATGAAATGATAACATCTATAGGTCTACTTACCCTGTGTCAAAATACAAAGCTATTTCAATATTACTGACTATATCCCCTATGCTATACATTACATTCCTGTGACTTACTTTATAACTGGAAGTTCATACTTCTAATCCTTTTCACCTAATTTGCCTAATTCCCCCACCCCATTTACCACTGGCAACAACAATTTTATATTCTGTATCTATGAGTGTGTTTCTGTTTTGCTATTTCAGATTCCACTTATAAATGAAATCACACAGTAGTTGTCTTTCTCTGACTTACTTCACTTAGCATATCTAGGTCTATCCATATTGTTGCAGAATGGAAAGATTTCATCCTTTTTATGGCTGATTAATATTCCATTGTGTGTGTATCCACATATACATGTATATGTATATATGCACATCTTCTTTATCCAGTCACCTATTGATGGACACTTAGGTTGCTCCATATCTTGGCTATTCTAAATGCTGCAGTGAACATAGAGTATATCTTTTTGAATTATTGTTTTCATTTTCTTCAGATAAATACCCAGAAGTAGAAATGCTACATCATATGGTAGTTTTATTTTTAAGTTTTTGAGGAAACTTAGTACTGTTTTCCATAGTGGCTGAACCAATTTACATTCACACAAACAGTGCACAAGGATTTCTTTTTCTCCACATCCTTGTCAACACTGTTATTTCTTATATTTTTGATAATAGACATTCTGAGAGTGAGATGGTATGTCACTGTGGTTTTGACTAGGGATGTTTAGCATCTTTTCATGTGCCTGTTGGCCATCTGTATGTTTTCTTTGGGAGAATATCTATTCAAGTCTGTTGCTCATTTTTCAACTGGGTTGTTGATTTTTTTTGTTATTGAGTTGTATGGGTTCTTTATATATCTTGGATATAAACCCCTTCTAGTTTTTATCATTTGCAATTATCTTCTCTTATTCATTAGGTTACATATTTGTTTTCTTGATGGTTTCCTTCACTGTGCAAAGCTTTTAGTTTGATGCAGTCCCATTTATTTTTGCTTTTGTTGCCCTTGCCTGAGGAGACATATGCAAAAAAAATATTGCTAAGAGTGATGTCAAAGAGCTTACTGTCTACATTTTCTACTAGGAATTTCATGGTTTCCAGTCTTGTATCTTTTTTGTGTATGGTATAAGAAAGTGGTTTAGTTTCATTCCTTTGCATGTATCCATCCAGTTTTCATAATACCATTTATTAAAGAGACTATCTTTTCTCCCATTGCATGTTCTTGCCTCCTTTGTCATAAATCAATTCATCATATAAGCATGGATTTATTCCTGTCCCATTGATCTGTATGTCCTGTGTATATAAGTATGTGCTTACCAGTATTATATTGTTCTCATTGTTAGAGCATTGTAGTATGGGTTGAAAGTAAGAAACTCCTGGGGGCTGCCTGTGCAGAGGAGCTCCCATACTACTGTGGGTTTTGGCTGTAGGAATCCCACCAACTTCTCATGATGAAAATGCAAGAACGTTTCCTCCTGGCTCTGGCAGGAGGAGGGAAGAGTAAGCATTGTGAAATATACCCCCAAAATTCTCCATAATAAAGGACTTATCTCCTTTATTATGGGTGGAGGACTTTCTGGAGATTAGCACATCTGGAGGAAGGACATTTCTCCTGTTTAAACAACTTTTCATTTTCCTGTCTCTCCTAAGGGTTAAAAAAAAAAAAACTACTCCAGTAGGAAATGGACCAGGGAAACAGGCACAGTAAAGAATGAGTTTTAATCATAAAATTATAGAGTGTTTTCACTAACACTACTTCAAGAGGGCTCTAGTGGATTACAACAAAGAGATGCATGATGCAGACTCTTTCTGACTGGAATTACCTAGAGAAGTCCAAAGTCAAGAGGGCAGACAAATACAAAGACACAGGGGATTTTGAAGTCTTTGGCATTTCCAACTGCAGTAAACATTAAACACAGCCCAAGTCCTATCCAAGTCATCATACTAAAGACCTATGTACTTCAATGCCTATTACAAAATACATGTTTGGCTTTCAGCAGTAACAAGAAATTGTTATATATAAAATGACAACCAGACTCAGATATGACACAAATTTAAAATAACTGTGATTAATACATTAAGTGCTATATTCGTTTTCCAGAGCTGCTGTAACAAAATGCCACAACTTACATGGCTCAAAACAACAAAATGTATTTTCTCACAGAAAAATACGTTTGCCAGAAGTCCAAAATAAATGCATTGGCAGGGTTGATACCCTCTTGGAGAACCAGAAAATCTGTTCCATGCCTCTTGTCGCTAGTGGTTCTGAGGATTCCTTGATGTTCCCTGGGTTTGTGGCAGCATAACTCAAGTCTCTGCCTCTGTGGTCACAAGGCATTCTCCCTGTGTTTCTGAGTCTCTGTGTTCCATTTCTCCGTTCTTATAAGGATACCAGTCATATTGAAGTCAGGGCCAACCCTAATCCAGCATGACCTTAATTATACCTGCGAAGATTCCACTTCCAAATAAGGTTAGACATTCACAGGTTACAGGTGAATCTGAATCACTTTTCAACCCAATACATGCTTTCATCAAAAAGTGCACTACATGTAAAAACATATGAGTACTTTAAGCAGAGGAATAAAAACCGAAAAAGGAATCAACAGGAAATGCTGTGGGAAAAAACTGTAGCTGCAATGAAGTATATCTTTGGACTCAACAGTACACTAGACAAGTTGAGAACCGTTGAGCTTTTAAGTAGTTTGATAGAGATTTCCCAAATTGAAAGTCAAAGAAGAAACAGAAGAAAATGTTTAAGAACTACATATAACATTTCAAAAGTTATAAGGTACATAATTACACCTTCCAGAAGGAGAGGAAAGAATAGAGCAGGAAAAGTAGTAATGACTGAGGACATTCCACAGTATAAACACAAATAAATACAGCTGAGCATATCATATTTAAATTATAGAAAACAGACAAAGAGAAAAATTTGAAGGAATCCAGGTGAGGGATTCCAAAAATACCATAGGAGCGAACGGAGTGAAATATTTTAAGTGTTGAAAGAAAAAAATCTAACCAGCTTAGAAGTTCACATCCAGTAAAATTATCCTTCAAAAGTGAAGGAGGAATAAAGACTTTTACTCAAGTAACATCTAAGGGAATTCATCACCAGAAGCCTTACCCTACAAAACATATTTTAAAAAGCTTTTCAGGGTAAAGATGGTGTTTGCCAGAAACTCAAATCTGCATACAGGAAGGAAGTGATGGAGCAGGAATAAATGAGCTTTATCATACAAAGAATGATTATGTATGCAATAGTTTAGGAGTTTGGAGACTCCCAGGATTAAATACAGAATATGATAAAATGTAACTACTACAAATGTATGAAACAACCTCATCTAAAGGGTGCAAGGGAAAAGGGTGGTAGCCCATGTAATTTTTTAAATGACTGAAGTCATAGAACTAAAAGCAAACTGAACTGCACATAGCACTACACACTCTGGTTGATGAAGGTGTTTCTCACAGAGGTACTGGCTAACAATTCTGAAGCTACTCTACATGCGCGCATACACTGGAATTAAACAATAAAGTAAATGGACAGCAGATGCTGGGAGCTAGGTTTCTTACCGTTGGAATAGAAATTCCAGATAAGCAAAAGGGCTAGCATTGTCCATGTGGTAATGAATCAGAGCTGGAGAGCTCAGTATACACTCAGCTTAATATATTTCCTTGTTTTGTGAGCTGATAAGGTTAGGAGTAATGATAACTCCATTAACAATTATTACAATTAGCACCACATTTTGAATTTTAATTCTGTTATCCAACAAAAGGAACCAGGGCTCCCTGGAGAAACAGCTGAATAGCTCATTCTAAGATTGGGGCAGGGCCTAAACAAGATGAGCCTAGAGCTCCTTGTAGCAACAGAAATCAGAGCACTCAAAACATATATATGTGGGTGCAAGAACACATACACAGACTGATGGAAACATGATAATGGAATATGGAAATCAACTAAAAGAATTCCCTATTGCCAAAGCTGGACCAATTGGAAGAACAAAATATATAAAGTAATAGTGGATTGCAACCCAAAATATAAAACAGGTATCTATAGTAATATTAACAATGAATAAATAATTGGTGAAGAACACACATATTTTCCAAGCAGAAGAACTCCCAGTAATTTATGAAGATTCTCTGCACTCGAGGAGGAACATAACACCCCACTATTTAAGTAAGGTCTGTGCATAGTGACGTCCCCTCAAAGAGACCAGCAAATGAAGGGGAATGGAGAAGCGTCAGTGGAGAAACCTCACAAATACTATGGTAGCCAGGTGTTCAAGTTTAATATCACCAGTCATAAATCATGTTGATAATATGTACCCTGGCTATGATAGGATGAAAATGACACTTTACTTCCAAAGTCTTCTTCCCCCAAACCCACAATCTCAGTGTAATCATGAGAAAAACATCAGACAAACCCTAACTGAAGGAAATTCTATAAAATAACTGAAGGGGAGGGCCTTTGTTCTCCCCCATGTCTGCACGCAGAATGGGGAAGCACCTGTAGCGCCAGCTTGAAAACAACTGGTGCAGTCCTTGGACGTTATCTGCCCACAAAAGCATAGCTTGTTCTCGCAAACGAGCCAAGACGCCTCACGCTACAAACAGGGAGGCCCTGGGGATGTGTGACCCTGGGGATGTGTGAAAACACCACCCCTGCTTACTGGGCAGATTCTAAGGAATCAACAGAATGCTCTGGCCTGTTCCCCACTGAGTAGGGAAAGATAAGTATAGCATTTGGCTGAGGTCCAAGAAAGGCAGTATAAAAGTAAAGGAGCTATAAAGGACACCACCAATAGAACAAAAAGGTATCCTACAGTATGGGAGAATATATTCGAAAATGACAGATCCGATAAAGGGTTGACATCCAAAATATATAAAGAGCTCACACACCTCAACAAACAAAAAGCAAATAATCCCATTAAAAAATGGGCAGAGGAGCTGAATAGACAGTTCTCTAAAGAAGAAATTCAGATGGCCAACAGACACATGAAAAGATGCTCCACATGGCTTGTCATCAGAGAAATGCAAATTAAAACCACAATGAGATATCATCTCACACCAGTAAGGATGGCTACCATCCAAAAGACAAACAACAACAAATGTTGGTGAGGCTGTGGAGAAAGGGGAACCCTCCTCACTGCTGGTGGGAATGTAAATTAGTTCAACCATTGTGGAAAGCAGTGTGGAGGTTCCTCAGAATGCTCAAAATAGAAATACCATTTGACCCAGGAATTCCACTTCTAGGAATTTACCCTAAGAATGCAGCACTCCAGTTTGAAACAGACAGATGCACCCCTATGTTTATTGCTGTACTATTTACAATAGCCAAGATATGGAAGCAACCTAAATGTCCATCAGTAGATGAATGGATAAAGAAGAGGTGGTACATATACACAATGGAATATTACTCAGCCATAAGAAAAAAACAAATCCTACCATTCGCAACAACATGGATGGAGCTAGAGGGTATAATGCTCAGTGAAATAAGCCAGGCGGAGAAAGACAAGTACCAAATGATTTCACTCATATGTGGAGTATAAGAACAAAAGAAAACTGAAGGAACAAAATAGCAGCAGAAGCACAGAACCCAAGAATGGACTAATAGTTACCAAAGGGAAAGGGACTGGGGAGGACGGGTGGGAAGGGAGGGATAAGGGTGGGAAAAAAAGAAAGGGGGCATTACGATTAGCATGTATAGTGTGTGTGGGGCACGGGGAGGGCTGTGCAACACAGAGAAGACAAGTAGTGATTTTACAGCATCTTACTATGTTGATGGACAGTGACTGTGAATGGGGATGTGGGGGGGACTTGGTGAAGGGGAGAGCCTAGTAAACATAATGTCCTTCATGTAATTGCAGATTAATGATACCAAAATAAAATTTAAAAAAAATAAATAAAAAATAGAAGTAAAGGAGCTGTGCCACACTAGGGCTGCTGCAGCCATTGTCTGTCTGTCTTTGTTGTCTGTGTTTTTTGTTCATTCCCATTTACACCATAGTGATCAGTTAGCAAGTGCCTGTGACCCCAGCTACTCGGGAGGCTGGGGCAGGGGGATCGCTACATTAACTGACTAGCACCCCTCAAAACTGTCAAAATCATTAGAAACAAGTACAGTCTGAGAAATTGTCACACCCAATAGGAACCTAAGAAGACAAATGACTAAGTGTATTTGGTGTCTTCAAGGGAATCATGGAACATATAACACTGGGGAAAATCTAAAGGAACCTAAAATATGAACCTTAGTTTATACATCAATCAGGATTCATTGATCTCACAAATGGCTCACATAATGTAAGACAAGGGGAACTGTGTGTGGAATATATAGGCACTCTCTGTTTTCTATCTTTGCAATATTTCTGAAATTTTAAAAGTTTTCTAGAATAGGAACTTTGTTATTATTATTTCTTAATGTCTGAGAATCTCCTTTTCTCAGGGCATGATTACCAAATAAATAGCCTGAGGGGGGCACATGCTTTTTTTGAGGAATACAGTCCTCTGCAGCAGTTTATAAAATACAGGGACTACCAGCTCTTGTTTAGAAGGGTAATGTACCTTTGAGGGTTTAAAGGTTCTGAGGAGGCTGGATATGTGAAATATTTTGGAACATCTACCCACATGCCATTATTTCATGTGTCAGGGTTCCAGTTTTCCCACCCAAAGTACTGATTTTGGCATAACAGATCTCCCTTAATTGGGCTTCTAACCTTTTGAGTGGGGATGTCTCCATTCTGACTACTTTGAAGCACAGTCCTTGAATGAACTTCTTCCCTTGCTTTTGCAGGAAGAGAACTTTTTGGTATGTAAATAAGAAATCACTTGGCTTTCACATCTGGTTCTCAGCTCCCTGCTTTATTTCAGCTGTTTCCTTTCTTTCAGTCATCAGGGACATGTAGCAGCAACCATTCAATCCTGTAACCTGGCAGCCCCTGCTTCCTCCAGCCTTAATGCCTATGGTATGCTCCTCCTGCCAGTACATTCCAACCATCAGGACAACCTCTAGTTGATCACCAGTGAAATCTATCATCATCCACCCACCATCAGGGATGGTGTTCTCATCACCACCTCAGAAGTGTGTGATTCAGTTCCCAAACCCCAGCAACAGTACCTGCTTTCTCAGACCACCGCGCCTTCATCACTCACTAAATTAGCTGGGCTCATGCAGAACAACAACCAAGCTGAGACAGTGTCTGAATGAAAGCCTCAGCCCAGCTGCTGGGGAGCTCTGGAGTGAATATACACCCTTCAGAGTATCTTGGTCAGCCAAGCCTCTGTAACCCTGCACTGCTGAGTAACCACGGGCAGCTCCCTGGGAAGGCAGGGTCGTGGGCGATGCGTGCTCTGCAGACCCGGAGGGAAAGGCGACAGCCCAGGGCTGTCTGCAGACCTCACTCTATCATCTAGGAAGCAGGCCCTTCCTGAAAGGCGGATCCGATACCATAATGAAGAAGGTATTTCAGATAGAGTAAAACTGAGTCTTTGAGAACAAAGATCCACCCCTGTAAATACCACACATTACAGAGAGTCATGATTTCCTGTGACTTACTCATCTCATTAAGGAAAATTCAATAGAAACCCTAATAAATTTGCTTTTTATCTTTAATGTTTAGTAAGCCTTTAGTTGTAAGTATAATTAATTAAAGGAATATTCTTTATCAGACCATATGTTCCACTTTTTGGTTGGGGAAATACAACCTCTTTAATCACATAATTTATTTTGGTGACCCACTTAGGGAAGAAAAAAAATGTGAGAGTACTTTTGATTGAAATGAGCCAGGATTTACAGTCAAAGTCTCTTAATGCTCCCAAAGGACCTTAAGATAGAAGCCCCAAGAATCCCCGATGATGAGAACAACTCATATTTATTTTGTGCCTCGTCTTCTCAGTTCCATCCTAAGCACCCTGCATGCATTCTGTCAAGTCGGGCTCTCACAGACTTCGGAAGTAGGTGCTACTGTTACCAAATCAGGGACTTAGTTGGGAGAAGTTAACAATCTTGCCCCAAGTAACAGGGCTAGTAAGACTGAGCAGGAACTCTCATACTGTTCTAAATATCCTGTCTACTACTTGTCCAGACTGCCAAAAGAAAAGGTGTGCAAGCTAGATAGATGTTACACTAATTTGGAACAAGTGCCACAGAAAAGCTGAGGTAATCACACATTCTGGGACTCTGTCTCATATAATTGGGAGATTAATTACAGACCTTGTTGAGTTATGTGTTTTGACTGGGAAGCAGTATGTAGGAGTTATGAGTGGGGGTCTGACCATAGACTGCTTAGGTGAAACTTATGTCTATGCTGTTTTCTAGCTTTATGTGTGAGCAGGTTATTTAAACTTGCGTGCCTTATTTTTCATACTAATAATTGGGAGTAAAATGATGGACTGCTTATGATTAAATGCAGTATCACATGCATATCACTTGGCATAGTGAATTGCACATGGTAAACACTAAGTGCAAATGTATTTATTGTTGGTGTGAAGGTATGGTTATTATTGTCTGGTAGTCTTTAGTCATGCCTCATATCCACTGTTTTATTCAAAGTCAACCCCAGTAATTAACCTTGAAACTCGAGGAACTCATCCTTACTTGTATGGGTTTCAGAAATAATAGACTTATTAAATAAGCCAGCGGGTCCACATATATGTTGAATGACTACTATATGCAGACATTTCATCTTAGGTATTGGGAATCAAGAAATAAAAAACAAACTGATCTCCTGTTCTTGTATTTCCTCTCCTCACCAGCCTTCCCATGGGAACATTGAAAGCTTAGGCACCGTGGGTGTAATGGACTAGTTTCAAATATTTTTTACCAAACACCAGCTGAGAAACCTTGGGAAAGTTGACTAGGCTCTAAAATCCTCCATACCCTAGTACAGATAATAGAAGTAATAACATATGGAATTTAATACAATAGTGCATACAAAGTACTTAGTACAGTAACTCATTTATCTAAAGTAAATGCTAAACAAATAACTGTATTCTTCTTTCTCTGAAAGGTGATTTAAAACCTGAAAGACTATATTAATAGTTGACACTTGAAATTTGGAAGAGTCACAGGTGACTTGGCCTCGGGAAGTGAACATCAGGTGTGCTGGGTATAGGTAACTGTTGGAGAGAAAGATCCCCTAAGGGAACAGGACTGAGATGATTGTAGCTGTGTTGGAATATCCTGCAATGAGATTAGTTAAAATCCTAACATCATCACCAAAGCACAGCATGCCTTTCTGTTACCTTCAAGGGTCATACTCCACTCAGGCTTGAAATGACTTCAGAAACATTGGAGAGAGCTTTGAACGTTCTGGAGGTATTTGCGTGGAGCAATTGTAGTAAATTCATCAACGGCGTCTTTCCCAGACTGAGGTCTAAACTAACCTGAGGTTAGTGAAGTAACCCCTTATTTGAACTAAGTATATCTAATTGCATGGTTAATGAGAGCAAGCAGTACATGTTAAGTTCTCCTTTATTTCCAACGAGAGCTATCAATACCGTAATCAGAACAAGCCCAGGCTGGTTCAGGATGTAGAATCCTCCAAAGCAGAATTACTCTACTACTGCAGAACCTATGAACTGTATAGTTGAAAAAAGAAAAAAAGATTGTAAAATTAATCCAAGAAGATTGTTTGGAGGCAAAACTTGTCATTTCAAGGCAGGCAAGGGCAGCTGAGGTGCTCTCACGGTTTCCAAAGAATAATGAGTGGTTTACAAAGAGCTCCGGGAAGAAAGTTCTCAGATACATATGCTGACATTCTTATTTGGTCTTCCCTGTGGGGACATGGGGGTGGGTAAGTCTCTGGACAATAATACAGTAGCCCACGCAAAGCCCTTTTCCTACCTGTGAATCCTGCTACCCAGAAATAGTAAGTTTGAATCAACTCACTGACAGTTTTACACGAGGCTTGAAAAATTGGATGTTGCAAAAACCAACTTCTGTAACCTCCACAAGCCTTCCTTCACCAAGAACAATATTGCCCTGAACAAGAGAATCTGAAGGAATATGATTTGAAATATTCTTTCTTGTGGGAAGCTCAGGAAGATTTATAAGCACATATCTGACCTTCTCTGAGGAACATTTTGATTTAATCTCTGTCATATTCTGCTTTTGCAAGAGACTTCTTAGATATTTTCTCAGGATGGGTGGAATATAACTCATGAATAAAATTTGCCTGGCTTGCAGGCTGTTGCTGAGCTCTGAGTTGTTTCTAGAGAAAACAATTTAGTGCTTTCGTCCCAAGGGGGACAGTTAGTCAAGTTTCCCCCACCTCATGATATTAAGGACACCATTCAGTATAGCATCAACTCTGAAACTCTGTTTCCTCCACAAACCCCTGCCCACCACCCCAGCCCTGTCCTCCCCGGTGCCCAGGCTCATTCTCCTTGCTCTCCCTCTCTCTCTTTCTCTCCCCTATACCAGCCATGTTGCTCTTTTGTTCTGTTATCTGAATGAACCAAACAATTTCACAAGGTATTCCTTCTTCCTACAAAGCTCTTCTTTTTACCTCTTATTTCAAAACTACACCTTTCCCCCTTCACCCAACTGGTGTTTTCACATCCTTTGCTTTAAATTTTGTTCCTTCTGAGGGAACATTCATGATCTTAAAATAAATTGGACCTTGAGGTATTTCTTTCTTAGGAGCTTATACTTGGCGTCACAATTGTATAATTGTTCATTTTATATATTTTTTGCTTGTGTTATTACTGTTTTTCTATCAGTTTACTGGAACTTTCAAAAGGTCAGGTACCAGATGTGTTTTTACATGAATAAATCTGTTGTACTCCTAGCACTGAGTGCAGAGAAGCATCACTAATGAATTGTTTGTTGAAATAATGCATAAACAGGCTGCCTACTCTGTACAGGACTCCTACTCTATGTTCCACAGCACTTACTTCTCAATGCCTCATTAGGGACTGATGGCATATGACTTGGTTATTTTTTTTTTTCCATGACCCATTTTCCTTTGTGGATTGTTATCAGCATGCAGGAAAAATCCATTGTATTGGCCACTTCTCTGCCTAACCCTATGTTTTGTTTGGAGGAGACACAACCAATATTTATTGGTTAAAGTCCTATTCCAGAGTCAAATTTCAATTATCTAAAAGATCTGAAGCTGAGAACCAGGAGAGTCAGTGTTGTAAGTTCCACATCTGAAAGCAGAAGAATGATGGTGTCTCTGCTCAAAGATAGTCAAGCAAAAAAAAATGAATTTTCCTTTACTCTGCCTTTTTGTTTTATTCAGGACTCCAAGGGATTTGGGGTCACATAAGATAGGAGTCTTATTTTTTTCCCAAAACTCTGCATATTCAGAAATTAACATTCTTAACTATGTTCTTATTTTGACCTAATTCTAGTCCATTGGTTTAACTCTTGTGTCCAGAATTAAGACACCATTCCTGCTTTCTAGTTCTTACCTAGAAGTCTAACTCCAGTCCCTCAGCTCTAATTCTCTGTTCAAAATGACATGGCAACTAATTGTTTTCATAGCTGAGAGATGCCTCCCCCCCCTGGAAAGATGCCCCTCAGGGCGGGCAGCATGGTCTCTTTTAATCCTAACCAGGGTTTTCTGAAAATTGGTGTTTCACCCTGGTCTCTTATGTATAAGAACTTTTAAACAGTAAAGCCTATTTAATTATATTGCAAAAAGTTTCCTGGTGTTCAGATGAAAGAAGTTCACCATAAATGTGATGTGTCTTCAATATTTTCCACCCACTCAATAGGGTCACTATTCACCCTATCAGGTTTGAGGTCCTGAACTCATTTTAAAATCCCTACTCTCCCCTCTGCCCTGCACCCCCCAACACATTGTGATCACCACAGTCTATTCACTCTAATTACTGTGTTCAGTCATTCACTCAAATATTTTAGGATCCAGGAACTAGTTTAGTCAATAATGATGTAGTTGTAGAATAAATCATCTTGTCTCTGACCTCAAGAAGTCAGGGCTAACTGAGGAGGCTAACATTAAAAAAATTATGTTAATTTATAATTATGTCATGATGATGATATATGGGAAGAAAATTTAATAGAGATACATGAGGTAATATCACAAAGGGTTCTAATTTAGAACAGCATATCAGAAAAGACTTCTTGATTGACTATCAGCACATACTGAGAAAAGCTCAGTTGAGCCACGCCCCAGTGAAACTAGTGAATTTTTTTTTAATTGCAAACCTCAAGAAATGGTACTGAGTGTAAACAGCAAAAGAATATACACTCATTCAAGAAAATCTATGAAAATTCAGCAAGAAAGGAAAGAGTCTATGACATTTGAGCAAAGACTATTCTCTCTTCACTCCTTCTTTAGCTCAGCAAGGCAGAGAACACTCCAGACCATTGGAGCCACAGACCTAGAGAACCTTCTCCCAGCAGTCCAAGTTGGAGAGTTTTCTTCCCAAGCGGAACAGCATTTCTCATCTGTTGTCAACTACTGTGATGCTGAGGCTAAGTCCTGGGTAAGTGCATTTAAGAGGTGGGAGCTCCCTTCCTCATTCCAGTCTCTAATGGAATGAGGGTCTTCCTTGGGCATAATAATTCAAGAATTCTGGGGCCCCTATAACCTTTGCCCCTGGCTTGTGAGGACATGACTCCATGTGAAAAAGGAAAATGGAAAGGACCTCAGCCTATTGCCACCCTTCCACTGAGTTCTCAGCTTCTAGAGTGGGAGTATCAGCGAGGAAGAAGCAGGTGGCAAAAGAGACAGCTCCCAATCTTGTCCCCAAAAAACTGACTTCATTTGCAAAAGAGTGTGGAGAAACAAACTAAAGGTGCTTTCAAGAACAGGGAGATTACAAAGAACGGCAACTGGGAAGAGATTCATGGATTTGGAGAAGATTCAGCCTAGATGGTAGGTCAGCTAGTTCTTAGGAGAGAGAGACGTGGAGAATAAGACAGCTGGAAAGAGCCCCCTTGGAGTAAGAATAAACATCTAACATGGGCCTCAGATTATTTCTTCAAAGGAGCCACCACTTGATTAGATTCATTTGTAGAGGAATTTATGTTTGGGTGTTGTTAGGAAAGAGAAAAATGGCCCTGCAAATGCTGCTGTCATCCCGGTGTGAACAGTGAGTATACTAAAAGCTGTGCCCACCTGAGGAAAAACATCAGAAACTTAACTCCATGAACATGCACCGAAATAATCTAGTCAGTCACTAAAAATAAACTAGCAAATAACAACAATCCTTGGTGGGGAGAAGG
This sequence comes from Manis pentadactyla, assembly GCF_030020395.1. Taxonomy (NCBI): domain Eukaryota; kingdom Metazoa; phylum Chordata; class Mammalia; order Pholidota; family Manidae; genus Manis; species Manis pentadactyla. The sequence goes on along the minus strand of NC_080026.1, from coordinate 120,278,762 downwards.
CATATTACAATATGTTATTTTAAATTATTATTTTGTTTCAACAGAAAATTATGAGGCATGGAAATAAACAGGAAAGTACAATCTACACTGGAAAAGAAGCGCACAATAATAACTGCCTGCTAGAGCAACCTGGTATCAGGTTTAGCAGAAAAAGAGTTCAAATGTATGTGAATAAATATGTTCCTATAACTAAAGGAAAGCATGTTTAAAAAATAAACTATGATGGCAAAGTCACATCAAACAGAGGATATTGATAAATAAAAATGGTTTTAAAAAATGGGAATTCTGGAGTTGAAAAGTAAAATAACTGGAATTAAAGAAAAATCACTACAGGGATTAAAAGATTTGAATTGGTAGAATAATTAATGAAGTTGAAGGTAGATTGATAAGAGATTATTTAAGCCAAAAATAGAGAAAAGAATGAAGAAAACTCAAGAGGGTCTCAGAGAAATGTGTGGCACCATCGACATGTACATGAAGGGAGTGAGAGAAAAGAGAAAGGAGAATTAAAAAATAATAAAAGGAAGAAATAATGGCAGTGGCTCCAAAGTTATTGATAAGGAATTACCTATACATCCAGGAAGCTAAAAAAAAAAGATAAACACACAGATCCACAAACTTTATTTTATATACATTATATTGCTATAATGTTATAGTAAAAATTCTGGAAGTCAAGTACAAGGAGAAAGTCTTAAAAGTATCAAGTGAAAACGGACTCCTCATTTACAAGGTGCCCCAGGAAGATTAACAGCTGCCTTCTCAGCAGAAATAATGGAGGCCAGAATGCAGTGGGTAACACAAGTCAGTTCTTATGGTTCGTGGCAGTTATGCCCTATGAAGTCACCACGAACACTGAATTAACAAATGTGGAACTACAGTCCTGAGAGGAAACATAGGTTTAGGTTTCTATGAACCTCTGGTCACAATATTTTTGTTGACCAAAACATAAAGGCATTATATAGGTTCATTGCCAGCACCTTACAAAACAAGCCAGTTTCAGTAGTGTTGAAAACACCCTCATTCATATAACCTTTTTCTATAAAATGTTATAAAATTCCTCTGTGGCCTCCTGGCCATTTTACAAAGAATTAGCTATGACACCAAAAGCACAAGCAAATAAAGAAGATAAACTGAACTTCATTAAAATAAAAAAGGTGTTGTACTTCAAAGGATACCATAAAGAAAGAACATGACCCACAGAATGGAATAATATGTTTGCTACTCACATATCTGATAGGGACTTGTATCTACAACATATAAGAACTCTTAAAACTAAGTCATAAGAAGACAACTCAATTAAAAAATGGGCAAAGAATCTGAATAGATGTTTCTCTAAAGAAGATATACAGATAGCCAATTTAACATCTAGGTATGTATTTCCAGGTAAGATACATGAAAACATATGTGCACACAAAAATTTGTACCTGAATATTTATAGCAGCATTATTCATAATAACTAAAAGGTGGAAACATCCAAAATTTCCATCCTTGGAAAAATGGGCAAGAAAAATATGTTACAGCAACTCAGTGAAGTATTATTCAGTCATAAAAATGAAGTATAGCTGACCTTTGAACATGGGACCCTCATCCATCAAAAATCCACATACTACTTTTGACTCCCCAAAAACTTAAATTACTAATAGTCTACTGTTGACTGGATCTTGATAACATAGTCAATTAATATATATTTTGTATATTATATACTGCATTTTACAACAAAGTAAGCAAAAGAAAATGTTTTTTTCAAATTGTTACACATCTCCCCCAAATTTTCCAATATAATTGCTGGAAAAAAATCTGCATATAAGTGGACCCACATGATTCAAACCCATGTTGATCAAGGGTCAACTGTACTGATACATGCCACAGCATGGATGGAAACTTATTTATGGTAAGTAAATAAGCTGGTCACAAAGACCCACATTTTATATGATTGTATTTATAGGAAAATCCAGAATAGGGAAATTTATAGGGGCAGAAAGTAGATTCCTGGTTTCTTAGGGCTGAGAGTGGAGGTGGGAAGATAGGGATTGCATATAAAAATAAATATACTAAAAAACATTGAATTGTATACTAAGTGGGTGAAGTGTGTCTTCTTTAAACTGTACCTCAATAAAGCTGTTTTTAAAAAGAAAAGTCATCTCTAAGGATGCTAAGCTATTAATGATGAGTCTTGATGGAGTGTGAAAAGTAGAAGAATATTCCAGGAAGAGGAATATTCAGGCAAAGGCTTTGACGTCTGAAAGAGCTCATTATTTTAGAAGAGCTGGATAAAACTAGTGCTGATAAAATGTGGCTAAAGGGTAGAAAGTGCCAGGAAAATGGGAAAAATAATCATGCATTTGATAGAAAATAGGCAGGAATTTGATGATCAGAAGAAGGATTTTAGACTCATTGCTAAGTCAGATGAATAGATTTTGAAAGAGACATGATACAATAGGATTTTTCAGAAACATTCTGAGGCAGGTTTGTGGAAAATGGATTGGAGGAGTCGAGTGGAAGCAGGCACAGGGTTAGGAATCTCTCGTGAGTTATGCTTTGGAAATTTCTGGATATAGAAGTTTCCCAACATCTGTGTTGTTGTGGGGAAGAGAGGGGGCTCCTCACTTCCAGCAGACTTAGGAGAAGCAGGACTGATGGTGAATGTAAGGAAGTCCTTGCTCTCAGGATCATGCTAGTGTTAAGGGCAGTACTTCAAGTCCTTGAGAATGAAGGCATCTTTAAATGTTGAAACTTCATACCCTGTGCACCTTCCTTGAAATGCCCCCTCCCAGCCCTGATAGGAGTCTTTAGGGTTTGATGCAGAAGAAAACCCAGTGTCTAGCAGATTTATAGACAGAAGCAAGTGTCATAACTTGGGTTCATTGGTCACATGCAAAATGAGATTCATGGTACCTGCTTCATACTGTGGTCTGGAGCATTAATTTTATAGGATTACAACTGTGAAGCCCCTACCAAAAGGTCAAGAAATATAAGAAGCACTCAATAACTTGAAGTCCTTCTTTTACTACCTTAAACATTGGTTATATAGCTAGCTCCCCTAATTTTAAAAAAAGGGGGTTTCAAAACAGACTTTTAGAGTATTGTCTCCTTTACTTGAGACATAAATCTTTTTACCACTTGGCCCCAACTTTCTTCTCCAGCCTCATTTCATTATAATTTCCCATGAGGCTCTCTGATCAGGCAAGCTGCAGTTCTCACCCTTGTCACTTGGGAAAGTCACAACTTATATGTACTTAGGTAAAACATAATAATATTCATAAAAATATAAATATACAAGGCAATTAGAGATGTATAACAAAAATGGTGCCATTAGGTAGCTCTATTATAAGTGACACAGAAATAATCACTATGTCTGGAGAGCCTAGGATGCAGCCAAGTTTTCCCATGGGTTCCCAACCTGCTCTGGCTTTCTGGTCTTCCCTCCACCTGCCCTGTGGTTTTAAGGCAGTTTCTGACCCTCAGTATTCTTCTCCTCTGGGTGCAAGTCAGTAATGTTGCTCTCCAGATCTTCCTAACAGTTTGAATACCAATAGATTTCCTGAACAAGTTTGCCAGACAGTTGCATGCAAATTGCAAGCCCAGCTGCCTTGAGTAAACTAGGTAAAGTGAGATTCCCTTCACCCTCAAATAATAAATAATCAAACAAATGTTAAAACTGGGGGCCAGAGAGTTTTGTTACGTATTTTCATTAAAATATCTTTCTTCAACTGTCCCTCCTCAGTCATTGATTCACAGATAATATTGCTTCTAAATCCAGTTCACTCTTCTCCTGTTACAGACATGGCAGTTATTTTTCTGTGTCTGTTTTGCTGGCATGACTTTCTGATCCTTCATTTAGACAATCCATCCACCTAAGAACTCATCCCACACTCCTCAGGCTTTTCTTTAATTCACAGAATCGTTCTTTCCTGCAGAGGCACTGTGCTTGGCAGTCATCTCCCTGAGAACTGAATACAATGAATAAATACGTACTTTAAAGAGACATTGTTACCCAGAAAAAGAAAAATTTTAATAAAGCAATATTTGAAAACAGTTATGATTCCGTATTCCAGGTTTATACATTTATTGCCTTTCCTCGATCAAATGAGATGGCTGTAAAACAAGCTTTGTTTCTCAAAGATTCAAGTCTCTTGCATAAGAATATTTGGAAACAATATTCTATATTAAAGAAACAGCTCAGGCCCTTCTCCAGAAAAGACTTATTTTCTTCCCTGCACAGGAACTGGCTGGAAGGCCATAACTGGCTGGAGTCCTGACAGGGGTCCTTTATCACAGCATGAACTTTTTTCTTACTCCTTATAAAACCAACGCAGAGGAGATTATTTTTCTTTATAAACCTATCATGAATGAGTCACACAATTTTAAGTCTACAGCAGAATAATAATAAATATAATAATATCCACCGGTTGAACATTATTGTCCTGTACTATTCAGCCCTTTATTAAATCCTTTCTAATAACCCATGCTAATTTCTCTAGTCCCATTTTCCTCAGGACTAACCACAGGATTTCTTTACATTTCTCATACATAATTTGCTCTTTTCTGTTAATGGATACTGAGCCTATTTTTCCTACTTTTTGTTGTTGTTTATTTATCATTTATCCAGTTTCTCTTTCCCATCATTGCACACCAACACTCAGTCCCTCATAGTTCTTTATGAAGTAAATTCCTAGTACACTTCTACTCATTCTTCTGTATGTTTTGAAACACTCCTGCCTTGAAAAATATCAAGTGTCCTTGTTACACATATCTGTGAACTCACCCCCTCATTTCTGTTGCACATTTCTAATCATTGTGCAATACATGCCCTCTCAAGAGTAGACTGCAAACCTCTCAAAGCAGGACAGTATCTGTCGTATTCAGAGTTCCATCACACCTGCTGCTGCTTCAACTGGTTAAGGTCCAAAAGACCTTGACTTCTGCCGCAAAGAAAAAAAACCCTTCCAAAGTGTTTACTCTGTTAGTTATGAGTCCTGGATTTGTGCAAATTTGGAATATATTTTTTAAAGAGTTTTTAGAGAGGTGTCAAAGATACATATTTATATTTTGAATAAACCTGTTATAAAATATTACATGTAGGCTGCCCAGTATCCTCTATAAAAACAGAATGAGAGGCGGATTAAAGATGGCAGTGTGAGAGGAGAGACAGAGGCTTCATCCTAAAACTGGATACAATTAGAAAATATAGTTGGTGCAGCTAATCCTGAGAGAGCAACAGGAAAGAGGACAGCGTCAGACTGCACACACCTGGAGAAAAGAGCAGACCTCACCGAATGCGGTAACGTACCAGAGCTGTGGCTCCGCGGGACCGGATCCCCTCCCCCACCCCAGCTCACTGGTGGGAGGAAGAGAAACAGAGCAGGGAGGGAGTGGAAGGCCTGGGACTGCTGAATACCTAGCTCCAGAGATCTGCGCTGGGAGCACAAATCTACATTTCATGGTACTTTCATGAGACTCACATGACTACCGGGTTGGAAAGTTAATACAGGCAGAGTTCCTGGGGAGACTGGGATTCCAGCTGCTTGTGGAAAGCAGGGATCCATATCCGGCTGCACTGGGACAAAAACTTATACCTGTGTGACCAGCCCACTGGCTCAGGCAGTGGAGACAGGCACAGCAGCCGGGAGGCGGGGAACAGCTCTTTCCTACCCCCCAGGCACCAGTACCGCTCCCCTGCAACCCCCAACATTGTTTCAGGGGCTGAGCAGCTCCAGAATAGAGCTTCTGGACACTAGAGGGCGCCATATACAAACATGAAACGCCAAAGAACCTTGTCCAGAGTAAAATTATTAATACAACTCCTGAGAAAGATTTAAATGATATGGACCTCGTGACTCTTCCTGAAAGGGAGTTCAAAATAAAAATTATCAACATTCTAATAGAGGTACGGAAATATATCCAAGAACTTAGGAATGAATTCAGGTCAGAGATCCAATCACTGAAGAGCACGATGGAGGATATTAAAAGCAAGTTGGATACGGTGGAGGAGACAATAAATGAAATAGAAACTAGAGAAGAGGAATACAAAGAAGCTGAGGCACAGAGAGAAAAAAGGATCTCTAAAAGTGAAACAATATTGAGAGAACTGTGTGACCAATCCAAGCGGAACAATATTCGCATCATAGGGACACCAGAAGAAGAAGAAGAGAGAGAAAAAGGGATAGAAAGTGTCTTTGAGGAGGTAGTTTCAGAAAACTCCCCCAATCTGGGGAAGGACATAGTCTGTCAGGCCATGGAGATCCACAGATCCCCCTGCACAAGGGACCCAAGGAAGACAACACCAAGACACACAGTAATTAAAATGGGAAAGATCAAGGATAAGGACAGACTGTTAAAAGCAGCCAGAGGCAGAAATAAGATCACATACAAAGGAAAGCCCATCAGGCTAACATCAGACTTCTCAGCAGAGACCTTACAGGCCAGAAAGGAGTGGCATGATGTATGTAATGCCATGAAGCAGAAGGGCCTGGAACCAAGATTACTTTATCCGGCAAGATTATCATTTAAATTTGAAGGAGGGATTAAGCAATTTCCAGATAAGCAAAAGCTGAGAGAATTTACCTCCCACAAACCATCTCTGCAGTCTATTTTGGAGGGACTGCTATAGATGGAAGTGTTCCTAGGGTTGGATAGCTGTCACCAGAGGTAGAAAAACCATGGTAGGGTGGGTGGAGCAGCTGATTGTGAGGCAAATGCATAATTAAATTGACTATCCCCAAAGTCAATCAAGGGATAGACAAAAAGTACAGAATTTGATACCTAATATATAAAGAATGAAGGAGTAAGAAAAAGGAGGAGAAATAGAAAAGAACCTTTAGATTGTGTTTGTAACAGCATACTAAGTGAGTTAAGGTAGACTCTTAGACAGTAAGGAAAGTAACCTGGAACCTTTGTTAACCATGAATCTAAAGCCTGAAATGGCACTAAGTACACACCTATCAATAATCACCCTAAATGTAAAGGGACTGAATGCACCAATCAAAAGACATAGAGTCACTGAATGGATAAAAAAATAAGACCCATCTATATGCTGCTTACAAGAGACTCACCTCAAACCCAAAGACATGCACAGACTAAAAGTCAAGGGATGGAAAAAGATATTTCATGCAAACAACAGGGAGAAAAAAGCAGGTGTTGCAGTACTAGTATCAGACAAAATAGACTTCAAAATAAAGAAAGTAACAAGAGATAAAGAAGGACATTACATAAAAATAAAGGGCTCAGTCCAACAAGAGTATATAACCATTATAAATATATATGCACCCAACACAGGAGCACCAGCATATGTGAAACAAATACTAACAGAATTAAAGGAGGAAATAGACTGCAATGCATTCATTCTAGGAGACTTCAACACACCATTCACTCCAAAGGACAGATCCACCAGACAGAAAATAAGTAAGGACACAGAGGCACTGAATAACACACTAGAACAGATGGACCTAATAGACATCTATAGAACTCTTCACCCAAAAGCAACAGTACACACATTCTCCTCAAGTGCACATGGAACATTCTCTAGAATAGACCACATACTAGGCCACAAAAAGAGCCTCAGTAAATTAAAAAAGATTGAAATTCTACCAACCAACTTTTCAGAACACAAAGGTATAAAACTAGAAATAAATTGTACAAAGAAAGCAAAAGGCTCACAAACACATGGAGGCTTAACAACACGCTCCTAAATAGTCAATGGATCAATGACCAAATTAAAATGGAGATCCAGCAATATATGGAAATAAATGACAACAACACAAAGCCCCAACTTCTGTGGGGCGCAGCCAAAGCAGTCTTAAGAGGAAAGTATATAGCAATCCAGGCATATTTAAAGAAGGAAGAACAAACACAAATGAATAGCCTACATCACAATTATCAAAATTGGAAAAAGAAGAACAAATGAGGCCTAAAGTCAGCAGAAGGAGGGACATAATAAACACCAGAGAAGAAATAAACAAAATTGAGAAAAATAAAACAATAGAAAAAAATCAATGAAACAAAGAGCTGGTTCTTTGAGAAAATGAACAAAATAGATAAGCCTCTAGCCAGACTTATTGAGAGAAAAACAGAATCAACACACATCAACAGAATCAGAAACAAGAAAGGAAACATCATGATGGACCCAACAGAAATACAAATAATTATTAGAGGCCACTATGAAAACCTATATGCTAAGAAGCTGGAAAATGTAGAAGAAATGGACAACTTCCTAGAAAAATACAACCTTCCAAAACTGAGCAAGGAAGAAACACAAAATCTAAACAAACCAATTACCAGCAAAGAAATTGAAGCAGTAATCAAAATCTACCAAAGAACAAAACCCCTGGGCCAGATGGATTTACCTCAGAATTTTATCAGACATACAGAGAAGATATAATACCCATTCTCCTTAAAGTTTTCCAAAAAATAGAAGAGGAGGGAATACTCTCAAACTCATTCTATGGAGCCAACATCACCCTAATACCAAAACCAGGCAAAGACCCCACCAAAAAAGAAAATTACAGACCAATATCCCTGATGAACGTAGATGCAAAAATACTCAACAAAATATTAACAAACTGAATTCAAAAATATATCAAAAGGATCATACACCATGACCAAGTGGGATTCATCCCAGGGATGCAAGGACGGTACAACATTCGAAAATCCATCAACATCATCCACCACATAAACAAAAAGAAGGACAAATACCACATGATCATCTCCATAGATGCTGAAAAAGCATTCAACAAAATTCAACATCCATTCATGATAAAAACTCTCAACAAATTGGGTATAGAGGGCAGGTATCTCAACATAATAAAGGCCATATATGATAAACCCAGAGCCAACATCATACTCAACAGTGAAAAGCTGAAAGCTTTTCCTCTGAGATCAGGAACAAGACACAGATGTCCACTCTCCCCACTGTTATTCAACATAGTACTGGAGGTCCTAGCCACACCAATTAGACAAAACAAAAAATACAAGGAATCCAGATTGGTAAAGAAGAAGTTAAACTGTCACTATTTGCAGATGACATGATATTGTACATAAAAAACCTTAAAGACTCCACTCCAAAACTACTGTAACTGATATTGGAATACAGCAAAGTTGCAGGATACAAAATTAATGCACAGAAATCTGTGGCTTTCCTATACACTAACAATGAATTAATAGAAAGAGAAACCAGGAAAACAATTTTATTCAAAATTGCATCAGAAAGAACAAAATACTTAGGAATAAACCTTACCAAGGAGGTGAAAGACCTATACTCTGAAAACTATAAGACACTCTTAAGAGAAATTAAAGAGGACACTAACAAATGGAAACTCATCCCATGCTCTTGGATAGGAAGAATTAATATAGTCAAAATGGCCATCCTGCCCAAAGCAATATACAGATTTGATGCAATCCCTATCAAATTACCAACAGCATTCTTCAACGAACTAGAACAGATAGTTCAAAAATTCATATGGGAACACCAAAGACCCCAAATAGCCAAAGCAATCCTGAGAAGGAAGAATAAAGTGGGGGGGATCTCGCTCCCTAACTTTAAGCTCTACTACAAAGCCACAGTAATCAAGACAGTTTGGTACTGGCACAAGAACAGAGCCACAGACCAGTGGAACACAATAGAGAACCCAGATATTAACCCAAACATATATGGTTAATTAATATATCATAAAGGAGCCATGGACATACAATGGGGAAATGACAGTCTCTTCAAGAGATGGTGCTGGCAAAACTGGACAGCTACATGTAAGAGAATGAAACTGGACCATTGTCTAACCCCATACACAAAAGTAAATTCAAGATGGATCAAAGACCTGAATGTTAGTCATGAAACCATAAAACTCTTAGAAAAAAACATAGGCAAAAATCTCTTGGACATAAACACGAGCAACTTCTTCATGAACATATCTCCCCGGGCAAGGGAAACAAAAGCAAAAATGAACAAGTGGGACTATATCAAGCCAAAAAGCTTCTGTACAGCAAAGGACACCATCAATAGAACAAAAAGGTACCCTACTGTATGGGAGAATATATTCATAAATGACAGATCCGATAAAGGCTTGATATCCAAAATATATAAAGAGCTCATGCACCTCAACAAACAAAAAGCAAATAATCCCATTAAAAAATGGGCAGAGGAGCTGAACAGACAGTTCTCCAAAGAAGAAATTCAGATGGCCAACAGACACATGAAAAGATGCTCCACATCGCTTGTCATCAGAGAAATGCAAATTAAAACCACAATGAGATATGACCTCACACCAGTAAGGATCGCCACCATCCAAAAGACAAACAACAACAAATGTTGGCAAAGTTGCGGAGAAAGGGGAACCCTCCTACACTGCTGGTGGGAATGTACATTAGTTCAACCATTGTGGAAAGCAGTATGGAGGTTCCTCAAAAAGCTCAAAATGGAAATACCATTTGACCCAGGAATTCCACTTCTAGGAATTTACCTTAAGAATGTAATAGCCCAGTTTGAAAAAGACAGATGTACTCCTATGTTTATTGCAGCACTATTTACAATAGCCAAAAAATGGAAGCAACCTAAATGTCCATCAGTAGATGAATGGATAAAGAAGATGTGGCACATATACACAATGGAATACTATTCAGCCATAAGAAGAAAACAAATCCTACTATTTGCAAATAACATGGATGGAGCTAGAGGGTATTATGCTCAGTGAAATAAGCCAGGTGGAGAAAGACAAGTACCAAATGATTTCACTCATATGTGGAGTATAAGAACAAAGAAAAACTGAAGGAACAAAACGGCAGCAGAATCACCGAACCCAAGAATGGACTAATGGTTACCAAAGGGAAAGGGACTGTGCAGAAGGGGTGGGAAGGAAGGGATAAGGGCAGGGAAAAAGGAAGGGGGTCTTATGTTTAGTATGTATAATGTGGTGGAGGCATAGGGAGGGATGTGCAACACAGAGAAGACGAGTAGTGAGTCTATAGCATCTTACTACACTGATGGACAGTGACTGTAATGGGGTTTGTGGGTGGGAACTTGGTGAAGAGGGGAGTCTAGTAACCATAATGTTCTTAATGTAATTATAGATTAATGATAATAAAATGAATTGAAAAAAAGAATGAGAAATAGCTGAGTTCAGAACTGTTAAAAATAGTTAAACCTTGGATTAAATTACTTTAGACAGGAAGAACTATGTTAAATATCCTGTAATAGTTTTTGAATTGGTTTTCAGGTTGCTCTTAGCTTAGCCTTAATGTCCAAGAATGCAGCCTTCCAACAAGTCTAAACGTTGTAATATGGCCATATTAATTTGGCTTCCCCTCAATCATTGTTATATAATTTTTGGTGTTTACTATGGTTTTCACTTTTGCTTTGTTTGAAGGATTTTATTATGATTGATTTGGGGGAGGACTGTGTTGCTTTGGTATCTCTATTTTATTTGTTTCCTCAAATCCTTTTCAAAAACACCTAAGAATTAATTATAATAAATGCCAGTAAGTCCATAGAAAGAAAAATCACATGCATGCATAGAACAATGAACTTGACTGTCAAGAGACAGTATTTTGAAAATTTATTCTTCTTTCTTGTGCAGTACCTGTTATGATGTCTTTCCCATAGATGGGGCTCAATTAATTTACTAAAAATAGAAAGTTATTATATTGGTGCAGTGTATTTAGATATGAGAAGGAAGTAGAAGATGAATGTTTCTTATCACAAGAATGTCATAGGGGAATTTGTGTCATACTAATTGGTACTTTCTACCCAAAGCAAGAGAGGAAGGTGTTATACTTATGGGCTTTGAGTCAAATGGCCTTGGTTAGAAATCCAGCTCTGTCACTTTCTGACTCTGAGAGTTTTGGTAAATTCCTTAAGCTCTCTGAGCCTCAACTTCCTCACCTGTATAATGAAGAAAAACAGTATCTGCAATCTACATTGAGGACTCCATTCAGACAATGTTTGTGAAATACCTACTATGTGTTGGGCATTATCCAAGGAGCTTTTTGTGTTAGTCATTTAATACTTATGATAGCACTATTAATTTGTTATTACCCATTTTATATATGAGGGGAAACTGAGGCTTAGATTAAGCAATTTGCTATTGGTATGTAGTAAATGGCCCAAGACAATCTCCTGCTCTGAAATACTCTAAAACACATTTAAGTCCCATGACTTTAATGACTGCTAAAATAGTATGTTATATACACTATTGGCCTGGTGGCTATTTACAATGAGACAGGAAAAATTCACACAGGTTACACCTCCAGATAAAATTTCTATGTTAATTTTATTCAGAGGTGAAGGTTGAGGTAGACAATAGCCTTTGGAACTAATTAAATATTGCACAAAGTTTCCCTCTTGACTTATAATTATCTTGCCATGAGATGACATATGGTATTATAAAGAAAAGTAACAATTATTTTCCATATTTCAAGGATTTTTATTTTAAACTTCTCTGCTCAAGAAACTTTACCTTTTCTCCAGTCATCAGAGGTGCAAAATATTCATAATATTTTAAGGGAAATGTGGATGAGTAACTCAAATTTTATATATCTATTGCCAATATTTTTTCACCTAAGAAATCTGTTTAAGTGTAAAGCATATATAAAATTAAATAATTCAAATAAATGTAAAAATGACACGTATTCTTATCACATAAAGAAAAACTGCTAAGACTTTGTTAGTTTTTCATATACAAGACAATTCTAAAATGAGATGATATAATACTATTTACTTTTCAATAAATACATATATTGTTGTCTTTGTTATTATCAAAGCCTGCATACCAATTGGTTATTTAACCAGGACCATGCTGGTAACATTTAGACCTCTTTGATATTTCCAGAATGTTTTATTCCTGTTCAGTTATTTCTGATAACTTTCTTAAAGCTCCTCACATCTTCTTGGTTAGGTGTATGAACATGATTAAACCAATTACTGGCATGAAGAATAAGATTATGGTGATTGACTTGAACTAAGAAATGTTTCTAGGAGGTATCTATACATACTTCTTTTCTATTCTTCCAAAACCTCTTTAATCATTTATTTAATCATAGAGATATGAAAGGTGAGATTCAGAGGTGTTAAGTAACATGCATAAGCCAACAAAGCTTGCAAAAACAAAGTAAAAAACAAGATCTCTCAAGCCCTATCTTTTAATTTAGTGTCCTTTGCTTACTTCTTCTCTGTCCATAGGGATTATCTGTGACTCATTCTGTGCTTAATAAATTATCATTAATTGTGACAATGAATGCTACCAGCCCTCCTTTTCTATGGCACGGAGTTTAACATACTTTTTCTGTGAATATATGTCCAACTAAGGCCATATATTTGGGATAGAAATTAATACAGGAGAAAAATCTTACATAGTTGTAGTGCTCTGTGTAGTTGTAAGTACCAAAAAATTAAGTTTTCTAATTTATTCCATTTTTTTTTTATTGCTCACAGCTCCATATAACATATTAGAAAAAGAAGTCCAGAAAAATAGCTACACTGGAATTTGGACCAAAATGCTGAGACCTGCCCATGAAAACCTGCTTCTCAAGAAAAGTTTGAATCTGAGTCAAAAAGTTACTACCAGTAGTTGATAATAGGAAATGGCTGGGAAGATGGTTATTCAGCTCATTGTTTCCCCTTATTGTGTGTTCCTAGAACAATTTTTTTGTTTGTTTTAATAAAGAAGAAGGAAGGAAGCTTTCATGGAAGGAAAGAAATCATTACACAATGAAAACCAGCAATGGCCTGGTATTTCCATGTTGGCTGCAGTGTGGAATATTTCAATAATTTAAGAAGTTGGCATAAGCTACTGTCATATGACATAAGGAAAAAAAATGATTAGCTGGAACTTCTGAACACTAACATTCACATAAGTAGGGTAAAGTAGTCAACTAGGATAAAGGCCTCTTTATTTGTCAATTCTGAGTGATCCTGCCCATGCATTTTAATGGATGTTTGAGGTTCTATTGGCTGCTGTGGGAAAGATAAAACTTCATGAGGTCTAGTAGAGATTGCCTGCTTAAAGGCTGAGGCCTGGTTTGGTGACATCAGAGGTTTTGCTGTGCATGGAGATATTGGAATGCTGAATTAGCGGTAGTTGGGAGGCCGTGCTGAACAGTTCAAGCATTCAGTTAAGGCCCTGGCAATGTGAAAGCTTTGGATTAAGGACTCCTAGATTAAGTGTCACAACCCTAAACTAAGTTCCAAACCAAAATGAATTTACCCCAACAAAGAATTAAACCAAGTACCACCGAGCCTAAAAGGATCCAACAGAAATGTAAATACATGACAGAAGAAAATATAACTCTGAAGGGAAGACTGCATGTTGAGCCCACATTAAAAAATCCAACGGTAGAATAAGGACAAAGTAAACAGCCCTAAGTATAAATTTTCAATATGCAGAATACCAAAGGAAAACAGAAACTGTGAGTGCAGCCAGAAGAAGAAAAGGCATTACATACAGTGGAAAGGTATACAATTTATAGCTGACTTCTCATTAGGAACAATGGAGGCTAGAAGACATAGAATAACATCTTTAAACTACTCTAAGAAAAGCAAATGTGAAACAAAAATAATTGTATATCCATCCAGAAAAATAAAATTTTAAGATAAGGGTAAAATTTAAAGATAGATAAAATTTAAATATAAAAAATAAATATACTTTCAAGCAAACAGAAGGCTTTAAGAAATTCATAGCAGATTTTTTTAGAACTACAAGAAATGTCAAAGGAGTTTCATAGAATAAAGAAAAAGAGAATCAGATAAAGCCATAATAATTTTATAGGAAGTAATGAAGTACATCAGAAAGGGCAAATGCTTGGATTTTTATAAAAGGCTGTCTTTTTATTAAAATTAATTTATCTGAAAGGCAACTTGTAAAGCAAAAATAACAGCACTGAATTTTGAGATTTATTATATATATAGTAAAATATATAAAAACAATGACACAGATATAGATAATAAATATTAAGTTTACTATTTTAAGATTCTTATATTTTATGTGAAATGGTATGTCACTAACTTTGTAGACTGTGACAGCTTAAGGGTGCTTAGCATAGTTACTACAACAAGAATAAAAGTAATATAAAGAGGGATAGTTAAGAAGCTAATTGAGAAATTAAAATGTAAGATTAAAAAAGGAAATGATCCAAAACAGTCCATAAAGGAGAAACACAAAGACAAAACAAAAACACACTTCTGAACACACATGGAACACAAATAGCAACACTTAATTTCGAATCCTACTACAGTGATGAATATAATACATATAAGTGAATTAAACACTGTAATTTTTAGTGAGATATTTTCAGATTGGATATGAAGGAAGGCCAAGTTATATTCTGTGTACAAGAGTCAGATAACAAAAATATAGATAGGTCAAATAAATGGTAAAATATATATGTGGACACTAAATACAATAAAACATTGCCTGTATTAATATCAGGCAAACAGGGTTAATTTACCAGGAAGGCATAATAATGCTCAAAATGGTCAGCACTTACAAGAGAGATGTAAAGTATGAACAAAAGTCTGATAGGATTAAAGAGAAGTAAATAAATCCACAAATGCAGTTGGAGATTTTAAAACTTAGTTCTAAATATTTGATAGAACAGCTATGGGGGAAAAAAAAATCCCAAAACCAAAAACCACAAGATTTGAACCTCATCCACTAATTTGGCCTGATATAAACTAATAAGAGACAATAACTCAGGTAACATATAATTTTCAAATGCACAGAAAATCATCAAGTGTATTGTTTTAAAAAGAAAAGTTGTCAATAGTTTGAAATGTTACATAGTAAATTCTCTCCCCATAATATTAGGTTAGAATTAGATTAGAAATCAATAACAGTAAGCTATCTGAGAATATCCCAGTATGGAAATTAAGCAATATATTTTAAAATAATTAATGGGTCAAGAGGAGATCATAGATAAGTTAAAAATTTGATAATTAATGGTAAAGAATAACATTAAAATTTGTGGAATGTATATAAGGAAATACATAGAAATGTAAGGTTTAAATGCATATATTTGAAAATAATAGATATATTAAGTGATTTACATTTTCCCCTTACATACCTAGAAATAGAAAATAAAGTTAAACCCAAATTAAATAGAGAATAATAAAGATAAAGGCAGAAGTCCATCAGAAAAAAAAAATTTTAAAGCAATTTCTTTAAAAATATCAATGAAATTGATAAATTGCTAGCTAGACTATGCAATGAAAAAGAGACAAAATGATCAATATCAGAAATTTAAGAAGGGACATCAACTCATATCTTTGAGACATTAAAATTTTTAGGTTGACCAGTTAAACAGCTTTGATGAGATGGACATTATCCTTGAAACACACAAATTAACAAAACTAGTACAAAAAGTAAAAAATCTGAATAGTCCTAAACTTGTGAAAATCGTAATTTGTAATCCTGACCCCCACCAAAGAAAAACTCCACAGTCTGAGATGGCTTCACTCTTAAATTTGATGAACCATTTATATTAAATAATACCAATTTTATATAAATCTTTCAGGGAATAAGCCATCCCATTTCAGGATTCTAGAATAATTCTTTTGGTATCAATTTTGGTAGTGTTAAAACAAAACAAGAAGCCCAAATGGAGTCATTCTTCCCACCCCACCCCCACCCACCCATGACAGCAGAACAAATCTTAATTATACTTTCAACTTCTCTCAAGAATGTGGCCTTTTAATAGTCAATCTGAAATTTCCTGATTGGCATATCCTGGCCTGAAACAACCCTTTCTTTTGTTAATAACTTCCTCGCCCAACTCTCCTGCCTATACAATTCTTCTATTTTGTGCATCTCTCAGCTTGATAGATGAGATGCTGCCAGATTCATGAATCTTTTGATAAAGCCAATTTGATCTTTAAATTTACTCAGTTGAATTTTGATTTTTAACAGATTTGGTGGTAGTGGTGGAATCTGAAGCAAACCTCTAATGGCATTTGAGGACAGTGAGAAAAACAGGTGTAATGCCCCACAAATGCTTTTGACTTTATTGTCTTTCTCTTCATTACTTAGTGCCTGTGGTGACTTTCCCATGGTGGAGCTGCTCTTTTCTTTTTTGCATTTCAGCTCCTGATCTAATCGGCTTCCCTTCACAGGGCAGGTTAGCCTGAGCTGGCAGTTGGTTGTGCCTGGAACCCCAGTTGAGCTGGCATTTTTGCTCAGAGCCCAACTGAGCTGGCAGAAAGGCCTGCCCAGAGCCAACCCCTTAGCCTTTCAGTTCAAAATTCCCTGAGTGGAAAACCCCAGACTTTAGCTCTGTCCCTGGATTCCACACTGGGAACTGCTGACAGTTTAGTCTGTATAATTCCCCATTTGTTTGGAACCCTTCCCCAGATTCCACATGGGGAACTGCTGGGGACAACTGCTCACTGTTATTTTGGAGCCAGTTGGCCACCCCCCATTCCTTGGGGTTTGCTGGTGTAATCCTCTCCCTGGTCCAGGGTTCCATGGGGATTGGTGCTGACAAATCAAAGACTCTAGAGACTGAGAAATCTCTGAAACAAAAGGGTTTATTCAGCCTTTACACATGCAGCCAGATAAGGACTGGATCCTGGAACAGCAAATTTCTGCTTCACCAGCACCAAGGCCAGTTCACAGAAACTTGTCCACCAGACTCAAACAGGATACATTTATGAGTGGTCTTAAGGAAAGTTCTTTAAATTCACATTGGCTATAGATAAGGAAAGCAGGCTAACACAAAGTAGGGAAAGTCCTGGGAAAAGGGTTAGTCCATAGAGAAGGCCCATGGATTGAGTGTAGATGATGGTCAGACGCCACACACAAGGTGAGTGGGGTAGTCTTCCAGGAATATGGAGTTGCTGGTTAGCTGCAGCCTGTGGCTGTTGACTGATGACCTTCAATTGTCCCCATCCCTCATTCTCTGGCCATTATGTCACTTAATTTAGGACATTTCACTATTTTTGACTTGTCAGTGCTGGTGCACACAGGGCCTTCCTGTGGCCAGGGCACAATAACATCTCAGTTCCTGCTGATGCCTTAAGGTTCATATGCTTGTTAATTTTCTTTGGGGTAAATAAAGGCTGTTCCTAAGAGGGCATCTTGGAAGCCAAAAACAAACCCAGTCCATTGGGATGTCATGTTGTAAACTGTTGGTGGCAGCTGCAATTGCCCATTTTTTGGAATCAGTCCATAGTCCCCATCCTTAGAGGTCTGCAGGTTCAGTGCTTTCCCCACTCCTCAGACTATTAGTGTGGCTCCAGAAAACCTGAAATCTTAGGGAAAAGAAATGGGATTCTTTATAGCCAGATAGTTGAGCATGCTGCTGTCCAGCATTCCTGCTTATTTGGGGTATAAGAACTATAGTCCCAGAAGTTGCAAATATCTAGGAAGATGGTACAATTTGACTAAAAACAACCTGTAATTACAGTGGTCATTGTAGAGAACATTCCAAGTAGATAAATGCACTTTTTAAATTATTTTAAAATCTAGGGCTCCCAAATCAAACAAACAGAATGAGATGCCTATTCTAATTAGTATGTGTCCAAATGTTTTCAAAGTTTTGAAATAGCATCATTGGAAGATTCATTGTAAAAGGCTAATGAAAAGGTAGACATAAAGGTACCTAAAATGGAAGCTGTAACACAAATCTTTGAGGAATCAGAAACAATGATCTTTGTCTTGCAAATCTGGGCAGGGTCAAAGTTTGTGGCTCTCGAAGTTCAAAGTTCACCCACTCTTTTTTTCAAATCCCCAAATCTTGCCTAGTATGCTCAGAATGATCGAAAAGATCAGGATGTTAGAAACATAATTGTTCTGCACTTAATCTGTGCCTTCATGATGTAAATATTCTATCCCCTTCTCTAGGACCAGAAAACTATTCTTTGATATGAAAACTTTAGAGAGAAGATTCTCATCATAAAGAAAAAAGAGACGGAGGTATTTGGAAATTGGGCCTATAATGTTCTTCACAAACATTAGTAAAAATAAAAGCAGTAAGATCTGTATGCATCTGTGTTCTTACATGTGTGTCCACATATATACATATATACGTTGTAAATGTGAGATACTTTTCTACCTCTAGATAGTATTGCTAAAGTTAATTTGTAAAAGAAATCTATTTGGCTGGTTTGAAGACAGGTGCTTATAAGGACTGGACATACTAAAACTCAGAAAAATAGAATCTAAACCAGATATTTCTCAAGTTTACATGATCTGGGATAATGTTTGGTAAATAAAAGCTAGTTTGCTCGTTCATTTAATTAAAACAGATGTCTTTAGAGTTACCCCTTGATGTAAGAAAGAGGGCCTAAATCCTCAAAATTTTGTATAGCCAGGAAAACAGAGACTTACAAAGTCAAGTAAGCAGACATTTTCATTTCCTTTTTGTCTTTAAAGTGAAACAAAACTGAATTCATGAAGCAAAGATGAGGAAGTCATTTCTTGCCTAAAGATTTCTCATCTTTCAGAGGCTTGTTGAAAAAGTTAGCAGTCATTTAGGCATTTATTATACTTTTCTTAACCTTGAACTTATTCCATTAAACTCACAAACACTAATGAAATAACCTAAACAAACGTGTTTCAAACAAGTCTCTGACATACAAAATGGATTTTTGTTTTGCCCTAAGTCTTATGTTTCATTGTTATTAAAAATGTCAGTAATATTTTGCTTGCTGGGAACACTGATTTTCCTTCAATTTCTCAATTTCATGTAAAACACTGTATCGAACATTTTACAAGATGCAGATCTTTATTATTGCTTTTTAAAATTAAAAACTGTTGGCATTTTGCTGAATGGCATTTTTCTAAATGTTTTTGTACAGGTAGACTTGTCAAGCATTTACAGAAAAATGAGGAAACCATTCTTGGGTGATTATAATCTTGCATGTGACAGTGAGAATCAAAAAATAATAAGGCTTTGTCAAGGGAGCAGGTTGTGTTCCTCCATAGTCCAAACACATACTCAGCTCATAAGCTCTGCTTTCATTGTGTCATAGTCCATCAAATACTTCAAATCATGTCAACTCTCTGTCTCCTTTTGCCCTCCTTTCCACTCTGTACCCATGTTACATTGAGAAATCTATTGATTAAGATCATGTAGAAACAATTTATGCACTGAAAGTCCCCTGTATTCCATTCTGCCAATTTTAACTTATAATTGTGTGTTTTCAGAATGCTATAGCTACCACAAGAATTGTTAATTTTTCAGGTGCAAGAAATTAAGGGGAAAATTAAAGTATTGGAAGAAGGGAATGGAGAAACAGATTTTAGAAATTTTATTTTAAAACCATATGATCATCTCAATAAATTCTGGGAAAGCATTTGATAAAACTTAGCATCCACTCCTGATAAAAGCTCTCAACAAAGTGGGTATAGAGGGAACATACCTCAACATAATAAAGGCCATATACAACAAACCCACACTAACATCATATTCAATGGCAAAAAGCTGAAGCTTTTTCCTCTAAGATCAGAAACAAGACAAGGAGTCCACACTCACCACTTTTATTCAGTATAGCACTGGAAGTCCTAGCCATGGCAATCAGACAAAGAAATAAGAGGCATCCAAACTGGTAAAGAAAATGTAAAACAGTCACTATTTGAAGATGACATGATACTATATATAGAAAACTCTAAAGACTCCACACACAAAAAAACTATTAGAATAACTAGATTCAGCAAAGACTCAAGATACAATGTCAATATACAGAAATCTTTGCATTCTAACAGCTAACTAGGAGAAAGAGAAATCAAGAAAACAATTCCATTTACAATTGTATCAAAAAGAATAAAATACCAAGGAATAAACCTAACCAAGTTGGTGAAAGACTTGTGTTCTGAAAACTATGAGATACTGATGGAAGAAATTGAAGAAGACACAAATAAATGGGAACCTATACCATGTTCCTGGTTAGGAAGAATATTATCAAAATGGCTACCCTGCCCTAAGCAATTTACAGATTCAGTGCAATCCTTATCAAAATACTAATGTTATTTTTTAATGAACTAGAGCAAATAATCATTAAATTTATATGGAGCCACAGAAAACTTAAAATAGCCAAAGCAATCCTGAGAAGAACAAAACTAGAGTTATCAAAGTCCCTGGTTTCAAGCTATACTACAAAGCTACAGTGATTACAATAGTATGGTAATGACACAAGAACAGACCCATGGATCAATGAAACAATAGACAGGCCAAAACTAAATCCATGCACATAGGGTCAATTAATATATGACAAAGGAGGCATGAATATACAATGGACAAAAGTCTCTTCAATAAATGGTGTTGGAAAAACCTAAGAGCTACATGCAAGACTATGAAACTAGATTACTCAACACCATACACATAAACTTGATATGGATTAAAGATAAAAATATAAGATATAAAACCATAAAACTCTTAGAAGAAAATGTAGGCAAGAATCTCATGAACATCAGCAACAGAACTTTCTTTCTGGATATGTCTCCCTAGGCAAGGGAAACAAAAACAAAAACAAACAAGTGAGACTACATCAAACTAAAAAACTTTGCACAACAAAGGAAACCTCAACAAAACAAAAAGGCAATCTACCATATGGGAGAATATATTTGCAAATAATATATTTGACAAGGGCCTAATATCCAAGATATATAAAGAACCTGTACAACTCAACACCAAAAAAAGTAAACAATCCAATTAAAAAATGGACAGAGGATCTGATCAGACTTTCTTACAAAGAACACATTCAAATGGCCAACAGAAACATGAAAAGATGCTCAATATCACTAATCATCAGGGAAATGCAAATCAAAACAATGAGGTACCCACCTTGTATCAGTCAGAATGGCTACTATCCAAAAGACAAGAAATAACAAGTGTTGGTGAGGATGTGGAGAAAAGGGAACCCTCTTGCACTGTTTGTAGGAATGTAAACTGGTGCAGCCACTGCAGAAAACAACATGGAGGCTCCTCAAAAATCTAAAAATAGAAATATCATATGATCCAACAATTTGATTTCTGGGAATTTACCTGAAGAAAACAAAATCACTAATTCAAAAAGATATATGCACATGTATGTTCATTGCAATATTATTTATAATAGCCAAGACATGGAAGCAACCTAAGTGCCCATTGATAGATGAATGGATAAAGAAGATGTGGTATGTGTACACAATGGAATATTACTCAGCTATAAAAAGAAAAATCCTGCCATTTGCAACAACATGTATGGACCTAAAGGGTATCATGTTAAATGAAATAAGCCAGGCAGAGATAGACAAATACCATATAATTTCACTGATGTGTGGAATCTAAAAAATAAAGACATAGACCCACAAATACAGACAAGAGACAGCTGGTTACGATAGGAAGGGGCTTGCGGAGGATGGGTGAAATAGGTGAAGGGGATAAAGAGGTAGAAATTGCAAAATATAAAATAAGTTAGTCATAGGAATGCAAGTACAACAGAGATTGTAACCAATAATATTGTAATATCTTGGTATGGTAATGGGTTAACTACACACATCATGGCAAGCATCTAATAATAAAATTACTGAGTCATGTTGTACATCTGAAGCCAACATGATATTGTATATCAACATTATTCCAATTAAAAAAATTTTTTAACATAAAAAATTATATTTTAAATATTTGGGGTTTGTGCAATGTTTTTAGTAAGATTGCCAAGCATTAAATCACATAAGTATTATATATACACCTGTATTTCTATATCTGTCCTCTTATTTATAAATCTAAATATAAACCTATATTTAATATCTATAACTTAGATATTAAAAACAGAAAAAAACATATTCACACTAATACCTATAATGTAATTCTAACACCATGGAGTTTATTTCAGCTTCCAGCTTTTCACAATTTTAATTTTCTTCTCTGACAGAGACTCACACTACTGACTTATATGCTCAGTTCTAAAATATACATCAAGTCATATCAGAATGTCTAGTGCATACTGTTGTAGAAAACAAACCTAATAACAGTCATTTAAAAGAACATTCTTTTTGTCTTTAGCCTAAGGACATGCGGTCAAAATATTGTGTTCAAGGATTATTTCCCCACCCCCAACTTGTTTATGTTAGCCATTTGAAATACAGTTAGATTGATGTGTTTCTGTTCATATTCCCTTTCCCTCAAATCTTTGATTTTACTTATTTTCTTGATCAAGTATGTAAAATAGAACATGGTTCTAATAGCCAAAATTATTTTTTAGAGTGATGTACTCTCAGAAGCGGTACTGCTCAGTTCCCTGCTGTCGCAGTCCTCTCCCTCCACCCATCCCACCATGCTTCCATTCCCCCATCCTTTCTAGCTGGTTCCCATGCCCCTCTAGGTAGCCAATCTCATGAATTTCTAATTTGTCCTGCCTGTGTTTCTTTTTGCACAAATGAATAAACATATACATATTTTTCTCATTTTTTATACTGAAAATAACATACAAAAATACTCTTTTGCACTCTGCTTTTTGCAATCAGAAATATACCCAGGGACTAATTCCTCATCAGTTCATGGAGAACTTCCTTCTTAATAAAGCTGTAGAGTACTTCCCTGGGTTTTTATACAATGGTTCAAGTACTCCCTTATATATAAACATTTAATATGTTTCCACTATTTACAAGCAGTGCTGGAATGAATGTGTGTGTGTGTGTGTGTATGTGTTTGTGTGTGTGTGTGTGTGTGTGTGGTCTTGTTCAAGCTGTATTTGGGAAGGGGGAGCAGTTCACTGAGGGAACGTTGAGTCAGAGTAGCCAGCAGGACAATCAGCCTCCGCTGCACATGTCAGTTTAGCAGCACTCAATGGAGATATCCTTTTGAAATCAGCTTTTTCCTTCCAAGTACCAATAGCATGTGCTTAAATGCAAAAGTAAGAAAGAGGAGTATGTCTTGTTGAGTGAGATGAGGAAATGCCACAGCAGAGAAAATCAGGAGGGGAGAAGAAGAGATGAGAAGGGAGAAGAGGAAGCTACGACCACCGTGTGAAGAACCTGCACGCCCACGAGCCTGTCTAAGAACAAGTGAGTGGGAGAAGAAAGCTGTCCCACAGCTTGGTATGTGCTCTGTTCTCCTGGGCAGAATGGGTCATTGATCCCTTCTAATTGGAAGCTGCTTTTCTCAAGATCCCTGCATTTCAGATCATCAGAGGTTTGCAGTGGAATCAAATGACTTTGCAGTGGCTTTTAAATGACATGTGAATTGTGTTGACACTCCTGGGCCCATTCCAGTCTAGCCTTCCTCTCTACCCATTTGACCACAATGCCTCAGAACAGAGCTTTCATGCAGAAACTTCCAGAGTGACCTGTGCAGATGCTTATAAGGGGACCCGTGATGACCCTATGAGTACAACCAGTCATTGACAGAATTTGTGCCCCAGTGTGATACATTCCCGAGGTCAGCATTAAAGTCCAATATGGAAATTCAGCTGCCTTAGCAGATACTGCCATTTAAGCCTCCCTAAGTTATTTGAAGAGAAACCAGAAAAAGATGCTAGAACCCAAAGTCCCTGCAGAAAAATAAAATAAATGTATTCTTCATAGGAAGCCTGCTGTTCTTATCATTAAAATGATGATTAGTAGGCGGTCACAATAAATTAAAATGATTGGGAGGGAAGCAAACAGTAGCCAGAATTCTAGACACACAGTCACAGTTATGACCTGTCAGTCATCCTGTGGCTTTTCCAAACAGCCTGAGAGTGTAGCAGAGGTAGGTAGGAATTCACACAACCATCAGAGTAGACAGTTCACAACAGGTGGTTGCCTTATCAGCTAGTTGTTAAACTGAGGGTGGGGCAGAGGAAAAGATATGGCTAATGAATTCTGCAGTGACCAAAAGAAAAAAGAATAAAGGAAACAAAAACAAAGCTCACTGTACTATTAAATTGAATTATTTATCTATGTAACACCCTGCTTTAATCAAGAAAGGACAGCCATGGAGTGTGAGAACATGGTGACAGGTGAATTGCCATTCCAGTTTTGTCCCTTTGCAGTCAGCACCAAAAAGGAAACTTGGGTAGTTATAAAATTCACAGTCGTGGCATGAGCTAAGATTGTAAGTTTTATTGTATCCACACCTGAATGGCAGAGTTAAAGGTATCTTGATGCCAATGTGTCAACACATAGGCATAGCTGAAGACACACAAGAAGGTCCGCCACCACCCTGGGCTGGGTAATTTGAAATTTAAGGGTCCAGTGCACTGAGTCTGCACAACTGCTCTTGTTATGCTAGCTGCTACTGAAGTACTGTCAACGATAAGAGTATGGGAAGAGCAGACCTGTGACTGGTCCTTGCATCTTCTCACTCAGATGGTAACCAACAGCATGATTCTCAAACACACAAACCTGGGCACATGTGCATCACAAATGTGTGCCACAACCAAGGAACCCTCACAGACCTGGCACAAAGTAAAGTAATGAGCAAATACAGCAGTCACACTTCTGTCTCTCCACATGAATCACACCACTGCAGAGAGCTGCTTTAACTCAAGACACTAGTATCACTGGTAATGTAAAATGTGTTTCTATTTCCACACTGCAGTTTTTTAAATTTCATACATTTTATTGTTCTACATCAAGAACCCACATAGGTTATTTCTTAATTTAAATTAGTTATTGTTCACAATAGAAATGGAAGCAATGCCATAATCAATGCACCAGTGTACTTCTGATCCTTAATTTATCAACTTATTAATGTTCTTCTCTCCCATAAACACTACCTAGAATATCATCTTAATGTTTTATGACCCCTAGTTTAATGACAAACTGAACAATTTTTCCTAAAAAATTGAAGTTGTTGAAGGTAATTCCGATTGTCTACTGGTAGAATGTAAAAGTAAAGTACATCTAGTGGAGAGCAGCTTGTCTCACTTCCATATTACTAAACATAACACTGTTAGCATTTTTAGCACTCCAGGCAATTTATATGCCTGAGCACAATGTGTTATGTTTCTTTGCACATCTTCATGACTAAGGTTTACAACTGCACCATGACAGATTTGATCAATGGATTCATATTCCTACCCAGTCCTCCATTACCTTAGTGCTGTTTCTATAAATGCATTTCTTTTTATGTAAAGGAGAAAAGTAAGTGACTTCACTTTAATCCTAGCACAGGCAAAGGACAGAGAATCAAAGATCTTAATAAGCAGAAAGCCTCATTCCTGAGGACCTTGTAGACCTGGTCCCTCCCCAGGCTTTCCCCATTAAGATTTAAGATTTCTGGCAAACCTTTTGTGAGTGAAGTTTCTCATCTACCTTCATTCTCATCAGAGTAAAGTTGTCTAAGTGTAGAACTTAGTTCTAGCTTCCCCCATGCACACGAGGAGTCTGAATCACAAGGCTGGGTGGCTCTGCTGCGATCCATCAGCTTGGGGTGACTCTCCTCCCATCTGCACTGAGGCCAGCACTACCCACTGATGTTCAAGCTCATGTCAGATATTAACACTCCCGGGAAACAAGAATCTCAGCAAGTTCTGGTCCAGACAGGGCCTGTTCTCAAAAGTTTCCTGCTGGACTACATAAAAAAGTATTTTTATTTCTGGTATTTTCATGTTATAAATGAAATTTTATAAACAGAAAAACACTTGAACATGGAACCTTGTCCTATAATTTTTCTATAATACTTCAAGTTCATTTTTATTATTCCATATCCTTACAGCATGCTCGGTTTTCAAATATCCATCTTCCACTATAATATTTTCAAGGTAGCAGCATTTACCCAAAGGAGTTACTTGATTAGTACACAGCAGGGTGCATGACTCTTGCACGTACTCAGTTCCGTTTCCTCCAGCTTTGCAGCGCGTCATGCTGGCTCCACTGCCCACTCACTCACCAGGAGCTGAGAAAGTACAGAAGAAAGGACCAGGGAGGCAAAATATTAAGAAAAAGAAAATATCAGCTGGCAATATGAAAGCCCTCAGAAACATCTTTAAGATTCGTACTTTTCCGATCATTACTTTGCTTTTCTCACAACAGGTGCATTCAGAACTGAATAGACACACCTTAAGCATGAACACAATCCCAGCCCAGACCACCAATGATTCTCATGAAATCTAACTCTGTGAACATTGAATAGACATCGTCAGAATTCACTAGCATTAAATGTCAAGCTAAATAGAAGGAACCCATTCTTTAGACAACCTGTGCTAAGTCCTGGGCCCTGGAAGACGTTGGAATTCACAGTTGAAGGAGATACAAGAGCTGGAGAGGCTGTTGGATTCAAGACTCCAGTGAGCACAAAGATCTGCCAATGGACCACCGGAGGTTGATTGTAACAGCAGATGTTTATTGAGCACTTACTAAGTGGGCTGTACTGTGCTAAGTGCTGTGTGTTTGCTATCTTATTCAATCTTCCAGCAACCTGGTAGAGGAAGAAACTACAGCTTGTAGATGCTAAGGATCTTGCCCACAGTGACCTCACAAGAAAATCAAGGAGCCTGCATTAGACTCCAATAGTGCAGTTAGTAAATAGAACTTTTATGCATAAGTAGAATTTATGCTATGCCTATGAGAATTTCCAACAAAATCTATTTGGGGACAAGTATGGAGAAAGAAAGACAGGGAGGGAGGGAAAAAGATGAAGAGAGACAGACAGAGATGATGAGAGACACTATTGAGACATTCAAACAGTGCATGACACTGCCTCTTACTGTGCTTTCTCTGACTCTAGATGGAAATAAGAACCGACTCTGCCATTTACTTCCTTGGAGTGATTCACAAATGCTCCTCTATTGTGAGCCTGTTGCCACTCTGTATATTATCTTGGTGTTGAAATATATTAATTATCCATTTATCCTGACCTCTTAACATGGCCTCACCAGGATTAAATCACTCAAAGCAAAAATCCAGCCCTAAAAGCAAAGAACCATCATTTCCCTGGTGGGAAAGCAGACTGTGGTGGTCTCCCAGAGAGATGGTACCTTGTTCTCTACTGTGGCATCTTTCCCAGCAGTTTTCAGGAGAAATGCTAAGCTGATCCTCACGTACCACCTTTAGAACTTTATATCTCAAATATGTCTCTAGAATCTTTCTCTTCTCAGCCTCACCCCAGCCCTCAGCTCAGAAATCACACAACGGGGGCTCCTTACTGACTAGAGATCTGACAGGCATGAGGCCACAGCACTATGTTTACTTGGTGGGAATTGTTAAGATCGGCGACATCCTTTTTATTTGATTTTGGATTACTCTATTTATAGAAGATGTACTTTCCTAATTAGATTTCATTCTAGGTAATGTGAAATCAATTCTTACTCCCAGACATCCACATGTGACTAAAATGGTTGAATTTTGACCAAAAACATGTTAGGTAGCTGGGGGAACTAGTCTGGAAATTACATATGGTTAGTGGTGGGGGCAAGAAAAGTCCGATAGTCACATCTTCAAAACCCATGGTGGGCAACACATATTAGGACATTGGTCGTGGTTCAGGGGCTGGCACCTCTTGAGGCAGGAGCAGATATTTTTATTTTTCTCTTCCTTTGACAGTCATTTGTTTTTATCAAATTACTTCTAGCACTTATTTTTAAATGGTAAGTTGTTCAAATTTTATTAACAACAAAAACTCAGCCATTTCTTTTTCCACCTCTCTCTCCCCACACTCTGGTTCCTGAGAAACAACAGTTTTCAACTCAGTAAGTTGTTTCTTCCCACATAACTATTTGAAATACAATTCCTTTGATATCATCTGTCCTTCCAATCTCAAGAGATAAACAGCCGATGACAGAAGACATTGACCATGTCAGCCTTAACATTCTCCTCAGCTTGAGGGAAGTTTAAACAAGTTTCTTCTTGACAAAAGGCCCTGACATCTCTTTTCTTAAAGCACATACTTTAGAAACCTTGAAATTGTAAATTTTTTTCTGTGCGCCTTTGAGATTTGAATCTTCTCCCTGCCTCTGCTCAGTTTTACAGCCCAGGAAAGTCCTTCTCAAGGACCAGTGCGTATTCCTTGGAAATGTAATCAGCAAGAAGGATAGGGATCTCATTGTCTGGGGGAAGATAGGAGCTTAGCTTCGATAAGCACAGATTAGCAAATACAGCCGGTCTAATCACATAGACCAGCGTCCCCCAAGAGTCCTCCGGTACTTTTCCACTAGCTCACCCCAGCACTTAAAAACCCGTCTGCCTTTAGTTCCAGGGAAGTTGAGCTCATTCTCTCTTGCCTGCTCCAGTAGTCACAGATGAAGCCTTCCTCGCCTGACTCTGAAGCATCATTTTCCTTTGAGGACCTCCATCGCCACTGAATTATGGTAACTCAAGCCACTGAGTATAGAGGAAGGGAGGACGCGGGTGTGCAGGGAACAAACAGCGCTGCATCAGGGCGTCCTCCTTCCCCAGGGCACTGCTGAGGCCGCTTTTAGGAAAGTAAGAAACCTTTCCACAGTCCTGGGCCCTGATTTCATCCCTCTTGCATTCTGCCCCCTTCTCTGCCCACAGTCTCCACCTGGCTGCTTGTCATTTTATTTCCTCCTTAGCTCCACTTTTCCCCTCCCTCTCAGCAATTCTTCTGCATCTGGATATGAATTCGTATTTTCACACCAAATGGGCAATCAGCAATCATAACTGGACCAAAATGCAACATGGGGGCTGTGGAGTCTCAGTTTTGCTTTGAATCCTGACTCTGCTATTTTAATAAGGATGACCTTTGAGATGGGATTTGATTCTTCTGAGCCTCAGTTATATATTTTTCCCAAAATGAGAATACTATTACCTACATTTCATGATTACTCTGAGAGTAATGGGAAGTATATAAAGCAATGGAGACATACTGAACAACACAACAAACAAAAGCATGAAACACGTATCACCCTCCCCTATAATGAAAACTGGTTGCTGAAAAGAAACAAAAAAGCAGCATTGAAGGATATTTGCTATGTAAATTTTTTGGTGATGAAAGTACTGGACAAAGTCTCTTCTGTGTATTAATGGCCATTAATGAATGGGCCCTACTCTAACTAGGGAACATGGAGAAGTCAGTTTGGGTCTGTGGCAGGTCCTGATATCTAGAAGCTTTCCAAAGAAAAGTAAGAACAGTAGTTAAGCTCCCAGATTCATTCCAGGAAGACAGAACAACTGCTCTCAAGTTAGACCTGCTGATAATCTTCTTTGGTGACATTTTAGAAGTTTAATATTTTATTAGGAGCTGTTGATATTGATGCTGGGTGATGGTAGGGCTTCACTTCTTTCCAAAGGATAATTTGATGTATTAATGTCAATTTTACGAGTAGGGGTGATTCACTGGGAGAGATGGCACTGCTGCGACATCTTCATGCAGGGCTAAAAAAATGATATGGCCTCAACATATACTTGGTCATTTGGAAATTCAAATATATACTGTGGTCCCAAGACTCCTCTGAGATAAAATCCCAGGAAATGACAATAAAGGGAATAAAACAGATGAATGTTCACTGCAGTTTCTCTAAAAAGAGCTCATTTTAGGGGAGCATATAAGAATGTTTTCCAAAGCAGACTGGTTATTAGAGTAGATAAATAACTTCAAATAATATAGTAGAGTTTTTTACTTCATCTTCAGGTCCTGTTTTGTCCCCCCCACAGTGCTGAGTTGGCCTTAGAGCAGGATACAGAGTCACCTGTTCTCAGACCCCAGATGCTCTGAGGATACAGTATGTGCACCTGGTGGTCCCAGATCACAGATAAATCACAGTCTAGGGACTGTCTTGCAGCTGTGCTCTTTCCAGGGCACCCAGATAACATCTACATTTGACAAAAGGTCACATAAAAAAACCTTTCAGTATCTCCAAGTATCTGGAAATACAACCAGGACTTCTTAGTGTCAAAGTAAGCTTGGCCTACCTCCACTTTTTGTGAATGCCAGTATGGAGAAATACTTTAATTTATTAATGGTCCAGACAGGCCTACAAAACTATGGCATACTTCAGATATTCACATTTTACAAGGAATACTTCTATATACATACATATACCCAAAACTGCAATGTAATTATCCTATTCAAATGTCATTTGAGGACTAATACAAAACATTATTTGATCATGCAGCACAGACAGTATGTTTTAATAATGGCATTCAAGTTTAATGTTGATGAATGAACATTTCTACCAATTCAGGTAATTCTACAAATTAATATATAATCTTGTTTGAATTTTTAAAAATCTAGAAATAATTTGGGAATTTTCAGAGGCCACCTTATCCTCATGACTGAAAAATCATGAAGAATTCATGGAAACACTTTCTGACTCCTTAAAATAATTTCCATTACCACTTCAAAGAATAACCTCAATTCAATCTCTGCCCCCCACAAAACAAAACGTTAACTCTATTTTTCCAGGTAAATCATCAACTTTCTCTTTTCTGTCTTAGTATTGATACCATACGCCAATTATAAATCACAAATCTCTCAGTATTAAAGCAAGCAGAATAATTATGCCAAAAGATGTACTTTTCTTTTCCAAAAGGAATTAACTATAAATCTCATTGCCCCTCTATGAAATTGATATATATGAATCCGGACCCTAAACTCAATAGTTGTTCAGTTAGACAAAAATATGCAGTTTGCATGTTCTGTGTGACCCAAGAAAACTCATAATTAAAATATGACATTTAAAAAAATATAACTAGCATATGAAAAGAATGAATTACGGTCTACAATAGTGTGAGCTCTAAAGTAAAAAAGAGAAAAAAAAGAAAATGAACTCAAATCTCTGGGCCACTGCACTATTAGAAAAGTTTAATAACAGCACATTCTCATAATTTAAGATTTACCTATAAAAATGAAGTCCCAGTGAAGTAATGGGATTATAGTCAAATCACAATTATTCATGTTTTTAGTAATTAACAGTGGCTAAACACTACTAGTTATAGATATTTTATTTTCAGAAAAATACAAAATTATTGCACATCAATTGAACTATTTCTAGTATAGATAACAACTTTTCTTTAAAATAGGACAAGATTCAGTCTTAGATCAGCAGAACACTGTATTAACTCATGCAGCCAGTTTTGGGGAAAATATGTCCATGAAAATAACACAGTTAATACTTTGATTGTGATGAACAAACAGTAGGGTTCTAGACCTGGAATAATGATGACACTGTTGTGTGGTCATTTGGAGTTACAGAAAACAATGCCTATTAGAATGAGAGGGCAGGGATCACTGATTAAAACAAGATGTCATGAGTGGCAAAGGCTGCTGGCTGCTCATTTCCCCCACCCTGGATACAAAGCTAACTTACTTTCCCACACTGCCTTTCCTTTAGGTGTGACCCTTCTAGACGAAGGACCTGAGCAGAAATCATGTGCCCCACACTAGATCCGATTAATAGAAATCTTCCCACGATGATCTCTATGTTCTTTCTCCATCCACTGACCAGATACGTATATCGAAATTAGACCCTAAGGGATGGTAAAATCACATGATGCAAGGTTCTGGATTGATGAATTATCATTAGGAGGAAAGCCATCAGCTGGTCAGAAATAAACACCTTGGACTATCACTTAAACGAAAAACATACTCTACTATTGTGTTTGTGCAATTTTCCAGTCTGAGGTCTCTGCTGTTGGCTTATGCTAATACAATCTTGGGACTGTGCCTGACCATTTGGATGGCTCAATGCACTAGCAAGAAAGCATGCAGAGGCTTCTCAGAAAGGATGCATACTAAATATTTGGTGCAATCTTAAATAAATGCATTTACACATAACCCATTTTGTACAACAGTGTTACCAGTTTTATCCTGAATATGGTTTAGATTTATCCATGACCTTTCACCCTGCCTAACTCCCTCAATAATTAAGAGCAGCCTCTCTATGATTCTATTAATTTCCTAGGGCTACTGTAACAAAGTGCTACAACCTGGGTGGTTTATAACAACAGAAATTTATTACCTCAGTCTGGAGGCCAGGACTTCAAAATCAAGATGTCAGCAGAGCTATGCCCCCTCTGAAAACTGTAGGGAATTTGTTCCTTGCCTCTTCCTAGCTTCTGGTGGTTTACTGGCAATCTTCGGCCCCTTTTGGTTTACAGCTTCATACATCTAATCTCTGTCTTTATCATCACACAGTGTTCTTCTAGTGTCCTGTGTCTGTCCCTGTCTGTCTTCAGGAGCAATCTTACTGTATTAGGGACTTTTTGTGCTCCAGTATGATATCATTTTAACTCCTTATATCTGCAACAGTCCTATTTCAAAACAAGGTCACATTCTGAGGTACTGTGACTTAGGCTTCAACATACCACTTTTTGGGGGGAACAATTTAGCTGTTAACAATTAGTATTATTAAGAATTACTGAAATATATTTTTGTATCTCTGACTCATTGAGCCATTGGCTCATCTCTATACCTATTTAATTCTTTCCCGTATTTCGAGGCCCAACTCCAGATCCCACCTTCAAGAATCTTTCTCTAATGCTTAGGTATAGAGTTTCTCCCTTCCAAGAAATCCTGTATCATTGAGAGACTAAGCATGGAGCTCTTAGCCCACCTTTCCATTGATCACTAGTTATATCATATCAGGATTAGAACAGAGAAACAGAACCACTAGGAGCATCTACACCAACCAGATTCTACCTGCATTATCTTAGAATAAACAACATGCAGCCAGGATTGGGGCAAAGAGCTCAGATGCTTGAGGGGAAAAAAATGATCAAGGTATCTCAGAAGCATTGGAAGACTATGCAAATAGAGTAAAGGGAAAAAATGTCTTGGATAGCCAGAAACAAAGTCCTCCCAGGAAGGCCTCCTACGTAAAAGCCCCCGCAATGAGCCTAAAATCACTCAGGGGGGAATCAAATTCCCCAGTAATAGAAGGCACTGACTCTGGGGTTCCTGAACCAGGGAATTCTATCTCATCCATTGGCACCCATCTCCTCAGCAGGAGAGGTGGTGTTTCATCAATATACAAAGCACCAGACCCGCACAGAGCTGGCAGCAGCATGCCTTCATGGGCATTGATTTTGCTCATATTAGCAAAAAACATACATATCACAAATAGAAGTACACACAACACCCACTAGGATTAGAAAATGTATTTGAATAAACTCATAGAGACCTCAAAGTTTGGGAAAGTATAAAAAGGTGAAATACATGAGCCCATATAACTAATAACACCCCATCTCGGCAAAACTTTTTACAAGTGTTTTATGTTTCCTATCAACATAATGAATTCCATTTATAGTTCATGGAGAATTACTGAGACCTAATTTGGACCAAAAGAAAAGCATTAGAATTAAAGGGAAAAGGGATTGTTTTCCCCATATTTTCAGGGTAGATAATCTCCAAGCTTGACCTATCAAGGAATCATGCCTTATAATATCTATGCCCTTGTGTAGTTCCTTTTCTTGAAATTTTGCCAGACCTGTAACTTGTTTTTGAATAGAAGTATATATATGGTAAAAAAGAGGCATCTTGGGCTTTTGAGACTAGGTCCTAAGATTTTTTTTAGCTGGTGTCTTAGACTTTTGAAAGGCTTCTTCTATAGTCTGTAGTTAAGAAGTATGAATTGCCCAAGACCACCATGCTCTGAGGAAGCTCAAGCTACTCACATAAAGATGCAGCTATGAAGGAAAAGAGATGGCAACTAGCCAAAAACTGCTCTACTCACTCCAAATGAGCTGCTAGACATGTGAGTGAAGAGCTGTCTTGATCTTCATACCAATACGGTCTTAGGAGAACTCCAGCTGCCGCTGCTGTATGAACGGCCCTGCTGATCCCAGCCAACCTACAGTTGATGAATCATACAGCATCGCTCTGCCAATTCGCCTAGTCTCTAAAACGGAGATGGGAATACCTACTCTGAGAGTTATTACAAAGATGATTGATTATTAACAATAAATTTACCTTTAAAAATTAAGTAGTAAAGAAACACAGAAAAGAAAGTGAAAGATTAAAAAGACTCTTAAACCACTTCCTTCTCAAAATCCTATCACATATTGGAATAAATCCTTCCTGTGGTTAAGAATGTTCATTAAAGGAGCTATTTCTTGTTCTCTGAACTTCACTGAAAATATAACAAGAACAATACGAATTTGGAAAAGAAACAAAAACAGCAGCCTTTTCTGCTAAGTTTTGTGTGTAAGCATGTGCATGTGTGTGTTTGTGTACATGTTGAAAGGAAACTTATTTTCCCAGAGAGAGGGAAATAAAGGATTCTGGAGAGTTCAAAGCTGAATGTTTTTCTGTGCAGGGCAATAAAAGACACAGTTACGTGGGGTTTTGTAGGGAAATGGGCCGTTACAGCAAGACAGAATAATGACAGTGAAATGACCATCATCAGCCAGTGTGAGTGCTCATTCCCGCAGATCTGTAGGGGGAACACTTCAGCCCCAGCCTGGGTCTGTCATCGCTTCCCACGGCCACAGACAGTTCTGAAGGCACCTCTCTTCCATCAGCACACCCCATCTCTGGTGTCTCTAGCCAAACTGGAGCCAGCTCACCTTGAGGCAGGTTTCTGCAAATTTCCCCAGGGAAAGTAGGCCTAATCTAGAAAAAGAACTTTTCCTAGGATTCATGAAAGTAACTTAACTCCCATTACTCTGAATGCACTAAGTATTTTTATAATGGTGACATGATATTTGCACTATCAAGGGCATTCAGATTGCTGTGCATCCGAAGATTCACAACCAGGAGATGGGAAATGCCTTCTCCTCCCCACCTCTTCTTCCTCCTCCTCCAAACTCTCCCCATGATTGCTCTATGCCATGCCCAGAGTTAAGCACTTTAATTTTTTTGAATTAATTAATTAGTTAAATGTTATTGTCCTAATTTGCTTGAAGGCAACTGAGACCTCGAGTGTTGTTGTATCTATAGAGGGAAACTAACGAGGCAACTTCATAACCTTCTATGATGCTACTTGATTGGCTTTTCTCACTTCTAATCTGGTTTCCCTTGACAGAGCACAATGAAGGGAACACCTTCGACACTGGTAGCAGGTACCAGTGAAGCTTGGGGCACTGACTAGTGCCGCTCCCTTCTGCCAGGAGAGCTGGATGCTAGGAGTGCTCCGTGATGGTAGTGGCATCTTAAGTCTTCGAACATATCCCAGTGTACCATGGTCTAAGCCTTACCAGAGACACATTATACTTCAGGAGAACAGTGAACTTTGCCTGATAGTAAAGAGCAAGAATTAGACAGATTCCTCTAAAGAGACTTAAAAGGATGAGTGATTAGGTGGGCCCATGTGTGCATGGATCAACATACTCCTCTGTTCTCCCCCTTCAGAGCTTTTATGTTGAGCTGTGAATTGGAGCCTGAACACACATACAGTTCAGGTCCCTGCTCATATAGTCGGCTTATTAATACTTTTCTATATTTAGTGTTTGACTATATATGGTTTAAATACTAGAAAAACATTACATATAACTTTTAAAACTATACAGCAAAAAACTCAGTATCTCCCTTGTTCTTATTCAATTTATACCCTCCTATTTTGGATAACCACTTTTATTAGCTTCTTAGGTATCTTTTTCTATTTTCCATACAAATGCAAACAAACATGAATAATAATTATTACTACCTCTTCTTTTAAACAAAGATTACATATGATGCACTTATTCTGCATGCTTTTATTTAGATGTATATTTTACAGTACTTCTATTATGTTCATGGGAGGCTTCTTTATTTTATAAATGCTTGCTACTCTAGTAAATAGATTTACTATGATTTATTTCACCAGTCATCTGTTAAAGGACACTTGGCTTAATTTGGTGGCTATTACATGAAATGCTTCCATGAAACTCTTTGTATATACATCATTTCACACAGTACAAGCAATGCCAGAATACGAATTCCCATGAATATGGTTTCTGGAACAAGCTCAGTTGCATTTCTAGTTTTGAAAAAAAAACTATATTTTAATTACTGAGCATATGAATAAAGAAGAAAACATTTGAATAAAGAATGCATTTTTCAAAAATACATCCAGGAGACATTGATCTGGGTTGATTGTACTAGGTAAAATGTGCTCTCTTAACTTTAATAGAAATAAAAGAGTGCCCTTTTTTCAAGGTTTTTCCCCAAAGTTAGGTATGGCACTATATTTTTTCCTTACTTATTAGAGTCTTCTGTTACTACCTTAATTTACCCAGAACCTCATATCTCCCTTGCTCAGATATATTTGAGTCATCTCCATTGGCCATAGTTTGAAATTCAGGTCACTTACTAATGACTCAAACAACTATTTTCATGGCTCCTCTGTATAAATCCATAATTTGTGCTAGTCTTCACATAAGCCTGTGCTATTCTGTGTCTGGTTCTCTGCTTATGCTATTTACCTCAAATACCCCTTTTAAAATCTAAGTGATTTAAATTGTGCCTCCCCTGCAAGGCCCCATTCAAATGACATCTTTCTCTACTTTTTACCCTCAACTCTTACGTGGAACCTCATCTATCCCATTATTTGGTTCTCACCCCTGTTGCATGGTTTTGCATCTCCATGTTCACAATCCCTCCAAATTATAGGATTTTCTAGAGCAGAAACCATGTCTTATCTTTCTGACTCCATCAAACCAGCAAAAAGTCTTGCACATTATCAGTGCTTATAAATGTCTGTGGTGACTCTGGTCAACTCCCTCCAGCTCCTGGCTGTGATTTTCCTGCTCTTTGCTCTGAGGAACTGTGACAGCTGCTCTTTTCATGGTAATTTCTTGTGACTGCTGCTGATTTCTAACTGGTTCTCCTTCCCTAAACCTCTTTAGAAAGACAATTAGTCTCCTCCAAAGCTGGACAGCTCCATTGTGTTTTCTTCCTTCTGAAAGCACCTCACAGGAGAGCCTAGTAAGATTTCTATAGCAGGACTGAGAGGTACAGTTTAGATAACAGCTAAGGAGGACACTGTGTTGTATCAGAAAACTCAAATCACACTGGTTTAAGTAAAATGGGAATGCAATGACACCCATTTAAGATAATTTCAGGAGAATGCCAGCTTTGGGCTAGAGTACAGGCTTAAGAGTTCTCATCAGATCCCTGATATTCTCTAGCTTCTGCTTCCCTATGAGCTGGCTTCACAGAGGTAGTTCTCTCCACAAGACAGCTCCAGTGGCTCAAGACATAGGACCTTCTTTTTCAAGTTCAGCAGGAAGAGAAGGTTTCTCTTTCATAGAAACTCCAGATGTGCCAACTTATATCTAGGATCATTCCTGGACAATCAGGAATTGTTCTTTT
Source organism: Manis pentadactyla (assembly GCF_030020395.1). NCBI lineage: Eukaryota > Metazoa > Chordata > Mammalia > Pholidota > Manidae > Manis > Manis pentadactyla. Next base: position 120,240,692 of record NC_080026.1, on the reverse strand, counting down.
TATGGCCAGAACATTGAAAATATCCCTGAACCAAATCTTAATGGCAGATGAGTGGAGAAATAATTTCCTGAAAAGAAAATCAAATTGCTTTTAGAAGTGGGAATGGATTTTGTTCAGGCTAAAACTAGAAATCACTACAAATAATAGGAGTCTTTTTCTGGAAAGTGAGTCTATAGTGTTCATCAGATTTTCATTGTGATCTGATTTCCTTAAAATGGTTAAGAACTGATATAAAGCAATGGTCCTATAAAACTCTGAAGATAGATGTGATGGGCAGGGATACTGAAATGGAAATAAAAATGTCTCAGATTCTAATACGTAACAACTCATTGAGGGGTTTCAATGTCTGAATCTATTAAAATTGGAATGTTAACATCTGTAGTAGGCCAAAGAGCCTCCTATACTTCTCTTCTCAAGGAGTCTTTATAATTAGCATTTTTAAATGTCTGCCTCATGCAAACTCCAGGAGGGCAGAGACCATGTCTTTCTTGTTTAAGTATCTGATCATTTCCTGGGGGCATGCGGTAAATATTTAAAAGATGGATTAAAAAGACATGGTATGAATTAGGCTATAAAGAAAAAGGAAATAAAATCAGAATCTTATTGATCTTGATCCCCTGGGTTTTTAATTAATAGAAAAGCAGATCGTCCCTGATGGTTTGTCAGAAAATCTCAAATTATAATCCGAGCTCTCCTGTTAACTAATGGCATGATCTCTAATAATCATCAACATTGCTGAACCTCAATTTTCTCTTTTGTAAAATATGGACTCTTATGGATGCTACCTAAAATGCTTTGCAGAATTAAAACTGGCGATTTATATATGTGGTGTACCAAAGTATGTCACTTGACATAGAATTTTTTAGATCAAATTTGAATATAAAGCAATCACTCTACTGGTCAAGAAGAAGCACAAGAAGCCTGACTCTTGAGATTATCCATTTCTCCCTTTCAGTCTTTTCTTTTTCCTCTTTCATGCATTCAGAGTTATTGGACACGTGCTGTAAATGCTGTCCCTGAGGATTCTAAAATTCAGTCAGCTCCCTCTGTATGGCTGCCTTGAATTAGTCACACTGCTTTGGCCCAGTAGTGTTCATTTTGTTGTATCATTCAAAGCCTAGCTATCAGTAAACTACCATTAATTAACTTCACAGAATGGTTATGAAATTTTCTGATCTTAAATGCATCCACAACACATGATGTAAATGATAGGAAACTGATTTGCTGTATTCTTAAGATTTGTCTTAAGACTAGAGCTGGTGAAAATATAATAGCAAAACACACACTGGAAACACTAGAAAGGAGTATTCCTCCACTTTCTCTCCTCTCCTCCCTGTCCTTTTATTCTTCTATGAATAATTGATCTGTTGGTACTTAGTTTCCCAAAAGACTTCCTTACCGTCAACCACGAATCAATGTCATCCTTGTCAAATTGACTTTTATGAAGTATAACATTAGAACACCAGTCTGTCTATCATATCTACCTTCATCTATCTAATTCAGTCCTTCTAAATTTACAAAGTATGAAGCTCTCACCAGCTTGTTCATTGGCTTAAAATCATTAATAAAACAATAATCAAATAAAAAGTCCTCAGGCATAAGCACAATAAAAGCAAGAAAAACAGAGGACTATTGAAACTCATGTTTAGTATTACATTAGTCCCGTAAACTCTTTTTTTAAATTTACCTTAAGGGAAAGGTGGTAACTTGAATTTAATTAAATTTTTAAATTTTTCCTTTGTATTTCAAAATTATTACCTCTGTATTTCAGACGCTCCAATATTTTTCTCACATACTTCTCAGATTCAAATCCAGAGTTCATTTTAACATAGCACAGTTGCTTTTCTGGACACAGCCATTGGTGAAAAGCAAATGACATAATTTATTGACTGCACACAATACAGCATTGGAAAACCTGCTCTTCTTGTAATAAAAACATATTAGTTAGATAATGCAAAAAGTATTTGTTTATATAATAACATCTTAGATGTACAACCAAAGAATGAAGAGGTTCCTAATCTTATAGACCTACCTTCAAATCTCATAGCTCAGTTTCCTCATCTGCATAAGTGAAGTGAAAACAGTATCTCTAAACTGGGGTTATGGCAGAGGTAATGTGAGACAGGACTTGCAGTGTATTTAGCTATGGGTTGGGTACATACCAAGTTCTCAGTAAATGACAGTGTGGGCATTTTTGTTCTTATTCTACTCTTTGAATATGCCTTTGTCATACAATGCAAAAGCAAAGTCCTTTGGTTTTTCACAGTAACCAAACCAAAGGCATAGAGAATCCTACATCTTTTTTTTTCCTGATTAAGATGTAGTAACAAGCTGGTACCCTTTCAGGGTGATCCATATGCAGTTCGTTCATTCCCAACATCTATTCTTCTCATATTCCCATCCCACAAAGTCCTGAATTTGCTTTTGAGTTAACCTGTTTTCATTTCTGTTGTTCTTTGATATTCCTTATTCCTTCCTTCTCTCTGGTGGGACACACTAGGAAAACAGCTTCTATCAACTTTGAGTATCTCCCGGAGTCCTGGGAAAAATAGTTTTTTACCTGGGCCATTATGGAAAAACAGGGACTGGGTTTATCCTCTGCCTACAACTATTAGGAAAAAATTAAAGGCATTTAAATTGGAAAGAAAGAAAAAACTGTTCTCATTTGCCTATGACATGATTGTCTATCTAGATCTGATGGAATCTACATAAAAACTAAAAAAAAAATACTGCTATGGGATAGATTATTTCTTCCCCCAAATTCATATGCTGTGGCCCTAATCCCCAGTACCTCAATTTGACTGTATTTGGAAATAGGGAATAAAGAGCTAATTTAGTTAAAAAAAGATGGGTCTTTAGGGTAGACCCTAATTCGACTGGTGTCCTTATAGGAAGAGGAAATTTGGAGGCACGGAGACTCTAGAGATACATACCCACAGAGAGAAGGTGCCATCTGCAAGCCAAGAAGAGAAGCACCAAAAGTAAAATAAACCTGCCAACACTTTTCCCCTGGAGTGGTAGCCTCCAGAATACAAGAAAATAAATCTCTGTTGTTTAAGACACTCAGCACAGGGTATTTTATTGCCTGAACTAATACAACTACTAACTTACTTTAGCAATATTTCAGCATACAAGATACATGCAAAAAAAAGTATTATGTGTAAGCAGGGAACAATCAGAAACTGAAATTAAAATACCATTTATATTAGCTTCAAAATATGTTAAAACTTAGGATAAATATGACATAAGATGTGAAAGATGAGTAAACTGAAGTCTATAAAAAACTGTTGAGAGGAAGAAGACCTATGTAAAATGAAATGCATACCTTCTAAATGGGTTAGAAGACTCAGTATTGTTGTGCTGTCATTTCCCCAAATTTACCTTATACATAGTCAATGCAATCCCCAGTCAGTATTTCTTCTGACTTTTTTTCATAGAAACTGACAAGCTGATTCAAAAATTCATATGGAAATGTTGCCAAAATAACTTTGAGAAACAACAAAGTTTAAAGGTTAAGTATACTTGACTCAAAGGTTTATTATACAGCTATAGAAATCAAGAGAATATAGTATTGGTGCCAAGATAGGCAAATAAATCAATGGAACAGAATAGTGCTCAGAAGTAGATCCTTACATACGTGGAAAACTGATTTTTATAAAGGTGCAAAGGCGATTCAGTGGCGGAAAAAAGCACAGTCTTTCAACAAAAGGTAATGGAATGATTGTATATCCATATGCCGAAATATGAATGTCATCCATAACTCACACCATATACAAAAATTACCTCTACATTGACACTAGATCTAACATTCTAGAAGAACATATAAGGTAAAATATTTGTGACCTTGGATTAGGCAAATATGTCTTAGTTATGATATAAAAATCATTATCCATTATAGACTATAAGTTGATAAATTGGGCTTCATCAAATTAAAAGCTTCTGCTCCTCAAAATACACTATTAAGAAAATAAAAAGATAAGCTATAGACTTGGATAAAATATTTACAAAGCATATACCTGACAAAGGACTCATACCCAGAATATATAAAGAATCCACAAAATTGTATACTAAGCAACCAAATAACACTACAAAAATGGGCAAAGAACTTGAGGACACATTTCACTAAAGATGTTATATAGATGGCAAATAAGCACATGAAAACATGCACAATACCATTACTCATTAGAGAAATTCAAATTATAACCATACGATATACTACTCAACACTTAAAATTCTGTAAGTTGACAAGACCAATTATAACAAGGTGTTGGCAAGGAATTGGAGCAACTGGAACTCTCACACATTGGGTGTGAATGTAAAATGATGTGAGCACTTTGGAAAACAGTTTGACATTTTCTCAAAGGGTAAAAATACGCTTACAATACGGTCTAGGCCCAGTGAAATTAACTATCTATGAAAAGTTTTATAAAGAATATTTATAGAAATTTCTCTTATAATAGCAAAAAACTGGAAACACTCTAAATGTCTCTCATTAAGTGAATGAATAAGCAAATTGTCATATATTTTTACAATGGAAAAATAGGATACTACTCAGCAATAAACAGGAAAGAACTATTGATACACCAACAACATGGATGAGTCTCAAATGGTTACGCTGTGTTAAAGAAGCCAGAAACAAGAGTGTACACTTCATTGTTCCCTTTATATGCAAACAAACCTTTAATGACTGAAAACAGATCAAGGTTGTCTGGAAGGGGGTTGAAGGAGTAGGAGGGAGATATTTCACAGGGAACCTAAATCTCACCAATTCTAACAAATAAGTGTGTGGGTGGGTTGGAGGGTTCCCCATGCCAACAAGCAATTCTCTGACACCAGCTGGGTGTCCTACAATCTGACTCAATTCTGACGCTATCTACCTGAAGAGAGCATCAGATGCTACAGGTCAAGGGGTCAGTCCTGCAAGACCGTCCTCCTCCACACACATCTTCAGATGCCAATTGCAAGTCTAGGTTGTTATCTGTGCTTCTGACCTACTGGCTATAAATCAAAGGTTCCCATCTTTGCCAGCCTGGGTTTGATTAATTTGTTAGAGTGGCTTACAAAACTCAGAAAACCATATCCCTCCATATTATAGTTCAGGAACAGCCAGACGAAAGAGTTGCACAGAGCCAAGATACAGACCCTCCTAGCTGAGAGCCTACTATGGGTCAGATGCATGATTCTTTGATTTAATTCTCCCATGAATTTTAAGTCATAAGGAAAAGTAAACTATCTAAGGGCATGTAACTAAGACTGTAACGGAACCATGATTCAACCCATTTTTCCTCCCCTCATAGCAGAAAGAGGCACAGGTGGGTAGAAAAGTAGAAAAAATAGGAAGAAATGAAGAATATCAGCATTTTGAAATCAACAGTAATTTGTAAAATTATATTAAATTGAATTTACAATGGGGGTGCAATATTGTGATGAGCTGTACACTTCAGCCAATATGCAATTCCCATGTACAGAAACTTTTGTTTAATTTCGTTATGAATTTCTTTTTGTATTTCAAGCAAATCAGAATTTGATAAATTATTTAGAGAAAGCTAGGTATGAATCCAGCACCCCCTGTATGCAAAGCAAATTTGATTCAAGTAAATGTATTTTTGACAAATGACTTGTGCCTCTATGATTTATCAACCTAATGCTGAATGGTCCTAAAACAGCATGGTAACAGACCTATTTTGCATTTGGTCCTTCTATGATAGATTAAGAGTGACAGAAAATATAATTCATTTCCATGAGGAAGGTGAGGAAAAAATTGGGTTTATGTTAAATTGACAGTGTGTCTCAAACAACAGAGAATAAAGCAAAAGCAATAAAGTAACATAAAATTTACTTGTATCTGTAATTATAGAAATTATCCTTGCTGAATGAACAAGATACATAATTAGAGCTAACTGAGCTTATTAAGCAGTAGCACAGGGTGCTTCTTACTTGGTAAAATGTAAGAGGGAACAGCTGGCTTAGGTTAGAGACCACCACCAGAGCATTAACCAAGGTCGAAAAAATATATCCTCCTCTGGGATTTGGAATCATAAAAACCACTACATCTCAAAAGTTTGCAGTTAGTTCCCTGAACAACGTAGTGAAGAGATACTTGTCATTGAGGTGGATTTTCAACATCCAATCACATATCTAATTTCTCAATGTTTTCAGCTTATTTTTCCTTTGTGATGTGTGTGTCATGTCTTGGAATCTCTTGCCTAACCTGAGGTCACACAGATTTCTATCTATATTTTCCTCTAAGAGTTTAATAGTTTGAGCTCCTGCACTTAGGTCTTTCATCAACTTTGAGTTAATTTTGGTATGTGGAGTGAGGTAGGGGTCTGACTTTATTATGTTTATGTGGCTATCCATTTATTACAACACTATTTATTGAAAAACCTATTCTTTTCTCATTGAAACCCTTGTTCAATATAAGTTGACCATAAATGTATGGGTTTATTCCTGGTCTGTTAATTATGTTTTATGTATGTTTATCACACAGCCCTGATTACTTTAGCTTTGCAGTAAGTTTTGATATATGTGAGTGTGAGTATGCTAACTGTTCTTTCTTTTCAAGATTGTGGGTCACTTGAACCTCCATATGAATTTTAGGATCACCTTGTCAATTTTTATGAATAAAGAAGCTGAGATTTTAATAAAGATTTTCCTGTATCTGTAGATCAATTTGGGGAGTATTGCTATGTTAATGATAATTGTATTCCAATCTGTTAACATGGGATACCTTTTTATATGAGTTTTCTTTCATTTCTTTCAATGATGGTTTATTAATATCCAGTGTACAAGTCTACTTTGATTAAATTTATTTCTCAATATTTTATCCTTTTTGATGTTACTGTTAATAGGATTGTTTTATTAATTTAATTTTGGACTGTTCACTGCCAGAGTGTAGAAAAACATTATATATTGATCTTATATCTTATATATTCAGCAAAGACAACTTTACTGAATTGTCTATTACCACTAATAGATTTTGTGGGAGATTACTTGAACTAGTCTATAGGCAAGATCACATCTTCTGCAAGTGGAGATTTAGTTCTTTTCCAATCTGGATGGCTCTTACTTGCTTTGTCTAATTTTCATATTTAGAATTTACATTGCAATGTTGAATCAAGGTGATAAATGAACATCCTTGTCTTGTTCCTTATCTTAGGGGGAAAGTTTTCAGGCTGTCATCAGTAAGCATGGTGTTAGCTGTGGGTTTTTCATAGATGTACCTTATCAGTTTGAGGCATTCCTTTCTATTCCTAGGTTGTTGATTATATTTTTAACGTGAAATGTTAGATTTTTTCAAACGTTTTACTGCATCTATTGTAAAGATTAAGTAGTCTGCACCTTTTCTAATAATATGTTGTATTATTACTAATTATTAGTAATTGCTTTTTGTATGTTGAATTATCTTTATATTCCTGGGATAAATGCCACATGGTCATGATATATAATCTTTTTTATATGTAGCTATATTCAGTTTGCTAATATTTTGTGGAGAATTTTAGCTTATACATTCATAAGGGATACTGGCTTCTAATCTTCCTGCCAAAATGTTGTGGTTTTGCTATCAGAGTATTACTGGCCTCATAGAATGAATTGAGAAGGTTCCCTCCTATTTTTAGAGAGGGTTTGTGAAGGACTGGTGTCAATTCTTCAAACATTTGGTAGGGTGTTCTATAGTTGTGAAGTCCAGTTGGTTTATAGAGTAGTTTAGGTGTATTGTTTCCCTGCTGATCTTCTGCCTAATTAATTTTAAAAATACTTTTCAGATTATCTGATTTGCTTACTTTAAATCAATTTCTGTCATCCTGGTATTTCTGATTGGTCTGATATCTTTTATAACCACAAAGACTATGCCATTGTTATTATTGTGAAGAGAGAGGATTATGGTGCTATATCAAATGATAGATAATATTAATATTAGTTGTGTTGACCATGTGCCAGTCCTCAAAAGCCTTCTTATGACAATGAAGATGCCAAGGAAAAACTGTAATTCTGAAACAGCACTTTCATAGCCCATGATGCCTGTAACTGCAAATATGCTTTTAAAAATTGGCTCTAAAAGCTCTACAGGGATTGGAGCAAATTATTAGAAATTAATTTTTCTAGTATGGCATCACTTCTGCACTAGAAATTGGAGGGAGTACAGAATTAGTACCATAACATCTGTTATTAAGCAATGTCAACCTAATATCAATAAGGTGACACATATCAAGCACAGAAGATGGCTCTTCTTCAGTTTATTTCTCTAATAAAATAGATCTGACTAATGCTTTTCATATGAAATATAGGAGAGAACAGATTATAGTTTGCAGAGATGACTGCCTAGAGTTTGAGAGAACAAATAAATTATTGGGACATAAAATCGCACATGGCCTTTCTGGTAAAGATATCTTTAATTTCAACTTATGAATCAAATGACCTAAATTACATTTGTAAGCAAGAGTTGAAATTTTTTTGCCTTTAATTTCTAGTATCTTTTTTTTGTATAGCTAAGATATCTTTCTTCAGAAGGAAACCGAGATATAGCTTCCTTCCATATAACAAGTTTTACATTTTAGAACCTATTTTGTTTAACAGGAGAAAGAAAAATTATCAGTATTTTTCCATAAAAAACAATTTCCTAGATTAGCTTAAAGTTAATCAAGAGAGGGAGCTGTGAATCATGGAAGGTTGAAGAGCAACTTAACATCTGAAGAGCCTGGCTCAGGGACTTAAAGGTCAGAGTTAGCTGGGCCTACTAATTCTGGACTCTCCCACAGCCCTGCCCAGGCCTCTCTTTGAGGTCAATGTTATAGCTTCCTGGCAGTCTCTGCATTTCCACTCGTGGCGTCTTCAATAAGCCCTCCTCATAACGTGCATGGTTCTGTCCAGACCATGAACACATGGTCCAGACCATGAACCATAAGATACACATTAAGGACTCCAAAAACTTTTGTAACGGTTTTCTCAATGAAGTCAGGTCTTGTTTCAGAAGTAAGGGTAAGAGTCAGTCACCTTGGTTACATCTGAGTCTGTGATCCCATTCACATGCACAAACAGGTCTAGTTTAGGGGGATTTGTGTTCTCTGTTGACAAGGGGATTGGGTTAGGTCAGTGATTTTCAGTTTTAGCTGAACCTCAGAATTTCATGAAGAATTCTGTACAAATGTCAATAATCTAGGCTCCAACCCAGAAGTTTTAAATTCTGTAGCTACAGAGTGAGGCCTTAGCATCTCTCTTTTTAACAAGAACCACAGGGAATTCTGACAGCACTATGTATTTGGAACTTTGGATGGTCTCACATTCCCAAGCAGAATCTACTGGTAAAGTTAAAGGACTTTCATCTTTCTAAAGATCACCAGTGTTTATTTTTGTTTTTGTTTACTTGTAGGTTTGTTTTACATGTTTTCTCTGGCTATGCATGCAGGGCCTACTGTGCCTCACTTGTGCCATTCACCTCAGACCCATTCACTGGAGACCTCTTTGCTGAGTGAAAGCCAGGCACAGACGGCCTGTGGACCTATTACATCCCTAAATATGATTATTCTTCACTCTCCAGAAAAAACTGTCAAAGGTAAACACAGGATTTCCTTCTTGCCTGCTTGCCTTTTACAATCTCCCTCTCTTTTTCATACCACCTATCACCTGTCTGATGCTTCCAGAGATTTTATCACCCACGTCACACCATATTTCTCATCTCTGTCCAAGGAAGGTTCTGTTTTAGCAGAAGTTGCGATTGTAGATCTGAATGGTAAGTAAAAAGTGACACTGTAAAATAATGCCAATGGTAAAAAGAAGCTTTGGGTGAAAACATAGATGAACATCTTCAAGACCATAGGGTATTTTAATGGCCTTAAAAAGACAAATGAGGTGTTAAGTGTAAAGAAGTAGCCTAATAATTTGGACTACGTTAAGAAATTTGGTTTACTCAAGGACACCACTAGGAGCATGAAATGTGTATGTATCCCTCTATGTGGGAAAAGGTATTTTCCGAAATACGTAAATATCAGAATCATCCTTGATAATTAGCCTGTCTTCTGAGTAAGTTTGATCAAGCTACTGTAAAACAAGTCTTAACTTCTCAGAAATCTACCCTTAACTTGTTCTTTACCAAATATATTGTAAGGGTTGACATTATACTATCTTAGTGAATAACACTGAGCCTGCTAACTCCATCCATGAATGGTTAGACCAAGAACTGGAGAATGTAATGAAGACAACCAAATGTAAGCTGGATATGAGAAAATTCACCTGCCTCTGAATAAACTGATGTTAAATTTTGCTCAGTAGGAGTACTGAGGGAAGAAGAGAATCAAGTGTTTATGTGTCTCAGGCACAGTTATAGGCAGTGGACATTTTAAAAATCAGTAAAAATAAAATAGGCACTGTTAATTAAGGAGTCTGCGTTTTAACAATAAATGCATTTTTTTGACTAAATAGTAACATTTATTAAATGCTTACCTATTGTCAGAATACTAAGATTTTTATGTCTTAATCCTTTAGTCCCCACAACAAGTTATATCATCCCCATGTTGTTATTATAGAAACTGATAGATTAAATGTCATTTTGGGGCATCAAATTAAGTAAAAAGCAAAACTAAGATTGAAACTACATAGTTTAATTCAAGAGCTCTGCTTTATCCAATACCCCATGCTATCATAACTAAACTGATGATAGGCTCTTTATGGAGATTTATGGTAAGATTTCACTGAGGAGTTGATACTGGAACAAAGTTTGACAGATGAGTAGAATGCTAGGAACTGAGCTGACACCCAAGAAAGAGTTGCCAGTGGTTTCATTGATAGACTGATTGATAGACTGACTGGTTTCATTGATAGACCTTAAGGTTCAAGATGTATGGGGGTTAAAACCTTCTGACTTAGTGATAACTCTTGGTTGCATGAGGCAGAATTTCACCTCAATCTGACTTAAATCAATAATAAAATGATAGCAATAATTAACTCAAGTATGCAGATGTAAAGTCTGAAACATTAGATCAATGTAACATTTTATTCATGTCTCGATTCAGCCTTTATTTATGATGTTGACTTCAAATGAAGGCTCTTTTATGGTTTATAAAATATATCACCAGATAATCCAGGATTATATTTTATGAGACTAGCAATCCCAGTATAAGAGGACTGAGTCAGGGACAGTGTCATATGTTTACCACACTGTGTCCTCTTCATGGGCATATGAGATAAATTTCTCAGCCTCCCTGGTAGTAAATCTAGGGTTACAACTAAATGCTGACCACTGGAATGTAGTCAGAAGTGATGTAAGTCACAGCCTAGTCTTAAGAACCTGTTGTTGGATCACTCAGCTCTTTATCCACTACTATGGTAACCTTGGGAATGTACATGTCCTAGGTAAGATAGCTATAAGATATATGAAGGTCATCCATTCCATATTAGACTTTGCATAATTGAGAAATGAGTCTTTAATGTGTGAAGCACTGAGATTTCAGTGTTTATTTGTTACCAAAGCATAGGCTAGTCAAACTTCATTAATACAAGCACTTCTTTCCCAATTGTTTTAGCATAAGTTCCAATACTGACTTGGGTCACATACCTATATCTGAAATAAGCTCAGTGACCTGGGGTATAGGATAATCTGTTGGGCCAAGACAGGTTTCATATCCTATTTGGATGAGCTATAAATAAACCAGTTAGAATGTTTAGAGGAATCATTTCCCAAAACAATAGTAATGACATACCTAATGTCTTCTGTATATCTTGTGGCTATAGCTATATCAGGTCTTGTGGTAGATTAGTTCTTCTGTAGATAGCTGGAAATTTCTGGTAGTATTTTCTAACACAAGCCCATAGTTATAAAGAAAATTATTCTGAGGTAAAAGTTTCATCTAGTTCCTTCACATGGATTAATTTGATATTTTATAGCTCAATCACAAATTTTAGCCCCATGTTTTTCCTTACCCATGCCTCTTTCGTGCCTAGAGGGTAATAATTCTCAAGTTAGTGGGTTTTCTAAAATATAAAAGGACTTTATACAAAATTCTCATTCTCTAATGCTCTTATCTGGATTGTTTTTTATTAAATTTGAATACATTTGTCTTAGGGAAAAATAAATTTATTTCCCTTGAAATCCTATGAAAGTGGAAAGTTAAGCTGCATTGTTTATCATTGATATCCTGTTTGGAGGATTCTCATCAACTTTAATCTCATTCTGGGGCCAAATTTCATTATAGAATATCTTTATTTAGGAAATAGTACAGAAAATTTAAGTATTCCAAGAGCACAGAAAAAAAAATTTTTATACTAGGGATTATCTGGTGTAATCAGAGATATTATTGTATACAAATGGAGTCTCTCATTTTAAATTTCCGATTTCTCAGGAAAATTCATATTTCACAGTTGGGCACAATTTCAAAGGGATGTCTTTATTAATAGTATAGGTTAACCCTCTCATCTTTAGCTATGCTTTTTTGATCCTATAATTTATATGTGTTCACCTACTATGACTGGTTGTTGTAATAGAGTCAAGAGAAGTTGGAGATGCAGAAAACAAAATGTGATCATTTAAATGCCTATATCAGTAAATCAATCAACAATTTTAAACTACTAGTTTCAGAGAAAGATAATTTCAAATGGAACTACAGTTATCTTGAATTTCAAGAAAGAAATGAGACATAAAATGGTCTGAAGTGTATTTTATGTTTAATGTCTGCTTTAAGAGGAGTATAGGCAACTCAGAGTTAAGCAACGGAGAACAAATAATGGAATATGGTGACCAGCCTTCATAGGCACATTGAAGATAGCAGCTTGTTTAGATTATAGATGTGTGGGAGATAGGAGAGTATTTATGGATTATTAAACACAGGAGGTCCCTTTATGGAGGAAATTAGAAATATTCATATCTGTATATAACAAACTAATATCTGAAAATATTTTTTCTCCAAAACTCCAAAATTCTACATTAAAAATGACAGCATCTTGGTTCCACATATAGGGAACAGAAGTCAACACTCCATCCTAACAAGTAGAAAGCTGAACTGAATGAAAAATCAACTTTTCTTGGATGTATAAGAGAAGGGAAGACCCAAACCATTGTCCTCAAGACTTAAGAGGTAGGCTAATAAAGAAGGTCACAAGTTATTGTGGCTGGCTCATCAGCAGAAAGAACCTCAGGAATCAGTGACAGGGTAGAAAAATGAAAAATTGATGAAATGCTAGAGACTCAGTGTGAATAACTCTGAGAATTAAAAACTCCAGGAAGACCCAGTCATAAGTCTCCACAATATTTGAGATTTAACTCCAAAAGTTCAACTAGGTTCTCACCCTAACTATCAGAGAAAAATCCCCTCATGCTTCTAGTAGAGGTAGGGTGAGAAATCATTTTGAAATATGCCAGATCCCTCAGTTTTTCTTACCAAGACCTGCCCTCTAGACAAACTAACTGCAGCCTAACCCACTTGGGCATTATCAGATCCTAACGAACTGAGGGCAGGGAAATACCACTCCAGCCATACTGTCCTACCTAAGGGGTGAGGTGGGGGTAGGAGGAATAGAGAAACACTTGTGCAATTCACAATACAGAGACTTACTAAAGGACTGAGAATTAACTGTAGAACTTTAAAAGGCATTCTCTTCCCCAATACCTTCCCACGCATATTACTAAAGACTTATTTATAACAGTTCCTTTTCCTCAGTATAAAATTCCTGGTTATCAAGAAAAAATTACAAAGCATACTGAAAGGAAAAAAACAATTTTAAGAGATAGAGAAAGCATCAGAACCAGACATGGCAAGGAAGTTATAATTATCATACCAGGAATTTAAAACAATTGTAATTAATATGCTAGCAGCTATAATGGATAAAATAGCTTAGCTCAGGGACAGATGGGCAATATAAGCAGAAAGATGGAAATCCTAAGAACAAACCAAAAAGACATGCTAGGAAGAAAAACCACTATAACAGAAACAAAGAATGTCTTTATTGAGCTTATTGGTGTGGCAAAGAGGAAAAATCTCAGTGTTAGTAGGTCAATAGAATCTTTTTTAGTCAAAAAGCAGAGAACAAAGATTGAAAACAAACAAACCCGGAATATTCAGGACTATGGGACAACCACAAAATATAAAACATACATAGAATGGGAACACCAGAAGGAGGAGAAAGAAAGAGGAACAGAAGAAATATTTGAAATAGTAAAGACTAAGAATTTCCTCCAGTTAATATCAGACACCAAACCACAGATCCAGGAAGCCAGAGAATACCAAGCAGGATAAATGCCAAAAACAACACCTAGGCATTTTATTTTCAAATTACAGAAAATCAAAGACAAAGGATAAAAACACTCTTGAAAAAAGCTACAGGGAAAAAAACTTAAGAAGAGAGATAAAGATAAGAACTACATCTGACTTATCTTCACAAACTATACAAGCAAGAATAAAGTACAACATTTAAAGTGTTGTGAGGGAAAAAAAATCACCAACCCAAAATTCAGCCTTCAGAAATGAAGGAGATGAAACAAAAATTGTTCTAACAGTCTTAACAACTACAAATTAAAGTGAAAGAAAAGTGATCTCAAACACTGATATTTTGTTGTCAGTAAACCTCCCCTGCAAGAAATGTTAAAATAGGTTCTTTAAAGCGAAAGAAAAATATGCCAGAAAGTAATATTTGCATAAAGTAAGGAAGGGCATTGGGAAAGGGATAAGTTAAAACACAAACATTTATTTTTCTTTCTGTTAATTGATCTAACAGATAAGAGTTCAAAGTATTACCATGAACAATACATTCAATTACATATGCTTCTAGTGAAAAGAATGACAGTAATGATGCAAGGGATGGAAGGAATGAATTAGGATTTTATTATTACAAGGTATTCATAATACACATGAAGAGGTATAGTGTTATTTGAAAGTGGCTAGCATTAGCTTTAAATTTATTTCACAAAATCTAAAGCAACCCCTAAAAAGGTAAGACAAAAGGAGAATAACTGATACATTAAGAAAGGAGATAGGATCATATAAAATGGTCAAGTAAAATTGCAAAAGACAAGAAGGGAAGGAAAGAAAGATGGAAGGGAGGGAGGGAGGGAGAATGGAAGACCAAAACAAGAATAAAGAATAAGGACAACAAATAGAAAACAGTAATGAATATGGTACAAAAAACAAGACCCAATTATATGTTGTCTACAAGAAATTTTAAGTATAAAGATGCATATATATTAAAAGTAAATGAATGGAAAAATATATACCATGATAACACTAATCAAAGGAAAGCTGGAATAACTGAATTTCATACAGAGAATACCTCAAAGCAAGGAGTTATCAGGGATAAAGAGGAGAATTACATAAAGATAAAGTGATCAATTCTCCAAGAGGACATAACAATCCTTAACACATATGTACCTCACAACAGAGCATCAAACAATGTGAGGCACAAAATAATATATTTGTAAATTATCAGAAATGGACACATCAAGCAGGCAGTAAGGACATAGTTGAACTCAATACCCCATCAGTCAACTGCTTATAATTGATATCTACAGAATACTTCATTCAACAAAAGTAGAATACACCTTCTTCCCAAGCTCATACGGAGTATTCACCAAGACAAGACAGACAACATTCTGGAACAGAAAAACACAACTTTAACAGGTTTTTAAAAATAGAAATAGAATGTCTGCTCTCAGAGCACAGTGGAATTAAACTAGAAGCAATAACAAAAAGATAAGTGAAAAATTCCCAAACATGTGGAGAGCAACAATGCATTTATAAATAACACATGGATCAAAAAAGAAATCTCAAGAGAAATTAAAGAATATTTGGAAATAAATAAAAATGAAAACATTATTTATCAAAATTTGTGAGATATGGGATAACATTGAATGTATATAACAGAAGAAAGATCTAAAATCAATTGTCTGGGGTTCTCTTGTCCCCTCCTTGCCTGAACTAGGAGCTCTGTCCTCTTGCTTTCTCTCTAAATAAAAGCCTCTGCCTTGCTCTCCTAAAAAATTAAAAATTAAAATTAATAAGTAAAATCAATTATCTTAGTTTCTCTTAGGAAACTTGAAAAAGAGGGGCAAATTCAATCCCAAATAAAAAGGAGAAAAGAAATAACAGGAATTAGAGCACAAGTCAATAGAATTAAAAATAGAAAACAGAAAATAATGAAACCAAAAGCTGGTACTCTATCTATAAGCTTCTTGCCAAGCTTACTAAGGAAAAAGAGAGAAGACACAAATTACTAATATTGGAAATGAAAGAGGAAACAATACTACAGATTCTAGGGACATCAAAATGATAATAAAGGAATACTGTGAATAACCTTATGAAATAAATTTGATAACCTAGATGAAATGAACCAATTCCTTGAAAGATACAATTTCCCAAAACTCACAGAAGAAATAGATAATTCAAATAGGCTTATATCTATTAACGAAATTGAATCAATCAATCAGCTTTGAAAATAGTACCAGACCCAGGTGGGTTCACTGATGAATTCAACCAAACATGTAAGGGAAAAAAATTACACAAATTCTCTACAATCTCCTTCAGAAGACAGAAGCAGAGGGAATACTTGCCAAGACATTCCAAGAGGCCAGTATATTACCCTAATACCAAAACCCAGAAAGACATTAAAAGAAAAGAAGACTACTAACTAATGTCTCTCATGAACATAAATGCAAAAATCCTCAACAAAATATTATCAAATTGAACCCAAAAATATATAAAAAGAATTATACACTATGACCAAGTGGAATTCATCCAAGATATGTACAAGGCTTATTCAACATTTAAAAATCAATTAATGAAGTCTATCATATCAGTAGGCTAAAAAGAAAAAGTTACATGACCACATCAATTAATGCAGAAAAACCATTTGACAAAATCCAACATCCATTCATGGTAAAGCTCTCAGTAATATAGGAATACAGGGGAAGCCTCAACTTGATAAACACTATCTAAAAAACTTACACCTAACATGATACTTAATGGTAAGAAACCCAAAGCTTTCCTATTTGTGTTAGGATTGTGGCAAGGGTACCTCATCTCAACACTCCTTTTCAATGTCATACTGGGATTCCAAACTAATATAATAAGACAAGAAAAGGAATTTTTAAAAACATACACAGATTGGAAGGAAGAAGGAAAACTGACATGATGTGTAGTACATATGAACTTGATCCAAATCAAAGTCCTAAAAATTATTTTGTGGAAATCAACAAACTGAATCTAAAGCTTATATGGTGAGGCAAAAGACCCAGACCAACCAACATGATATTGAAGGAAGCTAACAATGGTGGAGGACTGATACTACCCAACTTTAAGTTTTACTACAAAGCTATAGTAATCTAGACAGTGTGGTGTGCAAGAAGAGACAAATAGATCAATAGGACAGAATAGACAGTCCATAAATAGACCCAGATAAATATAGTCAACTGATCTTTGACAAAGAAGTAAAATATAATAAAGCAAAATCGTCTTTCAACAAATCATGCAGCAACTAGACACTCACATAGAAAAGGATGAATTTAGACCGAGACCTAACAAAAATTAACTCAAAATGGAAGACAGACCTAACTTTAAAATGAAATACTTTAAAATTCCTAGATAATACCAGAGGAAATATAAGTGATCTTGCATATGGCCATGACTTTTTCGATACACCACCAAAGACATGACCCATGAAGTAAATAATTGCTAAGCTGGATATTCTTAAAATTAAAAACTTCTGCTCTATAAAAGACAATGTATAGAGAATGAGAAGACAAGCCACAGACTAGGAGAAAATATTTGCAAGAGACATATCAGACAGAAGAGTTGAATTTTTCCAAAGACATAAAAAGAGTCAAGGTCATGAAAAGGTGCTCAATACCACTAATCATAAGGGAAATAAAAATCAAAACCATAATGAGATATCACCTCATACATATCAGAATAGCTATTATTAAAATGACAAGAAATAACAAAGTGTTGGAGAGGGTATGGAGAAAAGGGAATCCTGTACCTTGTTGGTAGGAATGTAAATTGGTACAGCCATATGGTAAACAGTATGGAAATTCCTTTAAAAATTAATATTGTCAACACCAAATCATTTGTTTCTCCTATTCCCCTGCTACTAACATGAAACAGCTACTACATTTTCCTAGCTTTTATTTCTTCCCATTAACCTTATGATTGATCTCAAATAGAGGATTAGTTAGATCAGTTAATTTGATAGAAAAACCATAGAAGAAAACTTCTGGTGATTAGTTATCTAGTGGTTCAGCCCACTTTGAAAATGGACAATAAGCGTAGGTTGTACAGCTAATCCAGCTGCCATCATACAAGTTGAGCAACAGATCAAACTGAAAACCGGAAGACAGTGGCACCTCCATCAGTTCTAATGATGCATGGTCTTTTAATAAAAGACATTCATTTGCTTTGTTACAGCACTGTCTCTGCCATATGTCAGTTTTCCATTGACTTAGTAGGAAAATTGTCACCCCTGGGAATACAAGCAAACATCTGAGTAGCAGAGAATCAAGTGCTCAATTGGTTAGAATGAATTGTCATTCTATGGGAATGTGCTGGGATTTGGAATAGTCAGAAGTTTCTAGCATGGAAATGAACAGATCTGTCTGGAAAAGAACTCCATCTGTCAGGTAGTAGTAAAGGAAGGCTAAAATGGCAGTTCGTGATCACCAAGGTGAAAAACTTAGCCTTGTTCAATAACCCTGAAGCTGCCTGCCCCTTTAAAATCCATAAAATAAGAATTCTCCTTCTATGCCATTTGAGGTTTAACTATTTCTCCACATTTTGTACTTTCTTGCTGTAACTCTAGATATAGGTTTTCTCTCATGTTGCAGAAGGATCTCTAAGTAAGTAATAGTTGATTTGCTAAGCCCTTAAAATGTAAAATAAAGCTTTCCTAATTTTAAACCCAGCTTTGCTTTATGGAGTAACTGAACCCTATTATCTTTTATTTAACATTTTTAACCTAAAGCATCTTACTTTATAGCCCTAATGCTTTGGCAAAACTAAAGAGGCACGCTTTGCTTTAAAAATTCTTTATTTAGCAGTCCATAAACTCACTAATAAGTTGCAAGGATACATCACTGTTGGACTAAAACCAGCAATGTAATTAGGCTGGTTTACCCATGGGCTTTGAATCAGAGAACACTTACTTCATAAGGTGTGATGGAGTGTAAAACTTGAACAATCAAACCAGAGTCTCTGTTGAGGATCAGAACTTTCTTAATAGACCTTATATTGACTTTTATTATTTTTACAGGGAGAACAAACCTTTTTTTTCAATATAGTGATTCCTAATAAAAAGACAGAGTTATATTGACATGGCCATATAAAATTGAGAGAATTTTGCTCATCCTATTAATAATTCCATTAAATACCCTCACTGTTTTGATTTACCATGTCAATTACAGTAATGTAAAAAATGGGTATTTAACTGCTTTTCATTATGCAGTCTTCTGTAAAATTTAATAAATAATGGTTTTATATATTAAGAGGGTAGTGGGGTCCACTGAATTTGGTAGGCATTGGTGTCATAATCTGACAATCTTCAGCACTTATATGGGTGATTCTAGTGGCAACAGTGACCTGAAAGACACAGCAGTTCAAGCAGTAGGCACAGAGAAACATGTTGTAGAAGATCTAATCTTACAGCAGTAACCAGAGCTGGCAGAAGATCATCAAGTACTAATGGGTATAAACTATCTGCACAACATTATGAAAAAGCCTGAACACTGGGTGTTTAGTTACAGCATGTTTGTAATGATAATAATGCCCTTCCTTCTAACTTGTAAAAATCAAACAAAATATATGAAACTAAGGTTTTCAGAAACTCAACAACAGTGAACTACTGTGATTCCTGAGTGAAAATTAAACATGAGGTCAGCCTTAGGATTGACCTGTATAGAGGCAGTTTCCAACCTGAAGTATATAGGAAGGGGGAATCTAAACAGAGCCAAACAATCTTATGAATTTATAAGACAGAGATTGAAGTTCAGAAAATCCAAAGTAGCTAGAATATGTAGGAAAGACTACTATATATAAGAGAGAACAGTTTGGAAAGAAAGTTCTGGAGATCTGAAGGTCCTCCATGAATCTTTGAAATGAGTATTGCAATTCACATTTGTGAGAGGAAATAACCATAAGAACAGAGAACATAGAACTATTCTCAGCTTTCAGGTAGGGCTGGGAATTGTCTATGTGTTTACCAACCACAGTGATAAGATCTCATGATACATAGACATTAGGTAAAAATCATCAAAGAAGTAGTGAATTAATTGTAGGGGAAACATTAGCCCTAAATTAAAACCACTCTTAAACTTAACAAAATTAAAAGGGAGTCTTGGACTAAACTGACTCCAAATAACTTAGCTACACATCACAACAAAAGTCAATTTTATTCAATGGAATGTATTCAACCTAGTATTCACAGTAAAATTTTAACATGCCTATTATCTAATAAAAAATTACTAGGTTTGCAAATAACTAGGAAGGTATCATTTATATGTATTAAAAATATTCAATAGAAATGGGTACAGAAATGATAAACATGATGAAATTAAATGACAATAGTGAAAAAAACCATTATAAATGTGCTCCATATAATAAAGAGAGCAGAGGGAACCATGAGCATGATAAAGAGTAAGGCCAAATGTAAAGGAGATCCAAAATGAAAGTATTTAAAAAGTACCTTAAAATATATATTGGATTGGAAAAATAAAAGATAGACAATGTAGATCAAAGACTAAAAAAAGCAAATCCTCAAAGCATAGCAATAGGAAGTATAAAAATTAAGCATAGAGAAAAAAATGAAAGGAAATGAACAAACTATCAGTAGTTAGTGAGAAAATAATGTGTGGTAAAACTTACTTGAAACCAGAATACCAGAAAATTAGGGAAAGACGGAGAAAATATTTGTAGAAACAAAAATGATTTTATGATAAACATTATAAACCAAGTGTTGGAAAGCTAACTAAGGGAATAACCCAGAATATGGTTTGCATTGTATGGTTCCCAATCTATTAATCATTTTTACATTTTTAAAAGGTTAACGGGAAAAGACATATGATAGAGATGTGTATGTGGCTACAAAAGCTGATATAGTTACTATGTGGTCCTTTACAGAAAGAGTTTGGTAATTACTAAATGCCCAACCAAAGAACAAAATATAGCATGAGCAAAATAAATATGAAGAAACCATGCCAGGAGATCAGATTAAAGATGGTGGACTAGGAAGGAAAGACAGAAACCTCCTCCCAAAAATACATAAAAGAGGAAAATATACCAAATGCAGCTAGACATGAAAATGACCTGAAAACTGCAGAACAGACCTCCTACATCTGAGGAAGAAGAGAGGACCACATAAAAAAAAGGTGAGGTGACAAAGCTGAGATTGAGTGGGACCCAAGCCCTCTCCCAACAACAGCTTACAAGCAAGAGAAGGAAGAATGGAGTGATGAGGGGATAGGACCCCAGGACCACTGCACACCTGGTCCTGGAAATCTGCTCTGGGAGCATGAGACCACATTACATTAGAATCTGGTGATTATTGGGGCTGAACACCAGGGGCAGGCAGAATACTATGGGAGGCTGAGACTCCAGCCAGTGTGGAGGGCAGGCATGCCCTACCAGTCCTGAGACCCAAAGCAGAGGCAGCAATTTGAAAGACTTGTCAGCAGTGGGAGGGGTACCAGAGTTGACAGGGTTTTGATGGAAATCTTTCCTCAAGAGAAAGGGCAGGTGGAGGATGCCTCTTCAGCCCTACCTTAGCCCAGCAGATCAGGAACTCTCAGGAGGTCCAGATATTCCATCCCCTTGGCAACACAGCCCCAAGGCACCTGCCTTCACACTGCTGGGAACCAACCCACTTGTCCCAGTGGCAGCATCAGACTTTGCTACCTGGAAGGTAGAGGGAGACTCTCCCAGCTTGCTTGGCTCCATTTCAGCCCAACCAGAGAGGTGCCTAGAGGAGCCGACTCCAAGAGATCCTTCCTCCATGCAGGTGTCCAAACCCAGTGCTGTGCATTCACCTGGGGCACATTGGTCTGCCTACCCCATTAACCCTGCAGCCCTGCCATTGCTGCAGGCCAAGAAGAGGGCAGCCCTGCCTATAGCAAGCTCAACAGAGATTCCTGAGCTGATCACAAAGGCAACAACTCAAGCAAACTTCCCACCCAGACTTAGACCATTACAGAAGCCATACAGAAAGGTGCCACACCCATGGTATGCCAACAACTGGGGTCCCTAAAAAATAGAACCAGACACTAGACAGTAAAGAATCTTGAGCTTCTGGGCATGATAGCACACCTTTCTCATAAAGCCTTTATTCTTTAGACCAGAAAGCACAGCAGAGACATCTAATACAAAGGAAGAAACAGAATTCTTAACAAAGTGAGCAGGCAGAGGAATTTTATCCAATCAAAACTACAATACAGAACCCCAGAATTAGGCCTAAATGAAACAGAAATCACCAATCTTCTTGATAGATATTTCAAAACAAAGTCATAAACATGCTCACAGATTTACAGAAAAGTATTCAGGCTCTCAGGGAAGACTTCAACAAAGAGATAGAAGACCTGAAAATGAGCCACTCTAAGTTGAAGAATACAGTATCTGAAATGAAACATACAGTAGAGGGGTTTAAAAGTAGATTAAGTCATGTAGAGAAGATGGTAAATGAAATAGAAATTAGAGAACAGAAAAGCAAAGAAGCTGAGGAACAGAGAGAAAAAAGGATCACTAGGAATGAAAGAATTATAAGAGAGGTATGTGACCAATCCAAATGAAACAATATTCTCATAATAGGGGTACCAGATGGAGAAGAGAAAGACAAAGGGATAGAGTGTCTCTTTAAGGAAATAATTGTTGAAAACTTCCCTGATATGGGAAAGGAAATAGCCACTCAGGTCATGAGGAACAGAAATCCCCTAACAAAAGGATCCCCAGCAAGACAACACTAAGACATATAATAATTAAAATGGCAAAGCTCAAGGATAAGGAGAAAGTGTTGAAAGCAGCCAGAGAGAGAGAAAAAATAACTTATAAAGGAAATCCCATCAGGCTATCGATAGACTTCTCAACAGAAACTCTTCAGGCCAGAAGGAATTTAATAAATATTAAATGATATATTTGATGTACTGAAACAGAAGGACCTCCAACCAAGAATCTTCTGACTAGTGAGGTTATCATTTAAATTTGAAGAAGAGTTAAACAATTTCCAGATAAATAAAAATTGAAGGAATTCACCACCACTAAGCCAGTCTTACATGATATGTTAAAGCAACTGCTGTTGATGGAAATTACCCTAAGGCTAAGTAGCTCTCATCTGTGAAAATAGACTCGCAGTAAAGGTACTAGACCAACTAATTACCAAGCAGGTATGTGTTGCTCCTCAGCAACAAGAAGGCGGGGTGGAGGGGACAAGCAGGACCAGCCTGTTATCCCTGGGGGCTGAGCGAGAGGGCAAGTGTCGACGGCTCGGTCACCCTCCCCAGAGATCCGGGGAAAACAAAACCACACCAAGCTGGGAGATGTGTCAGCCTTGGAGGCGCACCAAAACTCAGCTTTATTGCATCAGAGGCTTAGTTATATAGGGGAAGATAAGGAAGTAACAGAAACCAATGGGAATTCATTATCTCCTCTGTCACTAGGGTCTTAGGCAGGTTTTAGGTTAGGTGGGGAGGCGGAGTTAGGGCCAAGAGTGCGCGCACGGGAACTCAGTTGGGCCACGAATGCGGAAGTAATGAGGGAGGGTGGAAACCTCCAGCCTGAGGCCTTTTCTTGGTTACAAGCCTAAAAGAGGCAAAAGGTCCCAACAGGTATGAAATTAAAACAAAACAAAAGAGGCAAAATCAATTATACACAAGATCAGTCAAGGGATACCCAAAAAGTGCAGATTATGACATCTACATGAAAAATATGGAGGAGGAAGAAGAAGGAAAGTAAAGAACCTCTAGATTGTGTTTGAAATAGAGTAATCAGCAATTTAGGATAGACTGTTATATTGTAAAAAGGTTATCCTTGAACATTTGGTAACCACAAAACTAAAGCCTACAATAAACACACACACACACACACACACAAATAAATACATTTTTAAAAGAGAGAGAAATCTAATTAAAATACTAAAGAAAACCATCAATAACAATAGAAGAATATAAGAGAGGAAGAAAGGAACAGGGGAGATAAAAACAGCAAAAAAAAAAATTAACAAAATGGTAATAAGTACATAACTATCAATAATCACCTTAAATATAAATGGTCTGAATGCACAAATCAAAAGACATAGAGTGGCAAAATGGATAAGGAAACAAGATCCATCTATATGCTGCCAGAAGAGACTCATTTCAGTCTCAAAGACATATACAAACTTAAAGTGAAGGGTTGGAAAAAGATGTTACATGCAAATAATAGGGAGAAAAAAAGCAGGAGTAGCAATACTTATATCAGGCAAAATAAATTTCAAAACAAAGAAATTAGCAAGAGACAATGAAGGACATTATGTAATGCTAAAGGGATCAGTCCAACAAGAGGATATAATGATTATAAATATTTATGCACCCAACAAAGGAGCATCTAAACATGTAAAACAAATACAGAATTAAAGGAAGAAACAGATTACATCACATTCATTTCAGGAGACTTTAACACACCACTCACATCAATAGACCAACCAGTCACAAAATAAATAAGGAAATGGCATTGAACAATATGCTAGATCAAATGAACTTAACATATATCTACAGAACACTCCATTCAAAAGCAGAAGGATACACATTTTTCTCAAATGTACATGGAATGTTCTCCAGAACAGATCACATACTAGGCCACAAAAAGAACCCCAATACATTTTAAAAGATTGAATTTGTATCAAGCAGCTTATCAGACTACAATGGTATGAAACTAGAAATAAATTACACAAATAAAACAAAAAGACATACAAACACATGGAGGCTAAACAAAATGCTTTTAAGTCATCAATGGATCAATGACAAAATTTAAAAAAAATCAAGCAATACATGGAGACAAATGAAAACAAAATCACAACAGCCCAAAATCTGAGGGACACAGCAAAGGCAGTTCTATGTACATTCAGTACATAGCAATACAGGCTTACCTCAAGAAACATGAACAATTCCAAATAATCTAAAATAACAATTAAATAAACTAGAAGAAGAAGAACAAATGAAATTCAAAGTCAGTAGAAGGAGGGACATAATAAAGATCACAGAAGAAATAAATAAAATAGATAAGAATAAAACAGTAGAAAAAAGATGAATGAAACCAGGAGCTGGTTCTTTGAGAAAATAAACAAAATAGCTAACCTGCTAGCCAGACTTATCAAGAAAAAAAGAGAATGTACACACATAAACAAACAGAAATGAAAAAGAATCACAACAGACAACATAGAAATACAAATAATTATTAGAGAATACTATGAAAGATTATATGCCAATAAATTGGACAACTTAGAAGAAACAGACACCTTCCTAGAAGAATACAGCCTTCCAAGACTGACCCAAAAAGAAGCAGAAAATCTGAACAGACCAATTTCCAGCACTGAAATCCAATTGGTAATCAAAACACTCTCCCAAAACAAAACTCTAATTCCAGATGGCTTCAAGCTGAATTCTACTAAATATTTAAAGAGCTATTCATCATCATTCATGAAGTATGCCAAAAAGTAGAAGAGGAAGGAATACTTCCAAACTCATTCTATGAGGCCACCATTACTCTGATAACAACAAAACCAGAGAAAGAAGCCACACACACACATACACAAAAATTACAGACCAATATCTCTAATGAACATAGATACAAAAATCCTCAACAAAATATTAGCAAACTGAATCCAAATATATATCCAACAGATCATCCATCATGACCAAGTGGAATTTATTCCAGGGATGCAAGGATGGTAAAAAATTAATAAATCTGTCAATATCATACACTACTTTAACAAAATAGAATAAAAACACATGATCATCTCAATACTGAAAAAGCATGACAAAATTCAATAACCATTCATGATAAAAACACTCAACAAAATGGGTATAGAGGGCAAGTACCTCAACATAATAAAGGCCATATATGAAAAACCCACAGCCAGCATCATACTTAACAGTGAGAAGCTGAAAGCCTTTCCTTTAAGATCAGGAACAAGACAAGGATGCCTACTTTCTCCACTTTTATTCAACATGGTTCTGAGGTCCTTGCCACAGCAATCAGACAACATAAAGAAATAAAAGGCATCCAGATTGTTAAATAAGAAGTTAAACTGTCACTGTTTGCAGATGACATGATACTGTAGAATCCACTCCAAAACTAATATCTGAATTCACCAAAGTTGCAGGATACAAAATTAAAAATCTGTTGCATTCCTATATGTTAATGATGAACTAGCAGAAAAAGAAATCAGGAAAACAATTCCATTTACAATTGCATTAAAATGAAGAAAATACATATGAATAAACCTAAGCAAGGAGGTGAAAGAACTATACTCTGAAAACTATGAGATAGTCATGAGAGAAATTACAGAAGACCCCAATAATGGAAATCAATCCCATGTTCATGGATAGGAAGAATTTATATTGTCAAAATGGCCATCTTGCCCCAAGCAATTTACAGATTCAACACAATCCTGATCAAAATACCAACAGCATTCTTCAATGAACTAGAACAAATCATTCTAAAATTCATATGAAAGCACAAAAGACCCTGAATAGCCAAAGTAATCCCGAGAAGGAAGAATAAAGCTGAAAGTGGGGGAGATTACCCTTCCTGACTTCAAGCTCTACTACAAAGCCACAGTAATCAAGACAATTTGGTACTGGCACAAGAACAGACCCATAGATCAGTGAAACAGAACAGAAATCCCAGATATAAACCCAAGCATATATGGTCAATTAATATACAATAAAGGAGTCATGGATATCCAATGGGAAAATGACAGCCTCCTCAACAACTGCTGTTGGCAAAACTGGACAGCTACATGCAAGAGAATGAAACTGGATTATTATCTAACTCCACACAAAAATAAACTCAAAATGGATAAAAGACCTGAATATAAGTCATAAAACCATAAAACTCTTAGACATAAACATAGGCAAAAATCTCTTTAATGTAAACATGAGCAACTTTTTCTGGAACACATCTCCTCGGGCAAGGGAGACAAACGAAAATATGAACAAATGGAACTACATCAAACTAAAAAGCTTCTGGACAGCAAGGACACCATCAGTAGAACAAAGAGGCATCCTACAGTATGGGAGAATATATTTATAAATGATGTATTTGACAAGGGGTTAATATCCAAAATATATAAAGAAGTCACATGACCTGATTTAAAAATGGGCAGAGGATATGAACAGACACTTCTCTGAAGAAGAAATTCAGAAGGCCAACGGGTACATGAAAATATGCTCCACATCACTAATTATCAGGGAAATGCAAATTAAAACCACAATGAGATATCACCTCACACCAGTTAGGATGGCCAGCATCAAAAGATTAGGAACAACAAATGCTGGTGGGGATGCAGAGAAACGGAAACCCTCCTACACTGCTGGTGGGAATGTAAATTAGTTCAGCCATTGTGGAAAGGAATATGGAGGTTCCTCAAAAAACTAAAAATAGAAATACCATTTGACCTGGTTATTCCACTCCTAGGAATTTACCCAAAGGAAACAAGATCTCAGATTCAAAAACACATATGCACCCATATGTTTATCACAGCACTGTTTAATAGCCAAGATATGGAAGCAACTTAAGTGTCCATCAGTAGATGAATGCATAAAGAAGAAGTGGTACATATACATAATGGATATTATTCAGCCATAAGAAGAAAACGAATCCTACCATTTGCAACAATACAGATGGAGCTAGAGGGTATTATGTTCAGTGAAGTAAGCCAGGCAGGGAAAGACAAGTACCAAATGATTTCCCTCATTTTTGGAACATAACAATGAAGCAAAACTGAAGGAACAAAACAGAAGCAGACTCACAGACTCCAAGAAGGGACTAGTGGTTACCAAAGGGGAGGGGTGGGGAAAGGTGGGTGGAGAGGGAGGGAGAAGGGGATTGAGGGGTATTATGATTGGTACACATGGTTTGTGGGGGTGGTCATGGGGAAGAGAGTGTAGCACAGAGAAGGCAATAGTGACTCTGTGGCATCTTACTATGCTGATGGACAGACAGTGACTTCAGTGGGGTATAGGGGGAAATTTGATAATATGGGTGAATGTAGTAACTACAATGTTTTTCATGTGAAACCTTCAAAAAAGTGATATCAGTGATTATCACTTCATATCAGTGATATCTTAATAAAAAAATGTTTAAGAAAAAGAAGAAAACATAGGCAAAATTCTCTTGAATATTAACATGAGCTACTTTGTCCTGAACACATCTTCTTGGGCAAGGGAAACAAAATAAAAAGTGAGCAAGTGGGACTACATCAAAGTAAAAAGCTTCAGTACAGCAAAGGACACCATCAGCACAACTGAAAGGCATCCTACAGTATAGGAGAATATATTGATAAATGACTCATCTGATAAGGGGTTAACATTCAAAATATATAAAGAATATACTTTAAAGCCAAAAAAAAAATAACCTGATTAAAAAATGGGCAGAAGACATGAACAGACACTTCAAGGAAGAAATACAAATGGCCAACAGGCACATGAAAAGATGCTCCACATCACTAATCATCAGGGAAATGTAAATTAAAACCCCAATGAGATATCACCTCACACGAGTTAGAATGGCCAACATCCAAAAGGCAAGAAAGAACAAATGCTGGCTTGGAGGCTAAGAAATAGAAAACCTCCTACACTGTTGGTGGGACTACAAATTGGTGTGGAAGCAATATGGAGGTTACTCAGAAACCTAAAACTAGAAATACCATTTGACCCAGTAATTCCACTCATAAGAATGTACCTGAAGAAACTAAAATCCCTGATTGGAAAACATACATGCAACACTATGTTTATCACTGCACTGTTTTCAATAGCCAAGATATGGAAGCAACTTAAGTGTCCATCAGTAGATGAATGGATAAAGAAGATGTGCTACATATACACAATGGAATATTATTCAACCATTAAAAAGAAAAGAAATCCTGCCTTTTGCAACAACATGGATGGATCTAGAGTGCATTATGCTCAGTGAAATAAGCCAGGTAGAGAAAGACAAATACCATACAATTTTACTTATGCAGGGGAGATGGAGGGGGACTGTTGAACCACTGTGTGTACACCTGATTAAAAAAAAAACATGCCAAGAACACTCAGTCAAATTATTTCAAAAATCAGTACTTGTGAAGATGTATATTTTTTACCCTAGTCTGTGATGAATTTTTAAATTGCATGATGTAACTTTATATACCACAGAGTCACTACTAATGTATTACATACATTGTTTTTTATATTGCTGGATTTAATATGCTACCATTCTGTACAGGATTTTTGCCTTTCTATTTATAAAGCCCATTGGTTGTTTTCTTTTCTTGTAATATCAGGAGGAGGCTGGTCTCATAAAATGAATTTAAAAATTTTCTCATTTCCCATTTTCTGGAAGAATTTTTACAGGATTAGTATTGACAAGAGAGACCATCTTGGTTTGGACTTTTCTCTGTTGGAACATTTTAAACTAAAAATTCGAATTCAATTTATTTAATGTTCCCAAGAGCAAATGATAGAATCATTAATTGCTGTCACTCTAGCACTTAGTATAGGGCCTAAGACAGTTGACATTCATTAAAAACATTTAAAACAGTTAATAACCCTGAAATAGTTAAGTACTCTAAGTGCTTTGTATGCACTTAAAAAAAATACCACATACTCTTAAGATAGATTTTATTACTTTTTGTTATTTTACATATGAGGAAACTGAGGCCCAGGGTAAAGTACTTTCCCTAATTCACACTAACAGTGCAGAGTGCTTAGCACATCTGTAACCCCACAGGTTACTCTGAGTTTGCTGAACTCAAGGACTCTTATCAATTCAACCAAATTATTTTGCATATAATCCTGACACCTAACACAAATCTTGGCTCATAGCTGGCACTCAGTAAAGACTGGTGGACTAACCAAATGAACACAGAGCAGGGCTTAGAGATAGCAATCGCAAGCAAATAGACCACTACTAGAAATTATTTGCTATTACAACAGGACAAGATTCAGCCACCATAGTTATTTGAGAGGTTGTGATGTATAGAAACCCTCCCAATACCCTGCTCTATTGCATATATACATATAAAGCTTCACTAACCTTTGATCTTAACAGTCTCTCAAGCTTCTTGAGAAGCTTGAGGTCACAGGACTGGAATTCAGTTGATGAGTTTCTGAGCCATACAGCTATGAAGTCCAGAGGATAAAAGCTAAAAACAATTGCAAGAGGAACCCCTCCTCCCTGTGAGTCCTGGAACTGGATCTATATACCTTATTAGCAACTAATAAGCATTTCATGTTCTCCAATTTTCCGGTACTAATGGCCTGCTTCAGGGACAATTCAGATAATTAGAAAGAAACACAACATGGAATATTCTCACTCCTCAACAGCTTTTATATCATCAGGGAAATTTAGTTTCATCATTAGGAAGAGACCTGAGATAATAAAACAATCTCAGAGGATCCAGGATACAAAAATCTCATATATATTTTTTTTTCATGTTACTATCTGGCAACATAACTACATTCCCAGGTTTCCAGGTCCAAGACACCTAGGCAAGATGTTTAATCATTCCCCTACGTATATCGTGTCATAAGTCATTTGTAAACATGAGAAATGAAGAATTACCAAGTTTTTAAACCCAACCCTCAATTTCCTCATAAAAACTTTGCTTTTCATTATTAGATATAACTTTTACAGAGTAGAAATGCTGAAATACTGTCTTTTTCTTTTTTTTCTTTTAAGGATGGTGAGCACACATACTTGAATGTAATGTAAAAACAACCTTTGGTACCAAGCAACAGCAGAACTTATTCACTCTGCATCATTTATTATGTTTAATAGTAATGCTACAGATCTTAGCATAAATGGAATTTAGTAAAACTATGTGGAAAAAACATGGATACCAGTCTTTGAAGTGCATTATTTACTCACACCTGAAAAATAACAGCATATCCTATTCTAATCTTATACATAAAACCACAATGAAGTGTTAGCAAGATGTACCACGGAATCACCATATGGCTTCTATTCTACTTTTATTCCTTTCTATCACTTCAAACTCTTTATTAGCATCGTCTGTAATTTCTATATAATTTACACTGACTCACTTTTTTACATTAATTTTGACTTTGCATTTGTTCTTGGGTTAGTGAAGAAGCTAGTAAAGTTCCAGATATTCTAGATTTTCAAACACTGAGACAGAAAGAAAATTTCCTTCAAAGAGCTCACAATGTGGTTGTAGAACTAAACACGTGTACATTAAAAAATAGAAGGATAATGCCTTTCTACAGAGAAAAGTATAAATTGAGGACACATTTGCCTTTTCATCTTCAGTCTGGCTTTCTTTCTAAGAAGAGATTTAATAAAGATCAAAATTAATATAAAAAAAATAGAAGGATAATTGCAAAGCAGCTGTCAATAAAACAAAATAAGGTGCTCTAAACTGAATACTTAAGTGGTTCAATTAATTACATCTTTATGCCATCCTTGTAGCTTTTTCATACCGTTATTTTACTCCATTAAGAGCGTAAAATTCCTCTAGCAGAGGGGATAAGAACAACCTTCAAGCAGACACATATGTAACCTATCTCAATAATAATTATTTCATTGTTTCTTTTATTTTACTTGCTCAGTAAGTGATTATTAAAATAAACCCTTAGTAAGTTGAAACTCAAGGTTATTCATCTCAGGGTGCATCGTATGTACAGCTCTAGAGATTCACAAATAGTATGGGGCTAACATTTTCGCCATGGTTAGTCATTCTTTGGATAAAAGTTATTATTTTAGTATTTAATATAAGAGCAGAATAATTAACTTGAAGTCAACCTCTGATTAGGAATGGACATTCACAGACTCAGGCACAGGTAAAGAAGAAACTGTTACAATAATGAATATTCTGTATTGGGGTTTAATTACCAAGGCAGGAACCTGGGCTTTGATGTTTTTAATAGAGGTAGAATGCATTTTTCATTTAAAAAGCTCATTAGCCATAACATTCTCCAGTGTAAAATATCATCCAAGTGAGAAAGGGGTAGAGATATGTAAAGTACACTTTCAATAGAGGACTTTGTCAGAATTTCCTACATTTTCCCTTGTTGCAAATATTATTTTCACCCAATAAGGGGTGCCTTTTGCCAATCTGCCCTGTCCTTACTGTGCAGTAGTATGTTAGCCCCCAATGCCCCCACAAAATAGAGGAGAGTGCTGTATCATACCTACATGGTAGTAGGGCCACTTGGTCGCCGCAAACTCTGAGAGATCAAATTCAACTAAGAGCTCAAGTTGAGTGTCTTACCTCAAGGACCTAGAGAATTTATTACTCTGCTTACAAATCTCTAGGACTTTGTGATTTGACATACGGGTCCAAGCTAAAATGATCCAACATTCAAAATAAGAGTCCCAATACCCTGCTCTACTGCGTATATACATATAAAATTATAGCAACTCTTCCTGATCTTGAAGAAAAAAAAGATATTCAATATATAGAGAGGATAAGCATGGGTTACTGTCAAGGCAAAATTAATAAAGGAGGGGGGAGAGAAGATGAGGAGGAGGAGGGACAAGGAGAAAATACCAGGAGCAGATCATTGTCAATAAAGGCTCAGTAAAAGTACTGCCATGTGGCTTTGCTGCTTGGACTTTGCTCTTACTCATTCTTCAGACAAGATTTACAGGAAACACTAGGCTTTAGAAGCCATTAAGGATGGACTTACATTCTGTCTACTTCATTTATTTTTTCCTTGGTTCTATTAAAATTGTCACCATATATTGGAAAAGAAATATATTTCCATCCTATTAGAGTTGTTTTAATGTTTCTTAAACATATTATTTGAATATTTGTTTATAAGAAATGAATAAGTGCTGTCTGGAGAGACTCCTTAAAATGAAGAAAAAGGCAGGGTTGTATTTATAATATGGAAACATGCACAATGTATCTTAAATACTGAAGAGAGGAATAATTTAATGATTCTGTGTGATAGAGAGTTTATGGGAATGATTATCCTTTCAACATTAATAATCACTAGTTCTTTAATAGAGATGGACTGCAAAATTTATCTGGAGATTCTGCTTTTAAATGGCCGGACTCAAAGCAGCAGTAAAATGACTTCTGAAGACTAAATGCAATTGGAGCTCATTCAAGCAGTCCATTTCATCAAAATGGTATTTTTTTTAAGTGAGTAAAGAGGAAACATGCCTTATTACAATAAGTCACCTGACACAGCAATAGTGTATTGTCAATGCAGATTATTTCCTACAGTAATGTCTGAAGGGTTTGGTGAAACTGGTTTCAAAATCTAAGGAGACTCACTGACCTCCGTGCTCCTTCCCGCCGTCCCATCCTATATTTCGCTTAGAATCTTAATTTCTCTCACAAGTAATGACCATTGTGCTTACCCATTCATCTTTCATTAAAAACTATAAAGAAAGGAATTTGTTGAGTGACTAGACATGGAATAGATTTGACTCCTAGATTCTAGGCAATATCAAAG
The DNA here is from genome assembly GCF_030020395.1 of Manis pentadactyla. NCBI lineage: Eukaryota > Metazoa > Chordata > Mammalia > Pholidota > Manidae > Manis > Manis pentadactyla. The sequence continues at coordinate 120,207,073 of NC_080026.1, read as the reverse complement.
GTGTAGTTAAAGGCACACAGTGCTTTTATGCTTCAACTCAGATGATGAAATAGGTGTTATTCTAAAAAGGGGCTGACAAAATAAGGAGCAGACTGAGGACATTGGAAAGCAGACTGGATGGACTGCTTAAGTCTCATCTATGGAGAAAACCACTTTACCTTCTGCCAGAAATAGAATTGCATGTTTTGGATATGTCTCCTTGACGTCACACCATTCAATACTGAAACTCATTGTCATTAATCACAATTACCCAGACGACTGCATTAGTAATTAAACTGTGGGGAAATCAAAGTTCTAGAAAGTACTATAGAAAAATATCATGACCTGAACCAATGCCTTCTCAAGATGTCTTAAATGCTAGCCAAGACCAATAAGTTTTGTTATTGTTTTCTATGCTAGTAATTCTTGCTTTTTCGGAATACTACTTTACATACCCTCTATAGAAAATGAGCGGTCCCTGCCCACCATGTCATTGTAGCAGACATGTAAAAAAAAAAGAAAGAATTATGTGAGCAGGAGAGATCAGGGCAAAGGTTGAGGAAATCTGTGAGTCCCACATTGTAAGTAATTTAGATGGCATCTGTTATAAGTACTCTTTCCTGTTTTAAATAGTTATTTCTGACAAGACAAGTGTAAATTACATTGGTAAGATTAAATCCTGCTTGAGTTAGTGTCACAGTTCAGTGAAGAGAATGTTAGGATAACTGGAAGGCACTTTTTTAAAAAGTAAGGTATCACTGATATGCAATCTTCTAAAGGTTTCACATGAGCAACATTGTGGTTTCAACATTCACCAATATAATGAAGTCCTTCCCCCCACCCATTGCAATCACTGTCCATCAGCATAGTAAGATGCTTTAGAGTCATTATGTGTCTTCTCCATGCTACACTGCATTCCCCATGACCTACCTATATTGTGTGTGCTAATTATAGTGCCCCTTAATGCCCCTCTCTTTCCCTCTCCACCCAACCTCTCCAAATCCTTCCCTTTCATAACCACTTGTCTCTTCTGTCTGGCTTATTTCATGGAGCATAATACCTTCTAGCTCCATCCACGTTGTTGCAAATGGTAGGATTTGTTTTCTTCTTATGGCTAAATAATATTCCATGGTGTATATGTACCACTTCTTCTTTATCCATTCATCTACTGATGGACACTTGGGTTTCTTTCATATCTTGGCTGTTGTAAATAGTGCTGTGATAAACATGGGAGTGCATGTCTTTTTGAATCTGGGATTTGTTTTCTTTGGTTAAATTCCTAGAAGTGGAATTACCAGGACAAATGGTATTTCTATTTTCAGTTTTTTGAGGAACCTCCATATTGCTTTCCACAGTGACTGAACTAACTTACATTCCAACCAACAGTGTAGGAGGGTTTCCCTTTCTCTGCATCTTTGCCAGCATTTGTTGTTCCTTGTCTTTTGGGTATTGACCATCCTAACTGGTGTGAGGTGATATCTCATTGTGGTTTCAATTTGCATTTCCCTGATAAATAATGATGTGGAGCATCTTTTCATGTGCTGTTGGCCATATGAATTTCTTCTTTGGAGAACTGTCTGTTCAGATCCTCTGCCCATTTTTTAATTGGGTTTGTTTAGACGTGGGAGCTCTTTATACATTTTGGATGTTAACCCCTTATCAGATAAGTCATTTATGAATATATTCTCCCATATTGTAGGATGCCTTTTGGTTCTGCTGATGGTATCCTTTTTGCTGTACAGAAGCTTTTTACTTTGATGTAGTCCCAATTGCTCATTTTTAATTTTGTTTCCCTTGCCTAAGGAGATATGTTCCAGAAAAGTTGCTCATGTTTATATTCAAGAGAATTTTGCCTATGTTTTCTTCCATGATATTTATGGTTTCATGACTTACATTCAGGTCTCTGATCCATCTTGAGGTTACTTTTCTGTATATTGTTAGATACTAATTCAGTTTCATTCTCTCACATGTATCTGTCCAGTTTTGCCAATACCAGTAGCTGAAGAGGCTGTTATTTCCCTACTATATATCCATGGCTCCTTTATCATATATTAATTGTGCATTTATGGTGGGTCTATATCTGGGCTCTCTATTCTGTTCCACTGATCTATGGGCCTGTTCTTGTGACAGTACCAAATTGTTTTGATTACTGTGGCTTTGTGGTAGAGCTTAAAGTTAGGAAGTATAATCCCCCCAGCTTTGCTCTTCCTTCTCAGGATTGCTTTGGCTATTTGGGATCTCTTGTGGGTCCATATGAATTTTAGAATGATTTTTTCTAGTTCATTGAAGAATGCTTTTGGTACTTTGATAGGGATTACATTGAATCTGTAGATTGCTTTAGGTAGGATGGCCATTTTGAGGATATTAATTCTCCCTCTCCATGGGCATGGAATGTATTTCCATTATTGGTGTCTTCTTTAATTTCTCTCATGAGTGTCTTATAGTTTTCAGAATATAGGGCTTTCACCTCCTTGGTTAGATTTATTCCTATGTATATTATTCTTTTTGATGCAATTGTAAATGGAATTGTTTTCCTGATTTCTCTTTCTGCTAGTTCAACATTAGTATATAGGAAAGCAACAGATTTCTGTATATAAATTTTGTATCCTGCAACTTTTCTGAATTCAATTATTAGTTCTAATAGTTTTTTTGGGGAAGTCAACTGGAAGGCACATTTAATGGATGCTTTTGAGAAATTTCCAGAAGTGACTGAGGCACATTTTAATATAAGGAAATGCTTATGTATAGCAAGCTGAGGAGCACTGGCAGCCATTGTGAGTTCAACAATAAAGCATTAATAGGATCTTATTTGTCTCCAAAACTCCTTCAAGGCTGGGACTGTTTCATTCATCATTGTTTCCCAAATCTAGCACAGAACTTAACACACACAAGGCATCAATAAATATCTATTGATGAATTATTGCCTATATATTAAATTAGTAACACAAAGTTGTATTTATATCATTCCAGAATATTACCTCACTTTACCTTAGTAAGATTTCTTTTGTAGATAATATGTATTTCTACCCCAACTGTATCTTCATTTTCTCTGTAAATTTATTATATTAAAAATGACATATTCCCTAATACTCAAAGAATTCACAGAAGACAATGATAAGAATTTAAGAACAAAAGTGTCCAAACTATATAAGAGAGAGAGGGGTGGAAAAAGTGAGGCTGAATCAATGAAATTATGTTGGGGTTGAAGTTCCAGTAGTAGAAAAATATCATCCAATATCCCTGGACACTTTCTGAAAAACTCTTATGTAACTCTTGGTTATTATCACACCTTTGGGAATAGAAAAGCATAGAGAAAATTTATCTCAATGGGAAGACACTATGGTTGGAACTGCTATGCAAAGAAACTGTATCAGCTAGGACCTGAGACTTCTAGGAGGTAGGTACCAGTAGGTAACAACAGATGATCATTAAACTGCCTCTATGGCGGGTAGTTCTAGACACTGTAGGTGATTGATTTTGTTTAGAGGAATATGCAAAGTTCTGGCAAAGCTGAACTTCATGAATTAGTGTCTAATCCATGCCCAGGTTCTAATTTCTAAGTCTTCACCAATACAGATTCCCCAAACATTTTCTTTTGATTACTTCTTGGCAACAAAGATGATTAAGAAGAGAAGCTGATGGATATGCCTCTGGATTAAACAAGGTTCTATCTTGGTGCCTGGGAGCAGATGCAGAGGGCCAAAAATGACTTCAATTTAGGTCTCACTTGAGGGAGAGGAGGAAGAGCCATATGAAGCAGGCCATAGCTAAGAAATACACGTCACCAATGCAGAACACTTTTTGAAATGTCAAATATTTAAAAAATATTAGTTTGTTAATATCATTAAAATGGTCACCCTGCCCAAAGCAATATACACATTTGATATTAATTCCCTATCAAATTACCAACAGCATTCTTCAACGAACTGGAATAAATAGTTCAAAAATTCATATGGAAACACCAAAGACCCCTAATAGCCAAAACAATCCTGAGAGGGAAGAATAAAGTGGGGGGGATCTTGCTCCCCAACTTCAAGCTCTACTACAAAGCCACAGTAATCAAGACAACTTGGTACAGGCACGAGAACAGAGCCACAGACCAGTGGAACAGAATAGAGTCTCCAGACATTAACCCAAACATATATGGTCAATTAATATTCGATAAAGGAGCCATGGATATACAATGGGGAAATGACAGTCTCTTCAACAGCTGGTGTTGGCAAAACTGGACAGCTACATGTAAGAGAATGAAATTGGATCACTGTCTAACCCCATACACAAAAGTAAATTCGAAATGGATCAAAGACCTGAATGTAGGTCATGAAACCATAAAAATCTTCGAAAAAAACATTGGCAAAAGTCTCTTGGACATAAACACGAGCGACTTCTTCATGAACATTTCTCCCCGGGCAAGGGGAAAAAAAGCAAAAATGAACAAGTGGGACTATATCAAGTTGAAAAGCTTCTGTACAGCAAAGGACACCATCAATAGAACAAAAAGGTACCCTACTGTATGGGAGAATATATTCATAAATGACAGATCCGATAAAGGGTTGACATCCAAAATATAAAAAGAGCTCACACACCTCAACAAACAAAAAGCAAATAAGCCAATTAAAAAAGGGGCAGAGAAGCTGAACAGACAGTTCTCTAAAGAAGAAATTCAGATGGCCAACAGACACATGAAAAGATGCTCCACATTGCTAGTCATCAGAGAAATGCAAATTAAAACCACAATGAGATATCATCTCACACCAGTAAGGATGGCCACCATCCAAAAGACAAGCAACAACAAATGTTGGCAAGGTTGTGGAGAAAGGGGAACCCTCCTACACTGCTGGTGGGAATGTAAATTAGTTCAACCATTGTGGAAAGCAGTATGGAGGTTCCTCAAAAAGTTCAAAATAGACATACCATTTAACCCAGGAATTCCACTTCTACAAATTTACCCTAAGAACGCAGCAGTGCAGTTTGAAAAAGACAGATGCACCCCTATGTTTAGCACAGCAGTATTTAGAATAGTCAAGAAATGGAAGCAACCTAAATGTCCATCAGTAGATGAATGGATAAAGAAGAGGTGGTACATATATACAATGGAATATTATTCAGCCATAAGAAGAAAACAAATCCTACCATTTGTAACAACACGGATGGAGCTAGAGGGTATTATGCTCAGTGAAATAAGCCAGGCGGAGAAAGACAAGTACCAAATGATTTCACTCATATGTGTAGTATAAGAGCAAAGAAAAACTGAAGGAACAAAACAGCAACAGAATCACAGAACCTAAGAATGGACTAACAGTTACCAAAGAGAAAGGGACTGGGGAGGATGGGTGGGAAGGGAGGGATAAGGGTGGGGAAAAAGAAAGGGGGCCTTACAATTGGCATGTATAGTGTGGTGGGGGCATAGGGAGGGATGTGCAATACAAAGAAGACAAGTAGTGATTCTGCAGCATCTTACTGCACTGATGGACAGTGACTGTAATGGGGTTTGTGGGGGGACTCAGTGAAGGGGGCAGTCTAGTAAACATAATGTTCTTCATGTAATTGTAGATTAATGATAACAGAATGAATTAAAATAATAATAATAATAATAATAAAAATATTAGTTTGAATAAGTTGACAAATTATTGGCCCACATACTGATTTTCCAATATTGTATAGTAAAGAGTATACAGTGGATTTTACCAATTGAACAAAATTTAAATGAATTGACAGCCAATGGTCACAACTTCGAAGCGATTTATGGCAAATAAACGTGCCAGTGAGGTTTTGTTTCAGAGGTTCTTATTTAAAACTTGGTAAGGAGTATGACGGTATCTCCCAGTTCAGGCCTGCTTCATACTGTTTCTTCTCTCCCTCATGGGAGACCTCAACTGAAGTGGCTTTTGGCCCTCTGTCTCCGTTCCCAGACATCAAGATAGAACCTTGTTTAATCCAGAGACATCTCCATCAGCTTCCTTTTTTAATCATCTTTGTTCCCAAGGAACAATCAAAAGCAAAAGAGAAATTGAATTAAGTACAGAATATCAGCAACTGACTTCGACCCTAAGAGGGACAGATGGAAGAGGTTTCATCAGAGTATTAGGGAAGAATGTGGGTATAAAGCAGAACAGCTATTTGACGTTGCAGTGTGGAGATGCTACTGAGTCGCAAAGAGTTCAGTTATTTTTAAAAGCATAGCAAAGCACAGCTAAGGGAAATGAATCATTCACGTGAAGTGGCAGCTGCACCTGTTAAAAGTGAATTAAAGGGAGCTTAAAAAATTTATCCAATGGTAATTGGTGACTTATTCAGAGGTACTTAAAGTGTTTCATTCTGATTCCACTGAGATGAACAACCATGAGAGTCATGATATTTTATAGTCAGAATGGCTTGAATACTGACCACTCCAGAGATGCGAATCCAAGCTCTGAGTGAGATGGTGGGGGCTTTCTGACTCTGGACTAGAGAGAGGCTGTGAGGGGGAGGGGAAAACAGGCTGCTGGCCAGTAGAGACAGAAGACAAGAGGGTGAACTCATGGACTGACATTTGCTAAATAATGTGGATATATTTTAATATTTCAAATGCAGAGGCAGCAATGATGTATTCTGCTAAACATCAGTCCCCTGGGGATAATATACATGCTCAATTAACAGAGGAAATAATGGATCAGATAAAGGCTTATCAGGTATTTCACAGCTAACAAAGAGGGAAAAAAAATCTGGGTCTTGCGTGACACAGATGTGTACACTGTGTATCATGGACAGAGGACTGAAGATTGTCTGGAAGATTCATAGCCTGCGAATTTGAAAAAATGAAGTTGTCATTAACTGAACAAGTTTGCAGAGAGCAGGCTTGCAAGGACAAGATATGAGGTGACAATAAGCATTTGTTTTTTGACGTATTACATTTTGACATATGCCTATTGGACATTTGCTAATATGTCAAGTAGAAGAGTAGATGTAAGAGTCTCTAGTTAATGTGAAGAGGTCTGTTTTAAAACTAGAAATTTGAGAGTTATCTACATAAAGTCACAAGTTAAATTAGATTATCCAGGTGAAGGGATTTATAGGAAAGAGTTCCAATTGCTGAGTCCAATGGTACTCATTGGATATATGAGTATGTGAAGAGCACTCAGGAAAAATTAAGAAGTCAAAGAGGCAAGGAGAAGAAACAAGGCATGAGGTGACTTGGGAGCCATGTGCAAAAAGCATTTTCTGGAGGACTGATGGGTTCATAAACTTCAGAGAGTTGGGGCGACCTTATAATTTATCATTCAAACTTGGATGCATTGGAGAACAAAAGTGGATGCTATGAATAATTAAAACAAGACAACAGACACAAAGTAGGACTGTCCCTGGAAAAACGGGGTGTATTAGCAAACTATTTATAAAGATATATACTTAGATGCGCTGTGAATTGATCACTAAGCTCAGCAAAGTAGAGACCATTAGTAACCCTGGTAAGAATTAATTTCAGAAGTTGGTGATGCTTGGAGAATGCTCAGAAAACAGGAGGCAGGGAAACTGGGAGAATAGTGAGTAAAGACAACTCTCTTAACAAATCAAGGGAAAGAGAGTGAGAGTGCGGGTGGTGGAGAAAAAAATAATGTCCTTTTTTGGTGTCTACACACATGTATACATTTGTGTGGGGGTGCCTTTTATTTATTGGGAGCCATTATTCACCATTTCCAACTGGACATGTGTTGCAAGCATGCCAAAAAGCAATCTCTGTCGAGGGCAGGGAGCTTCCAAATGAAAAACCTTCATTGGCTTCAAATGGCTAATGAGCCATATTTTACACATGGGTGCTTTAATGTTGTAAGCCTGTGCAGTGCCATCTGGAATATTTTGTTACTTACCTCTTGAAAGAAATTTTAGTACCTTCATGATACTAAAGTTCCCAATCTCTTTAGGAGCTAAGATGTTGTTAGTCTCACATGAGCTTACCCCAATAACAGTAAAACTCAACTGCATGACTAACTGAATAAATCAGGAAAGGCTGGTCCGGCAATATCCCCCTAAATTCTAGACCTCAGACAGTATTGGACGTGTAAGGGGGGCAGCAGAGTCAAGATCTTGAATAGATTTGAATCGGTTTGAATCAATTGAATCTACTGAATAGGTTTGAATCCTGTCTCCACCATCAGGCAGCTGTATAACCTCAGGTGAGTTCCAGTCTCTTTCCAACAGTCTCTAAGCTGTAAAATAGAAATATAATTAGAAAAATACCTGACTGTACTTATTGTGAGCAATAAAGTAGTTAATACCCATAAGGTTTTTGCAAAAAAAATCTGGTAAACAATAAATGCTTAATTAGAGTGAGCTATAATAATTTAAAGGTTGGACTTTGAGTGATGAATTTTAAAAGGAACTTCAGTCTTTCTTATCAAAGAGCCAATAAGTTCTAATTTCTAGTTACAGTTAAGATTGCTTACACAGTAGCATCAATGGGACTGTTGCTCTAAGTGGTTAGAGCCCAGGTGTTGGAATCAGAGAATCCACAACAAATCCTGGCTCTAGTCGCAGTTGTGGGACTTAGAGCAAGATATCTGACTACTTTAAAATTTTAGTCTCCTCTTCAGTAATGGGATAATAGTGTAAACTTTGCAGTGTTTTGAGGGGGGGTAAGATAATGAGAAACTTCATGTGCAGGGATAGAATTATTTGGTCATAAATTATGGATTTTTATTTTCAATTCTTTTTTTTTTCCTCTCTTTACCATAACTTTTCTCTCTAACTCCTCTCTGAGAGTATATGAAGGCCTAAAATGAGAACTATCTTCAGGGTAGGTATACAACACAAAGAACAGGAGTCAGAGCTCAGCTTTCAAGCTACTGGTGACATTTTGGTAAATTTGTAGATATGAATTCTTTAAGAATTTTTTGGGAATAAAAAATGGTATTGTTTTTTCACTGCATCCCAATTTTATTTCAATTTCTACATTTGGTTTAAAATATAAATAGCAATGACTTCAAAACAGAGTTTAAACAATAGAATGCTAAGTGAGAGAAAAAAGGCCTAATGACATAACCAATTTCTGACCCAAAGATGACAATTTTGAACAGTTATAGGGAAATAAAGAATCAGAAGAGTGACCAGGGATTAGAAAATGGTGTTCTCTAGACATGACCCCACACATACACACACTCCCCAAGATAAAGGAAACCAGACAGAAGTATTATTAGGCTTTACTGTACCACAAAACAGACTTGCAGGAGATAGCCCTTTGTAGAGAAGCTTTAGTGTTATATCGAGTAGCAGAATGTCAATGCCTGAAACAGCTATCTAAGCAGGGGCGTGGGAGAACTTCCCGCATAGCCCTCCTTTAATTCTGCACCTGCAGAGGCTAGGCAGAGAGTTTGGCACCAGAATGGACAGTGAGGGAGTGAACTTGAATGTACTATACAACATTGACTGGAAAGGGCCCCTCATAGTCATAGCATCACAGATTTTTCAGAAATTGTAGAGCCCATTCTCCAAAGCCTAACTTTGAAATCAGAACAACAAATTCTCCAACTTTCATGGGAATAATAGTGCATGGAGAGTTGTGTAAGAATAAAATGTTGAAATAAGTTTAAAGAATGTAGCACAACACCAGGCATACGTTACATGTTCAAAAGTCTCAGCATTTGCTATTACTAAAGAGGGAAAAAAATTCTCTTTGTAATTTTCTCAGGTAGAAAAAAAGCAGAATGGACCTTCCATAAGGCATGACTTTGAACTTCTACTGCTGATAAATTAGTGAAACTGAATTGTATTTAAGATCAATTTCTGAAAATACACCATGAAGGGACCGGGTTGAATTTGTGTTAATATACAAGGATGAATTCTGCAGCAGGCCCCCCCAGGGGTGTGCATTATCCCTTTATCACACCTCTAATCCCACCTATATTTGGAGTTTGCCAATGAGTGTTGGTGGTTTATCCCAAAGTGTTATACTGTCATATCCAAGTTTATAAGAGTATAACACTCTTTAAATAGCTGACAGGGCTAGTCCTCTTTCTTTCTTTCATTGTCTTTTTCTCTCTTTTTTTTTTTATATGTTTTTGCCTATTTGGTATATTTTGCAGACTTTTTTTTGGTACTCTGAAGTATGTGGTCACTTTGACAAAATAAATCTAAATCATAATTTAATTGTCATGGAATAGAAATTACATTGAATTTATGTGTTCTTTGGGGACTCTAAGTCTCACTGAAGCCTAGGTAGAAGCTGTCTGTGAGACCATCCCATTTAGGGAGCAAGTGATTGATTCTTATTTTTAATAGGAGTGACTCTTAAGAATAACTTTCTAGTCATCTAGTGACATCTACATGGCCCAAGCAGAAATTCTGCCATTGGAATAGTGGGTATGACTTATCCTAGGAAGGTATTTCTTAGCAAGAGTGGACTAATATGAACAGTGTGAATATCCACCAATTGAATCATATTATACAAGAATTACATTTTTCACACACTCAACAGCATTTAGTATGTTCCCATTATGCAGGTATCAGGCCTATTGCTAGGGATTGAAGACAAAGAGAAAAATACAATTTTGTTCTCACTCTTAAGACAGAGAGCCAAACAGGGGATGTCAGAACTTAACTTTCTTTGGGCCCTAGACTCTCCGTAGAAACTAAAGGACCTGAAGAAAATATGGGGTCTCTCACTAGAAAATGTATGTATTCATATTTACCCGAGAATTCTAATACATTTCAGGGTATTTCCTGTTAAGGAAACATAAAATATATTGTGGAAATTTGGCCATACAAATACGCTTAGAGAATAATGAGGAGGAGTGCTACTTGGGAATGAATAAATGTTCTCTAGAGACGTCTTCAAAACTAAGTCTTGAAGTATAGCTAAGATCTACCCTGAGAAAGAAACATTAAAAAAAATGCCTAGTATATAGGGCCATAATGAGCAAAGACAGAATCTAACAACAGCATAGCAGGTGAGTGAAGCTGAAGAAGTATAAGGTCAATTAATTTTTTTAAAATACATCACACTGCTGACCATGTGGGATGGATTTCTAGGAAATATGATTGCAGGAAGAAAGAGCACTAGGAGGCTCTGATTGTAGTTCAGGCAAGACGTGATAAGAACCTGGGGTATGCAGGATCCTTTAACTATGTTTTAGTGAATAACTAAGTCATACAGATAGTACCTCTTTCCTTCAATGTTCTATCTTTCCTAGAAAATGTCCACCTTCAACTCTTTCTTTAATGGCTAGACATTGCAGAAGCTTTTAATGAATAGCTAAGCACTCATATTAATTGTACAAAAGCCACAGCTCAAGGCCAAACTTTGGCTATTATCCATGACTGGACGTGCAACTTGGAAAATTTGTTAATTTCAATGCTAGCATAAAATAATATACATTCTAAGTGAACCTGGCAGAAGAAAATGATAAACTTTATATTCATTATATTTAGTGGTTACAACTAGGTTTAGTAACACTTCTAATCAAGTAATAAGAACTTATACATGTTGCAACAAAGGTTTGAATTATACATTACTGATAAGCAAGGTTTATTACACTCTGAAAAGTCAGTTTCATGTATCTGCTCTATTATCTATCTGAGGAAGGAATGCAAGTTCACATTCCCATCACGCTCTATCTTTAGCTATGTTCAAGCTTATCTAAATCCCAGCAGTGAATACAACATAGACTCAAACTGCAGTTTCTGCTGCTTCACTCCTCTTATCCCCACTCATCTTTTGATGTATCCCTTTCACGGTATATTATAGTCAATGAGATTTTGTGGATTCAGAATTTGGCTTCCTAAATAGTTGATTAATGAATCCATCATACTGAGATTCCAATTTCAAATCACATTAATGAATACTAGACTTCATTTCACATAATAAATGCATGACATATTCTTGAAATTTACACATAAATTGATTTTTAAATACACAATAGTTTAATGGACTCTGAAGAAAGTTGTGGCACATCCTTTGGGGAAATGCATGATCTCTTCCTAAGTTATGTAATTCATACATTAATTTTATAGATGGATTTTCTTTTTTCAATGCAGCCACCCACAGAGGCCATTTGGTCAAGAGAACAGGATGCCATGACCCACAGATTCCCATTTACAATGTGAAGAAGATTAAAATTTGGGTCTGTTAAAATTAGGTTGCTGGAAAGACCTTACCTGTCTTATTTTTATAATAGTCTTTTGTACTTTACTCTCTTCGTAGCCTATACAATGATTCCTTTAGAACTACAAGTTATAATAGTCCCTGCATGTTAAGTAATAGTTCTACTGTAACCTACTACTATTTATTTTGTCATTTTGTAAGTTAATTGGAAAGAGCGGTTAATTGGAATACATCCAGAGACTGTGACAAGGCTAACAAGGAAATAATTTCCTACATGGAATAATTAATGGAATAAAAAGTATTTAGCTTAGAGAAGAGAAAGTTCATTAAAGACATAATCGCTCTTCCAAAATCTTAAAAGAATTGCTCTGTGGGGAAAAAGGGGTAAGCTTATTCTAACTCTTCAGGAACTAGGACTCACATGTAGGAATTATAAAAAAGAAAGATTAAAACTCCAAAAAAAAATAATGATTACATTTATTCTAAATGTGGCTAGACTGATTCTTGAAGTAGTGAGTTTGTAATCTTTCTAAGCGGTCAAAAGCTGTGTAGTCATCTTACCAGATCTCTTTTATAAGAGTGTGAATCTTTAAGCTCCCCTGATACACTCCAGCTCTAAGAGTCTGTATGTACTAGACTGTAATGATGGCCACAATACATTATAGCTCCTTTTATCAAGTCATGAAGTCTATTTTCCACTATACACCAACTCTGGGCTTGGTCATATGACTTGGTTTGGCCAATGGGATGTTAGTAAGAAGCGGCTTGGAAAGGACTTGAGCAGTAGGGGGAGCTGCTTTTGGAAACCTCTGCTGTGTGAACAACAAGGCCATGATACCCTGCTAGATGCTGATGTTACTACATGGAAGAGATGAGCCATCCCGGCTCTGCATCCCCACTGCCACATCACAACGGACCATCATCTAGCTAAACTGGCATCAGGACACAAAGGCGTGATTGAGTCCAGGGTATCACCAGCTTCTCATATAAACCCAGACATGTGTTCCAATCTACAGAATCTAGAACTAAGTAAATAGATATTCCATTAAGACACTAAAACTCATTTTCTTGTTATACTGCAACAAAACACTGATAAATATATGGTTAGCAAAGAAAGCTAATCTTGCAGGGAAATATATGATACTTGATTAAGTGGTACAGACCAAAAAACAAAAAAAGTAATTACAGGCAGAATGGAAGAGGCCATGGAGTTTTGTGGCTGATAGGGATTACTTCAAGAGTAAAGATCATAAATCAGAGCTTGAAGAAAGGGCAGAGTAAGAATAGAGGGATAATTAAGAGTTTCAAATAGGATCTAACTGAACACTGCGGCCCAGTTAGGATTCTTTGATTGCAAGGACAGAAAGTAGCTTTGGCTAAAGATAAAGGGGAATTCATTGGAAGGATATGGACTTTAGTTTAGAAAATCAAAGGAGAGGCTGAACAAACAGATCAGCAGCTACAGGACAATTATGAGGATCTAAGTGGCAGGGACAAAAGAACATTCTTTTTAGAACACCATCCATGGTATAGATAAGCTCCCACCTGTACTTTCAAAGTCTGCCTTTATATTCAAACTCTTGGGAGAAAAAAGTTCTAATGCCTAAGTCACTTATTCACTCTTGCCTAGGAAAGGAAAGACATCTCAACTGATGATGCTATGAGAGCCATGTATAAAGGTAGAGTGGCTCCAAAGGAAATTCAAGGGACTTTTACCAAAGGAAGGAGGGAGCGGTACACAAAAGCAATTAAACTGTGGTCCACTACACATGATCATTACAGGTTAATAATAGTTAAATCATAAAATTATGTATAACACATGCCCAACACCATTTTATATGTTGGAATAATATATGTTGGAGAAATGGTACTAATATCAACCTTATTTTACAGGTTATATGACTTACTCAAGGACACAGAATTATTAAGTGGCAGAACTGGAACATAATTGTAGGTTGCCTGACTCCAGAATCTACTATAATATACTTCAGTTCTATTTTGCTTGTCAAGAGTGAAAAACTTGTTCAAGAAGTGAAGTAGACCAGCAAGTCTAGAGGAAAAGGAGGTGAGAAAATAAGAGGTATAAACTCAATACACTATTCCATCAGACCACATCGCTCTATTTACAGAAAAGACTTTCCAAACCATTATTCTATGAGTCAAAAGAAAATGACATCAACAAAAAGAAAGACAAAAACCACATGATCATCTCCATAGATGCTGAAAAAGCATTTGACAAAGTTCAACATCCATTCATGATAAAAACTCTCAGCAAAATGGGAATAGAGGGCAAGTACCTCAACATAATAAAGGCCATCTATGATAAACCCATAGCCAACATTATATTGAACAGCGAGAAGCGGAAAGCATTTCCTCTGAGATCAGGAACTAGACAGGGAAGCCCACTCTCTCCACTGTTATTTAACATAGTACTGGAGGTCCTAGCCACGGCAATCAGACAAAACAAAGAAATACAAGGAATCCAGATTGGTAAAGAAGAAGTTAAACTGTCACTATTTGCAGATGACATGATACTGTACATAAAAAACCCTAAAGACTCCACCCCAAAACTACTAGAACTGATATCAGAATACAGCAAAGTTGCAGGATACAAAATCAACACACAGAAATTTGTGGCTTTCCTATATACTAACAATGAACCAACAGAAAGAGAAATCAGGAAAACAACTCCATTCACAATTGCAACAAAAAAAACAAAATACCTAGGAATAAACCTAACCAAAGAAGTGAAAGACTTATACTCTGAAAACTACAAGTCACTCTTAAGAGAAATTAAAGGGGACACTAACAGATAGACACTCATCCCATGCTCGTGGCTAGGAAGAATTAATATCTTCAAAATGGCCATCCTGCCCAAAGCAATATACAGATTTGATGCAATCCCTATGAAACTACCAGCAACATTCTTCAATGAACTGGAACAAATAGTTCAAAAATTCATATGGAAACACCAAAGACCCCGAATAGCCAAAGCAATCCTGAGAAAGAAGAATAAAGTAGGGGGGATCTCACTCCCCAACTTCAAACTCTACTATAAAGCCATAGTAATCAAGACAATTTGGTACTGGCACAAGAGCAGAGCCACAGACCAATGGAACAGACTAGAGAATCCAGACATTAACCCAGACATATATGGTCAATTAATATTTGATAAAGGAGCCATGGACATACAATGGCGAAATGACAGTCTCTTCAACAGGTGGTGCTGGCAAAACTGGACAGCTACATGTAGGAGAATGAAACTGGACCATTGTCTAACCCCATATAGAAAAGTGAACTCAAAATGGATCAAAGACCTGAATGTAAGTCATGAAACCATTAAACTCCTGGAAAAAAAAATAGGCAAAAACCTCTTGGACAAAAAAATGAGTGACCTCTTCTTGAACATATCTCCCCGGGCAAGGAAAACAACAGCAAAAATGAACAAGTGGGACTATATTAAGCTGAAGAGCTTCTGTACAGCAAAAGACAACATCAATAGAACAAAAAGGAACCCTACAGTATGGGAGAATATATTTGAAAATGACAGATCCGATAAAGGCTTGATGTCCAGAATATATAAAGAGCTCACATGCCTCAACAAACAAAAACCAAATAACCCAATTAAAAAATGGGCAGAGGAACTGAACAGACAGTTCTCCAAAAAAGAAATACAGATGGCCAACAGACACATGAAAAGATGCTCCACATCGCTAATTATCAGAGAAATGCAAATTAAAACTACAATGAGGTATCACCTCACACCAGTAAGGATGGCTGCCATCCAAAAGACAAACAACAACAAATGTTGGCGAGGCTGTGGAGAAAGGGGAACCCACCTACACTGCTGGTGGGAATGTAAGTTAGTTCAACCATTGTGGAAAGCAGTATGGAGGTACATCAAAATGCTCAAAACAGACTTACCATTTGACCCAGGAATTGTACTCCTAGGAATTTACCCTAAGAATGCAGCAACCAAGTATGAGAAAGATCAGTGCACCCCTATGTTTATCGCAGCACTATTTACAATAGCCAAGAATTGGAAGCAACCTAAATGTCCATCGATAGATGAATGTATAAAGAAGATGTGGTACATATACACAATGGAATACTACTCAGCCATAAGAAAAGGGCAAATCCAATCATTTGCAGCAACATGGATGGAGCTGGAGGGTATTACGCTCAGTGAAACAAGCCAAGCGGAGAAAGAGAAATACCAAATGATTTCACTTATCTGTGGAATATAAGAACAAAGGAAAAACTGAAGGAACAAAACAGCACCAGAATCACAGAACTCAAGAATGGACTAACAGGTACCAAAGGGAAAGGGACTGGGGAGGATGGGTGGGTAGGGAGGGATAAGGGGGGGGTAGAAGTAGGGGGGTATTAAGATTAACATACATGGGGGGGTAGGAGGAAAGGGAGGGCTGTACAACACAGAGAAGGCAAGTAGTGATTCTACAACATTTTGCTATGCTGATGGACAGTGACTGTAAAGGGGTTTATAGGGGAGACCTGGTACAGAGGAGAGCCTAGTAAACATAATATTCGTCATGTAAGTGTAGATTACTGGTACCAAAAAAAAAAAAAAAAAAAAAAAAAGGGCAGTTCCTGTGTTTTAACCTCCAATGAGTTCTACACAAGGATATAAAGGGCATATAAAAGTGTAGGCAAAGGGTCTGTTTGTGTTTATACAGAGGATCAAAGCCTAATTGGGCTACCCCGAACATGAACTAAGATACGATATGAAAGAGAACTTCCAACATCAGCACTCTCTGGAAGACGCATGCCAGAAGATGATCATCAAAAAACCCCAACAACAATCCACGCACTGCTACAGCTGTAGATGCACTCATCCCACCAGTTCCTGGACTTGCCATGGGAATGAGGAAGGAGATATCTAAGCTGGCCTGTGCATACAGTAAAACAACAAATTTGTCTAGATCTATATGGTTGGAAGTCAACCAAGAATTTGGAGAAGTGCAAATTGTCATGCTCCAAAATCTTACAACTACAGACTATTTACTGTTAAAAGAACATATGGCATGTGAACAGTCCCCAGGAATGGGTTGTTTTAATTTGTCTGATTTCTCTCAGACTGTTCAAGTTCAGTTGGACAACATCCACCATATCATAGATAAGTTTTCACAAATGCCTAAGGTGCCTAACTGGTTTTCTTGGTTTCACTGGAGATGGCTGGTAATTACAGGTATGCTTTGGTTTTGTAACTATACTCCTATTATGTTAATGTGTGTGCGCAATTTAAGTAGTAGCTTAAAACCTGTACATGCTGAAGTTACTCTACAAGAAGATATGTCAAAGAAATAATCAATCTTCCCATGTTTTCTGCCGCTTGCTACTTCTATAGCTTTTCTTCTTCCTTCCTAATTACAACCCTTAAATAGAATTCGTGCCTCATATCAAACTTACCGAGTATCATAATTCTTCCAAGTGGTAAAGATACTTCAAGACAAATGCTGGGCATAGAAGCTACAGGGCATAAATATGCAAAGAAATAAAAAGCTAACCATTTCAAACGATAAGGCTTCTCTCTCACTTACCAACTTTACATTTCCCTGTATGGCCCTGGAAGATGACTGGTTAGCCAGAGACGGGTAAGATTCCTCAAGGGAGGAACAACCTAAGACAGGCACAGTCGCAGGGAGGTCATCAGGTGAGAAATTGGGGATCAACAGAGGTGAGGCTTAGAACCTCACCCCCCCTGTTCTGAGAGAAATCTTCTGCATACGTGGATGTTTTATTGCCCTGGTCTAGCTTGGATTAACACATAGTCTACAGGCACACACCTGATCATCTACATTTGCTCTCTTACAACACCAAACTATGTTTTCTACCTTTATCTTGTATCTACCTACCACTTCAGCATTTTATTAAAAATAATAATAATAAAGAGAGAAATGTGGTATCCACATATAAATCAAGTACAAAAACCAAATGAGTATTCATATTTGAACTGACTGTTTATAGTTCATAATGCATGAGCAAAACCGAAGGTTTCTGTGATGACTGCCCTTGTACTGTTCACCATGTAAGAACTTATTCACTATGTAAGAATTTGTTCTCCATGTAAGAACTTGTTTTTTATGCCTCAGAAGATTGGAGACTGACGAAAATTAGGCTTGGGGTGGATTAATGATTGTGCATTGAGCATTGACTCCCCTATACAGAATTTTATTGTCGTTAACAACCATTTGATCAATAAATATGAGAGATACCCTCACAAAAAAAAAAAAAAAAAAAAAAAAAGAACAGACTTCCAATGGTAAAATAAATAAGTAACCGGGATGTAATGTATAGCATAAGGAATATAGTCAAGGTATTGTAACAGCTTTGTAGGGTGATAGCTATAACCTAGAATTATGTATATAGATGTTTTATCACTGTGTTGTACACTTGAAACTAATGTAATGTAATACTGTGCATCAACTACCCTTCAATAAAAAATTTAAAAAAATTTAAAAAAAAAGAAAATCAACAACCTCCATTTCACCAAATCCTAAAACACATGTAATCGGGGATATGGAATCTGTTATTTTAAGTCTCCTATCTTCTCATTAAAAATATGGGGAATTCAAGGCTTATATGTTGTCAAAATATTTCATTTCATGTTTATTCAAAGATTAGAACTCCTATAGGTGAGATTACTAAAACAATGTTATTTTATGTACCTCATCACAATATTGAATAGAGCAACATAATTGGAGCTTAGTCAAGCATGACAGGTGGTTAGCAGGTGACAGTATAATCAATTGAATACCATCCTATTTTGTGCTTGTAAATCAAAGTCATTCCATAGTGTATATGATTAATCAGTCGATATAAGCAAAGAAAATGAAACATTTAAAGAGGGAGACTTTACAATGGCAGTGATACCAACACAGCAAGTGATTGCAGTAATAATTAGAATTATCCAATCTAAGATTTATGCTACTCAATATAAGGAGTTTATATCAAATTAGATTTTTTATTGGATTGGACTCCAAAAGGGACAAATGTGCAATAGCATAGCTGATGTAAAAATTAGTTTTCCACTAACCATTAAACAGATCAATGAACTATTAACTCAGTCTTGCTAGCAATGAGCTTTCATTATAATTTGTTACCTGCATTTTGGATAATCTATGGCCAAATTCAAACATTTAAATAAAATATTTTTTCACACAGACAACATTGACATGTTTGTCATTAATTGAAAATCATAATACTATGTCAAGATGACATTGCCCTTTAATTCAAAGACTATTCCAACGTTGAGGTTTCAATATCTGAACATAATTAATATCTATATTCAGTTTAATTGAGAATGCTTTTATAGCTAAAACCCTTAGTAAAGACTCAGATGATATTTAGTAAATCCCCATACTTAAGATGAAAAACTATAAAGCCCTCTGTGGCAAAATACATTTTCAAAGTCATTTCCAAGCACTGCATATCTTTTCACCCTCCTCTGCATACATTCAACAACATGAGCAAAGTCAGCAGGAGTCTACAAAGAAAAACAGAATTTTAGGGAAATCAGGGTTGAGATGGTTTATGGATAAAGGCATTAAGTTACAATTTTACTTTTATTATAATATTACTGAAAATGTATCTATAAAAGTATATGTGGAGACTGGATAAATGCAGTCATAATGATCACTTTAATTTCTCAGTATTACTTTCTTTTATGAAAACCTTCAAGGTGGGAAGAAATATGAGGCCTTGTTAATAAAGGAGAAGACAAATAATAGGGAAAATATTCAACTAGTAGGACAGATGTCACGAAAACCACACAATCTTGTATTAGCTATAATGCTTATGAGGCAAAGTATAGCTTCTCTTCTACAACAGCAGGCCAAAGTTTCTTTCCTGATATTTAGATCTAGTCCAACAAAAGTAGAAAATGGGAGATTGAATTAGAACTTACACTTGAATTATTAGAGAAGTCTATGAAAAATTATATACAATAAACTGGATAACCTAGAAGAATAGACCAATTCCTAGAAAAGTACAATTTTCCAAGACTGACCAGGGAGACACAGAAAATCTAAACAGACCAATTACTAGTAACAAAATTGAATTGATAATCAAAAATCAAAAATTTCCCAACAAACAAAATTCCAGGAACAGATGACTTCACAGCTGAATTTCACCAAACATTTAAAGAAGAGCTAATACCCATCCTTCTCAAGGTATTCCAAAAAGGGGAGGAAATATTTCCAAACTCATTCTAGGAGGCTAATGCCATTGTAATATCAAAACCAGACAAAGAAACTATGAAAAAAGAAAATTAGAGACCAATATCCCTGATGATCATACATGCAAAAATCCTCAAAAAAAATACTAGCAAGCCAAATTAAAAAATACATCAAAAGAATCATCTATCACAAGTAGGATTTCAAAAGAATGATCCATCAAAAGTGGGATTTATTCTAGGGATGCAAGGATGGTACAGTATTCATAAAGCCATCAATGTGATACAACACATTAACCAAAAAAAAAAAAGATAAAAACCATATGCTCATCTCAATAGATGCTGAAAAAGCATTTGACAAAATTTAACATCTGTTCATGATAAAAACTCTCAACAAAATGGGTATAGAGGGAACATGCCTTAACATAGTAAAGGCCATATGATAAACCCACAGCTAATGTCATATTCATTGGCAAAAAGCAGAAAGGTTTCCTTCTAAGAACATGAAAAAGACAAGGATGTCTACTTCTCACCTAGTACTGGAAGTCATAGCCATGGCAATCAGACAAGATAAAGAGATAAAAGTCATCCAAAGTGGTAAGGAAGAAGTTAAGTTTGCAGACAACATGATACTATATATAGAAAACCCTAAGGACTTGGCCAAAAAACTATTATAAATAGTAACTGGATTCAGCCAAGTTGTGAGATACAAAATTAATACACAGAAATCCGTTGCATTCCTATATACTAACAATGAATTCGCAGAAAGAGAAATCAGGAAAACAACTCCATTTATATTCACATCAAAGGGAACAAAATACTGAGAAATAAACCTAAACAAGATTGTGAAAGAAACTATAATATACTGATAAGAGAAATTAAAGAAGACACAAATAAAAGGAAATCTATCTCATACTCGAACACAGGAAGAATATCGTCAAAATGCCCATACTGCCCAAAGCAACTTACAGATTCAATGTAATTCCTATCAAAAATCCCAGTGGCATTTTTCTTTTTTTTCTTTTGGTATCATTAGTATACAATCACATAAGCAACACTGTAGTTACTAGATTCCCTCCATTATCAAGTCCCCACTACAAACCGCATTACAGTCACTGTCCATCAGCATAGCAAGATGTTGTACAGTCACTACTTGTCTTCTCTGTGCTATACTGCCTTCCCCATGCCCACCCCTCTACACTATGTCTGCTAATTGTAATGCCTCCCTTTCCCCTTCTCCCTCCCTTCCCATCCACCCTCCCCAGTACCTTTCCCTTTGGTAACTATTAGTCTAATCTTGGATTCTGTAAGTCTGCTGCTGTTTTGTTCCTTCAGTTTTTGCTTTCTTGTTATGCTCCACAGATGAGTGAAATCATTTGGTACTTGTCTTTCTCTGCCTGGCTTATTTCACTGAGCATAATACTCTCCAGCTCCATCCATGCTGTTGCACATGGTAGGATTAGTTTTCTTCTTATGGCTGAATAATATTCCACTGTGTCTATGTACCGCCTCTTCTTTATTCATTCATCTACTGATGAACTCTTAGGTTGCTTCCATTTCTTGCCTATTGAAAATACTGCTGCAATAAACAGAGGGGGTGCATATGTCTTTTTGAAATTGCAATCCTGCATTCTTAGAGTAAATTCCTAGGAGTGGAATTCCTGAGTCAAATAGTGTTTCTATTTTTAGTAAACTGCTTTCCAAAGTATGTTTAAACTAGTTTACATTCCCACTGGTAGTGTACAAGGGTTCCCTTTCTCAGCATCCTCATAAGCATTTGTTGTTCCTAGTCTTTTCTGTGTTGGCCATCCTAACTGGTGTGAGGTGGTATCTCACTGTGGTTTTAATTTGCATTACACTGATAATTAGCAATGTGGAGTATCTTTTCATGTACCTGTTGGCCATTTGAAGTTTTTGTTTGGAGAACTGACTGTTCATATCCTCTGCCCATTTTTTAATCAGGTTGTTTGCCTTTTGGGTGTTAAGGCACACGAGCTCTTTATATACTTTGGATGTTAACCCCTTTTCGGATACGTCATTTACAAATATATTTTCCCACAATGTAGGATGCCTCTTTGTTCTGCTGATGGTGTCCTTTGCTGTACAGAAGCTTTTTAACATTATGTAGTCACATTTGTTCATTTTTTATTTTGTTTCCCTTGCCCAAGGAGACATGTTCAGGAAGAAGTTGCTCATGTTTATATTCAAGAGATTTTTTGCCTTTTTTCTTCTAAGAGTTTTATGGTTACATGACTTACATTCAGGTCTTTGATCCATTTTGAGTTTAATTTTGTGTATGGGGTTAGACAATAGTCCAGATTCATTCTCTTGCATGTAACTGTCCAGTTTTGCCAACATCAGCTGTTGAAGAGGCTGTCATTTCCACATTGTATGTCCATAACTCCTTTATCATATATTAATTGACCATATATGCTTGGGTTTATATCAGGGCTCTCTATTCAGTTCCACTGGTCTATGGGTCTGTTCTTCTGCCAGTACCAAATTGTTTTGATTACTGTGGCTTTGTAGTAGAGCTTGAAGTCAGGGAGCATAATTCCCCCTGGCTTTATTCTTCCTTCTCAGGATTGTTTTGGCTATGCATGGTCTTTTGTGGTTCCATATGAATTTTAGAACTATTTGCTTTAGTTTGCTAAAGAATGCTATTGGTATTTTGGTAGGGATTTCAGTGAATCTGTAGATTGCTTTAGGCTGATGGCCATTTTGACAATATTAATTCTTCCCACCCAGGAGCATGGGATGTGTTTCCATTTATTGGTATCTTCTTTAATTTCTCTCATGAGTGTCTTGTAGTTTTCAGGATATAGGTCCTTCACCTCCTTCTTTAGTTTTATTCCTAGGTATTTTATTCTTTTTGATGCAATTGTGAATGGAATTGTTTTTCAGATTTATTTCTACTAGTTCATCATTAGTGTATAGGAATGCAACAGATTTCTGTGTATTAATTTTGTGTCCTGCAACTTTGCTGAATTCAGATATTAGATCTAGTAGTTTTGGAGTGGATTCTTTAGGATTTTTTAAATATACAATATCATATCATCTGCAAACAGGGACAATTTAACTTTTTCCTTGCCAATCTGGATGCCTTTTATTTCTTTGTGTTGTCTGATTGCCATGGCTAGGACCTCCAGTACCATGTTGAATAAAAGAGGGGAGAATGGGCATCCTTGTTTTGTTACTGATCTTAAAGGAAAAGCTTTCAGCTTCTTGCTTTTAAGTATAATGTTGGCTGTGGGTTTGTCATAAATGGCCTTTATTTTGTTGAGGTACTTGCTTCTATACCCATTTTGTTGAGAGTTTTTATCAGGAATGGGTGTTGAATTATGTCAAATGCTTTTTCAGCATCTATGGAGATGATCATGTGGTTTTGTCCTTCTTTTTGTTGATGTGGTGGATGATGTCGATGGATTTTTGAATGTTCTACCAACCTTGCATCACTGGAATGAATCCTACTTGATCATGATGGATGATCTTTTTCATGTATTTTTGAATTTGGTTTGCTAATATTTTGTTGAGTATTTTTGCATCTATGTTCATCAGGGATATTGGTGTGTAATTTTCTTTTCTTATGGTGTCTTTGCCTAGTTTTGGTATTAGAGTGATGCTGGCCTCATAGAATGAGTTTGGAATTATTCCATCCTCTTCTACTTTTTGGAAAACTTTATGAAGGATGGGTATTAGGTCTTCACAAAATGTTTGATAAAATTCAGCAGTGAAACCATCTGGTCCAGGGATTTTGTTCTTAGGTAGTTTTTGATTACCAGTTCAATTTCCTTGCTGGTAATTGGTCTGTTCAGATTTTCTGTTTCTTCCTTGGTCAGCCTTGGAAGGCTGTATTTTTCTAGAAAGTTGTCCATTTCTTCTAGGTTTTCCTATAGCATATAATTTTTCATAGTATTCTCTCATAATTCTTTGTATTTCTGTGGTGTCCATTGTGATTTTTCTTTTCTCATTTCTGATTTGGTTTATGTGTGCAGACTCTCTTTTTTTTCTTGATAAGTCTGGCTAGGGGTTTATCTACTTTTTTTATTTTCTTGAAGAACCAGCTCCTGCTTTCATTGATTTTTTTTCTATTGTTTTATTCTTCTCGATTTTATTTATTTCTGCTCTAATCTTTATTATGCCCCTTCTTCTACTGACTTTGGGTCTCATTTGTTCTTCTTTTTCTAGTTTCATTAATTGTGAGTTTAGACTGTTCATTTGGGATTGTTGTTCTTTCCAGAGGTAGGCCTGTATTGCAATATACTTCCCATTTAGCACGGCCTTTGCTGCACCTCACAGATTTTGCAGTGCTGAATTATTGTTGTCATTTATCTCCATATTGTTTGATCTCTGTTTTCATTTGGTCATTGATCCATTGATTATTTAGGAGCATGTTATTAAGCCTCTATGTTTTTGTGGGGTTTTTCATTTCCTTTGTGTAATTTATTTCTAATTTCATACCTTTGTGTTCTGAGAAGTTGGTTGCAACAAATTCAATTTTTTAAAAATTTACTGAGGCTCTTTATGTGGCCTAGTATATGATCTATTCTTGAAAATGTTCCAAGTGCACATGAGAAGAATGTGTATCCTGCTGCTTTTGGATGGAGTGTTCTGTAGATGTCTGTTAGGTCCATCTGTTCTAATATGTTTTTCCATTTCTCTGTTCCTTACTTAATTTCTGTCTGGTTGATCTGTTCTTTGGAGTGTTGAAGTCTCCTAAAATGGATGCATTGCATTCTATTTCTCCCTTTAATTCTGTTAGTATTTGTTTCACATATGTAGGTGATCCTGTGTTGGAAGCATAGATATTTATAATGGTTATATCCTCTTGTTGGACTGACCCTTTATCATTATGTAGTGTCCTTCTTTGTCTCTTGTGACTTTCTTTGTTTCAAAGTCTAGTTTGTCTGATACAAGTACTGCAACTCCTGCTTTTTTCTATTAGTTGCATGAAATATCTTTTTCCATCCCTTTACTTTCAATCTGTGTATGTCTTTGGGTTTGAAGTGAGTCTTTTGTAGGCAGTGTACAGTTGGATCTTGTATTTTTATCCATTCAGTGAATCTATGTCTTTTGATTGGTGCATTCAGACCATTTACATTTAAGGTGATTATGGATAGGTATGTACTTATTGCCATTGCAGGCTTTAGATTTGAGGTTACGAAAGGTTCAAGGGTAATTCTCTTACTATCTAACAATCTAATTTAACTCACTTAGTATGCTATTACAAGCACACCCTAAAGGTTCTTTTGTTTTTTTCTCCTCCATTCTGTACTCTGTCTTTCCCTTGTTTGGCTTTGGAGATAGTCTGTTTGATTTTGCATCTGCTTGGTAATTAATTGTTTTACTTTGCTGTGGTTTTATTTCCCCTGGTGACAGCTATTTACAGTTAGGAATACCTAGATCTATAGCCATCCCTCCAAAATGCATTGTAGAGGTGGTTTGTGGGAGGTAAATTCTCTCAGGTTTTGCTTTTCTGAAAATTGTTTAATCCCTCCTTCAAATTTAAATGATAATCTTGTCAGTTATGTGTTCTTGGCTCAAGGCCCTTCTGCTTCATTGCATTTAATATATCATGCCATTCTCTTCTGACCTGTAAGGTTTCTATTGAGAAGTCTGATAATAGCCTGATGGATTTTCCTTTGTACGTGATCTTTTTTCTCTCTTTAGCTTATTTTAAAAGTCTGTCCTTATCCTTGATTTTAATTATTATATGTTTGTTGTTGTCTTCCTTGGGTCCCTTGTGTTGTGACATCTGTGCACCTCCATAGCCTGGGAGTACATCTCCTTCCCCAGATTGGGGAATTTTTCAGCAATTACCTCCTCGAAAGCACTTTCTATCCCTTTTTCTCTCTATTTTTCTTCTTGTACCCCTATATGTGAATATTGTTCCTTTTGGATTGGTCACACAGTTCTCTCAATATTCTTTCTTCCTAGAGATTCTTTTTTCTCTCTGTGCCTCAGCTTCTGTGTATTCCTCTTCTCTAATTTCTATTCCATTTACCGTCTCTTCTACTACACCTAATCTTCTTCTACATCCCTCCATTGTATGTTTCATTTCAGATATGGAATTTCTTAATGATTTAATCTCCATCCTAAATTCATCCCTGGGTTGTTGAATAACTTTCGGTACCTCCATGGGCATTTTTATGATTTTTATTTTCATCTCTCAGGAAGATTGGTGAGTTGAGTTTCATCTGGCTCTTTTTCGGATGTTTGTGAGATTTTTTTTGAACGAGGTTTCTTCGACATTTCATATTTGTATGTGGTGCCAGAAGCTCTAGTCTCTGGAACTGCTCAGCCCCTAATGTGATGTCGGGCATTGCAGGGGAGCCGTGCTGGTGCCTGGGTGGAAGAAAGAGCTGTTTCTTCATTCCCGCCTACAGTGCCTGTCTCCACTGTGAGAACCAGTGGGCCGAGCACACAGGTGTAAGCCTCTGTGCTTTGCATCTGTAGCTCCTACAGGCCAGGCCTCCCTCTAGCTGGCTTGATGCCAGGGCAGTGACTGCCGGTTTGCGATCCAGTGCCAGCAGCCCAGTAGGAAGGTGCAGCAGGCTGCGTATCACAATGGGGTCCTTGGAACTGAGTACCAGCCAGGGGGATGGAGAGCCTGAAGCTCCTGAAATTTTCCAACCTGCTGGGCAGAGCGTGCCCAGACGAACTTGTCCACCTATCCCTTCTCCCATGTAGCAAGCTCTGTGCAGCCCTCTCACTGCTAGGATGCTGCTCAGACTGCCTGCCTTTCCTTTGTCCCAGAGCAGATGGATATGTGGATGCCTGTCCTCCACAAATGGCTGGAATCTCAGTCTCTCCAGGTATTCCACTTGTCTTAGCTTTCCAACCCCACCAATCTCCAGAGCACAATTCAATATAAGTTTGTGCTCCCAAAGCAGATCTACAGGGCTGGGTGTTCAGTAGTCCTAGGCTTCCACCTCCTCCCCACTCTGTTTCTCTTCCTCCTTCTGGTGAGCTATGGTGGGGGAAGGGCTTGGGTCCTGCCAGATCAGGGCTTTGATACATGACCCTGTTTCGTGAGGTCTGCTCTGTTCTCCAGGTGTATGGAGTCTGGTGCAGCCTTCTTTCCTGTTGCTCTTTTAGGATTAGTTATATTAACTATATATTTGTAATGTATGTGGTTTGGGGGGAGGAGTTCTATGTCTTACCTCTTATGCCACCATGTTAAATCCTAAAATCTACCAATGGCATTTTTCAGTGAACTAGAGCAAATAATCCTAAAATTCATATGAAACCACAAAAGACCACCAATCCAAAAGCCAGAACAATCCTTAGAAAGAGGAATGAATATGAGGGTATTGTATTCTCTGATTTCAAGCTCTATTACAAAGCTGGAGTAATCAAAACAGTATGGCTCTAGCACAAGAACAGACCTATCTATCAATGGATCAGAATAAAGAGCCCAGATATAAACCCACACAAATATGGTCAATTAATATATGATGAAGGAGCCTTGAATGTACAGTGGGAAAAAGACAGTCTCTTCAATACCTGGTACTGATAAAACTGTACAACTACATACAATAAAATGAAACTAAATTACTGTCTAACTGCATACACAAAAGTAAATTCAAAATGGATTAAAGACCTAAATCTAAGACATGAAACCATAAAACTCTCAGAAATAAACATAGGCAAAAATCTCTTGAACATAAGCATGAGCGATTTTTTTCTGGACAAATCCCCTCAGGCAAGGGATACAAAAGCAAAAATGAACAAATGAGACTACATCAAAAAAGCTCTGTACAGCAAAGGACACCATCAGCAGAACAAAAAGGCAACCTATGGTATGGAGAATATATTCATAAATGATATATACCATCAGAGTTTAACATCCAAACTATATAAAGAACTCATATGACTCAACACCAAGAGAAACAAATAACCAAATTAAAAAATGGGCAGAAGACCTGAACAGATATTTTTCCAAAGAAGAAATATAGATGACCAACAGGTTTGTGAAAAGATGCTCCACATAACTAATCATCAAGGAAATGCAAATCAAAACCACAGTGAAATATCACCGTACACCAAGCAGAATGACCACTATCCACTAGACAAGAAATAACAAGTGCTGGTGAGGATGTGGATAAAAGGGAACTCTCCTACACTGTTGGTGGGAATGTAAATTGGTGCAGCCATGGTGGAAAACAGTATGGAGATTCCTCAAAATACTAAAAATGGAAATACCATACAACCCAATAATTCCACTTCTAGGAATTTACCTGAAGGAACAAAACCTAATTTAAAAAGATATATGAACCCCCATATGTATTGCTGCATTATTTACGATAGCCAAGATATGGAAGCAACCAAAGTGTCCATCATATCCATTGCATACAAGGGAAATACAGTAAGAATGGTGGCTGAATTCTCACCAGAACAATAGAAGCTAAAGGACAATAGAATAGCTTCTTTAAAAGAACTGGATGTGGAGAGGATTGTGGTCAAACTAGAATTCAATATCCAGCAAAAATATTTTTTAATAAAAGAAAAGAAATGAAATATTTCACATAAATAGAACCTTGGATAATCTATCACCAGCCAAGGTGAACTACATAAGATATGGTAAAGCAAGTGTCTCAAGCTGAAGAGAAATAAAATTGAAAGAATATGGTTCTACAAGGAGGAATAATATAACTGGAAATGAAAAATACATAGTTAAGTATAGTACACTACTCTTTCTTCTTAAAGTTTTTAAAAGAAACTGACTCCTTAAAGCAAAAATTAAGAGTAAAATATAAATATAGAATATAATAATAATATTCTATTATTCTATATTTTATATTATTCTATTATTGGAAGAAGGTTGTAAAAGGAATTACATCTATAGATGGAAGAAGGTTGTAAAAGGAATTACACTGTTTTAAAATTTTTCCATAGTTAAAGATAGACTGGGTAAATTAAGAATGCATGTTGTAACCACAAAAGCACCAATAACTGGCAAAGAAGCATAGGTTAAAATGCTAATAAATCAGGTATAATTAAGTAGCTGGAAAAAATTAACATGAAAGAATGCAGGAAAGGAGATCAAAGAAATGAAGAGGGAGAGGGACAAATAGAAAACAAGTAGCAAGTTGGTGTATTAAACCCAAATACACAACAATTTTATTAAATATAAACAGGGTATTTACAAAAATTAAAAAGGAAATATTTTATGAATGAGTTGAAGAAAATACCCAACTATATGCTGGGTATGAGATGTACTTTTCATATCAAAGCATAATAATAGGTTTTGAAACAAGAGGACAGGGAAATATATTCCATGCAAACACTGAATATTATGAGAGAGTGATATTTCACAATGCTGAAGTCGAAAAAATTCATCAAGAAGACAATTTTAAATGTTTACTCATTTAATAAATGCTTGTGTGATTTGACTTAGATGAAGTTCAAGAACAATTCACCTACATTTATAATACAAATGAGACAAAGGAACTTTCTGTGGTGATAGAAAAAAGGTTCTACATATTGTGTTGGTGGTTGCAGTTAATAATAAATGTTCATTTTATTATATTTAAATTATATCCCAATTTAAAGCATAACATGCTTAACCACTGCATTGTGTAATCTGCCTTTAAAGACTGTGGTAACACAGTGAACAGTTCAGTTCTGTAATATGACTAACAGACCTACTGTTCCCTTCCTCTGGGAAGTATATGAACCATTTTGAAGAAAGTTTTTTTTTTTTTCAATCCATTGTGAGAAAATCTAAATTCCAGTAACTATCACAAAGGAGAAAGAGACAGAAACAGACTCTCAATACTATTACATAGGAATTGATTTGGACTTTGATACCTTCTCTCCTGGCTAATTTTTTTCATCTTTTTGATTTGACACGTTTTTCTGCTATATTGTTTTAGCAATAAAATGCTTCAAGTATTATTAAAATGTCCAACTGGTGGGTGGGAAAAATCCCATTCTTTCTAAAAGAGTTAACAATCCAGGCCATGAACCCTTTAAAGGATTAAGTTAGGAGTGGTCTAGATTCTGGATGGAGCCAACCGTAGAAGTGGGAGAAATAGTGAAAAGGGAAAGAGAATCTATGGGCTCTACAGAAGTCAGAGGAATCACACACAACACACTTTAGATCATGCTGCTTCTCTGCTCAAAACCCCACAGGCCAGATGGGATTAAAGATGGTGGCATGGGAGGAGAGACAGAGGCTTCCTCCTAAAACTGGATACAATTAGAAAATTTAATTGGTGCAACTAATCCTGAGAGAGCAACAGGAAAGAGGATGGTGTCAGACTGCACACACCTGGAGAAAAGAGCAGAACTCACTGAACGGGGTAATGTACCAGAGCTGTGGCTCCCAGGACATGAGCCCATCCCCAACCCAGCTCACCAGCAGGAGGAAGAGAAACGGAAAAGGGAGGGAATGGAAGGCTTGGGACTGCTGAATACCTAGCTCCGGAGATCTGCGCTGGGAGCACAAACCTCCATTTCATGGTGCTTTCATGAGACTCGCATGATTATCAGGGTGGAAAGTTAATATAGGCAGAGTTCCTGGGGAGACTGGGATTCCGGCTGCTTGTGGAAGTAGGGATCCATATCCAGGTGCTCTGGGACAGAAGCATGCCAGTGTGACCAGCCCAGTGGGTCAGGAAGTGGAGACAGGTACAGCAGCCGGGAGGAGGGGAACAGCTCTTTCCTAGCCCCAGGCACCAGTACCTCTCCCCTGCGACCCCCGACATTGCTTCAGGGGCTCAGCAGCTCCAGAATAGAGCTTCTGGACACTAGAGGGCACCATATACAAACATGAAACGCCAAAGGAACCTTGTCCAGAGTAAAATTATTAATACAACTCCAGAGAAAGGTTTAAATGATATGGACCTCGTGACTCTTCCTGAAAGGGAGTTCAAAATAAAAATTATCAACATTCTAATGGAGGTACGGAAAGACATCCAAGAACTCAGGAATGAATTCAGGTCAGAGACCAATCGTTGAAGAGCACGATGGAGGGTATTAAAAGCAGGTTGGATACGGTGGAGGAGACAATAAATGAAATAGAAACTAGAGAAGAGGAATACAAAGAAGCTGAGGCACAGAGAGAGAAAACGATCTCTAAGAATGAAAGAATATTGAGAGAACTGTGTGACCAATCCAAGCAGAACAATATTCGCATTATAGGGATACCAGAAGAAGAAGACAGAGAGAAAGGGATAGAAAGTGTCTTTGAGGAGGTAGTTGCTGAAAACTTCCCCAATCTGGGAAAGGAGATAGTCTCTCAGGCCATGGAGATCCACAGATCCCCCAACACAAGGGACCCAAGGAAGACAATACCAAGACACATAGTAATTAAAATGGGAAAGATCAAGGATAAGGACAGACTGTTAAAAGCAGCCAGAGGCAGAAACAATATCACATAGAAAGGAAAGCCAATCAGAAAGGAAAGGCTAACATCAGACTTCTCAGCAGAAACCTAACAGGCCAGAAGGGAGTGGCATGATGTATTTAATGCCATGAAGCAGAAGGGCCTGGAACCAAGATTACTTTATCCGGTGAGATTATCATTTAAATTTGAAGGAGGGATTAAACAATTTCCAGATAAGCAAAAGCTGAGAGAGTTTACCTCTCACAAACCATCTCTGCAGTCTATTTTGGAGGGACTTCTATACATGGAAGTGTTTCTAGGGTTGGATAGCTGTCACCAGAGGTGGTAAAATCACGGTAGGGAGGGTGAAGCAGCTGACTGTGAGGCAAATGCAAAATTAAATTGACTATCCTCATAGTCAATCAACGGATAGACAAAAAGTACAGAATTTGATACCTAATATATAAAGAATGAAGGAAGAAGAAAAAGGAGGAGAAATGGAAAAGAACCTTTAGATTGTGTTTGTAACAGCATACTAAGTGAGTTAAGTTAGACTCTTAGATAGTAAGGAAAGTAACCTGGAACCTTTGTTAATCATGAATCTAAAGCCTGAAATGGCACTAAGTACATACCTATCGATAATCACCCTAAATGTAAATGGACTGAATGCACCAATCAAAAGACATAGAGTCACTGAATGGATAAAAAAACAAGACTCATCTATATGCTGCTTACAGGAGACTCACCTCAAACCCAAAGACATAGACAGATTAAAAGTCAAGGGATGGAAAAATATATTTCAGGCAAACAATAGGGAGGAAAAAGCAGGAGTTGCAGTACTAGTATCAGACAAAATAGACTTCAAAACAAAGAAAGTAACAAGAGATAAAGAAGGACGTTACATAATGATAAAGGGCTCAGTCCAACAAGAGGATATAACCATTATAAATATATATGCACCCAACACAGGAGCCCCAGCATATGTGAAACAAATACTAACAGAACTAAAGGAGGAAATAGACTGCAATGCATTCATTCTAGGAGACTTCAACACACCATTCACTCCAAAGGACAGATCCACCAGACAGAAAATAAGTAAGGACACAGAGGCACTGAACAACACACTAGAACAGATGGACCTAATAGACATCTATAGAACTCTTCACCCAAAAGCAACAGGATACACATTCTCCTCAAGTGCACATGGAACATTCTCCAGAATAGACCACATACTAGGCCACAAAAAGAGCCTCAGTAAATTCCAAAAGATTGAAATCCTACCAACCAACTTTTAAGACCACAAAGGTATAAAACTAGAAATAAATTGTAACAAGAAAGCAAAAAGGCTCACAAACACATGGAGGCTTAACAACACACTTATAAATAGTCAATGGATCAACAACAAAATTAAAATGGAGATCCAGCAATATGTGGACATGAATGACAACAACAACACTAAGCCCCAACTTCTGTGGGACACAGCAAAAGCAGTCTTAAGAGGAAAGTATATAGCAATCCAGGCATATTTAAAAAAGGAAGAACAATCCCAAATGAATGGTCTAATGTCACAATTATCGAAATTGGAAAAAGAAGAACAGATGAGGCCTAAGGTCAGCAGAAGGAGGGACATAATAAAGATCAGAGAAGAAATAAATAAAATTGAGAAGAATAAAACAATAGCAAAAATCAATGAAACCAAGAGCTGGTTCTTCAAGAAAATAAACAAAATAGATAAGCCTCTAGCCAGACTTATTAAGAAGAAAAGAGAGTCAACACTAATCAACAGTATCAGAAACGAGAAAGGAAAAATCACGACGGACCACACAGAAATACAAAGAATTATTAGAGACTACTATCAAAACCTATATGCTAACAAGCTGGGAAACCTAGGAGAAATGGACAACTTCCTAGAAAAATACAACCTTCCAAGATTGACCCAGAAAGAAACAGAAAATCTAAACAGACCAATTACCAGCAAAGAAATTGAAGCAGTAATCAAAAAACTACCAAAGAACAAAACCACCAGGCCAGATGGATTTACCTCGGAATTTTATCAGACATACACAGAAGACATTAAACCCATTCTCCTTAAAGTGTTCCAAAAAATAGAGGAGGTGGGGATACTCCCAAACTCATTCTATGAAGTTAACATCACCCTAATACCAAAACCAGGCAAAGACCCCACCAAAAAAGAAAACTACAGACCAATATCCCTGATGAACGTAGATGCAAAAATACTCAACAAAATATTAGCAAACCGAATTCAAAAATACATCAAAAGGATCATACACCATGACCAAGTGGGATTCATCCCAGGGATGCAAGGACGGTACAACATTCAAAAATCCATTAACATCATCCACCACATCAACAAAAAGAAAGACAAAAACCACATGATCATCTCCATAGATGCTGAAAAAGCATTCGACAAAATTCAACATCCATTCATGATAAAAACTCTCAGCAAAATGGGTATAGAGGGCAAGTACCTCAACATAATAAAGGCCATCTATGATAAACCCACAGCCAACATCATACTGAACAGCGAGAAGTTGAAAGCTTTTCCTCTGAGATCGGGAACAAGAAAGGGATGCCCACTCTCCCCACTGTTATTCAACATAGTACTGGAGGTCCTAGCCACGGCAATTACACAAAACAAAGAAATACAAGGAATCCAAATTGATAAAGAAGAAGTTAAACTGTCACTATTTGCAGATGACATGATATTGTACATAAAATACCCTAAAGACTCCACTCCAAAACTATTGGAACTGATATCGGAATTCAGCGAAGTTGCAGGATACAAAATTAACACACAGAAATCTGTGTCTTTCCTATACACTAACAATGAACCAATAGAAAGAGACATCAGGAAAACAATTCCATTCACAATTGCATCAAAAAGAGTAAAATACCTAGGAATAAACCTAACCAAAGAAGTGAAAGACCTATACTCTGAAAACTATAAGATACTCTTAAGAGAAACTAGAGGACACTAACAAATGGAAACTCATCCCATGCTCTTGGCTAGAAAGAATTAATATCGTCAAAATGGCCATCCTGCCCAAAGCAATGTACAGATTCGATGCAATCCCTATCAAATTACCAACAACATTCTTCAACGAACTGGAACAAATAGTTCAAAAATTCATATGGAAACACCAAAGACCCCGAATAGCCAAAGCAATCCTGAGAAAGAAGAATAAAGTGGGGGGGATCTCACTCCCCAACTTCAAGCTCTACTACAAAGCCACAGTAATCAAGGCAATTTGGTACTGGCACAAGAACAGAGCCACAGACCAGTGGAAAAGATTAGAGACTCCAGACATCAACCCAAACATATATGGCCAATTAATATATGATAAAGGAGCCATGGACATACAATGGGGAAATGACAGTCTCTTCAAGAGATGGTGCTGGCAAAACTGGACAGCTACATGTAGGAGAATGAAACTGGATCATTGTCTAACCCCATACACAAAAGTAAATTCAAAATGGATCAAAGACCTGAATGTAAGTCATGAAACCATAAAACTCTTAGAAAAAAATATAGGCAAAAATATCTTGGACATAAACATGAGCGACTTCTTCATGAACATATTTCCCCGTGCAAGGAAAACAGAAGCAAAAATGAACAAGTGGGACTATATCAAGCTGAAAACTTCTGTACAGCAAAGGACACCATTAATAGAACAAAAAGGTACCCTATAGTATGGGAGAATATATTGGTAAATGACAGATCTGATAAAGGCTTCCAGATCTGATAAAAGACATCCAAAATATATAAAGAGCTCACACACCTCAACAAACAAAAAGCAAATTATCCAATTAAAAAATGGGCAGAGGAGCTGAACAGACAGTTCTCCAAAGAAGAAATTCAGATGGCCAACAGAGACATGAAAAGATGCTCCACATAGCTAGTTATCAGAGAAATGCAAATTAAAACCACAATGAGATATCATCTCACACCAGTAGTAAGGATGGCTACCTTCCAAAAGACAAACAACAACAAATGTTGGCGAGATTGTGGAGAAAGGGGAACCCTCCTACACTGCTGGTGGGAATGTAAATTAGTTCAACCATTGTGGAAAGCAGTATGGAGGTTCCTCAAAATGTTCAAAATAGACTTACCATTTGACCCAGGAATTTCACTTCTAGGAATTTACCTTAAGAATGCAGCACTCCAGTTTGAGAAAGACAGATGCACCCCTGTTTATCGCAGCACTATTTACAATAGCCAAGAATTGGAAGCAACCTAAGCATCTATCAGCAGATGAATGGATAAAGGAGATATGGTACATATACACAATGGAATATTATTCAGCCATAAGAAGAAAACAAATCCTACAATTTGCAACAACATGGATGGAGCTAGAGGGTATTATGCTCAGTGAAATAAGGCAAGTGGAGAAAGACAAGTACCAAATGATTTCACTCATATGTGGAGTATAAGAACAAAGGAAAAACTGAAGGAACAAATCAGCAGGAGAATCACAGAACCCAAGAATGGACTAACAGTTACCAAAGGGGAAGAGACTGGAGAGAATGGGAGGGTAGGGAGAGATAAGCGTGCGGAAGAAGAAAGGGAGTATTATGATTAGCATGTATAATGTGTGGGGTGTGGGCCATGGGGAGGGCTGTGCAACACAGAGAAGACAAGTAGTGATTCTACAACATCTTCCTATGCTGATGGACAGTGACTGTAATGGGGTTTGTGGGGGGGACTTGGGGTAGGGGAGAACCTAGTAAACATAATGTTCTTCATGTAATTGTAGATTAATGATAACAAAATTAAAAAAAAATACCCCACAGGTTCTCATTTCTCTCAGTGTAATGTCAACGTCCTTACGTGACTCAGCCCCTCTAGTCTCTCTGACCTTGAGCTTAGTCTGCTCTACCCTTGGCCACCCAGGCAGCCACCCTGGCCTCCTCAATGTTCCAGGTTATTTTCTCTCTCTAGACTTTTCTGTGGATATCCTCGGTTTCTTTATTCACCTGCAGAACTTCCTTCTCAAATATCTTTAACAAGTCCTACCTATCACCACATCTGAAAAGGCCCTAACTCTCCAGTCATGAGTTTCCTCTTTTCCTGGACCATTATTTTGGTTATTACTGATGCCATTGTTTACAAAATACAATTTTCTAAAACACACATTTTAAATTTATTTGTTGTGTTGTTTATTGCCTGTTTTTCTTCACTGAAAGGTAAGATGAAGGTCAGCTGGAATGTTTTTATATCTTCTGTTCACTGATGTATCCGGAGCCCCTAGAAAATTGCATAGGAATGAATATCAGAAGCTTCCCCAACCAAACATTTAGGAGAGTTTCCCTTTCTGCAATTAGCATGACTGCATATAGCATTTGCACTGTTTCATATTTATACGTATTAAATGTTCACAGCTTCTATTTTATTCAAATTCTCTGTATACTTTGATGCTTCAGGAAACAGTTTTGGAGCTACTATAAGTCTAGTAAGAATGTATTTACTTTCTGTTGGATATCTTATGATAAAAAAATCTTTGGAATCAAACATGGGATTAAATCCAGTTCTGTCCTTTACATGAGCATG
Organism: Manis pentadactyla; assembly: GCF_030020395.1. Classification (NCBI taxonomy): domain Eukaryota; kingdom Metazoa; phylum Chordata; class Mammalia; order Pholidota; family Manidae; genus Manis; species Manis pentadactyla. The sequence continues at coordinate 120,169,926 of NC_080026.1, read as the reverse complement.
TTACTTAACTCTTTGAATCTCTAGTTGGTTAATCTTGGTTTGATGGTGATGATGACATCTATCATTTTATTGTAAAGATAAAATAATGGGCTATGATCATACCTAAAACAAAAGTCAATCCATAATATTACCAATCATAATGAAAATTTATTGACTACTTACCATATTCCAAATACATAATATCTTGCATGTATTATCTCTTTTATTCTACAGAACAATCTGATGAGATGGGAATTATTATCCATACTTTATATGTGAGAAGAAAAAAGACCGTAGGGGGATAAATGAATTACCCAAAGTCACAGGATTAGGAAGCAGCGTTAGGAGATTTTATCTCAAGTATTTCTCTGTGAAGGGGTAGAAGACATGACGCAAGTTATATACTGTGCTCTGTACCCCACACATGATTATGCTCATTCCTTTTCCTATTTCCCTCATATTCCACAAAGATCTACACTGTCCTGAATTCCAACACAGATTAAATAAAACATTTTGTCTCTACCCTTTAGTTTTTATTTATTTATTTTTTAAGATGCTCAGTGTTCTTTATTTCTCTTTTTCCTTTGTTATCTTTCCTAAACCACTGGGAGCTTCTGGTTTCTGAATTCATTATACACAATTATCTAAAATCAGGAAACAAAACCTTTCAAAAACTATGTTTGGGATTGCTGTGGTTATACCAGCAACTGCAGATGCAGGTTGGCATGAAATCTGAGCAAAGGAGGATAAAAAGGGGACCAAAAGAATATTTCAGGATGTGAAGCAAAGGAATAGACAGAGGAAAGAGCCTCTGAAATGTAGAAGCATTCTCCTTTCTCCTGCTTGTGTGTGCAAGGAAAACACTGAATAGTAATTGTTGGAGAAAAAATCTCCACATAAAACTTGAAAACACTGCACAGTTGCTCCATCTCTGCAGAATGAAGACATCAAAAAGACTAAAACAAAACAACACAGAGAAGCTTCCCTGTATATAATGCAAGCACAGACTTTTTCAAAGGGTTGTCTAAATACTTTGAAGCTACACATAGCAAAGAAATAATGAAGTTCTTCACGCACAGCCAGTACTTGGCTAAAACCAAAACAAAGAGGAAAAATAAGGGCAACGAAAAGCTTTTGTCTTAATTAGAAGAGTGGCACAAATTACAAAGTTTACTAAGTTCCTACTAGATAGCAGACACTATTTAACAAATGCTGTGTATATGAATATGCACACCCACATATGTCCTATATGTAGTGTGTATGTATATATATAATATATACCTACATTATTTCTAAATCTTAATTACTACGCTGTCCTTTAAAAAAAAAAATTCCTTCCAGTTCTTGTTAAGATTACTATCTTAGCCTTTACAGCAGCAGTCGGACTTGGCTTACTAGAAAAAGAATGTTCCAGCCTGTTTTCAGCAATTTGCTGTTCATGGCCACATAATGTTTAGTCATGGCCTATTAAATATACATCACATTCTTCTGTGCCATAAATGGGAATCCATTTAAATAAGCAATTTGGTTTTATCGTTATTTAATGTTCTCCCTAAGTCCCCTCCACCCATCCCTTTCTCTAAAGCAATAAGGCAAATACATTAGTTGGCTTTAGAGCATATGAAAATATTTAAGTTATTAAGAGAACTTACCTATAGGGAACAGATACACAGTTTCTGTTGTGAAATTTCCTCCCCTGTTGACCCAGTCTCTTCCTAGAAAGTGCTGGAGCACCATATTTGTCTTAGGACTTGCATTTGTAGGGAGAATGCAAAGATCTGTGGCCTATATGTACAGTGACCATAAAATGTACCATTCATCTAGAAAGTTTTAGAAAATGAACCAGACAGAACAACTGAACAGGAAGTGTACATTGAAGACGATTCTTGACACAGCTTACATAGTTACGTTTTGCTTAATTTCATATAAAGTGTGAACTTTCTCAGACATATTGTAAAATTTTTAGACTTCTGACAAACCGAAGGCTAATCTTCTGGCAACCAGAGACTAATCTTGCCACTGTCAATTACTTATTTGCTGCTCAGCAATGCACTAGATTCTTCAAAAGGAAAGGCTGTTTTCCTCAAAATGGAAGAAAAATTAATGCTGGGTGTTTGGGACCAATTTGATAGGAATATAACATATCTTTGCAATTTAAAACCACCTCCCTTCATAAGTGAGAATAATCAGTAAGATTATATTCTCTACTAAAATGTGGTCTGAACTGCCAGGTTTTGCAAAATCTTCAAAATCTGTAAGTCAACAATACCTCCATTTTTCTACAAAATCGCCCTCCATTAGCTTTATGCTCTTTTCCTTTAAATATTTTATATATTACTAGCCACCCAAAAATAAGGCCTTTGTATATTTCCATTATTTGTATTTGTATTTCTGAAAATCTGGATTTGACATTGTATACCAATCTCAATTTTTATCTAAAATGGAGAAAAATCACTTAAGTCTGTGTCTGTAAGTCAAATGAACTCCTTAAGGACAAGATGACACATTTATTGGTAATTTACCAGTATGGGCACTAAAAATGTATCATTATGAGTATTAAGAAGTATCAATGTATATAACTGAATAAACTACATATTGAAAATTAATTGTAGAAAAAATGAGAGGACTCTATAATAATTATTTTCAGCAATGGTATCATGTAGTCAATCCACACCCAGAATCCTCTTATCCCCATTCCAGCATCTCCCAAGTTCTTTTTATCAGGGCAAAAAGAAATCCATATTTGAAATGCCTAAATTGTAGCATGTTGCTTACGAGCTCAACAGTATTGACCCATGACATCTTCTGAGGCCCAGGTAGGTGGATCAATTCATTTTATAGAAACCCGTGAACAGCTGTTGGCAATAATTTCTAATGGCTTCATTTAATTCTGACACATGATGCCCTGACCCCATCATCTGAGCCCATCTGTGCAAATGGCAGGGAGCCCTCAAGCATGGTCACAAGCTACAGGCCGTGAGCAGTCTGGCACAGATAGAGGGTGGGTGGAGGGGAGCTGGCAGGACACGGCTGATCCCAAGAAGGTATTCACAGCAGCAGCTCGATCACCTCTCACAACCGCCCTTCTCTGTTTCACTCATGGTCATTGACAGACTGGGACAAGTAAGATCATGTAAAATGAAACCTAGTGAAGGCCATGCAATTGAAGAAACTAAAAGTGGACTAAAGATAGAATAGCTTGAAGGAAAAAAAAGAATGCATTTTAAAAGAGAATTCTCATGGCTCTAGAGTGTTAGAGCTAAGTAATTCAGAGTAAAATGTTCTACAGTAATTCTATAGCAACAAAACTGAGGTCCAGGGAGAAGTGATTATTATAAAATGCATTAAATCCTCTATCTCTTTACTTTTACTATATGGTGATTTCAAGGAAGACGTGGAGTATCTGTTTTGTTCTAGGAAGTATCCCCAGCACTGAAAACAATGCCTGAAATGTAATAGTCATTTATTAAACGTGTGTGAATATACCTTAAAGGTTTCTGTTGTTGAAGTTAGTGTAACATAGTTTCAAGAGCTTAAAATCAGCCAAATATTCAATTCTGAACTGGTCACTACCTACTAGACAAGCAACCCTGGGCTAGTCAGGGTTTTCATTGGACAGAATAGTGGCAGAGCTCTGGGTGTACATCAATCCACATTTTGTCATGTCCTTCGAAGAAAAATGAGAGGAAGGAAGAAGGAAGGGAAGAAAGGGTGGGAAAAAGAAAGTTGAAGGCAGAAAAACAGGAATAGTGAATTGAAAAGAGAAGAGAAGGAAGAGGATGAGGGAAAGGAGAGGACTGTGGGTGCCCAATGTCAATAGCTATTAAATAAATGCAGATTAAAGCCATAATGAGATACCACTTTACACCCAGTAAGATGGCTATTATTAAAACAAAACAAAACAAAAACAGAAAACATTAAGTATTGGTGAGGATGTGGAGAAATTAGGAATTTTGTGTGCTACTGGTGAGAATGTAAATGGTATAGTCACTGTGGAAAACACTTTGGCGATTCCTCAAGAAGTTAAACAGAGAATTACCATATGATCCAATATTTCCACTTCTAGGGACATGCACAAAAAAACTGACAGCAGAGACTCAACCAAATACTTGTATACCAGTGTTCTTGGCAGCATTATTCACAATAGCCAAAATATGGGAACAATCCAAATGTTCATTAACAGATAAAGAGATAAAATATGGTATATACATACAATGCAATATTATTCAACCTTAAAATTAATTAAATTCTTATGCCTGTGACAACATAAATGAACTTTGAAAACATTATGCTAAGTGACATAAGTCAGACACAAAACATTGTGGATATACCTACTGCCACTGAATTCTTAAATTGGTTAAAATGGTCATTTTTGTGTTATTTGTATTTTACCACAGTAACGGAAGGAAGGAAGCTAATATAGAAGACTATGGAAAATATTGAAGTTGTTTTTTCCTCCAATATAATGGGCAGTGCTTTGTTGCCTACTGGTCTCCATTCCACACTTTTCTATCTCATTTTCCACTGGGTGGTGGTTAAAGGGAAATGAGAATAATTTGATCTACTTTCCTACAATATTAGTTTAAGAGATTTGTAATGCAAGACTATGATAATCGGATCATTGAATTACCCTGGCATAATTTTCTTTTTCTAATTATGTTAAAATTCAGAACTTTCTGTTAGTAGTTATAAGGAGTGGATTGCTACTGCTCACAGGTGTAAGTGAGGAGGAACACATTTTGGTTTCCTGTGTCAGACACATTGCAGTCACAAGGGAAGCATCCTAAGAATGCACCCAGCCCATGGAAAAGGGTATATACCTCAGGGGAGAAAATATTTCAGAAAAAAGCAGCTGGCATTCTGAATGCATAAAATCTGAATCCCATCCTACCTCTGACCATGTTTAAACAATTATGAGATGGTTTCCTATTATCCAAAATAATTCTGTTAAAAAACCATAACCATCCAATAAGGCTTTCCTTAGACTTGTTTTCCTCATTCACAAAATAAAAATGTTTGAACAAAAAATCAGATTTTCACAAAGATATCCCCTAACACTGTAAGTCTATGATTCCATGAACCATCATAGAAGACCTGAATTATCTTTCTTTTTTTTGGCATCAGGAAACTCTAACATCCCTACATAAAGAGACAAAGTAATTTATAACATGGGATTGGCTAGTCATAGAACTGCTAAATAGCAACTCCATGATTATGTGCTGAACATTATTATTATAAGTTTAATTATATCAATTTCAAATAAAATTTTTTATTTTCTTATTTAACCAAGGGACCAACCTAGATTGATCTCCTAGATTGTTGTCCCAACAAACCAATTTACTTGACAAACAATAGAAAGTTCCTGACTTTTTTGGAAATGCTAATTAAAATGGTTCCTGGATGATCTCTCTAAATGTATACAATATTAGAATAAAATGACCCAGCTGCCTTAATAATAAAGGAATAGAATAAAAGAACAAAATTGGCCTAAAGCTTCCTTCTTTTGTGAGCTTCCATCTCTTTTTTAACTTCTAATCAATATGTGATATTTCCCAATTTACAATGCATGAAAGATAACACTAAAGTCATACATACATGCATACTGCATGAATACATACACACATCCATCCACATATTGCATATATATGTAAAATAAATCTCCTCCCTTTCAAATCTACTCTGAGGAGTAGAGTTTCCAAGCAAGAGCTTAGATGGAAGAAAAGGCGAGATGGTCCATTTGAAGGATCCTTCAGAGACACAAAATTTCACATCCCCAAGGGAAGGTAGATCCTCCTTTATGTAAGAATGTATCCCCAAATGTAAGCATCCCTATTCTCCTACCATGATAAAAAAAAGTCCTTATACATATATAAAACAGGCATTTTTCCACTGAAGTCCACGTCAAAAGCATAGGAGGGTTCTACCTATTCAAAAAATAGTTTCCTAAATGCCAACTGCTGTACAAAACGTCCAGGAAAGGATACAAATTTCCATACACCAGTAAGATGAAACCTTTAAAATATAAACAGATCCCTATGGGAAGTGGAGTACCATATCATTACTGAAATTCATTTTAGAAAAATACTTAAGAGCCAGAATATTTCCTGAAAATCTGTGACAATTGTGGGAATTCAGCAAAAGAGAGCATTGTATGGAACCAAAAATATCACCTTTGCCATCAGCTAACCCTAAATGAAGATCTTACTTTAGCTTCCTTTGAGCTTGAGAACTGGGAAGCCATTTAATTTTTCTGAACCCTGAAGGGTTGCTGTCAAAATTGGATAAAATTTCAAACATCTGGCAGAGTCTCTGACATTCAGTAGTCAATGAGCATCAGGATTTGAGAACCTGAAGAGAAGAAAGGAGGTAAAGCTGAAGATGGAAGAGCACAGAGGATCAGAGAGGCTGGGGATATGCAGAGAGAAGGACAGACACACCCAGTAGTAAGCTCTGGTGTGTTCTGATTATTGTTGTTAAGCCAGCATGAGAGCTCACAGTGAGCCTGCAAGATCTTGCCAACCCTGCATTATCTCACTTATTCAGTTTCACTGGGCACACTATGACAATGACCTTCATTTTAAGTTTTCATTGGTTGCCAATATTGGGGACTTGTGGTGGTGGACTGTGGGTAAAATTGTGGTATTTCCAGAATATCTCGCCTGGCTTTAGTACATCTGCATATCAATAGGAGTTCAGAGGTGGAAAGAAGCATGGCTTTAGTGCATTTGCATCATTCCTCAGGGATGGAGAGAAGTTCATCTCCTTATCAGTGGGTAATTACCTGGGCAACCGAGGGCTTATTTGTACCTGAGAGGTGAGGGGGAGGGCCGGTTTTGCTGCTGCTGGAGCAGGAGAGAGAGATGGGCCGGACTGCAGTTTTGTAAGCAATAAACGGGTTTTAAACTTTATTTCTCCCTTTGACTGATTTCGATTTTTAGAGGTATTTTGCCCTGGGATTTCCTCTCCCCCGACTTACATGGACCCTGCCAGATGTTGTTAGAGCAAAATGTCATTTACTGACAGCAGTAAACCCATGAGTTTCCATTGCTAAAACAGGAAGAAGTATAAGAATCAATTTTCCATAAAATAGAAAATAAGTTATTATCTAAGAGTTGATCAGAATGTGTTTTAGGAGACTGCCAATGGCTACACAGAAAGTGGAGAGCATACAGGATTATCAAAGTAATTCAAAAGCAGGTAGATAATCTCAAGGTCCTTTAAAATAAACATTTAAAATATAATAAAGCAAAAACAACAAAAAAAACCCAGTGGTACTCCAGGGGGGACATCCTGGGGCAAAATACCTTTGAAACCGAAATCAGTCAAAGGGAGAAATACAGTGGGAGAAACCCATTTATTGCTTACATGCAGTCATCCACTTCTGCTCTTCCGTGTCTCTCACAACCTGGCTGCAGAAGAAGGGACCCTACTCAACCTCTCCTGTCCAGATATACCTTGCTCCCCCTAGTAATTACCTACTGGTACGGAGATAGACTACTTCTCTCCACCCCTTGGAAACACCTAGTGATATGGAAATGCACTAAGGCCAGGTGAGAGATTCTGCAAATATTGCAATTTTACCCACAGGTTCTAAAACCATTATTTGGAAATATTAGATAATAGCCTAATTATTAAGAATTTGGGTGTTGTAGTCAGGTAAATGTGAGTCAAAGTGTACCATCCACCATTTACTATCTTTTTTAATTTAGAGAAAGTTGCTGAACTCTAACTTTCAGTGGCCTCATCTGCAAAATGAAGATAATTGTAGTTTTAATTATATAGGATCACTGTGGAAATTAAGGGAAACAATGGGGGTGTAAATAATCTAAGTGCATGGTCTGACCCATTAAATGTTTAATAACTCAAATTTACTGTTATTTCACTTGAATATCAGTGCTGAATACTGAAAAAAGAAAAAAAGACATTTATTAAGCCCAGGCTAGGAACAAAATCAACCACCTTTCTTTTTAAGTTCAGGGTCTTACCCATGCATAGCATCTACTGGTGAAAGCTTTATCCATTCTCATACCTTATCATTCCTGACACTAATATAAAGCAAGTATTTGAATGTTTTACCCCTTTGTATTAACTCTGAGAAATGAAATGCTCTCCCAAAGTTGACATTTTATTTATAAAAATACACAAAGGAAATGTGTTTAAAATTAACATTCTAAGACCTCATTTCACATGTTGAATAGCCTCATAATTACCATTGTTTCTTGAGCAGCAGGATTACTCCCAAGTTGGTCATACATTTAAACAGATAACATTGCCATAAAATCAGAAAACATCCTCAGTCAAGGGTATGAAGATAAAAGATCTCTCTTGGGGGTGGTGATTATGGCGCAGTGCTCCTTGCTGTGTAACTGCGTGCTTCAACATTAAGAAAATGATTCCCAAAACCTGTTTATTAACTTCAATAAAATGTAAGAAACTCCAGGGCTCCATTTACCTAGAAATATGTAAAACAAATGAATAGGGGAAAAAATGTCTTCTGGTCAGAACTGTCAGAAACTGCATATGGAGTGAAAATGAAAAGGCCAACAAAAACCAGTTGGAACAGTTAAAGAAAACACACAGATTCAAAACTGCTGTCTTGTTTTAAATAATGTTATTTTGTTTCTGTAAAAATGATAAATTATGATTATAAATATTTGAAAAATTCAGAGTTTATAAAGTTAAAATAGCATTCATAATCTTATCAGAATAATTGCACATACCAACATTTTCAACATTGTTCCAGCCATTCCTCTGTAGTCAATTCCTCTGGAGATGCATGCATGTGATTTTAAACATAGAGGACTATGGCATATGTTATTTTATGATCAGGTTTTTAAAAAATAAGTCATTGTGAACATATACTTAGGTCAATAGGGTTTTATGTCATAATTTCAAATGAGGATCATATTCCCTTGTTTTGTATGCTCTAATTTATTTGTAAAGTTCCTACTGAGGAAATGGATCATTTTCAGTTTCCTGATATTCAAAACTATCCTAGTTGAACACATGTGTATACCTTCTCACATTTGTGTGATTATTTCCTTGAGTCAAAAAGCAGCCGTCATTTTCCAAGGACAATAGAGGCTTAGTGGAGACATCAGCTTACCTAGATTCTAATTCCAGGCTTGGTTTCATTCATTCCTCACACTACTCTTTCATTTTGTGTATTAGTAAGATAGGAGAGTTAGGAATGGAATCTCCAAAGCCTTCATCAGCTTTGAATGTCTAAATGTGTAAGTAAAGGAGGGCTGAAACAGTAAGAAGCTAAAAGTGAACAAACAATACATAACACAAGGGAAATGTGTGAGCCTCAAATCACCACCTTCCATAGTCATCTGAGAGGCATCAGAAGAGATGGTCATAATTTCATTTAATATAAGGACATTTCAATGAAGTCTATCTAAGTCTTGCATCCATTTTTAAATGGGGAAACCAAGGCACAGAAGTGAAAAACTTCACACTAAATTATACAGCCAGTGAGTGTCAAAAAGCTTCAGCTAAAGCTAAACTTCAAGTTATCTAGGGCTTCAGTTGCCAGAAAAACTGCTGATTAAAGAGAAATATAGGTGCTAAATTAAAGCCAAACTGTATTAATGTTCAAAGGGACATGAACGAGTAATTTAGGAAATGAAAAGCTCCAAATTAAAAGCATATCAATAGTAATCAAAAGAACGGTTATAGAAATCCAATGTGTGGGTGCATGTGTGTATGTAGTAAACAAAGAAATCAGTAGTAGATAGCACTTATAGCCCATTACATTTCTAAAACTTTATTATCATTAAAAATATATACATGCTGTGTTGGTCATTAAGCAAGGGAGTATGTACTTATCAATATATTTCAAATGATGGATATGTCCATACCTTTGGCTCTATTTCCAACTATGGGAATTACCTTAAAGAAACAGTCATAAATGCATGTAAATATTTATGAAAAATGATCATATTGAACAATGGAAAACAGTTTAAATGTCTATAATAGTTGATTGACTAAATAATAGGTAGAACTAAAGGTATATCTATAAAAGGTAGAACTAAATAATATGCCTCATTAAAAATCAAGATCACAAAAATATTTAACATTTGTTAATATTTGATAGTGAGGAAGAGATTTTAAAAGATCATAGAGGTAGTGTGGCTCCAATTTTGCAAAATATAGCTACGTATATCAAAATTAACTAACCTCGTTTTCACATAGAAAAGATGTGCATTTAATTTTTTAATTCTTTTTTCCATTTTCCAAATTTCTACAACATATACATGTCGGTATAATCAGGAATATAACCAACATTTTTTTCTAGTCCTATTGTCAATAGTAGAGGTTGCGCAGCAAAATTATTGTCCTCATATACACACTCTGCAGTAGATGTAACAGTCAGTCACTTCTCAGTTAACAAATCTAAAACCAAGTGTTTTCAACTCTGAGTCAGGCTCAAAGACATTCCCCATTTTGGACAAGTCCTTTAGCCACAGATACTAAATATTTCAAAGGATGCTCTTGATTTTTCTACTGTGTAGAAATGATATAAAACAGAATTTAAAACATATAAACTGGTTGCCCAAAACCTTTAGAATATTGCCTCTAGAGAACCCAAATAAAGTCCCTGGGAAGTCAAAGATGTCCACCCTAAACCAGGGAACTCCCTTACCCACAGAATTCTCAAATGTGTCCTGGTGATCTCATTCTTCTCCTGCTGCCTGAAACCCTGCTGACAAGATCCCCAGACCACCCGTCAAGGGGTAGCTTTGTTGCATCTGAGCTGTATCTTTTCTAATTATCATCAGCAGTAGGAGACCTCTGAAAATGACAGAATATGGGGACACAGACCATTCAACATGAATCCTGACTTCAGATACACTTTTTGAACTTTAGTTGAAGTCTTCGTTCACCCCAGTCTTAGGTTTTTCAGGAATTCAACAACTGTCGTCTCCTTATATTGACTACCATTTAATAAGATTTTCTTTTACTATCCAATGTAATTTATTCTTACCAACTAATCTTGATATTTTTCTCTTGGTATAATAAATCCCCACCTAGATCAACATTATTCATACATTTTTAGGATTTAGAGCACAGTTCTCATCACTCTCTTGTTCCATCAATCCACTTCACTGTATAATTTAATTTCCTATCATTACAACAGTAACCTCACCAGTTAAGCATGATGAAACAGGAAGTCCTCAGCAATCTGCTGCTCAGTGACACCCTAAAGAAATCCGTACCCTTTTACTAGGTGGCATTTACAACTTCTTCTACACTAACAGAAGACATACTGAGAAAAATTAAGCCTTGGCATGTAGTGGAAAATTTTAAGGATACTGACATGAACATGACCAGCACAATGAGACATCCAGGTATCATCTCAATATGATGATGCTCTGGAAATTCAAGGTGTGTTCGGTAGAAATATTTAGGATAGAAAAATGTTTTATACTCATATACTAAACATTTCCAAGTAGAATATTTGAGACAGAGTGAACATTGGAATTACCAAATCCAATAGCCTTCCTTATCCAGCACAAGCAGAACTACCCTCTGTATAACAGAAAACAAGCCTAAGGACAATTATAAGAGGATGATTAATTTCTAAGCCTCTCACAACAAAGTTTTGCTAAGAAAATGAGAATACGACTTCTGCTTCCTTTTGTTTTCACTTCAGCCTCCACCAAAATGTGGGCACACATTAGGTCTTTAATAAAGACTGAGTCATTTGACAAGTCAGGAGTTCGCAGCTGTTATCCTGCAAAAGGTCAAGGTCATGTAAGTGAAGAACAGTCATGTGGTTCAAGACTATGAATTTCAGCTGGGGCAATTTTGTGCCTCAGAGGGCATTTGGCAATGTCTGGGGGCATTCTCATTTGTCACAACCTAGTGTGGACTATTGGCATCTAGTTGGGAGAGGTCTGAGATGCTAACCATCATACACAGAAGAGCCCTCCAAAACAAAGACTCATCAGGCTCAAAGTAACAATAATGCTGAATTGAGAAACCATTCTTTAGATTCTGTTTTATTCATGGAGAATTAACTAGTATCTGTCCACCCTTGCCCTTGGTGGTCTGAGCAATGACAAGAGAATACATTCCCCCACACTCTATTATCAAGGGGTGTTGTTCCCCACATCTTCACGCATGTATCGGACCTCTTTGTCAGGCTCAGGCTGGTAAGAACCACTTACATAATAGCCTATGCACTGGTGAGAAGGAAGGTAATTAAGGTGTGGCCATACATACTGGTGAAGTACACATTAGGAATGCCAGAAAGGACAACAATCTAGCAGTGTATATTTTAGATTTATTTTAGATTTTAAATATACAGAACCTTTGTTCTACAGCAATGACTGAAAACATGGCCCCAGAAAGGCAACATCTGTGTCACTTGGGGACTTATCAGGCAGATTTTGGGCCCTGTAAAAGACCTAACAAATCAGAGACTCTGATAGTGGAGCCCAGCAATCTGGGTTTTAACTAGCCCTCCACTTTTGATGCCTACAAAAGTCAGAACAATTGAACTGGAGAAGTTTTCTTCAAAGCGGCGTGGTGCATTAGAATTACATGGGGGCAATTATTAAAAATACAGACACAGGGTCTTATCTCTGGAAATTCTGGGCTCATCTGAAACCAGTGAACATCTACATATCCAGGGTTGTTTCCTGGGTTCTGTCAGTAGAGAATCAAAGTGATCACATATTTCTAGACTTATTACTATGACCCATGTCTTCAGATGTTAATGAGTTTTTCAGAAATGTGAGGTGTAGGCAACAGCTATCACTGGAAAGTGGAAATCCAAGTGCAAGTTTTCTTTAAGTATCTTTCCCCAAACAGTGGTCTGAAAACTCCCATGTCCTATGCTACTGTATTCTAGAAAGCAGACAGAATCTCAAAGTAGCCAACTTCTGTACTATTTCATCTTGAGTCTTCTTCAGATAAGAAGTCATCCTGTGCTTGCTTCTACATGAGAAGAAAATTACCTCTCCAAAATGCTTGGAGTTTTTCTCCTTTAAGATGCTGTGTGTATCTCCCTGGGCAAGGGAAACAAAAGCAAAAATGAACAAGTGGGACTATATCAAACTAAAAAGCTTCTGTACAGCAAAGGACACCATCAGTAGAACAAAAAGGTATCCTACAGTATGGGAGAATATATTCATAAATGACATATCTGATAAGGGGTTGACATCCAAAATATATAAAGAACTCATATGCCTCAACACCAAAAAAACAAATAACCTAATTAAAAAATGGGCAGAGGACATTTTTCCAAAGAAGAAATACAGATGGCCAACAGGCATATGAAAACATGCTCCACATTGCTCATCATTAGGGAAATGTAAATCAAAACCACAGTGAGATATTACCTCACACCAGGCAGAATAGCCACTATCCAAAAGACAAGAAATAAGTGTTGGGGAGGATGTGGAGAAAAGGGGACCCTCCCACACTGTTTTTGGGAATGTAAATTGGTGCATCTAGTACAGAAAATAGCATGGAGGTTCCTCAAAAAACTTAGAAATACCATATGACCCACTAATTTCACTTCTAGTGATATACCCAAAGAAAACAAAATACCTGATTCAAAAAGATATATGCACCGCTATGTTTATTGCTGCATTATTTATAATAGCCAAGGTATGGAAGCAACCAAAGTGTCCATCAATAGATGAATGGATAAAGAAAATGTGGTATGTATAAACAATGGAATATATTATTCAGCTATAAAAAGAAAGAAATCCTGTCATTTATAACAACATGGATGGACCTAGAGGGTATTATGCTAAGTGAGGTAAACCAGGCAAAGAAAGACAAATACCATATGATTTCCTTATTTGTGGAATCTGAAAACAAAATGAAATAAGACAAAATGAACAAAAAGCAGTAGACTCAGAGATACTAAGAAGTGACTGGTGGTAACCACTGGGGAAGGGTTGGAGTAGGTGGGTAGGATAAAGGGGCCTAAAAATCTCAATCATAATATAAGTTGGTCACAAGGATGGAAATGCAGCATGGAGAATATAGCCAATGGTTCTGTAACATCTTACGTTGACAGTAATTGCGCTAGTTGAGGTGAGGATTTAATAATGTTTGTAACTGTGTTACGTACTTGAAACCAATATAATATTATATATCAACTATACTTAAAATAAATAATAAAAAGAAGACTTATTAAAATCTTATGCAGTCTAAAAAGAAACCTAAATTATATGGAGAGCAAACAGCCCCTGACATGGTCCTCGGCCCATTTAAAGGATTTTCTGTTACTCAGTAATGATGCTAAACAGTATTGAAGGATGTTGGTGTCAGCTGAGTTCCTTTCACCAAAGTCAGGATGATGGATTTTTGGATTTGGGCTGTCTGGGAATATCCCGAAGATCGGGGAAGGAGTACACTTAACACTGATACTCCCAGTGTTTCAGACACTCACCAGAATCACTTTGGACTTATTAACTTCTACCTATAAAGACATAAGCTGCCTTTTGCAAGATATGTGTGTGTGTGTGTGTGTGTGTGTGTGTGTGTATGTATATATATGTAATCTTTCTCCTTTCTAGTGATGGAGCTGCCCAAGCTCTTGGGTCCCTGAGAAGAACACATAAAACAGCAGGATACTGGGGGAGGTGGGATAGGGAGGAACAGTTGTATTCCTTGGGAATGTGACATCTTGACTCATTCATAAAATGAGGAGGGTAGATGTTATTAATCCATGAAAAATTTTTGAGGACTTGTGTTCAAACCTGATATTGAAGATACAGAGGTGGGAAAAACAAATATGTGGTCCTTGTCCTTATGGAGTTGAGTGTGGGGGAGATGAACAACAGTCCAAAACACCAAGTAGATTCTTATGAAGTGAGTCCCCAGCAAGTGACTCTAAGCTGGAGATTACTATGAAGATTTGTCTTGTGACCACCACGTGTGGGAAGCTGATAAAGGAAGCAGGATTGGGGTGAATCTGAACAGCAATACAGTATCAACGAAGGCCCCAGCCATCCCTATGAGGAAGTTTGGTTCTGAAATAGACTTCAGAGTTTCTCTGAGTAGGGCAAGGTGGTATGGACTTTCTATCCTGAGTCAGCCAGTCATTAGATACAGGCTGTCTGAGACAGTAAGGTGGATCTCTTCAGCCAGGGCATTTCTAAAAAGGGGTGACATTCGAGGATCCCAATAAATAACTTGTCCTGATGGTGGATTCAGGCAGTTCATCAAAGTGTCTACTACACAGATGCACAATTATGAACTCTGATAGGTGCTATGAACCAGTAGTATCCATATACATGGCGTGTGTAGTAGGAGGATATGACCTAGTTTGAGTAGGAAGGAAATTTTCACCTTGGGGAAGTTATAATTGGGTTAAGATCTGAAAAATATAACTAAGCAGAGGGATAAAGGGAAAAGCATTCCCAGCAGCGACCTTACCAATGCAAAGGCCCTGGGGCTATAGGAACATGCTACACTCAGAAATCACAATATAAAACAGTAGAAGACAGAGAACAAAGAATGGGGAGAAAGTTATCACGGAATCATTGGTAGGGACAAGACTGCAAAGGGACTTGCAATCCAAGTTGAGAATTTAATTGTAACAGCAGCAGAAAGTCAGTCAAATGGATTGCTTGGCAGTGGGGTTTTGTGTTAGAGGGAAAGTAATATGATCAGGATTGCATTTTACAAATAACCTGGCAGCTAAGTTGGAGAAATGACTGAAAGGTAGAGCTGCTCTCTAAAACTGCCATCAAACTCTAAGTTTCTACAAAAGCTTAGAAGCAGTGTCACTAACCAAAAAAAATTATTACCTTGTCCCAGATTCTGAGATGTGATATTATAGCAATCAGAATATTATTGATGATAATGTAAGTCTTTCATATGTATCAACTAATAATTCTATCAATAACCCATGAGATAAGTGCTATGAGATCTCATTTCATGGATGAGGAAATACCTTATGAAGTAAATATCATTATCCCTATTTTCTAGTTGGAGAGTTTCAGCTTTAAAGTTGTTACATCTCCCAACTTCACACAGCTAGTCAGTGATTCAAGTCAGGTAACATTACGCTAGACTGCCTTAACCAGAGATAAAATACAATATTATCTACATACATTTATTAGCAAACTATCATATACTTTAGTTAAACTAAGAAGCAGGCATTATTTGTTCAAGTAAGTTAAAATGTATTCTTAAATGTAACAAAAACTATATATTTTGTATTTGATTTGTTATGCAATATTAATGCTATACTAATCTAAAATATATTTTACTGTCAGAAAATATTTAAAATGTCAAATACAGGTAATTCTTAAGGGGTCCAAAGTTTTTCATATCACTATTATGTTACTTAAGGTAAATATTCCTATCTGCTCTAACAAGTATACCTACAAATCATTCTAGCTTAACACAAAAAAATGCATTAGTAATTCATGAGCCCTCTCCAATGTCAGCATTCCTCATTGTTTGGTGCCCTCCGTATCCCAAACAGGGATTCAGATCTCTTCCACCTGCAGGCTCTTCTCTCCTCTAGGTTCCAGAGGCAGAGGGAAAGCATGGAAGTGGACTGTATCACTGCTGTCCACTTGCCATTGACAAGAACATAATCCCATGGCCACATCTGATGGCAGGATCAAAGGCATATAGACTAGCTATGTGCTCAGGAGGCAGAAGTGGATGCCAATGACTCCATAACAGTGTTACAATTATAAAAGCTACTTACAAGTCAAAAAGTTGTGTAATACTCACTCATAAAAGCAGCTCTTTAGTTCCTAAATTCCATTTTTTCTATGGAACTTCTTCTCATGGAGGTATGGAAAAGTTTAAAATGAATCCCCATGCCAACCCCTCACTTGGATATTAATTATGTATTCTCCAGAGCAGCCACTGAACCTAAAGCCCAAACTATGACCAAAGTCCACAGTGAAGAAATGACAGTTAAGAATGTACCTTTCATTACTCTATTCTCAAAGCTGACATATTCTTTGATTTCAATAGGGTTTCTGCTTTGCTTAAAGCCCTTACCTAAAAATTATCAAACAAACTCCTGGATATGTGATGCAAATACATTTATGTGCTTCAAATCTAGGGTTTAGGAGTTAATCACAATATGATCATTGATAATGTAGGCCACAGATGAATACCATGATGACAATTAACAATGATAGCAATCTTTGATGATTATCATGTATTACTTCCAAATTGTTTCAAATACTTCTAACAGTTTTCTTAAGGAAATAACTGTATCAATGATTTTTTTTTTTAAAGATTTTCCAAATATCTTCCACTTTGAACTACCTTTGGGGTCCCTTTCCTCAAGACAACCACAAAGAATACTTGAGAGTGAATGGCATGAACCAGGACTTCAACTTCATGTAAATGACAGCAGCTGCAATCAGTACCACACAGTCACCGTGTCCCTGAGATAACAAATGCATTTGCTTCTCCAAATAGAAACACAAGAGCAGAAATTGAACTATTTTTCAAGTCTGAGGCTGAGTTAAGCTTTCAATCTGAGTTAACAATGATAAGAATGAATGAAAATAAAAGTGATAGAAAGTAAAGGGTGGTTAGATCTGACAACAGAAACCAATTATTCACCCATGTCATTCAAAGTTCTCTTCCAGTCCTAATTCTTTAACTCTTTGGGTCTTCCAGACAGAATTGAGTGAGCACCTACTATTTTCATGGTGCTTTACAAGGCAACACTAGGAATGAAAAAGAAAGAGAGGGCATCACTGTCATCATCACAGAGCCAACACTTATTGTATGATTATTGTATGCTGGACAATGTACTAAATATTTACATGTTTTAATTTAATGCTCATTGGATGTTAAATCCTACAAATCTAAAAGGTATTATATTAGTCAGAACTCTTCCAATTTCTATGAGAAAACTCCAACTCAATGTAGGTTGAAGTTAGGGTACTTATCAAATAAGAACAAATCAAGATACTGAGAAGTTAATATTCAATCCATTATACTTAGAAAACTTATTCATTCATTCTCATCCATTCATTCTTTCTCTCTTCCCCAATCCCTGTCCCCCTCTAGATATGGCATCATTCTCTTCTTTTAAGAACATGACTCATCTATGGCAGGGATAAGGAATGATGAATGTACCCCTTCTTCCTCTTAGAACTGTCAAGGAAGAACACTAATTGGCTTTCTTACCTTGGCTCACATTGCCATTATTTAGCCAATACCATAGTTTGGGGGAAGAAATTTTCTGGTTGGCCTATTCTGTTTCCTAAGGCCAACCTAACAGTTTAAGGAGTAAGTCCCTTTATTTTTAGCCACATCAGAAAATAGAAAATTATTAAAGGAGGCAGACAAAAATTGATATGTTCATTACAGCTAGGCCTTATTGTTTCTGTATATTATGTTTAACCAAGATATGAAGTTTAGAGAAGTTATTTGTCTAATATCATTCATGTATAAGTTTGGGGGCAGATTTGACCCAGACTTGATGGATTTAAAAATGCATGCTGTAAATCACCAGGCTGAGCTGTATTTCCAAATTTTGACTTGGAGATACATCACTGGGAAGACTATCAAAGCAGTGTGTATGTGTGTATGTGTATCCCGTACTCCTCTTTGTATACTACACAACTTGGGTAGTATACAAAATATCTGGATTATAGGGCACTTTTTGAGGAAAGAAACTGAAATGGACCTGACGAAGGGTTCAGCGTTTGATAATCAGTTAAAGAGGAAATCGCTACTTTTTTAATATTATTAATATGTTTGAAAGACAATCAGAGACTTTGTTTGTTTTAGACGTTTTGAATCTTGAATTTAATGGAGAGTGCTAAGCCTTAAAGAGAAGGGAGATCATGTCCCGCTCAGTACAAGTCATTTACATTCTGTCTTTTTTCTTATGTGAAGCTCCTGTCCCATCTATTTCATGCAGTCATTTTAACGATAATGACGCAGATATAGTCCCACTTGTTCATTTTTGCTTTTGTTTCCCTTGCCCAGGGAGATATGTTCATGAAGAAGTTGCTCATGTTTATGCCCAAGAGATTTTTGCCCATGTTTTTTTCTAAGAGTTTTATGGTTTCATAACTTACATTCAGAGGGGGAGTCTAGTAAACATATGTTGCTCATGTAATTGTAGATTAATGATACCAAGAAAAAAAAATTATAACACAGATATCAAAGTGTTTTGAAAAACTAGAAATACTCTCTCCCAAAAGATAGTCGGCATTATGTCTTCTATGTGTAAAGCACATAACCATAGTCTATTGACACTTTCAGAAGTCTTAACACTTTTCCAAAAGTCAGAATGAAAGATCAAATTATTATAGCTTTTATAAACAAGCAGATCTTACTCCAAATGATTTCTCCTCAATTCCTCTAATTTCATTGTTATTGTCACTGCCATCTTCTTCCTCCTGTCCTTCTCCTTTCCTTCCGCCTTCTATTCAAAACCTCATGAAACTATCTTTGCTAACTAATCCTCCAGGTAAGGCTGTCATAGATTAAATTTTGTGCTCATTGAGAGGTTTTATTTACATCCAAATTAAAAATGGTTTCCTTCTGATTAGGCCTGGGTGTTCTATTGGCTTTGTCCACACTAGTCGTTAATACGTATTCTTCAGTTACCTTTTCTGCATCTTTTTCTTTGATTCTTGAACAGTCTTTTTCACTTTTCCTCATAAGAAATACTGCTTTACTACTCACATCTCCAATCAGCCACAGGCTGACTCCAGATGAAATTTGGGCATTGATTTATAGTAAGCCTTCATCCACTGCCCTAAGGAAACAAGGCAATAATGCTATATTTTTTCATGATTGGTTTAGAAAACCAACCTCAAGTGCAGCAGCATAAAACAATGGGATTTACGCTACACCTCATCTGTTTTGACAGTTGTAAAATTCCAGGTCTGATCATACATGTTGATGCTGTTAAGATGCAGGCAGAGGGCAGAGAAAAGGAAAGACATGTTACTGTCAGAACAATTCTCACAGCATCTCAAAGATCACTGAATTTTTTCCTAAGACTGGTGATCATGTAGGAGATTTTGAATGATTTTCCATGTCTTATCCTACAGTGGAATAAATGATTAAAAGCAGTGACAAAGTGCATACCCATTAGCTCCCATCCCTGAGATTGCTTTAAAACCTTTGTTTGGTCTTGGGGCAGTGTTAGCTTTGGACATTATCCTAAGATAACCAGAGCAGTAGAATGGGAGGTGGAGAGACCCTCATTTCCTATAAGTTTCTTTCTTTGGGCGTAATATTAAAATAAAAAGAAACAGACATATAACAAGAAAGAGAGATGAGAAAAATAAAGGCAGTTTGTACATAGATAAACAAAGGTATAGAGATAGAGGGATAATATCAGGAATTATGAGTTAACTACCAAAGAACTAGAGTCAGAAATGGTGAAGAGTGGTTGCATCTCTGGTGAAAAATCATTGCTTTTAATTATGAACTCACACACACGCATATATATATCTACCATCAGTATGCATGACTTTGATAAAACCTATATTAGTGATGATTTAAAATATGAGTATAGGCAAAAGTGACTAAGTTTGGCATGGCATATAACCTAAATCTAAAAATAATAAAGCTATCTCTTATGCACAAACCATATAATACCCCTTAGGGAAAACCAAACCTGAGGTTGATGAATAAGGCAAGAAGTTGTTAAATTTTCCATCAAGCATCTCTCAGAGAGAAAGGAAAAATAGTGATTATACTCTGGGAAGAGACAGCTTGTAAAGCAGACAGAGATGCATTAGAGAAGAGCAAAAAGTAGGCACGGAGGCAAACGCACAAGAAGAAGCAAATGCAAAAAGAGGTTGTTTAAATCTTTGACTCCCTAATAGAAAGAATAGGCTTATAAGGAATAAAGATAAGTTTAAATTTTATCTCATAGAACCAAGAATCAGAGAGTCCAATCACAAATTTTGTTTCCCTACTGTGATTTGTCAGCTTTGATATAAGTGGTGGTGCATGTGTGTGTGTGTATGTGTGTGTTATGTGCATGTTCATTCTAAAAACATCTGTGGAAATGTGTATAGTGTGAAAGTGGCTGAAATGAGTGGGCTATTTAGCAACCCTCTAGATCACTGCCTGCTCTGTTCAAGACTCTAGTTATGAAAAAAATTATCATTTTTCTCTTTGTGTTTTGCAAAAGGATTTTATGCCTGGCTTAAAAGGGTGCAGGACACATTTATGGGCTCTTTTGTTGCATGTTTCTTATTAAATGGAAAATAAAAATCAATAACGCAATACCAGTCAGTTTGAACTACTGGAGCGAAAGAGGAACACATCTCACAGGTGTTAGAACACATATAAAAGTGGGCATTATTAATAAGGTGCTTCAGTTTTGCTATTGGCTTGGAACTAATATGATTTTATTATCTACTATGATAAAGTTTTCATTTTACACCTGTTTTGCAGAGCTGGTAACATCTGGGAAGCTGTTGGTGAGTATGACTTCATATTTGTGGGCATCCTCATTCTTACAGATCTGAGTGCTGGAACATAAGGCTCCTTTTAGAGCAAACAAGTTTGTAGCTACTTTTCTGATGTTTTATTAGCTATAATTTATGATTTATTTATTAGCTATAACCAGCTTATTCAAAGTGGTTTAAGGAGCATGTATCTGTGTACTGTGTGCCCCAGGTAGCGCTGATTCAGTCATCCCACCCCGGGGGCTGGGGGGTAGCACTGGGTGTGGGAGGAATGGCAAGGATTGTCACAGTTACTCCTTCAAAACTAAAATTCATTAAATGTAGAAATAGAATTTTTTCTTCTTTTTACCCCCTTTAAGACTCCTATAGTAAAAAGCACAAAGCAGGCTAGTGGTTAAGATTTTGTGAGCCTCAGATGTAAGGTTTAGTAAAGGTAAGCAAAGTTTCTACACAAAATTCCACTTCAATGTGTGTGGGGTAGAGCTGAAGAATCTCCAGGTTTAGTCATCATCTGAAGTCATTCTGGTGGCTGGGAGTCACTCATTGGTCATCAGTCCCTGCTCTTTGAGTCCACTCACTTCTGTTCCCCACCTACCACCTTTATAAAATCTTCTCTTCATCTTACATGTGAGGATGAACTGGCCTCAGATGGAAAGGTTTCCTCTCTAAGAGGAAAAATGTGTCTTTGGTCCTTCCTGACAAAGAAGCCAGAGTGATAGAAGAAATAGGTCCACAGAAAAAGAGTTTTATCACCTTATTATATTCATAATAGCATGCAAAGAAACATTTGACCTTCATTGTTTAATAGTTGAGGAAACTAGAGTATGGACAACACAAGTTACAGTTCAAGATCCCACACTTAAGAGTAAGGAAGAAGAGGCTGAAAAGGGTCTTAAGAGAAAGTGATATTACACATGGGCAGGAGAAGAAGTCATGGTGAATTGGAGGTTTTTCATTTTCAGTGTGAGGAGTCCAGCTCTACAACACAGCTGATTAGTTCTTAAGAGGTGAATGCCTGTCAACAACCTGACTATGCTACATAACATGGCTTTAAAAACAAAGTCAACAAAAAAATTGGCTTTAGTTTATGAAAACACAAGCAAAAAAGCCATGTTAAACAAAAATCGAAAACACAAGGCTTTGGTGTTTAATTTTACTGCCTGTTAGGTTATACCTAGCTTAAGTATATATATATGTGCATGTGCAGAGAGAGAGAGAGAAACTTCCAGCAATAGGAAGATTTTTTTAGGCAAAGAAAAATCTCAGGTGGAGCTTATCAAAAGCTGGCATCTGACATATGGCATCAATAATTAAAATCTGCAGGCTGTAACTCTCTTCTGAGAGGAGACAAATATACTACATGTTTCCCAGGCCATGTGAAAAAACTCATGTCATTCTAATTTCAAACCTTGGTCACTGTCCAACACATCCTTTCTCTATCTGTAAAAATCAATTTGCAATTTCAACCTGTGCTGTTTGCTTACTGTCTTCAACAAGATAGAACAATTGAGGGTTCTGTGCGCAGGACCGCAACCGTGAAATATGAACCACATTTTAAGCCATCAAGATGAACAGAGAAAAAAATGTATGAATTTCATGTTTAACCACTATGTAATTTTGGCCAATATATAATTCCCAAGTAGTTATGTCTAAACTGCTTGGTTCTGATGCTTTTCAATGGTCTTAAGTAATGTTTTAGAAGAAGCATTGTTATATTTTATAAAACGGGGTTACTGATTGTCTACAGACAATTTAAGATGAGGTTTCAAAATCAGAAGGTCTTCTGGGTAGCATTAATGAAAGTCTTATCTCCTGTAGCTGGAGGGCAGAAAAAGAGAAGTTCTGGTTTAAAGAGAAGGGAGCTTCCATAAGAGAAGGCAAACTCTAGGGTTTGGCTGTTGCCCAATCATTATACGTCACTCTAAGCAATTTGTGCAGAGAGACCAGTAGATGAAGAAAGGAAGGGTAACTGACTCCTATCCTCAAAAGGATTCAGGGTTGTTGTGACATATGGAGACAGGGAAGAAGAGTTTAGATTTCTGTCACCTGATTGGGTGGGAAGATCACTCAGTGTTTCTATGTGACGGTTCTTGCCACTCCTCTACCCAATTTTTATGGAAAATTGACAAATGCAGTCACCATGACCTGAGTAGGGTGTGTTGATCAGGGATGTGCGCACCTCATCTGCAAGGATTTGGATCACCCAACCAGATACACCTCTTAAATCATCAGAAGCACCAAAAAAGATGAGAGAAATCTAAATGTGCAGATAAGAGAAAGATTCATTGTCAGTAGTAGCCTCCAAACCAGTTCTAGCCATGGGAGATGTGATCTGTCCCAATAATGTTTCTCCTGAAAATCTCATCAGCAAAATCCCACCAGAATCCTAGAGAAGCTGCTTAGAAAGGGTCTGAGAGCTACAAAGCATAGAATGGAATAAAAGCTGTTTTATGTTCAATTCATTTCATGTTTAAATCACATTTATGATCAATTCACTCATTTTCTCAGCTACCAGAACATTTGCTTGCTGAAAGTTCACCGTTGAGTCTTTTCCCAGGAACTATGTCAGGTGCTGACTTATCTGAGGTAGACATTTCCCCAGAGCAATCTCCCACAAATCATCTGCCAATGTATCTGTCCTATTTGCCTCAACTACGGACATCTCTGAAAGGCCATTCCAGCATCAGACTGCCTTATGGAAATGGCTGAGGCCTCTGTGGCACCTGCTGCCTGTCTACCTTCTTTGTCTGTGTATCCCTTTTCCCAGCTCCCTTATGCATGTATTTCCTTGAAAACTCCCCAGTGAACTTCCTATAAGCAAATCTCAGTCTCAGAGTCTTCTTTCTTGGTCAACCCAACTTATGTTACTTCCTTAGATTTTTTTTTTCCCTTTCCAAAGCTTTTTGCTTAAAAAAAAAAAAATGTCTGCATATCTACTCAGGTTGGAAAGTTGAAAACCTGAAAAATCATACTCAGCACCTGCCTCTCCCTTAGTATGGTCATCCTCATCCAACCTACAAATGAGCTTTAACAGTTTACTTACAAAATCTTTCTCAGAACTATCTATACTCCACTTGAACTGCCAATATCCTGGTTGGAACCTATCATGTTTGCTTTTACTATGAATCTTTTCTTCCCCTCTTATCCCTTTTAATCCATTGTGGTGAGAGTGATTTTCCCAGTACACCTTTTCTTAGAGATCCTGGATCTCTAAGATGCCAACCCCGCCTGCAACACGGGCCTCAGCTCCTCTCTTTCTTCACTTCCTCCAACTTGCCATAGTTCTTTGCGTTTTTAACCTTTGTGCGTGCTGCCCCCTTCTGCACAATATTCTCCCTCCAATAAAACACAGGTCATCTCTCAGGTTAAGTCTTGGTCTTCTCATCTATGAAAGGGGAATAATCTTCCATTGGGAAAGGTTGCTTAAAGATGAAATAAAATAAGCATATACCTAACATATGTTATTTGTCGTAGCATTTTAAGTTTTGTCCTTTAATTTTTTCCTTGCGATTTCTCAGAGTCTCGGTGTTAAAGGCAAACTTTAAACCATTGTTTTATGTCAGTTAAGAAATTCATAATGCATGCTGCTTTGAAGCATTCTCACTGAAATTATTTAGTGGCAAGTTAATAAAATCCCCTAGAATTTTGTGTCTTTGTCTAAAGTAGATATTGGCCTGCTGTAATTTTTTAAATGATTCCTTTGTTCCACAACCTGTTTAAAGAGCAAGGTAAAAGCCATTAATGAAATTTACACCCTTTCAGGGCCCTTGGCATGAAGAAAAGATTCCCAATAAATGAGCAAGAAAAAGACCATTAATTAGCATCTAATTAGTAATAGCAGAGAACAATGCTCAATAATTTTAAAATAAATGGAATCTTTTATAAATCTATGAGGTGGAAGCATAGCTAAGTTCTCCTTGAGGTAAGATTAAAGTTACTCTTATAAATAAAGTCTCAAAAAAGAGAAAAACCTCTTTCTTTGTTGAAAGAAAACAAAGTTTTATTTTATAAGGAACATCACTATCAGAATACAACCAATTTGTTACAGCAAAAGGGAGGGACATTTAAAGGACCACATGAGCCTGTGAAATATAGAAGTGCAGTATGATTCTGGAGATAAAGACAAGGTTTAAAGTGGCAGCAATGATGTCATTTATATTAAGTGTAGAATTATTAGAAAATTCTATTAAGATCCTATAATTGTTTAAAAAATCTAAAGAAATATTTGATTTTGAAAATCAGAAACCCTGAATATGAGAACTAAATTAAAAATAAAAAAGGGTCCTTAGTATCTTTAAGAAACTGAGTAAACATTTAAATTCGTCATTCAGCAGCATCTCAAAATCTCCCGGAGAGAACCTTCATAATTGCCAGCTATGCATGATGGGAATTGTTCTAGCCAACAGCATTCTGCTTTTAGAGGAAAGAGCCCTCAGAATAGTTAACAGTGACAAAAATAAAGGAATCTGAGCCAGCAAGTCTGAGCACTGTCATAGCCCCTTCAGCTAAGGTCCTGGCCTTTGAACTGAGGAAGATCTGGGCCAAGTCCCTCTATTT
Source organism: Manis pentadactyla (assembly GCF_030020395.1). NCBI lineage: Eukaryota > Metazoa > Chordata > Mammalia > Pholidota > Manidae > Manis > Manis pentadactyla. The sequence continues at coordinate 120,143,989 of NC_080026.1, read as the reverse complement.
TTCCTTGTTGGCTGTGTCATTTAGGCTGGTTACTTGGCATTTCTAAGCCCCTGCTCCCTCCTCTGCTAAGTGAGTATAATGATATATGCGCACAGCATTGTGTTGAGGATGTAGAAAGCATACAAAGTGGAAAGCCAGATTCCCACCCACATAGTATGACCCCAGGTGCACACTATTTTTTCCAGCTTTATTGGGACATAACTGACATGTAACATTGTGTAAGTCTAATGTGCAAAATGTGATTTGATATACTTATATATTGCATAATGATTACTACAGTGAAATGAATTAATACTTTCATACCTCATATAATTACCTTTTTTCGTAAGAACACTTGAGATTTACTCTTTCAGCAACTTTCAAGCATATAACACAATATTGTTAACTATAGTCACCATGCTCTACCATTAGATCCCCAGAATTAATACATAACTGGAATTTGTACCCTTTGACCAACATCTCCTATTTATCCCAGCCCCTGGCAACCACCAATCTACTGTTGGTTTTTATAACTTCAATTTTAATCGATTCTACATATAAGCAATACCATGAAGCCTTTGTCTTTCTCTTTTTGGTTTATTTCATTTAGTATTATGTCCTTCAGGTTTATCCATTTTGTTGCAAAAGGTAGGATTTCCTTCTTTATCATGACTGAATAATATTTCACTGTGTTTATATACTACATTTTCTTTATTCTTCTGTTGATGGACACAAGTTGCTATTATGTCTTGGCTACCCTTAATACTTCTGCAAAGGACATGGGAGTACAGATATCTCTTTGAGATAGTGATTTCATTTTCTTTGGATATATATCCAGAAGTAGGACTGCTGGTTCATATGGTAGTTCTATTTTTTATTTTTTGAGGAACCATCATACTGTTTTCCATAGAGGCTCCACCAATTTACATTCCCATTGACAGTACACAAGTGTCCCCCTTTCTTCAGATCCTCACCAATGCCAATACTTGTTATCTCTTGTCTCTTTCACGATAGCAACTTTAACAAGTATGAGGTGATATCTGATTGTGGTTTAGATTTGCATTTCCTTAGAGCCCACACACTTGACCCTTACCCTAGACTTACATAGCCCTGCTGCACATTAAGTGTGCCTAATACTCATCAACGCAGATAATATTTAAAATACAATTGTTTCACATATTTGAATATTCGTCCAAAATTGATCAAGATGGTAAGTGATTAAATTTAGCCATAATATATCACACTCAGAGGCTAAAGGTAGTCTGGGTAGGAATCAGTTAATCCTGGGATTGAAGAGTGGAGAAGAGGGGGGAAACAAGGGCAAGTAAGAGATGGAATAAGAAATCCAGTTGCTGGAGGTATTTACAAGGTCAATATGCTATCCACCTGTGCTATGCTTTTAAAATCAAAATAATCATATATTGAAATGCAGAGATCTTAAGATCTGAAGAGCTTATTTTAATAAGGATTTGACTGAAATGAGGCATGAGGGAAATTCCCTAGGGGTGGTAGTATTCTATACCTTGTTTTCCATAGTGGTTACCTGGGTATATACACCTGATGGAACTCTTTAAAATTAGTGGGGCTAAGAACACTAAACAGCTCATATGTTTTTTAATGAATAAGCTAATAAATTAAAACCATTTACAATGATTGCTTAGAATGCAGTGAATACTCAGTACAGAGGTAAGACATTAGGCTGGAAGGAGAGACAAGAAACCAGAGCATAGAGGGACCACGGGTCACATCAAGGAGTTTGTACTATGGCCAGATACTGGCAGGGAGTATTTTTGTCAGGGCATGGCAGTCAGATTCTTTTTTATCATGTGATATCGTTTTAGCAGCACTGTGGAGGACAAGTTTATGAAATGAGAGACAAAAGTAGGTTAAGTTATTCAAAACTCTTAAGCCTCACTTTCTTTATCTCTAAAATGAAGATAATAATAAGTGCCTAATAAAACTCAAAAAGTTGGAAATGACAGCAAAATTGATGGAATGTATAATAAAGGATGTTTATAAATACAAAGTTATCTGGATCATAGATATCAATATGTCAGATGTGTGTTGATATCAGAATGACTCAGACTTGCTTAGAGATCATGAGCAAGTAGCTCTGACCCAGAGGAAATATCAGTACTTAATCAGCCCACTCCTTCCCATTTCCAGCTGCCTAGCAGTCCTACCCTCGAAACATAATGGAGGAAAATGATTTTATAGCTGTGACGATATTAGCACATTATACACACAAAAGGAATCAAAAAGGAAAAGCCCACCCTGCATAATCACTGGTAGTCAAAGTCATCCCAGAACTTTGCAGAGCTGTGTAAACAAAAGACTAATTGATTTACAATGATCACAGGAGACAGGGAACTTGCCTTACTAAAAATGCCCCATTGGCCTTTTGCCATTGGCTTGGGTGGTTGTCATTTCTTCTTAATAAGTTCTCAGCTCTGGTGTCTTTCTTGTTTTAGAGAAGTGAAGGCTTCTATAGTTACAGCCTGAAGTAACTCAAGGAGATCAGCAATTTTAATCTCCATCTTTATTTAATTAGACAAATGGAAAACTGTCCCCCTGCCAAATATATTATCCCTTGCCAATTAAGTCATTAACAGAGGTTCAGTGGCTGAATTATCCATTAAGAAAAACAATTTTCTGACAATTCACTTTCAGATTGAGTGCTGATGAGCCTTTCACCTAAATTTAAACTGCACAAGGCCGAGCAGTTTATAAAGCATATCTGAAAAGAACATTAGGTATAGATTTGTGCTATTTTAAAGAATATCCAGAAATTACCCGTGCCTACCAGGCACTTGAAATATAGCTAGTCTAAGTTGAGAGGTGCTGCAAGTATAAATACAAACTGAATTCTTAACCTTAGTACAAAAATAAGGATGTAAAAGATCTCATAATTTCAATATTAATTATACATTGACATGATAATGTGAAAATATTAAGTCAAATAATGCATTATTAAAATTAAATTTACCTGTTTCTTTTTTTTAAAAAATAGTCATGTCATAATGTGGATAACAGAAAATGTAAAACTATATATGTACAATGCATTTGTGACATGCATTTTTCCAGTGGATAATGCTAACATAGACCTTCTACTGTTACATAAATATGAAATTAAAAGTCAGTACAAGGCATTACATAATGATAAAGGGGAGGATTTCAGTGAAAAGATATAATCATAGATATTCAGGAACCCAACATAGGAGCACCTAACTATATAAATATTAAAAGACCGAAGAGTGAAATAGCAATAAAATAGTAGTAGGGGGCTTTAATGCCCCACTTACATCAATGAGCATATCAAGACAGAAAATCATAAAAAACATGTTAGACCTTGTGGGCTTAAAATATTTAATTCAGAACACTCTATCCAAAAGCAATAGAGTACACGTTCTTCTTAAGTACACATGAAACATTCTCCAGGAAAGATATGTTACCCCACAAATTTTAATATTTAAGAATGAAATCATATCAAGCATCTTTTCCTATCTCATAGTATGAAACTAGAAATCAATTAGAAGAGAATTGGAAAATTCACAAATGTGTTGAGATTCAACAACAGGCTACTGAACAACCAATGGGTCAATGAAGAAATTGAAAGAGAGTTTTAAAAGTACTCTGAGATAAGTGAAAATGGAAATACAACATGCTAAAATTATGAGATGCAACAAAAACTTATGACATGCAGCAGTTCTAATAGGGAGGTTCATAGTAATAAATGCCTATCTCAACAAATGAGAAAAACCTCAAATAGTCTAACTTTACTCCTTAAAGAACTAGAAAAAGAAAAACAAGCAAAGCCCAAAGTTAGTAGAAGAGAATAAATTAAGATAAGAGCAGAAACAAATGAAGCAGAGACTAAAAAAGAAAGAAAATATCAATGACACCAAGAGCTGATGCTTGGAAAAGAAAATTGACAAACCTTTAACTAGACTCACCTAGAAAAAAAAACAGAGGACTCAAAATCAGAAATGAGAGGACAATTTACAATTCATACTACAGAAACACAAAGGATCATAAGAGACCACTGTAAAAAATTATATGTCAAAAATAGTTCAACCTAGAATAAATGGATGAATTCCAAGAAATATACAAACTTCTAAGACTGAATCATGATGAAATATAAAATCTGAACAAACTGATTACTAGTAAGGAGATTGAATCAGTAATCAAAAACTTCCCAACAACAAAATCCCAGTACCAGATGGCTTCACTGGTGAATCCCACCAAAAATTCAAAGAATACCAATCATTCTCAGACTCTTCCTAAAAAATAGAAAAGTAGGAACACTTCTAAACCCATCTTATGAGAATACCATTACCCTGATATCAAAATCAGACAAGACACTACAAGAAAAAATTACAGGCCAATATCCCTGATGAAAACAAGTGTAAAAATCCTCAAGAAAATATTAGCAAAACAAATTCAACATGATCAAGAAAGATTTATTCCAGAGATGCAGAGATGGTTCAACATCCATATAATCAATAAGATATATCATATTAGCAAAATAAAGGATAAAAATCATATGATCATCTCAATAGATGCAGAAAAAGCATTTGAAAAGAATCCAATACCCATTTAAGATAAAAAGTCTTGAAGTGGTATAGAATGAACATACCTCAGCATCATAAAGGCCATGTATGACAAGCCCATAATAACATCATACTCAATGATGAAAACTTAAACACTTTTCCTCTAAGATCAAACAAGACAAGGGGAATCACTCTTGTCACGTCATTAAACAAAGTATTGGAAGTCCTAGCCAGGCAGATTAAGTTTGAAAAAGAAAAATCATCCAAATTGGAAAAGAATATATAAAACTGTCCCTATTTGCAGATGATATAATACATAGAAAACCCTAAAGACTCCATCAAAAAACTGTTAGAACTAATGAATTCAGTAAAGTAGCAAAAAATGATATCAATATGCAGAAATCCATTGTGTTTCTATACACTAATAAACTATCAGAAAGAGAAATTAGGAAAATATCCCATTTATAATTGCATTATAAATAATAAAATACCTAGGAATAAATTTAATCAAGGAGTTGAAAGACTTGTACACTTAAAACTGTAAGACATTGATAAAAGAAATTGAAGACACAAATAACTGGAAAGATATTCTATGCTCATGGATTAGAAGAATTAATATTGTTAAAATGTCCATAATAACCAAAGCAATCTACAGATTGAAGGCAATCCCTACCGAAATTCCAATAGCACAAAATTTCAGTACTTTCACAGAACTAGAACAAAGAATCCTAAAATTTGTATGGAACCACAAAAGACCCCAAATAGCCAAAGAAATCTTGAGAAAGAATAACAAAGCTGGAGGCATCACACTCCCTGATTTCAAAATATATTGGAAAGTCATAGTCATCAAAACAGCAAAATATTCCAAAAATCAAAAGAAACCATCCACAAAAGGAAAAAACAAACTATTAGGCATTGGACTAAATATGGTGGTGTGAGAGGTGAGACAGAGACCTCCTCCTAAAACCACATAAAATATGAAAATATAATTAATATAATTAATCCTGAAGGAGCAATAGGAAAGAAGGCTGCACAAGACTGCATACACCTGGAGAAAAAAGAAGACCTCATGGAGCAGGGTAACATACCAAAGCTGTGACCCAGCAGGGCCCAGGTCCTTCCCCCATCTCAACACACCAGCGGGAGGAAGAGAATCAGAGCGGGGAGGGAGTGGAGGCCTAGGACTGCTGAACACCTAGCCCTGGAGATCTGCTCTGGGAGCATGAACCTCATTGCATGGTGCTCTGGGATTTAGTGCAGTTGGAAAGCTAAGACAGGCAGAATACCTGGAGAGATGGAGATTCCTGCTGCTTGTGGAAAACAGGGATTCATATCTGGCTGATCTGGTGGACAGTTTGACAGTCTTCCTAAAAGTGAGAGGGCTGCTAAAGGGGCCAGGATTGCACAGAGCTTACTGTGCAGGAGAAAGGACAGGTAGACAAAATTGTCTGGGTGCACTCTGCCCAGCAGGTTGGGAGCTTAAACAATCTTCAGGCGCTCCATCCCCCTGGCTGGTTACACAGCTCCAAGGTCCTCCACCGTGGTACACAGCCTGCTATGCCTTCCTCCCAGCTAGCCTGCGCCTGACTCAGGTTCACAAACCGGCAACCCCAACCCTGGCATCAGGCCAGCCAGAGGGAACCCCTGCCTACGGCAGCTACAAACACAAAGCATAGAGGCTTACACCTTCTATGTTTTCAGTCCACTGGTTCTGGCAGTGGAGTTCAGGAATAGCAGCCAGGAAGCAGGAAACAGCTCTTTCCTCCCTCCAAGCACCAACACTGCTCCCCTGTGACCTCTGACATTGCTCCTGGGCCTGAGCAGCTCCAGAGGGTAGAGTTTCTGGGCACTACAGGGCACCACAGACAAACCATGAAATGTCAAAGGAACCTGGTTCAAATAAAAGTTATGAATACACCTGAGAAAGATTCAAAAGAAATTGACCTCATGAATCTGCCTGAAAGAGATTTCAAAATAAAAATCACTAACATGCTCATGGAGGTACAGAAAAATATCCAAGATCTCAGGAAAGAATTTAGGATGGAGATCCAATCATTGAAGAACACAATGGAGGGTATTAAAAGCAGATTAGATATGATGAAGGAGATGATAAATGAAATAGAAAATAGAGAACAGGAATACAAAGAAATTGAGGCACAGAGACAAAAAAGGCTCTAAGAATGAAAGAATACTGAGAGAACTGTGTCACAAATCGAAAAGGAACAATATTCACATTATAGGGTACCAGAAGAAGAAGAAGAGAGAAAAAGAGATAGAAAGTGTCTTTGAGGAAGTGATTGCTGAAAACCTCCCCAATCTCAGGAAGGAGATAGTCTCTCAAGCTATGGAGGTGCACAGATCTCCCAACACAAGGGACCCAAGGAAGACAACACCAAGCCATATAATAATTAAAATAGCAAAGATCAAGGACAAGGACAGACTATTAAAAGCAGTCAGAGAGAGAAATAAGATCACCTACAAAGGAAAACCCATCAGGCTACCATCAGACTTCTCAGGAGAAACCGTACAGACCAGAAGGGAGTGGCATGATATATTTAATGCAATGAAGTAAAAGGGCCTCAAACCAAGAATACTTTATCTGGCAAGATTATCATTTAAATTTGAAGGAGGGATTAAACAACTTCCAGATAAGCAAAAGCTGAGAGAATTTGCCTCCCACAAACTGTCTCTACAGTGTATTTTGGAAGGACTGGTATAGATGGAAGTGTTCCTAAGGCTAAATAGCTGTCACCAGAGGTAATATAAAGGGATAGACAAAGAGTACAGAATATGATACCAAATATATAAAGAATGGAGGAAGAAGAAAAGGAGGGAAAAATAAAAGACCCTTTATATTGTGTTTCTAATAGCATACTAAGTGAGTTAAGTTAGACTCTTAGATAGTAGGAAGATACTCTTGAACCTTTGGTAATGACAAATCTAAAGCCTGCAATGGGAATAAGAACATACCTGTCCATAGTCACCCTAAATGTAAATGGTCTGAATGCACCAATCAAAAGACATAGAGTCACTGAATGGATAAAAAAATAAAAGACCCTGAACTAGCAGAAAGAGAAATCAGGAAAACAGTTTCATTCAAAATTGCATCAAAAAGAATAAAATACCTAGGAATAAACCTAACCAAGGAAGTGAAAGACCTATACCCTGAAAACTACAAGACACTCTTAAGAGAAATTAAAGGGGACACTAACAAATGGAAACTTATCCCATGCTCTTGGCTAGGAAGAATTAATATCGTCAAAATGGCCATCCTGCCTAAAGCAATCTACAGATTCAAAGCAATCCCTATCAAATTACCAACAGCATTCTTCAACGAACTGGAACAAATAGTTTTAAAATTCATATGTAACCACAAAAGATCCCTAATAGCCAAAGCAATCCTAAGAAAGAAGAATAGAGTAGGGGGAATCTCGCTTCCCAACTTCAAGCTCTACTACAAAGCCACAGTAATCAAGACAATTTGGTACTGGCACAAGAACAGACCCATAGACCAGTGGAACAGAACAGAGAGTCCAGATATTATCCCAAACATATATGGTCAATTAATATACAATAAAGGAGCCATGGACATACAATGAGGAAAGGAAAGCCTCTTCAACAGCTGGTGTTGGCAAAACTGGACGGTTACATGCAAGAGAATGAAACTGGATCATTGTCTAACCCCATACACAAAAGTAAATTCAAAATGGATCAAAGACCTGAACATAAGTCATAAAACCATAAAACTCTTAGAAAAAAACATAGGCAAAAATCTCTTGGACATATATATGAGCAACTTCTTCATGAACATATCTCCCTGGGCAAGGAAAACAAAAGCAAAAATGAACAAGTGGGACTATATCAAGCTGAAAAGCTTCTGTACAGCAAAGAACACCAGCAATAGAACAAAAAGGCATCCTACAGTATGGGAGAATATATTTATAAATGACAGATCCAATAAAGGGTTGACATCCAAAATATATAAAGAGCTCATGCACCTCAACAAACAAAAAGCAATTAATACAATTAAAAAATGGGCACAGGATCTGAACATACAGTTCTCCAAAGAAGAACTTCAGATGGCCAACAGACACATGAAAAGATGCTCCACATCACTAATCATCAGGGAAATGCAAATTAAAACCTCACACCAGTAAGGATTGCCCCCATTCAAAAGCCAAACAATAACGACTGTTGGCGAGGTTGTAGAGAAAGGGGAACCCTCCTACACTGCTGGTGGGAATGTAAACTAGTTCAACCATTGTGGAAAGCAGTATGGAGGTTCCTCAAAAAATTCAAAATAGAAATACCATTTGACCCAGGAATTCCACTCCTAGGAATTTACCCTAAGAATGCAACAGCCCAGTTTGAAAAAGACAGATGCACCCCTATGTTTATCGCAGCACTATTTACAATAGCCAAGAAATGGAAGCAACCTAAGTGTCCATCAGTAGATGAATGGATAAAGAAGAGGTGGTACATATACACAATGGAATATTATTCAGCCATAAGAAGAAAACAAATCCTACCATTTGCAACAACATGGATGGAGCTAGAGGGTATTATGCTCAGTGAAATAAGCCAGGCGGAGAAAGACAAGTACCAAATGATTTCCCTCATTTGTAGAGTACAAGAACAAAGAAAAACTGAAGGAATAAAATAGCAGCAGACTTACAGAATCCAAGAATGGACTAACAGTTCCCAAGGGGAAGGGACTGGGGGGGATGGGTGGGAAGGGAGGGATAAAGGGAAAAAGGGGCATTATAATTAGCACACATAATGTAGCAGGGGACACAGGGAAGGCTGTTTAGCACAGAGAAGGCAACTAGTGACTCTGTAGCATCTTACTATGCTAATGGACAGTGACTGTAATGGGGTATGTGGTGGGGACTTAATAGTGGGGGAATCTAGTAACCACAGTGTTGTTCATGTAAGTGTATATTAATGATACCAAGAAAAAAAAGGCACACTACTAAATAGGAGAAAACATTTGCAAATGATATTTTTGATAAAGTATTAATACCTTAAATATATAAAGAACTAATACAGCTCAATAGCTCCCCACAAAAAACAAACAATCCCACTGAGAAATGAGCAGAGGAACTGAGTACAAATTTTTTCAAAGAAGACATACAGATGGCCAAGAGGTAAATGAAAAGATGCTCAACATCACTAATCATCAGGGAAATATAAATCAAAACCAAAAAAACATATCTCATGCCTGTTAGAATGGCTAATATTAAAAAGACAAGTAATAACAGGTGTTGGTGAGGATGCAGAGAAAAGGGAATGCCTATGTATTGTTGATGAGAATGTAAATGGTGCAGACTCTATGAAAAAACCATCTGGTGTTGGGGGAATCATGGGGAATACAGTGTAGCACAGTGAAGGCAAATAGACACTCTGTGGCATCTTACTACACTGATGGACAGTGACTGCGATGGGGTATGGGGGGGACTCGATAATATGGGTGAATGTAGTAACCACATTGTTTTTCATGTGAGATTCATATGAGTGTATATCAATAAAACCTTAATAAAAAATATCTGAAGTTTCTTCAAAATATTAAAAATCAAACTATCATATGATCCAGCAATCCCATTTCTGAGTATTTATGCAAAGAAAATGAAACAGTAAGTCATAAAGATATATTCACCCCTTATTTCTTGCTGCATTATTTGCAACAGCCAAGACATGGAAACAACCTAAATGTCCATGAACAGATGAATGAATTAAAAAAAAAGGGATACACATACACACAGGAATATTATTCAGCCATTAAAAAGATTAAATCTTGCCATTTCCTACAACATGAATAGACCTTGAGGGCATTATGCTAAGTGAAATAAATAAGACACAAGACAAACACCATATGATCTCACTTATATGTGGAATCTAATAACAAAAACTCAGGCTCATAGGAATGGAGAACAGATTGACAGTTAACAGTGGCTGGGAGTGTTTTGTGGGTGAAGTGTGTCTAGGTAGTCAAAGGTAGAAACTTATGGTTATGAAAGAAAGAAGTCATTAGTATGGGGATGCAAGTCACAGCATAGCAACCAAGTTAATAATACTGTATTGCATATCTGGAAGTTGCTAAGAGCATAAATCTGAAAAGCTCTCATCAATCATAAGAGAAGAAAATTCTATAGCTATGTTTGGTGATGGATTTTGAACTTATTTGGTCATCATTTTACAATATATACAAATATCAAATCATCATGCTGTACATATGAAATAAATGTTGTATCCCAAATATACCTCAAAACATTTTTAAATGAGAAAGTTGTTTCCTAAAACCAAAGAAAGAATGCAATTTGAGAATGTCCAAGTGGTCAATTGTGTTATGAAGTTGCTGGCTTTATTATTTAATCATGGTGATTATTGAGAGAATATACTTTTGTCATGGCTCAAACTTATCAACTGCCTTTTCTGCAAAACGTGGATGTGTGGAAAAAAAAAAGACAGTAAAGATGGATGTGTGTCAGGTTAGTACAAGATGAGGCAAGGACAGATCACCAGAAAAGATCTAGACAGAGCTAAGGACACTGTCAGGAGTCTGGTAGGTGGCCTGGGTGCTGAAACAATTCTGCATTTAGGGATGTCAGCTGGAAAAAGAAGTCACATGGGCATGAAAATATAAGTGGGCAACATCCAAAGGGCAGAGAATACTAACATTTTTTACTGCTCAGGAATCACGACACATGAGTGCTCATTCTAGGGTGGAGTCATCTTTAGCTTCATTTTATTTTCCTTGTTGAAAGTGGATAATTTTCTTTCTTTTTTTTATAAAGGTGAGATAATGCCATGCATACAATTGGGTACCCTATTTTATTTTTCACTCAATATATCCTGGACATTTTCATATGGTATTAAATTGCCTTTGAAAGTATAATTTTTAATGGCTGTGTAACTGTCCATTATGATGGATATACCATCATTTATATAACTTTGATGGATATATCATCATTTATATAATTATTTCTTATTAGTGGTCATTTGTATTGTTTCCTCACATTTACTCCTACAGAAAATACCACTGTGGCCAGCAGTATGGAGCCTCTGTTGCCTTTGACAAAAATGAGCAAATACTACTCTTTGTAGCTTAAATGAAAGTTTATATTGCAGAGGGGATAGCACATAGCAAAAATTTCATGAAATTAGTTGTTTTTTCCCTCCTTATAGGGAAATATTAGCCATTTAAGAGCTAGAGGGACTTTCAGGGAAGCCTTCAATTGACCCTAATTTTGGATAGCAATGGCTTGTTCACTGTGATCTCTGGAGAATCTGCAATCTCTCTTGGAAATTGGTCCTGAGGTTTTGAGGCTTCCTGCCTCCTTCCTTTATCTCTCTTCCCCCTTTTTCTTTTTTTAAATTATAGTGCATTAGGACTACACATATTTCCTGGGCTCAAATTTCAATTCCACCATTTACTAATTACAGGATAATATTCACATCTGAAAGACAGTAAGTACTCATGAATGCTCAAAAAATGTTTGCTTAAAAGATAAACTTGATTGTATATACTTATTTAAGTTGAAGCCACTAGACTATGGCCTAACTCATAAACTGATCATTCCTAATAGGGGTTATTGCAAAAACCCCTGGTGACTCCAAGCTGATTCTGGGGAATAAATGACATCTGACCTTCACAAATCTTAGCATAGGGCTTGACACATAATCAGGGCTCATTATTGATTAGTTAATAAGATGACATAACAATAAAATGCAAAATGTAATCATTAACTAGAACAAATGATTAAAAAGTCAGTAATATATCCAAGGCCAGGAATCGGTGCTGTGGAAAGTACTGAGCCTTTGCTATTCAGGCACATGCAGTATGTTTTAGGGGAGAGGTTTAGGAGCACCAAGACAAAGTCCAATTAAGTTAACCTTTTCCAACTCAGCAGATTTTTGCTACAGTCCTGAGATGGAGGCCCTTTTTTAAGAAATTTGATCATGAGAATCAAAAACAATTATAAATTAATTTACATTGAGTTTATGGTCTTTTTATGAATACCAGAACAAGTTACTAAAACCACTGAGAAAATGTCTTAAATTAATTTTTTTTCAAATCTCTCTCACACATCTCCACGTTCACTGTGGCATAGACTCCTATGTTCTTTTTTCCTTTAATTCAAGTTATTCTGAAAAAAAAATCTCTTTTTAACTCCACACAGGAAAACTTAGGCTTCTGGCTTTTTTTCCCCCAGAATTTTTTTTAAACTCCTAGATCTGCACTATAAAAGATTCAGGATCTGATACAGGAATGAATAGTTCCTCTTTTAAAGAAGGAAACAGGAAGATGGGGGAAAGATTTCAAATACTTGTGAATTAAAAAGTGAAAGATATAAAAATTGTACAAAGTGATACATGTCACTACAATCATGAGGAAAAAAAAAAAGTCCCTGCGTGCTGAGGCTGCCCGGGGGCAGCTAGTACTGGTGGCAAATGAGGGTGGCGAAGGCAGGAGAGTGGGGTTAATCATCGCACCATCCAAATCAGTAAAGAGGGACTGGGACTGAATCCTGTTCAGGGAAGGCCATGCTTCCTAATTACAAAGGAAATGACAAAAAAGTAGGCTAAGAAGAAGCTGAAGATAACAGCAATTGCCCTTAAGTTAACAGCAAGCCTGAGAGAGAGGCCTGACACTGCATACTGCCAACTGACTTCTCTAGAGCGGCGTTAATACTCACTCCTATTTGCCTTTGGGATTAGTTGGCCGCAGAAACATGATGGAAACACAGGCTGTGCAGGAATGTAATGTGGAACGTGGCTGAAGTTATGGCCCTGCAGGAGTTAAGGAGGATGTGAGATGTGCTGTGTGTACAGCCCTGCCATGCCTCTGTGCTCCTTTAGCACCATGGGGCAGAGCTCGCTTAGCAGTTAATGTCACGTACTTTTATACAACCTCTGTCCATATGGTATTTTTCTACTCTGCATGTATTTGTAAAAGACACAGCAAATTCTTTTTGCTTTGCTAGCCCAGACCAACTCTCTGCCTCCCTCAGGGTACAAATATTTCCCCAAGTCCAACCAAATGGTTGCTTATGGAGTTGCCACTCACCACACTAGGGTGGGCATGTGACTCTTGAATGACCCAGCTTGCGTTCTTGTCCCCCTACCATCCTACTCCCAGCCAGCAGCAGGCGACACAACATAGACTGGAGAAGAGTCCTTCCCCAGGATGTCTCACTTAAGAGGGTGGGGAAAGTTTCTCCCTTAGACTGAGAAGCCCTAAATGTGTAAGTACTGAACTAGCCACAACCATAGGTCCAGGTGCATGGGGAAAAGCAGCCCGAAAGAGGAAAGTAATATCCAGAAAGGAGAAAAGAGGAGAGAAGAGCCCAAGAGAGGAACATATAGTAACTCACTATTAGAACAATGGCATACAGTTTTCCTGAAGCCAGTCTGACAGGTGGCTACTCTGTTTGTAACTCACCTAAGCCAACAAATTTGAGTCTTATTTTCACTCACCCTCATTCCAACTAGGCTTCTCTTACTTGCAGTCAGGATAGCCCTTGGCAAAACAAAGAATGTTGCAGTATTAACACTAAAGCATTACAGGTAAGAGAGGATTTGCTTGAGGAAATCAAGTAAGGCTTCATGGAGAGGCAGCATTTAAAGCAAAGCAAAGATCCCACAGGAGGAAACAGGGGAAGACATATTCCTAGCACAGGAAATAGTATGGACAAAGACAGGATAGCTAGGGCAAACAGAACATATTCAGGACAGAACCAATTTGGTCAGAGCACGGGAGAGAAGACTGACACATCCTCCCATAGATGTTTCCACAGCTGAACTTGCTAATTTCTCAGATCTCAGCTCAAAAGCTATATCCTCTGAGGAGACTTCCCTGACCATCCTTCCCGAAGTCCCCAGTCACTCACTGGCATATATTTTTGTGTTGACTCTGTGGTTCTTCTGCCAGGTGTGATTATTTAAATTGTTGGTTCACTGCTCTACAGTCCGCCTCCTCCACTGCCCCAGGAGGTCCATCGAAACAGGTGACCCACTCATCTGGCACCTGATTGCCACTGCCACCCAGGAGTCTGCAAGAAGCAGGCTCTCAGTAAATCTCTGTGGAGAGAATGAGTGGGTGAGCACGAATAGAAAGAAAAGCAGGAGCCAGAAGGTGGGAGATGCAGAATCCAAACTTTATGCCTTAGAGAATAAAGAGCTGAGGGTAAACTGTCAGAGCTGTGCTTTTGGGAGACTGACTCATTCCGTGTGTAGGAGGAGAGAGTGGGTGAGAACTGAAAGAGTGGCAGGAGGCCACTGCAAACGCCCAGGTGAAACGCCATGTTTGCCGGTGGAGCAAATTATCTGAAAGATTCTGAGTTTGCATAATCACAACAAAAAGAAGAATGGCAAAAAACATTAAGTCTTTTTTATTTCTCCTTTTCTCCACCTCTTGGAACCAGTTCACTGGCAGACTTCTCATCTTCCTTCAGATAATGTTTTTCTAACCAGCATCTTTCATATGGATCTACAATGCCTACCCACCCTCTCCCTCCCACCCAACCTGCCCTCCCAGAGGTAACGGCTTTAAAAAGAGAACTGTGGTGATGGCTGTTTGATCAGATGATAAAAGCACCAAGACCCACATCCCTGGATTCCCCAGGCTCCCTGTCCCTGGGCCAGAACAAGCCAATCTTACCTTGACCCAAACCTGTTAGTTCCTCAGGCCACCTCTGCACCACCCTCATACATCGTGTGTGTTCAGTTTGTGTATTTATTTTGTTTTGCAAGTTTTTACCCTTGCTATAAATTGTTCCATATTGTATATGCTGTATCACAACTTTTTCCTGTAAACATCTGATTTGGGAATTTAGCCAAAGTAATATGTAACTTGAATTCTTCCATTGCAATGGCTGTATAGTTTTCCACTGTGTGAGTAGTGTGTACCAGGACATTTAAATATTTCTTACTGAAGAGTATTTCAGTTACTTCTATGATTATTTTTTTCATCTTTCATATTGAACATACCTATATATGTTTCCTTCTGTTAGGAAATCTCTAAATTTCTGAACATAGAATTGCTGGGTCCAGAGTAGGAAAATATTCTACATTCAGATATTGCCTTCAAAGACTGTCACATCACTTATACAACCGTCAGGATACAAGAGCTGCTATTCTTCCTACACCCTTGTTAATCCCTTGAAATTGGTTCCAAGAAATGAATTTTGCATTAATCTTTTTTTCCTCTTCTCATAGTCTCTGTACATAATTTCCTTCTATTTCCCCAACCTTATCTAATTCCTAACTCTCTGTAGGACAACTTAATTCCCCCTTCCTTCGGGAAGCTTCCTAATTGCTCCATCTCTCCCTAGAATCTTAAAATATTTGTCAATGCATTAATGACTTAATTTTTGCCTAACAGAGTTGTAAAGTCAAGATACTTGCAGCAACCAGACAGGCAATCTAAATGGATAAAGTGAGCCTAAATTAAGACAACTGGGAGTTTTGGAGACTGTGTTAAAATGTAGAGCAAGTGTTCCTGCTAAAAAAGCCAAATATTGCTCTGAGAGAATATGGGCATAGCTCTGCCAAACCTTTGGATAATTTTGTTTTCCTGCTAGAAATACAGATTTTAATGTGAAATCTCCTGCTTTTTAAATATTGGCAGCTAGTACAAACATTTAAAAAAGTATCATGTGGGTCAAAATAAAATGTATCTCTCAGAAAAGATTTAACTTTTTAGCTGCCATCTATAATTTTTTCTAGTTATGCATTGACTTGTAAACATTGTTTCTTCAATTAAACCATAATCCCTTTGTGTACAGGAATACTCACTTTGTACCTGCTACAAAATTTATCATATAAACAAAAGCATGAAAATGAGCAACATATCTTCATTGAATGCTGATTGACAGAGACTTTATAATCATTTGAGTGTACAGATCTCCTCATAGCCAAATATCTCAACTAAGGTGAGTGTCACAGGGGATTCCAGAGTGAGTCAAAATGACCAAGTCTGTCCACCTACTTCATATTTGTCATTCCAGCCAAACTCACATCCACAGAAATGGCAAATATGACCACATCTCCCAATCCCACCTCTTGCCTTCACCCAGGTAGCTTAGATGCAGTCAACTCCCAAAGTTTTAAGATCTGACCATCAGGCTGAAAGAGCAGTCACACTGCCTGGGAGAAAAAAACCACCTTGTTTTTAGGGGAATTCAAAGCATCCCCACTGCAGTTACATTGGTGCTCCTGGATTCTTGCCCTCAGTGTCAAGCCTCTCTTTCCTGGCCCAGCTCATATAAACCAGTAGGATGATCTGAGGTCCACCCTGCTGGAGACAGCAGGCATAGGGCTAGAGCCAGAGACTGGACCCGTGGTTGGCTTTCCTCTTGAGGAAATGTGGCTGATGAGCTCGGCCTGTGTGACATCAAGTCAATTGCTGCCTCAGCGAGTACACAAGCAGGGCTGATGGTTAAGAGCACAGGGCTGATGGCCTGCCAGGCCAGTCACATATGCGACTATGTCTCAGATATTCTACTTACTAGCTGTTTGGAGCGGGATGCATGGTGGTCATGGTCCCCGAAAAGATATGCCCAAGTTTAGACCCCAAAACCTGTGAATGTTAGCATATTGGGAAAAAGGGGCTGTACAGATGTAAGTAAGGATTTTGGGATGAGGAGAACATCTTGGATTATGTGATGTGTTCAAAAATAAAAGAGACAGGGACACAGAGGAGAAGGTGATATGAGGGCAGTGGCGGAGATGGGAGTGATGTGGCCATAGCAAAGAAAGCCAACAGGAATCGGAAGTTGGAAGAAGCAAGGATGGATTCCCCTGTAGACCCTCCAGGGGCAGCGAACCTTGCCAATGCCTTGATTTCAGACTTTGGGTCTCCAGAAATGAGAGAGAGTAAAGTTATGCTGCTTAACAACAGCCATTTTGTGGTAATTTGTTATGGTGGCTACAGGAAACTAATAAACTAGGTGACCTCAGAGATATATTTAACCTCTTTGAGCCTTTGTAGTAACAACTTTTTTAAAAGGTATAATAGACTTATTTAACTTGGATTTTCTGAATATCAAGTGAGATCATAGCTGTAAAGCTCTGTATAAATAGTAGGTATGATAAAATGAGTTGTAAGTATGAACTTACTTTGTAAATGTAAAGGGGACCAACAGATAAATTAACCTTCTAAATTAACAGATAAATTGTGACCTTCTAGTTTGATCTTCCAACTAGGTCTCTGTCAGCACCCCAAACCAGGTGACTTTTTAAATCCCTGTCCCAAGACTGCAAGGTCGCAGGAGGGGAAAAATTCTCAGTAAAAATCTCCTTTCCCATTGAAATGCTATGCGGTTCCCTTTTTTGTGGGTGACAGGTCCTATCTAACCTTCTGTAATACACAACCTATGTGAGGGGAAGGGCATGTGGCACTAAAGTGACTTAAATCACATCCAGAGAACTAGCAGATGAAGGTGACCTGCACCCTGCATCCAGCAATGAAGTAAAAGCTTCAAAGGGCACATGTCAGTGTATCTCTCTGATCTTTTCCATTTTGTGGTAAGGTATCTGGATACATCTCTGTGGTCTATCAGAATCTCTGTGTATTGCTGTGTGTACATATCTGTGTGTGCCAGGACTTAAACCTATGTGTGTATGTGTGTGTGTATGTCTATGGTTCATGAGTCTCTGGTAATGTATCTGTACATGTATGTGTAATTCTTTAAGTATGTTTGTACTTGTCTGTGTGGCCACTTCTCTGTTGTAAGTGTGCATGCGTATCTCAGTGTGACTGTCGCTGGGCTGTTTATAAAGGCCTAATATTTACTGGACAAAGAACAATACAAAAAAGCTTCAATTTGGCCCAATAATGCTTCTAAATTATACTACTACCAACCCTGTGGAAAATGCAGACCAGTGGCTCTTGGTTGTGGCTGAAAAAAACCACATGGGAGTTTTTAAAAATAGTGCAACCCAGATATCACACTTAGATATTCTGAAATACTAGAAAATGTGAGAAGGTGGTGCCCCAGGCATCAGCATTGCTTGAAAGGCTTCCTGGGTGACTCTAACATACATCTGGGATTGACCGATGTGCCAGCTACAAAGCTAGTCCTCTGCTGTCTTCCCTAGGGAAAAAAAAAATCAACTTATTTGTTTCCCTTGTATGTGATATAAATTATCCCCATTACTGACTTGTGATAAAATTAGGACTCTTCTCTTTCCTGATCAAGAGGAAGATGAACCATCAGAGGAGCCTGTCAATCAAAACTTCTGGATTAATCCACAGAAACAGGAGAAAGTGCCCCTCAGCTCACCTTCCTTCATTTCAGCTCACACATATCTCACTTTCAATTATAGGATGTTCTAATTAACAAGCTACAGCTCTGCTTTAATATCCATATAAACCCTTTACATCCACTGCATGTGTTTGACAAACAGAAAGAGGATAGATGGGTATAATAAAACAAGTACTTTGTAAAAATTCAAATGTGTGTTTTGGAGCATTCTTTACAGAGGAATAAAAAGAGAAGGGCAGGAAGTAAGCCAAAATTGCTAACCTTGGAGAGAGTCAGAATCCAAAAAGAACAGAAGAAACTCTCAGGTACATAACGTGTGGGAAGCAGAGCTCTAGGGTGTAACACAGCTTTGTGAAAATTGGAGGAAAGTTTTGCCTCTCCAAGTTTCTGCCCCTGTCTGCCTCATTGGATGAGTGTTCTCAGGCAATGCACCCCCTGCAGTTCTGATGGAGGGGATGACAAGCAGGTAAGGCTGCCTGGGTATCCATGTGACAGTTCCCCACTCCCAGATTCCATCTCACATCCTTTGAGGACACTCAGAAGACTGGGGGATTTGGATTCTGTCACCCACATTTATCAAGCTAGATTTTAAAATATTTCTCAGTCTCCACAAAATACACTGAGCAGTACATTAAGAACACAGCAGGTGCTCAATACATGTTTATTTAATGAATGAATGTATTACTATGCAATGATAGGAATCAGACATTTGATCTGATTGCACAAGTCAGATAAAAGATCTCTCCTAACAGATAAGGAACCAAAGGATCAATGAGAAAGCTTTGTCTCCAAGTTTGTCAATAAGGAGCATTCCTTGGAACAAAGTAGTTTGGGAAAATCACCAAGATAGAGGTAGAGAACACAAGACTGTGCTTATCAGCTTTACTCACTGATATTCAACCCAGGAGGGAGGAAAAATAAAAAATAAAACAAATAAAAATTTAATGCTGTTATTCTCCCAGATATGTCCATTCAGTGATTCAGTGAATACAAATTTTTCAGTGACTGGAATGGTGTGGTAGATATGTAATGTGTCAAATTCACTATGCTGAACTTTATTTCCCCAAATCTCAATCCCTGTATGTTCCTGGTTTATCTTAACACTAGAAAAGGATCTGTGCTAGAGTTTTGGAAGATAAGGTTAAAGCAGATGTCATTTACACCCTCAGAGGTCAGTGTAGGTCAGGGCCTATTGCAGGATATGCACAATTTTTCAGATCTTTTAGTTCATCTCATTGCTGTAGGTAACAGCCATGCCAATTGATGCCGTTGTATCTCTTTCTTTAAAGGAATCTCTTCCCCTAGTTTATATAAATCCTGGGCCAGATAGTGAGGGCAATATCTGTGGAGTGAGCTCCATCTTCTTTTAAAAGTCATCCATGGAAGTGAGTTTGGAGCCTTGTAGACAGAACAGACCAACACAGGTTCCCAAGAGAGCAAATGACTTTCAGGTTCTTGCCCTTTACTTGTAGGATCCAGTTGTACCTTTTTTGATTTCCCACTTCAAACATATCTCAGTCCAGACCTCTTATCCTGTCGTCAGGTTCATAAGCAGGGGCAGAAGGAATAGACACCTGAGAGTTACCAGCCGGCACAATTGCATGTGACCAAATTGTTATAATAAATACATTATTTTATGTCATTCCTAGTGGTTCTCTTTCTCTGGTTGAACCCTGAAGCTAATACTGGAAACAGTTACAGAGGAAAAGAACTTCAAGAATGAGTTCTCAGAATTGATTACAGGTTATCTTGAAAGGGTTCCTTGATATGATTACAGTCTTTAATATATTTCCAGTGGTAAATGAAACACCATTAGTCTATGACAATCTATGGCCAAACAACAAATTAAATGGTCACCTGTTAATGCTTATAATCAAATACCTATAGAAGTAGCTGTCTCAGAACATTTTGGTGAAAGTAAGAAGTATAATGTGGTTGATTTGTTTCTTTAAATTCAGTAGAGATATTGGAAAAAAAACTGAGTTCAGGCCTTTAAATTTTTTCTACCTCAAGGATAGTTTAAGAGACACAGTAGCTTCTGTGATGGTCTCCCAAAACAAAACAAAACAAAACAAAACAAAACCCTTGCTTGTTTCCCTTGTATGTGATATAAATTCTTATTACTTAAGAAAGATCAGTAAAGATCATTAAGTCATATGTCCCTCATTTTAAATCAAAAGCTAGAAATGATTACAGTTAGTGGGGAAAGCATGTCAAAAGCTGAAATAGGATGAACACTAGGACTCTTGTGCCAAACAGTTAGCCAAGTTGTGAAAGCAAAGGAAAAGTTCCTGAAGGAAATGAAAAGAACACCAAATGACTTAGAATTCTGAACACCAAACTAAAAGTGTAATCATGTAGGAATGGATGACAACACAGATTAAAATTCAAACTTTGCAAGGTATTTTATGGAAAAGTCAAGGCATTCATTGGGAAGGAATGGGACTATGGAGTTTGGGATGGGGGCATCTGGGAAGATTCTGATGAATGTGACTTGTAAATTCTGCTTAGCTTTCCTTTCTGGTAGGAGATCTTCTTCCTCTAAGTAGGATAGCCTTCCTATTGCCTGAGAAACCTGTAAATGCCTCCTATGAAATAGATGTGGTACAAGGAAATGATTATCTTTTACATTAAATATACATATTACTCATTATTGCTTTAAGACCTATAATAAGACCCAAGTCTCTACAGACTATAACAGTAAGGTACAAAGTGTGACACCTGGGAAGGTGCAGTATACACCAAATGCATTGCTTATTTTTAAAATTTGTATATAAAATACCTGGGAAATATGTGTTGACATGAATCTTAAGGATGTTGGATTAGGGTCAAAGTAATATAGTGTTGGAAAAGGATAAACTTGAGTTCATGAAGGGGATATTCTAGATTTAGTGTGTTGCTTTGTGGAGGGTTCTAATTGTTTGCTTGGATAACTGAAAGAAATTTAACCTCTATCTGGCCTGTACTGAGTAAATTTGAAATGTCAGAGCTGCTTTGATATACAACAGAGAAAGGTATTTAAAAGCTTAGTGTGGGCCTACCATGTTCATCTCAGATGTTTAAAGATCTTTAAGTAAACATTCTTATCCTTGTAACAAGAATAACTAGAAAAAAACAGGAAAACAAAAATGGTCTATTGTGGCCATTTTTCCAACAGTTTGCCCACTTCGTGTGCCTATGTCAGTTTGGAAATTCTCATAACATTTCAAATGTTTTCATTGTTATTATATTTGTTATTGTAATCTGTGATCAGTAATCTTTGATTCTTTACTACTGTAATTGTTTTGGGACAACCTTGAACCACACCTATATAAGGCAGTGAACTTTAAAGTCTTGTGTTGTTACTGCCTAGCTGAACAGCTGTGAACTGTTTCCCTCCTTTTCCTCAGGCCTCCCTATTCCCTGAGACACCACAATATTGAATTAGGCCAATTCATAACCCTACAATGTCTTCTAAGTGTTCAAAAGAAGAGTCATATGTCTCTCATTTTAAATCAAAAGCTAGAAATGATTACAGTTAGTGGGGAAAGCATGCCAAAAGCTGAAATAGGATGAACACTAGGACTCTTGTGCCAAACAGTTAGCCAAGTTGTGAAAGCAAAGGAAAAGTTCCTGAAGGAAATGAAAAGTGCTACTCCAGTGAACATGCAAATGATAAGAAAGCAGAACAAACTTATATGCTGACATGGAGAAAGTTTTAGTGGCCTGGATAGATCAAACCAGCCAAAACATTCCCCTAAACTAAACTTAATCCATGGAAAGGCCCTAAACTCTTCAATTCTATGAAGACTGAGAGAGGTAAGGGAGCTGCAGAAGAAAAGCTGGAAGCCAGCAGAGGCTGGTTCAAGAGGTTTAAGGAAAGAAATTACCAAAGTGCAAGTGAAGCAGCAAGTGCTGATGTAGAAGCTGCAGGAAGTCGTCCAGAAGATCTAGAGTATTAATGAACGTGGTTACTCTAAACAACAGATGAAATAGCTTTCTATTGGAAGAAGATGTCATCTAGAACTTTTATAGCTGGAGAAGAAGTCAATGCCTAGCTTCAAAGGACAGGCTGACTATCTTGTCAGGGGCTAATGCAGCCGATGACTTTAGTTGAAGTCAATGCTCATTTGCTGTTGTGCAAATCAGGGGACCCTAAAGAATTATGTTAAAACTACTTTGCCTATGCTATATAAATGGAACAGAGCCTGATGACAGCATATCTGTTGACCACATGGTCAACATTTTGTGCCCAGTTTTGAGACTTCCCAGAAAAAAAAGAATCCTTTTAAAGATAGCTGCTCACTGACAATGCACCCGGCCACACAAGGGCTCTGATGGAGATGTACAATGAGATTCATGTTGTTTTCATGCCTGCTAACACAACATCTATGTTCCCAATAGGATGTCATTCTGAATTTCAATTCTTATTACTTAAGAAAGATATTTTGTAAGGCTATAGCTGCCATACATAGTAATTTCTCTGATGAATCTGGGAAAGTAAATTGAAAATCCTTTTGGAAAGGATTCCCATTCTAAATGCCATTAAAAACATTCATGATTCATGGAGGAAGCCAAAATGCCAACATTAACAGGCATTTGGAAGAACTTGTTTCCAACCCGCACGGATGACTCTCAAGGATTCAAAACTTCAGCGGTAGAAGCAACTGTAAATGTGGTGGCAACAGCAGGAGAACTAGAGTTAGACGTGGAGCCTGGAGATGCGATTGAACTGCGGCAATCTCATGACAAAATTGGAATGAACGAGGAATTGTTTCTTATGGATGAGCAAAGAAAGCGGTGGTTTCTCGAGATGAAATCTACTCCTGGTGAAGATGCTATGAAGATTGTTGAAAAGACAACAAAGGATTTAGAAAATTGCATAAACTTAGTTGATAGAGCAGCAGCAGGGTTTGAGAGGACTGGCTCCAATTTTGTAGTTCTACTGTGGGTAAGACGCTATTAAACAGCACTGCAATCAGCAGAAAAATCACTTGGGAAGGGAAGAGCCAACTGATGTGGCAAACTTCCTCTTTGTCTTATTATTAGAAGTTGCCAGTCACCCCAATTTTCAGCATGCACTACTCTGATTAGTCAGTAGTCATCAACATCAAGGCAACGTCTTCTACCCTCAAAAAGATTGTGACTTGTTGAAAGTTCAGATAATCGTTAGCATTTTTTTTTCAATATACATTTTTGAAGACACAATGTTATTGCACACTTAATAGACTATAGTATAAACATACTTATATGCATTGGGAAACAAAAAAATTCATTATTGAGGTTATCTGGAACCAAATACACAGTATCTCCAAGATATGACTATACTTTTCAAAACTGTCTAGATCATCAAAAAGAAGGTATTTTAGAAATCGTCACTGCCAAGAGATGTAAAAGGCAACATGACAACAAAATGTAATATGATATCCTAGGTGAGATGCTGGAATAGAAGACGACAAAAACTAAGGAAATCAACAATAGGGATAGATTTAGTTAAATTATGGCAGAAAAAGAGGAAAAAATAAAGAATACAACTTATAGCAAATAGTAAGGTGGCCAACTTTACTCCAGGTATACCAGTAATCAGTTTAAGTGCAAATAGTCTAAAGTCTAAATATACCAATTATAGGGAGGATTTTGTCAGATTGAATAAAAAACAAAAACTCCTTGAATAAAAAGCCTCAGCTAAATTAAAAGCAAAGGGATGGAGAAAGATGCACCATGTCAACTCTAAACAAAAGAAAGCTGAGTGCCTATATTTCAGGCAGTAGCTATTTCCTATGTATGACACAGAGACTGGAACCAGGAAGCAGAAAGCAGAGTCAAGAGCTTTGGGACATAATTTCCTGTAATAGGAGTTAGCCTTAGATAAAGAACTACCAACCTGTGCTCCGCTGGATTGCAGAACTGCTATTATCTAATGACTCCTTGTGTTACCAATTTTGCATGAAAAGATCCATTATGATTATCTTATATCTATCTTACATGTGTGCAATGCATATTTTGAAGACAGCTTATGTTTTTGGGGATCATAGATCTTCAAATGTACAGGAACTGTATCTGAGAAATTGTATCTGAGGAGCCTTGTCTGTACCAGGGCCTGATTCACATGATGGGATCAAAGATTTCCAGAATGGATATGAGACTTAGATGAGACATTTGGAGGCTTTGAGAGATAATGACCCTATTTTTCCTGAAGGGAGATTGTAAAACACTGGGGCCAAAAGGATGAGTCTAGGAGTCAGCCTATAGGATAGCTCCTAACTATTGTCACCTCCTGGAATTCATGCTTCACAGCATTGCACTAAGGCTAATGGTATGGACATTATGATATTGTGGATACAAAGGTGTATGACTTTTGAGATTGTCATAAAAGGTGTTGTAGTTTCTGGGGGAAGCTAGCTGCCAAGGACATGCAAGCAGCTCTGAGATGCCCACATGGAGAGGAATTCATTTGTCAGTACAAACTTGCCAGCCCTCTAAGTGAGCCTCATCAACATCTGACTGAAATCTCATGAAATACCTTGGCCTGAAATATATAGTAGGGAACCTCCAAAATTCTTGATCCACAGAAACAATGGGAAAGAAAAAAGAATGATCATTGTTCAAAGCTACTAAATTTTGGAGTGATCTGTGAAGCAAAAGGAGATAACCAATATTGATGCATAAGAATACTAAGCTAGTGTTTGTTGAGTCTCCACTGTGTGCTAGGCACATTAATTTCATGGTACTAGGCTTCATATGACTGTCTCATTTTATTTTCTTGACTACCTAATTAAGTTGCTAAATATAACATGCAAATTTCCCTCTGAGTAAACTAAGGCCTAGGAGGCTACATAAGTACCTCGCTTCACAAAACTAGCAAGTGAACAAGCCAGAATTCCAACTCAGGTCATAGGTTTCCAGAACTCACATGTTTACTTAGGATAGTGTTCAGTTGCTCAATCATAAAAACAGGTATTATCAACAACTGGTAACAGAGAAATCGATAAATGTGGAAACACAAAGATGGGGTTGCTTGGAAATCTCATGGACAATCTCTTTTGTATATCACAGACTAAGTTGCATATTCTACTATGGCATGCTGCTTTGTATTCCTTGTGAATGACTTATGCACATCTGTTTAGAAAAATAGATTTATTGACCTTGGTATTCTTTGGCCATTGCTGTCCCAAGAGGGTTATGATTAATGACACATTTTTCAATTAAAAACTATTTTTCTCTGAGAACCAGAAGGGATTCTTCTTTTCTCTTGACCCCACCATTCCTAATATGGGAAAAATTCTTATGTACATGTGTATACAGGTGTTAGCATGAATGCTGTGTGATAGCCTTCATCCCTTGTCACTGTTTTGGTTCATACTTAGGGTGATAGAGTCTTAGGAGGAAGCAGAGACATGCTAAGTGCTCTTGCACTATGATTTGTTCCAATCATTCCATGAAAATGTGAAGGAAAAGCAAATCAAATCATTTTAAAATTTAGGAATGCCAAAAAAAACCAGTTTAAAATAATGAGACTTTTATATTTCTTCAATAAGTTTACCTTTAAATTATGTTATCATTGCATCTAAGTAAAGCAAACTATGAAATTGGCCCAGCTATAAAGGAGACTCAGCAGCCTTTTATCTGACAAATATTTTTAGTTATCTGTTACACACCACATTTCCCCCATACTTATCTCCACTTATTGGTACACAAAAAGGCAACTCCCTGTTAGAAATTCAGCTTTGTGAAGCAACAATGCAAGATCTCCAGACCTTAGAGAGAAAGGAAAGTCAATGCCTGGTTATAACTTGGTTGAGCTTAAAAGAAGTAATCAAACGGTGACCATTAGAGAAATGTTATCAAGAGTACTCTATGAAGCAGTAAAATAGAAAAAAGGAGAGAAAATTGGGACATGAGAGCAATGCAAAAAAAATCAGGAAAGTCACCTTGAAGAGTCTTCTAATCTGAATTTTTTGCACTTCCAGACACAAGCACATGCAGAGGAAGCCTTTCCCCTGCAACTACAACTGTTGAATTCTCAGAATTGAAAATGACTCAAAGGTTACTCATTCAAACTTCCCTTCTTCCCACATTCCCACAAACCAAACCATTATCCAGTCTAAATTTAAAGAAACCCAGGAGGTTGAAAATGTCACATTGCTCAGCAGCTCATCTCTCTCTTAGATATCTGTATTAAAAGTTCTTTCTTCATGAATAGATAAACCAGTAGAATTTTCAACAAGTCAACAAATATAGGAAATCTTATCCTTCCTCATATTCAAAGAAGTATAAACCAAAAAAGGATGTTTTTATAGATCTTATTAGGAAATTCCTATATGACTTAGGCTGCTATAATAAATTAACAAATTGCAGTAGACTGGCCACTCCTTTAAAATCATTCTTTACCCCCTTTCCTTTGTCCTCTGGGCAAACCTGCTGATTTCTGAATCCCTTTGGGGTCATTCTTCCATTGTTTTGGAAAACAGATATGAAATCAGTATAGATAGCTGACTTATCAGATTTGGTCACATCCTTCATTTCTCTCCTGAACAGGCTCTCATTTTTTCCACATAGATAGACTGGGATTGTCCAAAACTTTTAGTTCTGTTTCCTATTTAATCAATAATTCCATCTTTAAGTCATTTCTCTTCTCTCACATTTTATAAAGAAGTCAGGAAGAATGAGGCTGCTCCTGCAACATTTTCCTTAGAAACTCCCACAGGTATCCAGCTTCACCACTCTAGAGTTTTATCTTCCACAAGACACTATGATATGAACACAATTCAGCCAAACTCTTGGCCACTTTGTAAAAAGGACCACATTTCTGGGAGGGAGAAAAAAGATGGCATGAGCAAAGCAGAAACCTCCCAAAATCACATAAAACACAAAAATAGAGCAACTAATTCTGAAAAAGTGACCCAAAGAGTGCAGAATAGACTACGTACATATGGGGGAAAAGAGAAGACCTCATGAAAAAGGGTAAAGTAGCCAAGCCATGACTCAGCAGGACCCAAGCCCTTCCCTGATCTCAATCACAGATGAGAGGAAGAGAAACAGAGCAGGGAGGGAACAAAAGCCCAAGACTGCTGGACATCCAGACCTGGAGATCTGCTCTGGGAGCACAAACCCACATTACATGGTGCTCTGGAGATTATTGGAGTTGGAAAGCAAAGACAGGGAGAATACTTGGAAAGACTGAGATTCCAGTCACTTGTGGAGAACAGATAAGCACAATTGGCCCCACTGGGACAAAAGAAAAGTGGGCAGTTTGAGGACTTCCCAGTAGTGAGAGGGGCACTAAAGGGGCAAAGATTACACAGAGTTGCTGCTCAGGAGAAAGGGTGCATGGACAAAACCATTCCAGCATGCTCAGACCAGCAGGTTGGGAATTCTTAAGAGCTTCAGACTCTCCATGCCTGTAGCTGACAATGCATCCCTGAGGCTCACCACTGCAGTATGGAGCCTGCCACTCCTTCATCCTGGCAGGTGCTGGTCTGGCTCACCAGCAGCCCCCACCATCATGCCAGGCCAGCCACCCATGGAAGCTACAGGGGCATAGCACAGAGGCTCCTCCCTGTGCACACTGCCCACTGGACTTAACTGTGGAGGCAGGCATTACAGCCAGGAAGGCAGGAAACCCTCCCAACAGGTGCTGGTTCCACTTGCCTGAGACCCTGGCCATTGCTGCAGGTGCTCAGCTGCTCCAGAGAGCAGAGCTTCTGGACACTAATGGGTGCTTTCTACACAAAGGTATTATTCCATAAGAAACACTAAAACAGTGAACTGGCAAAGGAATTTGGTCCAAACAAAATTACAAGAAAAAATGCCAAAAAGAGAGCTTAGTGAAACTAAAATAACCAATCTTCTTGATAAAGATTTCAAATAAAAGTCATAAACATGATCATGGAGCTACAGAAAAATATTCAAGAACTCAGGAAGGACTTCGAGAAAGAGAAACTGTAAAAAATACAGTCTCTGAAATGAAACATACAATGGAGGTATTTAAAAGCAGATGACATGAGATAGAGGAGATGGTTATTGGAATAGAAATTAGAGAACAGGAAAACAATGAAGCTGAGGCATAGAGAGAAAAAAGGATCTCTAGGATTGAATGAATAATAAGAGAATTGTGTGACCAATCCAAATGGAACAATGTTCACATTATAGGGGTACCAGAAGAAGAAGAAGAAGAGAGAAAATGGTATAGAAAGTCTCTTTCAGGAAATAATTGCTGAAAACTACCCCAATCTGGGGAAGGAAATAGTCACTCAAGTTACGGAAGTACAGCTATCTCCCAACACAAGGAGCCCTAGGAAGACAACATCAAGACATATGACAATTAAATGGCAAAGAATGAAGACAAGGAGAGAATACTGAAAGCAGCCAGAGAGAGAAAAAATACTGCTTATAAAGAAAACCCCATCAGGCTATCAGCATATTTCTCAGCAGAAACTTCATAGGCAGGAAGGCTGTGTCATGATATATTTAATGCAATGAAACAGAAAAGCCTCCAACCAAGAACACTCTACTGAGCAAGATCATTTAAATTTAAAGCAGGGATTAAACAACTTCCAAGTAAGCAAAAGTTGAGGGAATAAATCACCAACAAACCATCTCTACAGTGTATCTTAATGGGACTGCTCTAGATGGGAGTGCTCCTAAGGCTAAATAGCTGTCACCAGAGAAAATAAAACTACAGTAAAAGAAGTAGACCAATTAATTACTAAGCAAATACAAAATTAAATCAACTATACAAAAAGGTAGTCAAGGGATACATAAAGAGCACATAATATGACACCTAATATATAAAGCATAGAGAAGGAAGAGGAAGCAGGGGAGAAAAAAAAAGAACCATTAGACTGTGTTTGAAGCAGCATACCATGCAAATTAAGTTAGACTGTTATATAGTAAGGAAGCAGCCCTTGAACCTTTGGTAACCACAAATCTCAAGCCTGCAATGGCAATAAGTACACATCTATCAATAATTACCCTAAATGTAAATGGACTGAATGAACCAATCAAAAGACACAGAGTTACAGAATGGATAAAAAGCCAGACCCATCTATATGCTGCCTACAAGAGACTCACTTCAAACCCAAAGATATAAACAGACTAAAAGTGAAGGGATGGAAAAAGATATTTCATGCAAATAATAGGGAGATAAAAGCAGGAGTTACAGTACTTCTATCAGACAAAATAGATTTCAAAACAAAGAAAGTAACAAGAGACAAAGAAGGACATTACGTAATGATAAATGGGTTAATAAAACAAGAGTATATAACAATTATAAATATTTATGAACTTAATATAGGACCACCAAAATATATGAAACATATACTAACAGAATTAAAGGGGAAAGAGAATGCAACACACTCACCTTAGGAGACTTCAACACACCACTCATACCAAAAGACCAATCAACCAGACAGAAGGTAAGTGAGACAGAGGCACTGAACAATGCATTAGAACAGATGGACCTAACAGACATCTACAGAACACTCAACCAAAAGCAGCAGGATACACATTTTTCTCAAGTGCACATGGAACATTTTCCAGATTAGATCATATAGTAGGCCACAAAAAGACCCTCAGTAAATTAAAAACAATTGATATTGTGCCAACCAGCTTTTCAGACCACAAACATATGAAACTAGAAATAAATTATTCAAAGACAACAAAAAATCCCAAACACATGGAGACTTAACAACATACTCCTAAATAACCAATGGATCAATGACTAAATAAAAACAGAGATCAAGCAATATATGGAGACAAATGAAAACAACTCAATAACCCAAAACCTGTGGGATACAGAAAAAGCAGTTCTCAGAGGAAAGTATATAGCAAAACAGGCTTATCTCAAGAAACAAGAAAAATCCCAAATGTACAGTCTAAACTCCAAATTAATGAAACTAGAAAAAGAACAAATGAGGCCCAAAGTTAGTAGAAGGAGAGACATAATAAAGATCAGAACAGAAATTAATAAAATTGAGAAAAATAAAACAGTAGAATCAATAACACCAGGAGCTGGTTCTTTGAGAAAATAAACAAAATAGATAACCCCCTAGCCAGACTTAAAAAGAAAAAAGAGAGTCTACACACATAAACAGAAACAGAAATGAAAAATGAAAAAATTACTACAAACACTATGGAAATACAAAAAGTATTAGAGAATACTATGAAAAATTATATGCCAACAAATTGGATAACTTTGAAAAAACAGACAACATTCTAGAAAAATACAACCTTCCAATACTGACCCAGGAAGAAACAGAACATCTGAACTGACCAATTACCAGCAATGAAATTGAACTGGTAATCAAAACACTACCTAAACAGAATTCCTGGACCAGATGGCTTCACCACCGAATTTTATCAGTGGTAAAATAGTTAAAGAAGAGCTAATACTCATCCTCCTTAAAGTTTTCCCAAAAGTAAAAGAGGGGGAAATACTTCCAAACTCATTCTATGAGGCCAGCATCACTCTATACCCAAATCAAAGACACTACAAAAAAAGAAAATTACAGACCAATCAATATCTCTGGTGAACATAGATGCAAAAATCCTCAACAAAATATTAGCAAACCAAATAAAAAAATACATCAAGAGGATCATACATCATGATCAAGTGGGATTCATCCCAGGGATGCAAAGATGGTACAACATTCGAAAATCCATCAACAACATCCACTACATCAATAAAAAGAAGGACAAAAATCACATGATCATCTCCATAGATGCTGAAAAAGCATTTGACAAAATTCAACATCCATTCATGATAAAAACTCTCAACAAAAAAATATAGAGGGCAAGTACCTCAGCATAATAAAGGCCATATATGATAAACACACAGGCAACATAATACATAACAGTGAAAAGCTGAAAGCTTTTCCTCTATGAGGGGGAACAAGACAAGGATGCCCACTCTCACCACTTTAATCAACATAGTACTGGAGGTCCTAGCCATGGCATCAGAAAACACAAAGAAATAAAAGGCATCCAAACTGGTAAGGAAGAAGTTAAACTGCCACTGTTTGTAGAAGGCAAGATATTGTCCATAGAAAACCCTAAAGAATCCACCCCAAAACTACTAGAACTAATAACTGAATTCAGCAAAGTTGCAGGATACAAAATTAATACACAGAAACCTGTGGTATTCTTATATACTAACAATGAACTAGCAGAAAGAGAAATCAGGAAAATAACTCTATTCACAACTGCATCAAAAGAATAAAATACCTAGGAATAAATTTAACCTAAGAGTTGAAAGAACTATACTCTGAAAAATACAAGACACTCATGAGAGAAATTAAAGGCACCACCAATAAATGGAAATACATCCCATGCTCATGAATAGGAAGAATTAACATTGTCAAAATGGCCATCCACAGATTCAATGCAATCCCTTTCAAAATACCAAAAGCATGCTTCAATGAACTGGCACAAATAGTTCTAAAATTCATATGGAAACTCAAAACACCCCAAATAGCCAACATAATCCTGAGAAGGAAGAACAAAGCTGGGGAGGGATTATACTCCTTAACTTTAAATTCTACTACAAAGCTAAAGTAATCAGAAAAGTTTGATACTGGCACAAGGGCAGACCTATAGATCAATGGTACAGTATAGAGAGCCCAACATAACCCAGCACATCTATTGTCAATTAATATATGATAAAGGAGCCATGGATATAAAATGGGGAAAAGACAGCCTCTTCAACAACTGGTGTTGGCAAACCCTGGACAGCTACATGTAAGAGAATGAAACTGGATTATTGTCTAACTCCATACACAAAAGTAAACTCAAAATGGATCAAAGACCTGAATGTAAGTCATGAAACCATAAAACTCTGAGAAGGAAACATAGGCAAAAATCTCTTGACTGTAAACATGAACAACTTTTTCCTGAACATATCCTCGGGCAAGGGAAACAAAATTAAAAATAAACAAATGAGACTACATCACACTAAAAAGTTTCTGTACAGCAAAGGACACCAGCAGCAGAACAAAAAGGCATCTTACAATGTGATAGAATATATTCATCAATGACTTATCTGGTAAGGGGTTAACATCCAAAACATATAAAGAACTCACACTCCTCAACACCCAAAAACAAATTAATTGATTAAAAAATTGGCAGAGGATCTGAACAGACACTTTTCCAATGAAGAAATTCGAATGGTCAGAAGACACATGAGGGGATACTACACATCGCTAATCATCAGGGAAATGCTAATTAAAATCACAATGAGATATTACCTCACACCAGTTAGGATGGCCAACATCCAACAGACAAGAAACAACGAATACTGGTGAGGATGTGGAGAAAGGGGAACCCAGTAATTCCGCTCCTCAGAATTTACCTGAAGAAAATACAATTCTTGATTCAAAATGACATATGCACTCTTATGTTTATTGCAGCACTATTTACAGTAGCCAAGATATGAAAGCAATCTTAGTGTCCATCAATAGATGAATGGATAAAGAAGTGGTACATATACAAAATGGAATATTATTCAGCCATAAAAAGAAAACAAATCCTACCATTTGCAACAACATGGATGTTGCTAGGGGGTTTTATGGTTAGAGAAATAAGCCAGGCAAAGAAAGAGAAGTACCAAATGATTTCACGCATTTGTGTAGTATAACAAAGAAGCAAAACTCAAGAAACAAAATAACAGCAGACTCACAGACTCTAAGAAGGGACTAGCAGTTACCAAAGGAAAGGGGTTGTGGAGAGCAGGTGGGGAGGGAGAAAGGGATTAAGGGTCATTATAATTAGCAATCATAATATAGGTAGGTCACAGGGACGACAGTACAGCATGGAACAAGTAATGACTGTATAGCATCTTACTATGCTGATAGACAATAACTGCAGTGGGTGGGAGGTAAGTACTTGATAATATGGGTGAATGTTGAAACCACAATGTTGTTTATAAGAAATCTTTATAAGATTGTATGTCAATGATACTTTAATACAAAACATAAATAACAGGCACCCAAAAATAAACAAAATAACAGCAAAAAAAATTAAAAAGGTGGGGGGGGGCCACCTTTCCCTTCAGTGTTCTAAAGAAAGCAGACAAGATATTGCTTGGGCATTTAGTGCTTGCTAAGAAGGGAAGGTCTAATGATACCAAGGATGCTTCAGCTCACTGCTAATCCTGCTGTCAGCATTGTGTTCGCCTTATACTTTTCTTCCTCCAGACTGAACAAGATATGAATCAGGCAGCAATGACTAACCACATCAGAGAGGCTTTGACAGAAATATATGAGTTTAAGCTGAGGCAAAATTGAAAATCAAGTTGCTGGCATCTTGAATTGTCATACACAAACAAAGTTAGGTGAGATTTGGAGGGATTATGATAAGTGGAGATGGCAATTCAAGTTATATTTGTTTCATATGCAGCTTTCATTGAAATGACTTTGAGCAACAATATTGTATAAATCCTAGCTGAGCAGTTTTCAAGAGGAAGAAGAAAAAATATGATGTTCAAGAGACCATAAAATTCTATCCTTTCATGCTTTTCATGCCTTCCTTTGCCCTCCTCTCCTCCTTCTTACCCAACTTCCACCAAGTACTGTCCTAGAGTGTGCAACCTCTAGCCAAACCGGGATCTAAAAATGCCAAGTGGGCGTCACACTGTCCTAGGAATCAGTAATATCGATCTTAACTCTCATGACCAGACACATTGATAAACAGAAAATGTGTTCTTTTCTAAATATCAAAATGTGACTTTAAACAAAGACATAACTTATACATACTATCTTTTATTTTTTAATGTAACACACATAATTTAAAATTTACCACCATATTTTTAAGTGTACAGTTTAGAATCATTAAGTATACTCACATTACTTTACAACCATTACCATCATTTATCTCCAGAACTCTTTCCATCTTGCAAAATTGGAACTCTATACAGGTACTCCTTGTTTTTCTGGCTTCACTTCATTTCATTTCACAGATACTGTGCTTTTTACCCAACTGAAGGTTTGTGGCAACCCTGCATCAAGCAAGTCGATTGGAGCTGTTTTTTCCAATGGCATTTGCTCATTTCATGTCTGTGTCATATTTTCCTAATTCTTGCAATATTTCAAACTTTTTCATTAATATTGTATTTGTTATGGTGATTTCTGATCAGTGATTACAACTCCCTAAACACTCAGATGATGGTTAACATTTTTTAGCAATCATGTATTTTTAATTAAGATATGTACCTTGCTTTAGACATATGCTATTGCACACTTAATAGACTGTAGTGTAAACATACTTTTGTATGCACTGGGAAGCCAAAAAATTCATTTGACTTTCTTTACTGCAATATTTGCATCAGTGCAGATATCTGGAACTATACCCACAATATCTCTAAGGTATGCCTGTGCCCATTAAAATGGGTACATAAAAATTCCCCATTTCCGCTGCTCAAGCCCTTGGCAATCACCATTATACTTCTGTCTCTACGAATTTGACTCCTCTAGGTATCTCATGTAAGTCAAATCACAGGGTCTTTTTGTGACTTTTTTATTTCACTTAGCATAGTATCCTCAGGGCTCATGCATGTTGTAGCATGTGTCAGAATGTCGGTAAGCCACCTTTAAAGTGGGTTTTCTCCTGCTGTAATTTTCTGACTTAAGGAGAAAGATCAAACTTAGGGCAGATCCATCAGAAGATAATGAACTGATACAGGACCAGAACCAAAATGTTGGGTCCCTAAGGGTTTCCAGCACAACTCCTTCAGAAACTTCTTCAAACTCCAGTAACTGAGAGAGACATGCTTTTGTATAGCATTGTAACAGAAACAGTGCTACGTGTACTAAGTTACCAGGATCCTTCACTGTGGCTGGAAGGCTTCTCCCACAAGTTATACACTCAGATCGCATGGATAAGACCTCCATCTTAGAACCCAGCAGCATGCTATTCTCAATTCTAAGGGCAAGCAGAGTGATAGATATGAATTTTAGGGCTCAGAACCCATGTGTGGACATTTCTCCAGATACTTCTAATTCCAAATGGTCTGTGAAATGCTCTCCTTTCCTCCTTTATCTGCAAGAGGCACCTCCCATTGGGCTCAGTGGGTCAACTGGCGAGCACACATAAGGACGGAGGGCACTGAGGAGATCAGAATTAAACTCTACTGCTGAAGTGGCCAAGGTCCCTATCACTGCAAGGTACCTTTCCCAAAGCATCCACAGCAGCCTAAGAAGCCATCACAGTTCACCAAGTACAGCAAGTGAGTGTCTTTCTTTCCTCAGAATCCCAAATTCCCTTGCTTTCCTCACTGCAGTAGTTTCCCCTCAAACATCTAGCTCTTGAACCAAACTTCCTCATGTTCCCCCACCTCTTGGGTCAGGGATGCTCAGGGTCTCATTCAAGGCCATCTGGATATTGAGGATAGATTTGGGAGCCAAACACCATCTGTCTGACAGATTCCATGCTCTCCATATACTTATCTTCCTCTCCAAGTAGGAGATGGAGCTGAGCTTTTAAGGCAGGCAGCCCAAGGTCAACATTCATACATATCCTTAATCACTTTACCACTATGACCTCCAGAAAAACCCCTCAAGTTGGTGGTCAGACTCTGCATAGTGAAATTAAATCCTCTCACACACAGTGTCTCTCTCCTCAAAATTAAATAACTAATATATTTGTGAGAGGTGACAGACATTTAGAAGGAGACAGGAAGAACCCACACAACTGACATACCAAGTGGTGACACATTCATAAAATAGAAAGTCAACCAGGGGCTCTACTGAAGTTCCAAACTTGCACTCCAAAAATGTCCTAGGCAAGGAGATACTATAATGTTAGATTCAAAGCCCAATTAGACTATGATTCAAAGTTTTTACCACATGCTCTCTGCTTCCTCTTTATTTGCTGGAGGCAGCTGATGACGTTCAGGAACAAGAGAAGAATGTGGGTGGGCGTAGTGGTGGCCTGATGTGATTTAGAACCAAGGGAAGAAGGCAGCTAAGAAAAACAGTAGCATGGCAGGATTTGGAGCCAAATAAGGAAGGTGGCTGAGTGAGGGAGAAGAACATCAGGTTTGAGGCTGAGCAAAGTGGTTGTTTGAGCAGGTAGCACTTTACACGTTCAGCGTCCAGCAAGAACACATGTAAGTAAGGCGGCTATCCTAGTGAAGACTAAGTAGCAGATTAATAACACATGGGAATAAGCAACTAAGAAAACTGTTGAGATAATGGGAGACAGGTTTTTATTTTCAGAGAAGGGACTTAATACAGAAGGAAGAGCTTAGAATGAAACACATGTTGTTAGATTTGAATAGGAAGTACTGATGCAAAATCACAGTTTTCAGTAAATACCAATAGATATAGAGATAAACCAGACTGTGTAATATATATGGCTATTTCCAGATCTCTCAGTAGCAATGGGCACACTGAACACTCAGATCTGGATTTCTCAAGACCACTCTACTAAAATGAGCCAGAGCTCATAGCAGAAATGATATGAAGAGTGAAACAGTGAACGTTAAAAATTCAGGGGGACCCCACGATTCTGGAAGAAACTGGAACAACTTAATGTGCCAACCAGAAAAAAATTATTCAGAGAATAACAGGAAAACATCTAAAGGACATAGAAGTCTCCTTGCAAGGGGCTTCCACTGGTCAATTTGAGTAATTTGTGCATAAGAATAAATGATGATAGCAACAGATTAAAAACTGCTAAATAAAAAAGGAATCCATGAGCCCATGCTGATAAAAATAAATGCATGATTAAGCAGATGAAGAGAAAAATTATCCTTTAGAGAAAAATGTTCAATAATAAGTGTTGGAGGAATGGTGGTATTTTTTTAAAAATCCTATGTTAACCTTCACAATAATGATGATTCAGGTAAGAAAAATCAATAAATGTCAAAACTAACATAATGAGAAAAAGATATTTACACAGTTTCAAGGTATGTCACCACAAAATATTTATTTCAAAGAGGAAAGAAAATAATTGTATAGAGGAGGAATCTAACAAACCTTAATCAAATGACACCAATGTTAGCAGCACTAATTATGAGACAAATCCATATGCAGAAGCACCAGATGGGATTCTATAAGAACACAGTATCATTTCTATGTTATTTGGGGCAAAAATGTGTAATCTGGAACCAATCACTAAGAAAAAAATTGAATACCAAGCAATATTTGAGAAAGTAACTTTCTTGTAATATTAAAAAAAAATCATGAAACATTAGGAAAAAAAAGAGAAACCACTCCAAAGACACTAAAAAGATTTGGCAACTAAACTAAATGCATTACTTTGAACTAGATTTTTCTAAAAACAGTAATATTGAACATTTCTGATTTCCAGTTGGCACAGGAGGATCACCGGACTGGCACAGAGTCACCACTCCATCCTAATAAGTAAAAAGCTATACGGACTGAATAATCAACAGTTCTTCTTAGATCCATGAGACCTCAGGGCAGACACAGGGCAAACTGCCGCCTCCAACATGGGGGAAATAGACAGACATGTATTGACTGTGAGTCACAGCTTACTGGAACATAGGCTTAGGAGCTCAGACTGCTGTGGGAACAATTGAACTGTTACTGATGAAACTACTGGAGGCTCAGTGCAGACAACTCTGAATTAAAACATCCCGAGAGACCCAGTCATAGGAGGGGCCCCACAATTTTAGAAGATTTACCTCTAGGAGTTCAACCAGGTTCTCATGGTAGATATCAGAGATAAACTCCCTCATGCTTCCAGCAGGGATCTGGGAAAAGGAACCATTTTCAAGTGTCCAGAGCACTCTGTTCTTAGCAAGGCCTGTCCTCACAGAAAACTAGTTAACCAGAGCCTAACCTGCTGAGATATTATCCGAGCCTAAATGACCTGAGGGAAGGAAAACATCCAACTCTCACATAAGGGAAGAGAAAAATAATTAAGAAACACTTGTGAAGTTCTTAGCTCAGAGGCAGACTCACTAGGAACAGAGACTTGATTGCAGGACCCGTTCCCCAACATCTCACCATAACATTAGTCAAGGCCTATTTACAGCAGTTCCTTTTACCTGGTTCATCACGTCTGTCTATTAAGAAAAAATGAGAAGGCATAGCAAAAAGCAAAAAACAGTTTGAAGAGCCAGAGCAAGCATCAGAACTATGCATGCAGGGCTGTTGAAATTATCAGACAAGGAATTTAAAATGACTTCAACTAATATGCAAAGGACTCTATGGATAAAGTAAACAGCATGCAAGAACAGATGGGCAGTGTCCAGAGAAAGATGGAAAGCTAAGAAAGAGTCAATAAGAAATGCTCAACCTGATAACTACTGAAACAGAAACAAAGCATGCTTTTGATTTGCTTATTGGTAGACTGGACATGGTAGAGGAAAGAATCTCTGTGCTAGAAGATAGATAAATAGAATCCTCAAAAAACAAAAAAACAAGAACAGAGACAAAAACAAAACAGAACGATTTCCAAGCACTGTGGGACAACTACAAAAAGGGGAACATATGCATGTGATAATACCAGAAGGAGAAGAAAGAGAAAGAAACAAAAGCCACCTTTAAAATAATGTCTGAGGATTGATTTCCCTAAATTGATGTCAGATACCAAACTACGGTTGAAGGAAGCTCAGCTCAGGGAACACTAACTTCTGGTGAGAATGGAGAGTAGCAAATGACTTTCATTCACTGCTGGTGGGAATGCAAACCAGTACAGCCCCTTTGGAAGACATGGTTGGCAGTTTCTCACAAAACTCAGCATAGTCTCACCCTAAAATTCAGCTGTCAAGATCCTTGGTACTTAACAAAAGAACTGATAACTGATGCCCACAGAGAAACCTGCCCAGGGATGTTTATGGCAGCTTTCTTCATAATTCTCAAACCATGGAAAGAATGAAGATGTCCTTCAGTATGAAAGTGGATAAACTGTGGTACAGCCATAAAATGTAGTATTATTCAGCACTAAAAAGAAATGCCCTCTCAGGCTATGAAAAGACACAGAGGAGGAACCTTAAATGCATATTCCTAAGTGAAAGAAGTCAATCTTAAAAGGCTACATTCTGCATGATTCCAACTATATGACGTTTTGGTAAAGGAAAGTTATGGAGGCAATAAAAAGATTAGTGGTTAGAGGAAGAACAGTAAAACAGGCAGACCACCGAGAAATTTCAGGGCAGTGAAAATATCCTGTATGATATTATAAGAATATATTTGTGCACATCTATAAAATATACATCACCAATTTAACCGTAAGGAATACTATGATCTTTGGGTGATTATGATGTGTCAATGTAGGTTCACCTGTGGTAAGAAGTGTTCCATTCTAGTGAGTAATGTTGATAATGGGGGAGGCTGTACATTTCTGGAGGAAGATGATAAATGGAAAATCTCTATGTCTCCCTCTCAATATTGTTGTAGATCTAAAAGTTCTCCAAAAAATACAGCCTAACAAAAATAATACAACCCTCCAAAAAATAGTCAGTGTGATACACAGGAATATGATACTTATTTTCAGGTTTTTAAGAAGCCTTTTCATCAGCCTTGAAAATAATAGACTTCCAAAATTAAGGGAATATCAAAGTATGATGTTTCCTCAAAAAACAGTATTAGAAATCATTTGCCAAATTATTAATAGAATTTATGGATTAGACGGTTATAATTAATAATATCAAGTTCTTGATTTTAATGGGTTTTGTAGGTATGTAAGAAAATGTCTTTGATGCAAAGAATTCACATGAAAGTATTCAGGGTAGTGAAGCATCATGTAACTTATTCTCTCAAGTGGTTCAAAAATAGGGCACATACACATGTATATGTATTTATGGCGCATCTAGAGAATTACAAAAGCAAAGGTGGTAAATGTTAGGAGTGTCAGCATCATGGGGGATTTTGTTACATTATTCTTACTTTTAAACAATTTCAGTTACAGAAAATATGTAAGAAGTAAAATAAAAGTTAAGAGAAACACTCATAAGACAAAACACTTCAGGGAAATGCAACATTTTATATTTTTTCATGACTAATCACAGCTTCTTAACAAAAGCCACCCTTGTCTGTACAACGCCTCACCCGGGGGAAGCCCACCGTCTGTCCTGGGTGGGGGAAGCAAAGCTGCCACTCCGAGACTAAGAGCCCAGCTTTTAAATCTATACCGTGGAGACCATTTCCATCTGTGCTCACTTTCCAGGGACGCTAACTTCCGTGACTGGATTACAAACAACTGAAATATGAATTTAAGGGATGTCCCTCTGAAATTTAGTAGGGGATTTTGAACTGTGACTACTACATAATTTAGCGATCTCACAGGACACTGGCCTAGCAGAAAATTCCTTGCAAAAGCATTTACTTGTGCTTTAACTCTGGCGCCACCTCATTTTATCTTCATAGCAGCTATCAATGTATCTATTAACCTTCAGGAAAGAAAAGCTCCTCCTACATTTCGAACAACAGTATTTCTAACAACTATGCTGAAATCTTTCTGGCCCAGTTTTACAATTGTGCTGCTCTCTCTGTTCATTGCCCTGAATCCCATCCATCCTGTAAACCTCATTAAAAAGATGACTTCTATCCTCTGAAAGAAATCCATCCCCAGTTGCATCCACCATTGCCCTTTGTTGACTCTTAGCCTAGGTACTTTATTCTAATTACTTATCTATGCTGCATCTCCTCTGAGACTACAAGCTTCCCATAAGCATCTTGGGGTTTGTTCACCTCTATAGGTTATACTATGTTCAGAGATGATCCCAAAACATAGAACTAACTGAATGCATTCTTATTAAATCAAGGCAATATTCCAAAGATCAAAAATTTAATATCTGTGTTAGATTTTAGGATGGCCTCTGTGACCCCTGCCTCCCGTATTCCAACCCTGTGTAATTCTATTCCCTAGAGTATGGGGAAGACCTGTTATTGATTATACCAACAGAATATGGCAAAGGTGACAGGATGCATATAATTATGTATACTTGAATACATTACATAAAATTATAACTCCATCATAAAGGCACACTCTCTCCCTGTCTGGCTTGGAGGAAACAAGCAGTCATGCTGAGAAGGCTTTGTAACAAGGAATTGAGGTTGGCTGGAGACCAACAGTCTGCGAGCAAATGAGGCCCTCAATCTCACAGCCCGGGAGAATTAAGCACTGCCAACGATCAGGGCAGCTTGAAAGCAAACCTTCTCCAGTTTAGCTTCAGATGAGAGCACAAGCCACCCTGGACACCATGATTACAAAAAGACAATTAAAGTTTGTACTTTGTAGTGTATAAAGATATCGAATTATACTGTATACCTGAAACTTACTTTAAAAAAAGACTGAAGTTGACCCTTTGTTTTTCATTTATATGTTTCTCATCCCCTAATCTCATGAGATCAATGCTCTCAACCTATTTTCCTTTCCTCATCTCCCTACCTCAAAGCACCAGTGATTCACAGAATCCAGATTCATTAGAAGATGTGCTTTGCCACTGAAACTAAATATCCAGGCAAAATTCTGGGAATGTAACAAATAAACTCTCCTGTGAATCGCAAGCACTTTCTACCTTTGAAACACTTTTCTTTCATTTGAAATACGTATTTTCTGAACTTGTGCATACCTTAGTTTCTCTATTTATTATATCTTCTCTCTTCAGAGAGATAGTGAGTCTTCTGTCTTATGCTCAGTGTCTGGCAGAGAAAGTTCTCCATAAATATTTTTCAGGTGAAAAGTCAAAAGCCTTGAAATCACATCATTATGTTAGCTAACCCAACTCCTGTTACAGAGACACAAAAACATAGCCCTGAAGTTGGCACCTGAACAGTCCAGATTCAAGAGCATCTCTAGAATTCCTTATTAACATATAGAAAACTACTGCTTTTTTAATGAAACGGGAAAGGAAACCAAATGCCTAATAAAGGTAGCCGAGCCAGACCCATGGTAAGCATGAGGCATTCGCCACAGGCTAAATGATTTGTGCTGAGACCCTGTTCTCTATGGTCCATGATCAAGAGCCAGGAATGAGCCAGGACACTCAGGAAAGGTCACTTTTCACAAAGAAATTTTGTTCTATCTTATGAGGTCAGTGAGACTGCTTCAGATACAGTGTTCAAACTCATCCAAGTCTCATAGGGCTAAGGGATTCTCTTCTCCTGAAAAAATAAAAAAACAAGTATTGAGGAGCTAGATAAATCAGCCATTCTACTTGTGTTTCACATAAGCAAA
Organism: Manis pentadactyla; assembly: GCF_030020395.1. Lineage (NCBI taxonomy): Eukaryota > Metazoa > Chordata > Mammalia > Pholidota > Manidae > Manis > Manis pentadactyla. Next base: position 120,101,070 of record NC_080026.1, on the reverse strand, counting down.
TAGAGCTTCATATGTCTCTGTGGTGAAGATAAAATGACATGATGTCAGTGCCTGGTAAATTATTAAAAAGTAGGTGGTTGTCAGTATTAATTATCACTAGTGAGTGCAGACTGGAAGCAAACGCTATGCTGGACACTAGCTCTTATTTCACTTTATCTTCCTAAAACATTATGAGCTTAAGTATTATTATCAACATGTTACAGATGAGAAGACTGAGGCTCAGAACTTTTCCCAGATTCAGGAAAGAGGAGAGTCAGGATTCACACTCAGTCTCTCTCATCCCCGAATCCACATTCTATGAATAGTTCATTTATTTTGTCCTGCTGCTATCAACCTTTAGATTCATATTTACCAGATACGAAAGTCCATTAAAAAGTACATATTTTTAAATTTGCAGCAAAGTTTTAGGACTGAAATCAGTATCTTATCTAGATCTTCATTCCCAGTCATAAAGTAGAGCTGTGACCATGGGAGTCCCACTGGGCTGCTGCCCAGAATGAATCAGGTGACTTACTGAGACCAAGGAGGTCGGACACACAGCGGAGCAGCTGGGATGACAAAGGTGTCAACTTCCCACGGTCCCTTCTTGGGTTGTAACTACACTCCCCGTGATGTCTTCCCAATGCCCCACTCTGAAGGGGTGGGAGTGAGAAGTCATTAACACAAGCCACAGCGGTTGCCTGTTGGAAAGGTGGTGCTCATAAACTGCAGGCTAAGTCCTTATTTTTAAAAATGAAATGAGAGACTATGACTCCCCTGAGAAGTCTGACCACAGGTCCCCATCTATTTATGTGAGAGACATTCAAACTATTCTGAGAAAATGTCCTTTTCTGGCCAAAAGCTATATTCTGAGATGAGACGATCATATATCTTTTAAGACACACATGAAAGTGTGTGCATGGGCCACTCACATATTAGCCTGCTATGTCTAAACACCCTAACTTTACCTTGGAAAAGAGAAAACACTGACATGCAATATCTCCTAGCAGGTGAGTATAAAAATTCAGGTATTAAGGCATGGGGAGGAAAGGACTTAGCAGATGGGAATTGAACGTCTAGCTCTTTTATATATTAGCAAAATCTTGGAAAATTACTTTTCCTTTCTGATCCTTAATTTACCACTCATAAAAATAACAAACGATACCTACTTATACCTACCTTCTGGCATTGTCATGAAGATTTAGTAGGATAACAAAATGCATGTTAAAAAAAGGAAAAGCATTTAGCACAGAGGCTGGCATGGAAAAGAGCCCTCAACAAATGCTTTTCTTGGAGTGTGTGAGTTTCTAGATTCCAAGTGAAAACATAGGTTTCCATAAGTGTGAAAGGGAAGAGGCTGGCTTTTTGGTTCAAAAGAGAAAAAATGCTGGCAGGGTTTCAGGCTGCACATCCTGAGACATAAACCCTTTCTGGCTTTCTGCACCTGCTTTATTTCAGCAAATATGCACTGAGATCACCATATGCAAGTAATGGTTTGTATTCTTGCATTCCTTTCTTCAAGCCTCCCTCCTATCTGTCTCCACCAGCACACTTATGGTTTTTCTGGGGAAATAACATTTGAGTCCTTTTCAGGGTATTGGATATTTTAACACAATTGCACAAATAGATATATAATATTTTTCTATAGACACAGATTTTTCATTGTAGGACCCCATTGACTCTTAATTGAGATGCCACAGAGAGGAGGGTGAAATCCAGAGATGCCAGAGGACACACTAGGAAGGGAGAATACAACAGGACATAAAAGGTGAGGGACAGAGATGCACACAATTAATACCCTCAGTCAGCTCCATGAAGGCAGGAACTACACCTACTATGTCCATCCCATCTCCTCATCCTCTAGAGCAGAACTGACATATACCTGTTTATGGATAATAAAGTTAAGAATGAGGCACTGTTGAAGATTGGTAAAAGCAATTTCAACAAACTTTTTTTCACCAGTTATAAACATTGTGTCTGCAATTATGTCCTTTTTCTTGAAAAGGTTCTAAGATATATTTGAAGGCAGGGATAAGAACATAGGGTCCCTGGCAATAGACAGCTGGCACTGTGCACAGTGGGGGAGAAAAAACTGGGAAGTCATAATACCAGTCATGTTTTTGCCCCATGGGTATACCTTTCTCAATGAATCCTCATTTCCGGGGACAAATCTCTCCCAAGGGCCAAAAAATCTGGATATGTTTTGCATTTCTTTGTGGTTTTCCTATTTTAAAAATAAGCATAATATCTTCTCTTGCCTGTATTTCATTAAATTTTGGGTTTGTTTTCAAAGCCCAGTTAGAGGCTTTGAGGGGCAGGGGGTGCAAGAAACTGGTCACAGTTGAATGCAGAGAAATCTTCTGAAGCTAATATGCCCCCATCTAAATGAATGATCAAACTCACTTTGCTTCATCAAGTTGTATCCTCAAGACCAAAGAAGGGCTTTATTGTAATAATTATCTTACGTGTTTCTTTGTAAAGATGTCTTCTGTGAGATACTTCAGTATGACAGTGGGATATCTAACACACCATCCACAAAACAGGGAAACCTGAATTTGCCATCACTAATGTCAAATAGCCAATTAGGTTCCTAGCCAAAGCTCAGTGCCATGTGTTGCAGTAATGAACAAAATAAGTATAAAACATTAGAGAATTTCAGCATCCCATATATTAACCTGCAAATTAACCCTGCATTAGATACCCATGGACTTTTTCAGGTTCAAATCTAAGCCTACATCCTTTATCATGCCTTCTAATTATCAAAGCCATCTTTCATTGTATGCAAATTAGTTCAGTGGCCCTGGACCCCAGTGGTAGGTGGTCCCTCTGTATCACCCAATGATTTTGTGTCAAATAGCTGGGCTATGACTCAGGAAATAAGCAGATTAGTCTTCACTTTAATGGCTCTGCAAATAATAGACAATATTCATTTACCTGCATTTTTTACCAGCCACTCAATCGGCATTCTCCAGTCTCCCATCTCCCCCTGAGCTTTGTCTCCTGCTTCTCCTCTCTTCATTTTTTGTGTTAATTCAACTAAAAGGTGTTGTGCATCTATGGCACCAGAAACTGTGCCAAGCGCTTGGGCACAGTGTTGTTAGAAGACAGCCACAGTCCTTAGCTTTTGGGATTTCATATTTTAGGAGGATGGGGGAGAGACAAAGTAAAATAGAAGGGAGGAGGTAAAAAAGCAAGAAGTATACAATTATGTAATCAGTGACAATAATTTTTAATCAACCCTAGTTATGTCTTACCTTAGGCTTCTTTCAATTTGTGATTTCTTTAGTGAACATTTTGCACCCAGCATTACAAATGGTAGTTCAGTACATCCACTCAACATCCCTAGGATGGATTACTATTCCCATTTCATAGATGGGGAGAGGTCCAAAATATGAAATAACAGCAATAACAATATTAATAGAATCTAAGATGTACTGAGCCTATAAGATATGCCAAGTATTACTCACACTATTTCATTCAACCCCACAATATTCTTAGGAGGTGGCACCATTGTTATCCCCATTTTACAATTGAGGAATGGAGGCTCTGATGGTTTAGCAAACCTCTTGAAGGCACAAAATTAACTAGAAGAGCCAAAACATAAACCAAAGTCAAACTGTCCCCAGAGTCTCTGTTCTTCAGCACAGATGAAAAAGAGTGAGGCTCAGGATAATTAGAAGACCTTGCCCTACAGTCCACATGTAGAAAAAGACTTGAATCTAAACCACTCTGAGCCCAGAGTCCCTGTTCCTCCTCTTACCCATGAAAGCTTAATCCCCCAATTCTAAGGTGCACCTTGAAGATATTCCAGTTTTAACCATTCATACCCTGACTATCTCCAGTGTGGATCATCGTCTCTCAGGCAGAGAGAAAGCAGCATCGCTGCCCCCTGCCTCCGTCTTCTCACCTAAAGCACAGCCTTTCCTGTTGCCCTTGCCAGTCTGTTTCTCCTTGCTTCTGAGCCTTCCTCCTCTGTTCTTCCATTTTAGCACATGGCTGGTCACTTCCTGCTCCACATCCCGTCAGCTCCCACCAGTTCCTGGGGAACCTGTATGTATTGTTCCAGCAATGCTCTTCAGTCATGCCCATGTGTGTGTGTGTGTGTGCGCACATGTACACAAAACAAGCCACAGACAACAATAACAGAGGGCAGGGAGACAAGCACAGAGAGAAAAAGTGGTAGGTGATACAAAAGGAGACAAAGACATATTACAGGGACAGGAGGAGACTGTGAGAAGTCATCACAGCCAAGGAACAAGAGCCAGAAGAGACAATCAGGGATGGTTTCCTCTTTCGGTGCTGAGCATCATGTCAATTACACTAGAAACTTACTTTTGAACCCATCCATCCATCCTGTAAGGAAGGCACTATCATTTCCCACTTCACAAAAGAAGAAAGCATAGGTTAAGCAACTTCTAGGTCACAGAGCTAGTAAGTGAAGGAGTCAGGATTTAAATCCATAACACTTTGTTAAAAAAAAAGTGTTTTCTAAAAAAAATGTATAAAGAAAAATGTTTTCTACATCAATATTCTCCACTGCGGCACAATGACAAAGGTCAGTGGGGCTGAAGACTGAGTAAGGACCTCTGTCGCTGGTGACTAAGACAGGTCATCCTGTAAGTTATTGTCCATGCCAGGATAATTTGCTGACCAACAGCAGGTGCTCTTAATGATAATGCCAAGACTATAGGTATAAGACGGGATGTATAGTCACCCTACTAAAAGGTCATCTTCTATTAAGTAGTTTGGTAGAACAATGAGGTAGAAAGCAGCAGTTGGCTAAGACGTTAAAAGTAGAAAAAGAATGGTAAAAAATGCAAAAAGTAGAAAAAAGCACTTGGCATTTTGAAGGTGACATTTTAATTTTTAAAAATATTTTAAGGTCATTTGTAGTCAAGTCAGAGATTAAACCTGAGGATGCTGTTCTTGCAAATCAAACTGCAACTATGTAGCAACCGTGCTATTCTTGCATTCCTTGTAAATTACCAATAAAAGAACCAATGTCTAGGACTAAACCCATTTTCCCCAACTCTTTTCAGGACTTTATGAGACTAAGAATCTAAACAGAATGTAAACTTTACCCTGGGGACCTTGCAAACCCTGAAGGAGCATAAAATATAAAAATACAAAGAGCGACTATAATTGCAGTATTAAAATGCTTCCTGGCTGACCCAGGATCATTTATGGGCTGCTAAATTAAACACTAACCTAGTTCAGCATCAGGGGCCTCTGGAGGCTGTTTTTCATCTTAGCAAACTGCACCTCCAAATGAAAGGAATCCCAGACACAGAGGCTTTTGCCCTTGGGATGCACGGGGTGAACGGAAATGCTCACTCAGCTAGCTCAGCCTGCCCTACTCAGAGGTCAGGCCTGCCACCCAGCAGTTCATTTCACTTAATCCTTAACTACAACCCCCTAATACAGGTACTATTCTCATCTCTATTTCACAAATGAAAGAATTGGAGTTCAGAGACATTTAGGCTATTGGCCCCAGATCACACAGCTAGTAATCACTGGCAGTTCTGCACACTTTCACCACTGCTGTTCTGTAAGTATGGTAAGTACTTATTAATAAAGTGAATGAGTGAAGTGCTTATTTATCAAGTACCTTCTATATGTCAGACCCTATGAGACTTCGTGTCCTACTATTCAAGACACTACTATTGTCACTGGAAAGAGTTGGAAAAGTTACCAAACAATGAAATGGAATGGTTCCATTTAAATCTTAAGATTCAAAAGGAAATTAAATGCTACGGAGATTGAGGGAGGGATTTCCAGTTGGAGCAATCAGGAAAGATTTTAAACACACAAGTAAGACATGAACTAGACTCAACAGGAAGGATCTGGAAAGATAAATAGGTATAGCTGGGCTTCCAGGAGGATGAGTAGAAATAGGGGATATATTTGCTTAGAAGCCAGGCTTTGAGAATTTTAGGGCAGAGTAACCATCACCACCTGCTGGAGAGAGTCCTGCACTCAAGGCCAGGAGACCAGGAATCAGTATGACGTTGAACTACATCTGCAGGCTTGACTTCGGTTGTCTCAGCTGTGACACCAGGAGATTGTGAGATTGTCTAGATGACGCAGATGGTCCCTTCCTACTCCAGAACATACTGTTATTTAAAGACCAACATTGCAATCAGAAACAGAACTTTCCAGCTTGAAAAGAATCCCTCTTCTCTGAGACAAGATATATTCTGGTCAGTGTGTCCTTTCAAAGGTACCATGACTAGAACAACTAAATCTTAGAGACCACCATTAGCCACTTCAGTTGTCACTGTGGCTGCTTCTTGATAATAATCCACTCATTTGGAAAACATTCAGTCAGCACCGTATGTAACAGGCCTTGGTGAATAGCAGGTAGTTATGCACCTCCTCAAAAAGCTTGCAATCTAAGAGGTCATAACCCATGGGCCAAGTCATGGGTTATATCATTTACTGCACAGTTTTTAAAATGTTGATCAGTTGCCAGCATTTAAAAATTGCCCAATTTCTCATTTAAAAAAACCCCATGTCTCTAGCCAGAGAAGAAATGACTAAAGAAGAGGTGGGAAGAAGAACCTCTCTCTGGCTCATGTTCCGTGGACGGCAGAAATGAATACCCAGAAAATGGTATGTTGAAGGAATGTATCCCCTTATCTGAAGCCCTCTGTGGACACTTGCTTCAATGGATATAAACTTCCTAAGAATGAAGAAAACAAATAAAAGATCTACCCCAATGGGGTAACTCTCTAACTTTTGTATAGTGTCCATTTTTTTCCTCCACCAAATTTGTATCATTTATAAAAAAGACCAGTTATTTTGACCCACATTTTTATTACCCAGTTTTCTCTCTGTGCTCTTGCAGAATTATGTTTTTTTCTGGTTCTCAGTCTTTATAGGGCCATGTTTCCTAGTTTATTTTTCATGAACTTGAGTGCCAAAAGCCAAGGCAGGTCAAAGCATGAAGCTTCAGGCATAAAGCTCCTGGAAACTTCTGGTTCTTGGATTCGGCCAATTAAATGTTGCTCTGAAGTGTGCCTTTGGAAGTGACGGGCTTAATGCCCTGGTGGACAAACATTGGAGTTGCCATTACACTTGAGTTATGGTCTGTTTAAACTACAAATCAGCTTCAATTCATAGCTTCCATTTCTAAGAGAAACCACTGGGATATCATAGAGGGGATAACAGCTGAGTTCTACAGAGGCAGCCCCTAGCCTGCTGGGGAGTTGAAAGAGGTAATGGATGAATGATACGATTGCTATGTGTCTAATAATTCAGGGCAAAAGCTTTTCTTTAAGCACACTGGTGGAACATGTTAGAAATACAAGCTATTGCGAACTGAAGGTATCCAACAACTGATGTCTAGGGAATCTAATATATATTACAGGTTTAAAGTATCATTTCCATTCTTCCTTGTCCCATAAAAGATGTAGTTGAGAACTAGCTCTGGAACTTCCTTCTACCTCAGAATCAAGCTGGAATTAAGGATTCTTGAAAGGAAGAAAAAAATAATTTGGCTAAATTATGCTTAAGTATTTACATAAGATTAAGTTCATACTCTTAGCACCACAAACACTGCTTCCATTATTCATCATGGCTCTGGATGATAAATAGACTTGATCCACAGTACGTAAATACATTTTCTAGACATTTGGACATTTATATAGCACTTAGAGTAATTTTTAAAATTAACAATATTGCTTTAGATTTAGAAATGCCTAAAAGAGGTAAAAGAAAAACATGTTGAGCAAATTATTTCAAACTTTAATATGCTGTTTAAAAATTACTTTATCACATATTTCCTATTTTTGGACCTGATAGATTAGTTCATTTTATTTTCTGGGACACCACCCAGAGTAAGCAACAGACATGGCCAACCTTGCTTTAGTGAATGGCCAAAGGTAACTTGGTCATTAAATTACCTTTAATTAAAGGTAATTAAATTAAAGACAGAGTTTAGGGTTTAATGAAGATAGCCAGATAAGTTTATCTAATGGAGTTAGATATAGTCCTGAAATAGAATGAGATAGACCTATATGTATCAATATGGAAAGATAGCTAAACAAATACCAGATTAAAATATCAGGTCATATAAATATGTATATTATGATTTAATTTAAACACATATACTCATCTGTTTATCCATAAGCAGAAACAGATCAGGAAGGATATATATATAAGGATTTAGTTAACATATAAGTTATGTATTAAAGGTTTTCACCTTACAATTTATCATGTGTTTGTTTTATATGTTGCATATCTTCTCTTAATTTTATTTGTAAGTTTTTATATGTCAAAATTCATATCTTTGGTGGGCAGTTCTATGAGTTTGACCACATGAACAAATTTATGGAGCCATTGTCATAAAAATATATAAAAATGATTCATCAAAAATTATTTTCATAATGATAAATAGTACTGGTTATAATAAACCCAGGTGAAATGTTGGAATTCCCAAAGCCTCTGCCCAGAAATCCTCCTGCTAGTGAGGCTTCCTTAAGAGGCACCAGTACCAGCTGCTATACAGCACGTCCACCTCCCGGGCCTGGAATCATCTCCTGATACCCAGAGACAGCGCTGTGGGAAAGGGCGGTGACTGGGACGGCTTTGACATTGGTATTCACCAATCATAAATAGGCCCTCATGACAGTAAAGGTATCTTGATTACTATGCTCACAGCTGAAATTTGGTTAGATGGGACGCTGACCACTTGGCCATCATCAGCCAGAGAACCCCAGTTCTGGTTAGGAGGATGCCTGTGCCCAAGCTTTCAGCTTCATGTGGTTCATATCTCTGATGAAGCAATATTATTTTTGGATTATTCTCCAACAATTAAAATAAAAAGAGGCAGACAGTGTTGCAAAAATATGAAGGTGGTTGGGGGTTCTTCTTAGATTCTGAAAGCAAGAGAAATAACAGAAAGGCAAGAGGGGAAGGAGAGGAGGATAGAATGTGTCGGGATGCTGGCATGTGTCTTCCTTCTCCCAGATTAAAAAAAAAAAAAAGGGAGAGAACTGTCAGTGATGTCTGGAGATAGGTTCAGTCTCTAACGAGCCACCAGTAACCTCCTGGTGGCCTGTTCCTCAGTTCCTCCCCGGGCACGACTCTACAGGTGGCAGAATCCAGACTGACTACTCACTACCAAATTTCACGGAAAAATCACTGCAGGTGACACACCAAGAACAACATTCTGACACTGAAATGACAAACATTAAGGAGCTAAGATCCTTTGGAAGCCTTGGTCTGCCAACATCAGTGAGCTGCAAGAGTTTCCACCTAGAAGGATCTCTGCCTCTGTGGCTGCAGCAGAGTCAACAGTGCAGGTGTCCGTGCTGCTCTTCAGTCCTCAGAGGCATTTCATTACCACTCAAAGGGCCCAATCAGACCCCAGCTGAGGATATATCCCCTCCTTAAGAGGACACATGTATTCCTGGAATAAAACAAGTGGCTTCCTCAAATAAACAGATTTTGTTTTATTTCATTTTTTCAGGGATACCTATCTACTTGACTCTGCTTTAGTTCCTGTCAGACAATTGAGATTTTCCAGTTTTGACTGACTGCCTGCCTTGCCCTTGTCATCTGGCATCAGTGTCCGTATGGTCCCTGTCTGTCTGAGTCAGGACCCAGCTTGTCTGGCCTGTCTGTGCATGTCTGTCCCAGTCTAGACCCCCGGCTTTCATCTAATCTCAAGCAAGCACCTTAATGATCCTCTGATGCCTGCTCCAGGCCCCAGGGCTGCATCCATAAAGCACTCTGGACGCTCACACACACACACCAGCAGGACAGAGATCAAGGCGTGGCTCCTGGTCCCCTGGATTTCATTTGGAAGGTCTTGACTTTCCTGTGTGGCCATTGTAGCTACCAGAGAGAGCCACTGCCACCTCTGCTATAATCTGCGGGAGAACCAGAACATGATGTAGGACTCTCAGTTCCTGAATGATTCGTGGAACACAGGAAGGTAGAGAGACTCTTTTATGTATAGTGTCTGGAGGCCCCAGCGTCCATCTGGCTTTTCGTACAAAGTCCCACGTTGCTCTTTTTGCTCCGTACACCTCCATGGAGCTGCCCACAAGCCTCTGCCCTGCTGCCCCTGATCACGTACCACTCCCAGTTGCAAAATTTAAGAGCCTCTTAACAGCTGTGGAAGAAAGCCTGTCTCAATGATGGCCCAACAAATAAAAGATACTCTCACCCTCAGGTGACTTGTCACTTTTCATTGATTTCTGTGAACCTCTACATTTCAAAAATGGGAATGATGGTGACAATCCTGCCTCCCTCACCTGCTGCAACACTGCTTCCTCGTACCTCTCCTCTAGCTTTTTTTTCCACAGAGAATAATCCACTTCTGTCATTGTATTAGAACCAAAGTTATGGGTTCAAACATCAGAATTTTCTGGATTTTGAAAATAAGTAAGGGAATTTAAAAAACAGATTATATGGTTCTTTACATTAACTACCAAAAACTCCAGTGTACCAGAAACTCCCCTCAATACTAATACACAAAGAACTTCTGTAAATAGGAACTAATGGGGTGTTTCACCAATTAAAGACACATGAGGTATATGATCAGCACAGCTAATTACATTATTCATAGATGCTCCTGTGCTACCAGGAAAACATGAGCATGGAGGATTCCTGAACTAGGTGAGTATCTCCCTGTGCTGAAGGGAACGTGCAGGCCAGACACAGGTGTGCCTAAGCTCAGGGTGATCTTTGTCATTAGTTACTAAGAGCTGTTTACGGTTAAAACTCCAGAAGCACTGCTTTTCTCTTTTAATATTAAGCATGTACCCTGCCCTTATAGCAATCACAGTCCCCCAAATGTAGGATCAGTTACTCCCTAAGGCAGCATGCTCCCCAGGCAGGGTTCAGAAGCTAGAGGCTCACTCACCGAGATGCCAATGCATGGAGGGTCCCTTGCCCCAAAGAAGGCCATGTTGGATGACCTCTAATTTTACCTCTACTCTCTCAGATCTAAGACTCCACAGTAACAAAGCTGTGATTTAATAATCACTCATAACAACACAATAGCAATAAGATGGTTACAGTTAACGGCTTAACCTAAGTCACACGTGAACAGCAGCAAAACCAGAGCCAGCCAATTCCTTGTTAACTTTCAGCCCCATCCTCTCACCATCTTCAAGCAAAAGGCTACATGTCCAAAGCCAAGACATGCACAAAATAAAACCCAGCAAAAGATTAAGAAAGGTGGCACTGACCTGTGTTGACAGATGTGGGACTGGCAGCCGCTCCCACTGTTCCCTCAGATTCCGTGGCAGATTGTTTTCTCTTCAGGATTGTGACCTCATACTTCACACTGTCATTTCTCAGAAAGACCACCCAGCTGAGGCCACATTACAGTCCTAAGTACCTGGTGTCCTCTCAATTCAATCATCCCATGCAGTAGTTCCCCTTGGCCTGGCAGCGTGTGGGGCAGGCTTGGGGCTGACACGAGGAGGGAAAGGACCCGCTTCCATTCCAAACTAGACAAGAGTGCGTTCCATGAATTAGAAAACGATTCTGTGTAGGAGAAACCACCTACCTTGGTTCCAGTCGAGAAGGCTTCAGCACTCAGCTGTGAGGGCCCTGAAGACACATGTGCCGTGCTCCTGTCAAAAGTCCACAGGGTCACAGTTACGTATCAGGGGATGGATCTACTCGATCATCATCACCGCTGCCACCACCACCATTGTCTCCTCCCCTCCACCCGTTCTTCCTCCTTTGGCGGCTCCTCCTCTTCCTTTCTTCTTCTTCCTGGCTGTCCATCCTCTGCATATACATCATAAAGTGTGTTCAAGTATTTCACAATGCCACACAGATAATCAGGGCGGGGGGTGTGGGGAAGCAAAGCATTGTGAGACAAATTTCCCTGAATCTTCTAAGAGGGGGACTTAGTCATGACAGAACTGTCTCCTTTGTGACCCTACATTACAGCATAGGAAAGATTTTGCCTTGGAAAAAGCAATTTGAGGGAAAAGAAAATCATGCCAACTAAGATTTTTGATTACCCTTTGTGCCACACACTCTGCTCAGCATAAAGATCAGCAAAACCAGATTTTACTGCTATCAGTGCAGGTTTCCCTCTAAACACACCTAGGAGGTAGGTATGCTTATGATGCTCCCTTTGCACAGGATGAAACAGGCTCACCTAGCTATGTCCTTGTCCAAGGTCACACAGCATGAAATAGAGCTAAGATTCAACTCAAGTGGTCTTACTCCAAGTACCACCATACCACACTGAAGGCTGTCTGTTTATTTGCCAAACAAGGAATTGATGTTCAAAAGATGATTATCTGATTTGCTCAAAATCACACTGCTAACATGTAGCAGAGTCAGGATAAAACTCTTCTCCTGAATCTGGTCCAGTGCCCATTCCTTAGCATGCAAACACTATGCCAGACACAAAGTCCAAGCTCTTCTAAAGTACTGCCTCACACATGCAGCCCACAGACAGGCTGAGAAATGCAGATATTTCCTATTGGTAAACATGAGACCTACTTATTTGGAGACTCTTAAGACTTACTTTTTTGGGAAAAAAACTACATAGAAATTCAATCTCTGAGCACTACAACTCTGTGCACTTAGTGTGAGCTAGAAATGCCCTGTGCCAACCTGCTCTCATATCTTATGACATCCTTGAAACCTCCTGAGGAAGTGGATAGTAGCACATTCAATTTTTACACAGGGGAAGAGAAATCAAGACAAGATAAACAACTGATTTCAGGTCTCAGGGCTGATAAAGTACAGACAAGACGTGGGGCTGGATCTCCTGATTTCTGGTTCAGGACTCTCCCTTTCGGTCCAGAACACATCAGAATTTGAGCAGTGGGTGCCAGTTAAGAGGATACCTCAGAAAGTTGTCTAAGATTAGGAAACTGTATTGAAAGAAGAATGAAGGGGATTTTACAGTCTTGTCTATATACTGTATGGCAAACAGTCCTCCACCTCGTCCATCAAAATGTAATACAATTCTAGTATCATGACAAAGGCCAAAGCTTTAAACTTGAATCTTAACCACCTTGACCTTAACAGAATGCTTTTAAAATTTCTGTAAATGTCTTACCCTTTAGTAATTAATTACACGGACCTCATAAACTGGATAGGCCTGGCTCCACACTAATAAGCTGTTTTACTGCCCTTCATATAATTTTACTGATTCCTACAAACTTGTTTTATAATAGAAATACCCTGCTTAAGAAAGCAGAGTGAGTGCTGAGGTTTTGCCTCTACTTTGCCTTTTGTAGGGGGAGAAGAGTCCCAGAAATGCACAATCAGGTCACATTAGATATGCCAACTCTTTCGCAAAAAAAGATAAAAATTGTTTAGGTCAAAATAAGCCTCTGTTGAAGAATACGTGAAATTAAATGTAAACTGCATTGGGTGGCCCAGTGTGGTAGAAATTAACTCAGCCAGCTTCTGACACAGTATCTGGTTTCATGGGGTCTTTTGTTTCTAGAAGATGCTATCCCTGAAACCACCTGGGAGGCAACTGGAGTTGCAGATCAAAGTGAAACAGAACTCAGTTTTGGACAAAGTGGACTAGAACTATAAGCCTGTTCCTACCTTGGGGGAGGAGACTGTATTTATCTATGGGCCAGAGACTCTGAGGACACTGCACGCACGCCATCACTTACAACATCTGTGCTCATGCTGCCTGCAACAGAAAGGGTATTTTGGTGTTTTGATATAATTTACATATGAAAAGAAGTTCATGCAATCACATAAATGACCCTAATATTTCTAGCTGAACCTATTATTATTAGTCATAGAAGTCCATCCATCCATTTAATGCTCAAGCTATAGTTTCCACATAATTGGCTAAACTCGCCTCTTAATTAGGTTCTCCATTAACTACATTGCTAACTTAACAGGGAAAGTCACAGCTCAGGGCCATCTGTCAATGCACTCATGATGAGTCATACATTCTGTTTTCCCTCCTTAGTTACGCACCTGTTCTTGCCTCCACCTTTACTGGCCCTCCAATCAAGATTGATTTCCAGACCTGGATTCTTCTCCGTGATCCTATCATGGAAGATGACTGATAAAGCAAGATGCGAAGGAAACGAAGCAAATAAGGAGCAGTCATCCATTCTGATCTGTTAATTTAATCACCCTTGAGTAAATGAATCCCTCACTTCACAGGGGTGCAGGACAATCGCAAGAACAAGATGCAGACTGACAACTGACAGGCCAAAGTATAAGCCTTTAAAATGGTTCCAATAAACCTGCTTTCCTTAACATGAAATGATTCCTTGCTGGGAATAAACATGTATGTTAAACAGTCACTTGTGGGAACAGAAACACATCTGTGATATTTCAACAAGATGGTTAGGATTTACTGCAGGCCTGGTTCACTTTGCTGTACTGAGCAACTGAGTCAATGAGGTGCAGCTCATCGAGCGACAGACTCAAAGACAGGCCCAAGAAATGTAATTAAACTTAATTAATTCAAATATACTTATTCTCATGCTGTTCAAAGAACCAGACAACTTATCTCTCCAACCAGGCAGTGAACTCAAGGGAAAGAATGATAATGTGTTTCTTTATATCTCCATAAATATGTGCCTAAATCAAATCAAGGACTCAAAAATTAATTGCAGGACCTACTTCAAGGAAAAAAAGAACTGAGCTAGTTTGTCATGGGAACTGGGGAAAGAGAAGCACGAATTGCAAATCCACAACCACATGTTTCCAGCTGCCCCACACTCCAGCCAAAGCTCACTCCTTCAGGGCTAACTCCATCAGAAGTATCCATTTTTGTTTTCCGGGACACTAGATAAGAAATATGTGAATTATTTCCCACTTCGATAGAGTGATAGAATGATTTCATTCTGCCAAAAAGCAAGTGAGTCACAGATGCCTTCATATTATAATACATTTTTCAAACTTTGAAAAGCACTTTTAAAAGTGATCCCTTTTCCTAGACAATGCGACCAAGTGGTAAGAACAGCATCACCAAAGACAGTAAGACAGAGAAAGACACCAGGCAAATATTAACTCGAGTAGACGTTGAAACAAGCTGAGCTAGTGAAATTAAAATAAAACAGTACCTCAAAGTACATCATTACACCACCTAAAATCATCTCACACACTGTGGTATTACATGAACCATGCTTGGAAAACACTCAGCTTCTTGACTTCTGAAGGTGCTCAGGTTCTATGCACCGAGTGCCACCTCAGTCCTCTCTCTCTCACCTGAGAATCCAGCCTAATGGACTGATTCAAGCAGAATGGCTGCTCCTGCCTGACAGGCATTTCTGGGCATCTGGCTAACCAGACACACTCTTCTAGGGTTTCCAAGTCCAGGTCTGATGCTGCAAGAGCTAAAAAGCATATGGAAGCCCTCCCAGCCATCATACGATGACAGGTGTATGCAGGTGGCCATTCAGGAGAAACTGGATTTGAAGATGGCCTCCCTCATGACACAACTGGGCTTTTCACTTTTCCCTCAGGAAAAGATTAGTGCTTTATACTTGATAATCTTTAACTGATGACTTAGAAAGACCGCCTGAATTTCGTATGTGGCTGTCAGATGAAGTCTATCTGCAGGAAGTAATATATACCTGCATATTCAATATGTGAGTCACTGACTACATATGGCCATTAATGCTCAAATTTAAACTACAAGTAAATAAAACTAAAAAGGCTGTTCCTCTATTGTACTAGTCACATTTCAAATGATCAATAGCCACATGTAGCTCGAAGCTACTGTGGAGGACAGAGCAGAGGTATGCTGCCATAAGTACAGAAAGTCCCACTGGAGGAGACGCTTGTACAGTCCCTACTGATGACCAGTCTGCAGAGAAGCCATGTACTGGGGGAGAATAAAGTCATGAGAAGGTGTGGTCCAGCTGAAATCCCATGCATACTTCGGCACCCACATACCCATGACCTCTGTAGAGGGATAGTCCTATCTTTATGATAATCAAAGTAAACCTAGAGGAAAAGTTACACACCATTTTGTTCCTTCCTACTCCCTTCCCCAAGTCCTGACGCCCTTCTTGTACTTGTATTGTCAAATGCTTGTTGTGTCAATAGGGTCAGATTTATGTTCCAAGTAAGCAATAAGAGGAATAAGCATATAGATCATTTGGGAAATGCTAACAAAAAGTTCCCTTTGCCTACCTTTTGTTCCTTCCTACTTGGCCTCTAATCAACCATGCTAAAAAATTTGAGAGTCACTGGGTAGATCATCAGCCCCATCTAAAAGTGTGAAAAATGGAATTGGCAGCCAACCAGACTCAAATGTAAAATACCCATTGAGTATTTGGATTATCAAAAGTACACATGGGTTCCCATTATGCTTTTTTGGCTTCAGTACACCTGGGGCTTCTGGAGCAAAACCCACTGTGGCAGGTGAACACTGAGCGCCTTCTGCTTGACATACGAGGAGGAAACTCAGGCAAACTTAGCTCTCAGTGTTATGCTGAGGAGTCTTAAATTGATTTGGTTTCATGGATTCCATCAGAAAATTTTTTTCAATGGTCTATGTAGTTTACAAGGATGGCTGCACAGTAAATTATATCCTTTACTACCCACCAAGGAAATCTGTAACCAATGAATGAAGGAAAATGCCATCAACTGAACCCAGGAACTCAGACTTCCTGAAGAGCCAGACACTATCAAGAAGCAAGAATCGCTTTCCGTAGAAGAATAAGTGTACTGTATACATCCTTTCATGCAAAGTATTTATTCATCCAAGCTCCACTGACAATGAAGTTTCTGATACCTGAGACACAGTGAATACTGAATGCTTTAAATATCTACTGCACTTTGAGCTCCCTCATATTTTATGTACGTATTTACTGCTTCCCAGGAATAAACTTACGTGCCACTAAGTTACTGTTGCACACTGTCAGTAAGAGAATTTTAAAGTGGGTTATTAACCAAAAGAGCTAACTTTTATTGACTTCTCACTATATATTAGGCATTGTGCTAAATGCCTTATTTGGGTCTTATTTAATCCTCATAACCGCCCTGGATGCAGATAACTATTTTCACCCCATTTTACAGCTCAGAGAACTGAAGCTTGGAGATGCTAAGGGATGTGTCAAGAATCACATTGTTATTAAAAGGCAGAGCCAGGATTTCAATTCAGGCTGATTCCTGAGCCTGCACTTTCTTATCCTGGCTCATAAACTTATACTTGTTGATAATAACCCAGCTTAAATGGTTATATGTCTAACTTACCTAATGTAGAGAGGAATGAAGTTAGTGATTTGGTAATAACAAATGTTCCTTTCCTTTTAGACACTAATCAAAAGGAAGTGATGATGAGGAAAAATGTGGAACACTGAATCAGTGCTTTTTGTTTCATCAGCAACATGGTGAAGAGGGTCAGTAATTCTGATTACATGTGACATCAAATTCCCTGACTCACCAAGCCAGGAGGTAACCCACATCAAACTGCCTATGATGCTTGACTTAGAGATTCAGTGTTTCTCCCTGAGCAGCTTCAACTTATCATTTTTATTTTCCTCAAATTACTGTAATAAATAAAAATTACAATAATGACAATATAAATTTCTTTTTTTGTATAAAGATCTGTGAAGATTAGAATTTTGAAAGATTATCAATTGACTTAATTTATATAACCACTGTCTCTTATTTGCATGTTTAAGCTTAGTTGACTAAAGAAAGCACTATTCAGGAAACATAATAAAAGTGGTCACCAACCAGTTTGGCATAATGCACTCTATCATGTACTTGAATTTGGGTTTCTTGACCCAAAAGATAAAAACACGGTTTCCTTCTTCAAAAGCAGAAACTGAATAATAAATTGAATAAAAGCATAACTGAATAATTGTGGAGAACTCCCATCACAGCCTAAATAACCAAAATGCACAATAAGTGAATCAATAGTACTTTAGAATATAGTTATCGTGTGTAATCTATACATATATATTACACACATACACATAACATAAAGCAAATGCTTAAAATGATCTTTTGTTTGGAGTTGAGGCCCACATAATATCCAGAAAATGAAGATTTGTATAATTATTTTCAAATCTCTCTCCTCTAATCAACATAGTTCCTAAACAAGGTTTGCTGGCCCCTTCTTCTGGCACCTCTGGAAGTGACAAAACAAACGATCTTGCTACTTTGCAGACATATCTGTATCTATGTGTAGATGTATCTATCCACATCATACAGTTATTGATCTCTTACACAGTATCAGATTTTCTGTTTGCTCCCTGGAATACATTGATGGACAGGACATACTGACAGCTGTATTCATGGAGCATGAGTTAACTACTATCTTTTTTGTTTTTGCTTGGTAATAGCAGGTACCTATTCCAAGTCAATAAACATATTGCTACATATGAATCTATCACATGCAGGACAAGTCATAGGTTGTTTTCTATATGAACAGTCAGGTTTTCATTTTGTTTTAAATTAAAGCCACCATGAATTTTAAATTTCAGGAATTCCTACAAATATATATGTTATCAACAATGGGGAATCATTGTTCCCCAACTGTATGGAGCAACAATTACATATGAAATATTACAAAAAGGTATAGATCTGTGTCATCTCTGTACCTCCCAGCATGCTTAGTATACTTCATTTAGAGGTCCTAGGTGCTCAATATCTAGAGCTGAAATACTGATACAATGGTTCACACATGGATGGCACTTCAGAAAGTTCCACCCTATTCACTATATTATATGCTAATATTAGCAAATGTAATTGAGTCCAAGAAAGACTGATTGCTATGATTACATGGCTATATGTATACAGAACCGGCACTAGACTTAAGGCTCCTGTCTCCCAGAAGAAAACTTGTTATTCTAATAAAAAAAAGTATCAATTATTAAGTACCTACTATATCTTTATCTTACATGTCTTACATATCTTAAATCATCTTAGACACATATCTCACATCATCTTAAATATCTAGCAAGTCATGCAGATACAATCTACATATTTCAAATATAAAATCAAAGTACATGTAAGTTAAGTGACTTGCTGAGCTCCACAGAGCTAATATGCAGGAAATCTGATTCAAAACTAGGTCCATCCACTACCAAACCTTATGCTTTATCTAATACAATGTCCTGCTTTCCTTAACACATTCCACTTCATTTACGATTATTGCCGAAGCACAGAAAATGAAAAATATACATATATATACAAGCTGAAGAACACTACATTTCCTACCCTTTTATTTTAAAAAAGTGAAAAAGTTTATTAAAATCATGTCAAGTGTTCATTTCTAACCTCATAATATAATCAAATTTCACTCTTACCTCAGGGAAGGACTAACGCAGAAGAACAGCTCATAGATTACATGGTTCACTGAATAACCTGAATGTCTGCAGGGTAGCTTGTGCTCCGTGAATCACCAGGTGTAGATTCCATCACTATAAATGATCAGATAGGTGGACGAAAGAACCACTAAATCACCATTTCAAGTAAGGAAAATATACTAGTTCCCTCTTATCCATGGTTTCAGTTGCCTCCTGTTAACCATGGTCTGGAAGCTGATAATCCTCCTTCTAATGTATCTTCAGAATGTAAGTAGTAGCCTGATGCTACATCACAATGCCTACTGCCTACATCATTCGCCTCACTTCAGCTCATTATGTGAGCATTTTATCATCCCAAGATGAGAGGTGAGTAGAGTACAACACTGAGGGAGAAACCACATTCATATGACCTATCTCAGCGCACTGTTATTATAATTATTCTATTTTATCATCAGGTTATTAAGTTATTGTTAATCCCTTACTGTGCCTAACTTACAAGTTAAAATTCTTCATAGATATGTATACTTAGGAAAAACCACAGTAGATATAGGGTTTGGTACTCTCCCTGATTTCAGGCATCCACTGGCCGTCTTGGATCTTATCCCTCACAGATAGAAGGAGATGGCTGTGATAGGATAGGCACATATTACAGTACTTTCCTTTCTTCAGGGAGATGGAGTTTCTGAGTTAGATATGCCTGTTCCTACCTCCCAGTGGGGTAAATTAAGATTGAATTGTTTAAAATAAATTCTTCAAAATCCATTTTTCCTCACCCTACATTAAAGCCTTAAGAGGCCTTTCTCTAGTCTTTGGTAACAAATCAATGAAGATATTGTCATTGTTCTGCTCCTTACCTCCTTTATCTTCTTGGCGAAGCCAATGAGCCTCTCTAAGCTTCAGCACTTTCTTCTATGTAATGTGAATTATAATGTTTCAAAATGGCTGAAAAATTAAATGAGGCCATTCATGTAGAACGGCTAAAAAAAGACAGATCCTGGTTGAACAGGAAAGACAACTGCACAATTGCCGGTACTCTCTCTGAAGACCTGATTTGCACAATACAGGTACTCTCTCTGAAGACCTGAGGGCCAATACATGAGATTGGGGTGCAGAGTATCTATATGGAGATGATTTGCAGGGTACTTTAAGAACAGATGTGTCTGTTTTGGAGTAACTGGCACAGAGTAGGTGATCAGTCAAAGGGAATTTAACACTACCCTCTGCTTCCTCTTTCTTCATCGGAGTCAGGCTGCTTTCTCCACTTGCAATCAAGGGATCAGCAAACTATAGCCTTGGGCCTATGTGTCGTCCTTCTGCCTGTTTTAAAAATAAGGTTATTATAACACATCCATGTTTGTTGCTTCATGTATTGTTTATGGCTGCTTTCATACTACAGTGGCAGATTTAACAGTTGTGTTGAAGACTGTATGGCCTGCAAAGCATAGAATATTTATTATCTAGCATCATACTGAAGAAGTTTACTCACTTTTGCTTTCTATCTTGGTGTTAAATAATTTCTCATTAGTTTTACTTGGTAATTTGCTTGACAATTTGTCATCTCTAAAATATTATAAACTGCATGATAGCAGAAAATTTTTTTTCCCGTTATTTTGCCCTCATTATTTTAGCTCTAGTTCCTAACACAGGACCTGGAATCCAATTAGAAAGCTTCATAAATCATTTTCAGTAAACAAGTACATATTAAAATCTATAAACAATTTGATAACTATGGATATTGTGAGAAAGAAAAACGAAAATATTTTTAGAAGTAGCAGAGGTAATATGATTTAAAGAGAAAATGAATAAATCATAAAAACAAGTACACACACTTTCAGCAATCCACAAAGAAAGGCCCCTGACATGTTCCAAATTAAGCATGCCTATGAATATGTACTTGTTACTTCCCAGGAACTAAGAATTTATTGATGTAGTCACCTCTTTCATTAAGACACCAAAATGGTAGGGGAGTTGCTCAGAACATTGTGAAATTCATCTTAAAAATATTTTATTTATTTAGCAAATGTTCTTAGAAATGTCTTTTTATGAGGAAGCCATATTCTGTAAAGAACAGCAGGAATCTAGAGAAATGATAGACAAAAAACAGGATATGTTCAAATGGCTGTCAGAAAATGTTACAGCCTGGATTTATGTTTGCCTTCTAAAAGGTATGTAGAAACACCACCTTTCAAGATAAGAATAAAAAATTTCCAGATGCAAGACTAATAAGGAAAGGTTGGTTTATGCTGGCATGATCACTTGAAAGCATCAATTTGAGTGTCTGCATCCATAATTTACTAAATTATTGAATAATATACTATATGTCACCTGTTTTAGGCATGGCACTGTAAATATTTCATGGCTTTGACATTTTACTATGATTACACATATATATGTGTTCATTTATAGCTTAATGCTTTAAAGCAGGAAAGAATGTTTAGCTCAGCCAATAGCTAAGTCTTCCTCAAACAACAGATCTAAGACTATGCCCTCTTCACGACACTAGTAGAACCTGAGTCTGGGTTCCCTGACCACCCAGCACATTAAAAGAAATGGCATGAAGTTCTCAGTTCATGGGACAAAGTATTTTTTGTATTAGATATTAACAAACCACTATTCGTTTTTAAAACAGGTTAGTAAGTTGTGAAAGCATTGGCTTCTTAGTCAAACAAACAATCACATCAACACATGTAGTTGTCTCCACACCTAATTCCAACCACACCTAATTCTTTAGTCATTTGGGGTCTCTGGCCTTCTGGAAATCCAGATAAAATTGCAAGGCATGGTATATGAAGAAGAGTGTTAAGGATTAGACCAGAAAGGTTATTTTGGTCCTCAAAGCCAAAATAAGGATTTGCCTTTTATTTGTGGTCCAAAGAGAAATTACCCAGACATTTTGTTACATGAAGTCTTTTCTTTATCTCCTGACACCGAAGTTAATGTGAGCACTTTACTCTGAGAGAGTGCCTATAAGGGAGATAAAATCCAGGTGGTTTCAAAACCCCTTCACAACATCCCTCAGTCTGTAAGAACCAATTCAAGTGAATTGGAGAGCAGAATCAATAACTGTGTAAAGGTGAAGAGTCACACACAAATTTGGGGCTGCCTGCTAAGAACCACATTCTTTGTAGAAATAAAGATGTATAAGGGACAGACAGGTTTTCTCCAGTGCTTTACTGTTCACAGCATCCTTGACAGGTGGTAAAAAAGATACGGAGATTAAGGGTGTGCACTCTGTAATCAAAACCTCCCTGGTTTACATCCCATTCTTTCATTTATTGTGTTTAACCTCTGTGCCTCCATTTCCTTTTATTTGTAAAAGGATTGAATAAGATGTTCATGAGAGTCAAGATTACCCCTGCAGCACATTCAGCTCAACTCTCTGCAATAATCATTCTTATTAGGAATGCACAAGTACTCGTTAACATCTCAGTGTTATAATTTTCATTGATTCTCTGAGAGTGGCATCCAAAACCGGCCTTTGAAATTGAGAAGTGTGAAAAGAGATTGTAGCTGTTGGGCTATGATGAATTTCAGGAAGCCAGAAACTGTCCACATTCAAAGTTACCACTAACTGCTGGTGATAAGGCAATGCCTCATGATGCTTACTCCTGATTTTCCAAGCAAGAATTTTTGTACTCATTTCCCACACATTTTATTAATTGCTGGTATGTTGCAGGTGGAGGGGGATGGTTATGATCTTCCTGTCATTTTTAAATAATGACTACAAGTCTGCACTGTTGAAAGTGCCGAATGCATTCACCTGAACATAGCCGCCTAAGGAGGTGTGATAGCCAACATCCTCCAGGAAATAACTATTTTGACCAAACAGCCAGCACAGGATCTTTCGCTTTGGCTGCTCCAAGGAGCTGAGGATAAAGCTGAGTGGTGGCTCCCACTGGGCTGTGTCTGTGGCACCCTGGATCATCCCAAAGATACACTGTGTCTCATCATCTTCTCAAGATGGAGATGGGGAGAGTACATCATAGATACCTCAGGAAGACAAATGAGGCCTAGACAGAGGAGGTGAGTGAACTGCCCATTAAAATATCAAACCAGGGACCTAGTATTAAAATAGGATACATGGTATGAAAATATAGACATCCAAGTGTATGAAGGATTGAACAAAATCAATATTTATGTTCATAGAACAGTATTGGGCAACTGAACAGGTTAGTGGTGGGAACCTCCTCCACAGTCATTTAGGGGCCAAGGATGATAGATGTGTCTTTCAAGATTTTCTTAGCACTTGTCTGGATTCCCACCAACCACAGAATGATAAGAAGGTGAAGACCATACTTCAGAGGCTATTTTATGAGCTAGTTCTCAAAAGTCTTTCATATAACTTTGTTCACATACCACTGTGCAGAACTCTGTCAAATGGCCATGTCCAACTAAAAGAAAGGATCTGAAGTGAGTAATGTGCTCAGAGATAAGCAGAACTTCTATTATGGTAACAGTTTCTGATAACATAATTGTATTTTCTAATAAGACATTTCTCCATATTAAAGGCAGAGGCTATAGTGAGAGCCTGCATTTAAACTAATCACCACCATGTGACTTAAAATAAGTTACTTAACCTTCCTGGGCCCCTATTTTCTCACCTTTGGAATGGTGATGGAATACAAGCCAGAGAGCATTAGGGGTACTGTGGCAGCTAAATGAGATATGGTGCTTGGTGCTGAAGACTCAATAAATAACACCTGTTATTACAGGCACATGAGCACAGAATCCATGTCAGAATCTCAGGGAAAAAAATTTTTTTTCTTTACTTGTAATCAATTCAAAGATTTATATTACTCTACCTTTTCCACAAGCTACATAAATGTATGTCATAGTTAGAATGAGTTCTTAGACATAATTCAGCCTGAATACCCTTTTCTTTTTATCCCTGTCCCCAAGGAAGAATACCCCCAACACTGAAGAACCCCTATTCATGTACATTCATCATCTGCAATTGAGAAAAAATTGACCTCTGCAAATACTTAATCTGAATATAAGTGTACCAATGTCTACACTTAGGATTGCCCTATTGTATTAACAGAAAAGAATCCTGAACCTTGGTCAGCTCTTAGAGCTATCCACAGACCCAAGGTTTATGAAAATGAAAGGCTTTCAGCTCAGAAAAATTCAGGGAAAAACAATACTTTTCTTCATTTTTTGTTTTTAACTCAAACTTCATACCAAGGGGTTACTGAAAAACACATAGTCACCATCATCATCACTAATCAAGGTCCTTCAGAGAGACAGGACAAGATACACATGCACACATATATACACACATCTATATATAAATGTATATCATATAAACACATGTACGTATGTATGTATACATGTATGTGTGTGTATACACACACACAGGGGACGGGGAGAGAGAGAGAAAGATTTCTTATAAGGAATTGGTTCATGCACTGATGGGGTCTGGCAAGTCCCAAGATCTGCAGGGTGAGTTGACCTGTTGGGGATACAAGAAAACAGCTCTACTCTGAGTACGAAGGCCTGAGAACCAGGAATGCCAACGGTGTAGTCAAAGACTGGTGGGCTCAAGACCTAAAGGAGCTATTTCAGTTTGAGTCTAAGGGCAGGGAAACTGCAATGTCCCAATTCAAAGGCATTCAGGCAAGAAGATTTGTTATTTAAGGAAGGATAAGACATTTTATTCTGTACAAACCTTCAACTAGTTGGCGGAGGTCCTCCCACATTAAGTAGGGCAATCTGCTCTGCTCAGTCTATCTTTTAAATGTTAATCTAAAAGAAAGTAACCTTTATGAATAAAGTTGGACAAAATAGCTGAGTACCTTGTGGCCCAGTCAAGATGACCTCCAAGATTAACTATGGCAAACACCAACATCATCATTACCATGATGGTAATAAAATATTAGAATATATCTTCCAACACATTATTATTGGTAATATCTGTAACTTAATGACAAGAGAACACATACTTATTACTTTCTCATTTACATACTTACAAACCCAGTAGGGGTTCACACATACTAAACATTCTAAAAATACTGAGCAAATGGGTATCTTCTTTCAGAAACATTCTGTGTGGGGCTGAAATGTCAAAGTTTTATGTAAATATCTCCTGATTTGTTTATAGTTATGGGTCTTAGGAAGCTCAAACGCATGCCACTGACACATCGTCTCTTACAGGGAAGGCCAAAACCAGAAGAAGGGAATATTTGTTGTTTAAGATTTTTTTTACTAAAATGTAAGTCAATGTATACTTTTATTTTGGTAGTCCATCCTATTTCATATGTTGGACTATTTATCACTCCACAAAAGTTATATTGATACAATTAGGCAGAAGACAAACTGTCTACTCCTGGCTCCTGTTATTCTACTTTAAAACACGGTGGGAGACCAAATGCTTCCATTTCCCGTGCATTATTTTCATTTTTTATGAAATAAATATTGATGGTCTATTATGAGCTAGGTCTTTTAAGTGCTGAGGTTATAAGAATGAACAAGACAGAAAGATGACCTTCCTGCTCTAACAGAACTTACATGATAAGTCAGGCAGATGTGAAAGTTCTGTTACTCAGCATTATTGTGTGAACCTGTCTACCCTAGTCCTGAGTCCCATACATGCATGTGGTCCCCAACCATTTTTTTAATGTTCAATTCAAATACCACTTTTGTATTAGTCTTTTGGGGATGACATAGCAAAATACCATTGACTTCTTAAACAACAGAAATTTATTTCTCATAGCCCTGGAGGATGAAAAGTCTAAGGTCACAGTACCAGCAAAGTGGGTTACATCCTGAGGCCTCTTCTCCTGATTTATAGGTGGACATCATTATGCTCTGAGTTCACATGACCTCCTCTTTTTGCACATTCCAGGGGAGTGAGTCATAATTCTAAGGGCACTAATCTCAACATGAGAGTTTGCTTTTATAACTTGATCTAACCCTAATTACCTACCAAAGACCCTGTCACCAAATACCATCACAACTAGAGTAAGGGTTTCAACATATGAATTTGGGCATATACATTGAGGCAATAACAACTTACTTCATGAAACATTTCCTAACACCTCTGGTTTGGATCTCCCTGCAAAACACCTCTCTTATGATCATAGCTAATTCTTACTAAAGAGAATGGAAATTTCTTGCAAGTAGAATTATAATAAATTATTATTTCTGATTACAATACAGAGCCCAATAGGGAAACACACACAGTAGCCATTCTGTAAATATTTATTGAGTGAATGGGTTCAACAAATCTCCTAGTAGGCCCATGTTTAGGTCATTAAGAATTATCTATCAAGAATCACAAAAAGTTTCACCAGATTGGTATTAGCATTATACATAGTTACACAAAATAATCAGGCTGTCATGAACTCGAATTGAATTGAATTATTTCCATTGATTTTCAAGTGATAAAAGATATGCTGGTCTTTTCATGTTTTCCCACAGGTATCTTGTACTAAGAATCTTAGACCTAAAATATATCTTCAAACCATCCTCTCAGTAGTTCTGAAACCTGATTATCCATGACCAGACACCATCATACAGAGATTGTGATTTAATAATTTTGCTAAAGCCTACATATCATTTTTTGTAACACTTAACAGATGATTATAATATATAGCCAGATTGGGGAATCATTTATCTAGAGCAACCTTCTTGTATTATGCATATGAAAAAAATTATTATCTGTTACAATAAGAAACTGAAGTGAAAAAGATGGCAGTGTGAGAAGTGAGGCAGAAACTTCATCCCAAAACCAAATATAACATGAAAATACAGCAAATACAACTAATCCTGAAAGACTGACCTGAAGACTGCAGAACAGACTGCCTGCATCTGGGGAAGAGAGAAGACCTCAAAGAAAAGGGTAGAGTAGCAAAATTGCCATCCAGCAGGACCCATGCCCTCCCCCCACCCCAGCTCCCAGGGGAGAGGAAGAGAAACAGAGCAGAGAGGGAGTGGAAGCCCAAGACTGCTGAACACTCAACCCTGGAGATCTGCTTAGAGAGCATGAAACCACATTATATGGTGCTCTGGAGATTAGAGGGGTTGGAAAGCAAAGACAGGCAGAATACTCAGAGACACTGAGATTGCAGCTGCTTATGGAGAACAGGTATGCAAAACGGGCCTCCCAGGACAAAAGAAATGTGGCCACTTTGAAAGACTTTCCAACAGTGAAAGGGGTGCTAAAGGGGAAAAGATTACACAGAGAATCATCCCAGCACACTCAGCCCAGGAAGTTGATAACTCTTAGGAACTTAAGGTGCTCCACCCATTTGGCTAGCAATGCAGCCCTGAGGACCCCCTCCTGCAGGACGCAGCCTGCATTCTTCCAGCAGTTTCCGGTCTGGCACACCTGCTGCCCCAACCATCATGCCAGGCCAGCCAGAGTGTGGCCCTGCCTACAGCAACTACAGGGGTGTAGCACAGAGGCTCTTCCCTGTGTGCTTGGCTCATGGACCTGGCAGTATAGGCAGGAGCTAATATGGGAAGGCAAGAGCTCTTTCCTCCCAGCAGGCACTAGTTCTGTGCACCTGCAACCCCAGCATAGCTACAAGTGCTCAGCAGCTCCAGAGAGTAGAGATTTTGGGCACTAGAGGATGCCGCCTACACAAAGTTATTATTCCACAGGAATCACTAGAAAATGAAATGACAAAAAAATTTTGTACAAACAAATATATAGCAGAAGATGCCAGAAAGAGGGCTAAGTGAAACTGAAATCACCAATCTTCTTGATAAAGACTTCAAAATAAAAATCATAAACATGCTCATGGAGCTACAGAAAAATATTCAAGATCTCAGGGAGGATGTCAAGAAAGAGGGAGAAACTTTGAAAAATACAGTATCTGAAATGAAACATACAATGGAGGGATTTAAAAGTAGATTAGATGAGGTAGAGGAGATGGTAGATGAAATAGAAATTAAAGAACAGGAAAACAGAAAAGCTGAAGCACAGAGAGAATAAAGTATCTCTAGGAATGAAAGAATAATAGGAGAACTGTCTGACCAATCCAAATGGAACAATATTTGCAAAATAGGGGGACCAGAAGAAGAGAAAGAAAAAGGGATAGAAAATCTTTTTGAGGAAATAATTGCTGAAATCTTCCCCAGTCAGGGGAAGGAAATAGTCTCTCAGGTCATGGAAGTAGAGATCTCCCAGCACAAGGAACCCTAGGAAGACAACACCAAGACATATAATAAATAAATGTCAAAGTTCAAGAACAAGGACAGAGTATTGAAAGAAGCCAGACAGAAAAAAGATCACTTATAAAAGAAACCCAATCAGGAGAGGGGCAGAAGATGGTGGCGTGAGTAGAGCAGCGGAAATCTCCTCCCAAAACAACATATATCTATGAAAATATAACAAAGACAACCCTTCCTAGAATAAAGACCAGAGGACACAGGACAATATCCAGACCACATCCGCACCTGAGAGAACCCAGCGCCTCGCGAAGGGGGTAAGATACAAGCCCCGGCCCCGCGGGAGCCGAGCGCCCCTTCCCCCAGCTCCCGGCGGGAGAAGAGCAGGCAGAGCGGGAGAGAGACAGAGCCCAGGACTGCCGAACACCCAGCCCCAGCCATCCGGGCCAGAGTGCAGGGCGCTCGATACTAGGAAAACAGGGCAGCAAGAACAGTGAGCAGGCACTGGAGGCTGGGTGACAGAGGACATAAGAAAAGCGCGTGACCATTTTTTTTTTTGCTTTTTTGCTGTTTTGTTTTGGCGAGCGCTTTTTGGAAGTCTTAAAGGGATAGGGACCCCAATACTAGGGAAACAGGGCAGAAAGACCGGTGAGCAGAGGCCTGAGGCTGGCACCGGAGAATAAAGAAAAACGAACGACCACCTTTTTTTTTTTTTTAATTAAAAACTTTTTTTTTTTTTTTAATTAAAAAATTTTCTTTTCTTTTTTTTTTTTTGGTAGTCGTTGTTTTGTTTTGGCGGGTGCTTTTTGGAAGTCTTAAAGGGGCAGGGCGGGTCACTTAATCCAGAGGTAGGGAATCCGGGATCTCTGGGCACCCTAAACCCTGGGCTGCAGGGAGCAGGGAGGCCCCTTACGGAGATAAATAGCCTCCCAGCAGCTCCTGCTCCAACGCGACTCCAACATTTTGGAGTAGCTGCCCGAGCCAGGCCACGCCCACAGCAACAGCGGAGATTAACTCCATAGCAGCGGGGCAGGAAGCAGAAACCCTGTCTGCACGCAGCTGCGCAGCACAAGCCACTAGAGATCGCTGTTCTCCCAGGAGAGGAGGGCCACAAACCAACAAGAAAGGAAGTCCTTCCAGCCATCACTCGTCCCAGTTCTGCAGACTATTCCTATCACCATGAAAAGGCAAAGCTACAGGCAGACAAAGATCACAGAGACAACACCAGAGAAGGAGACAGACCTAACCAGTCTTCCTGAAAAAGAATTCAAAATAAGAATCATAGACATGCTGACAGAGATGCAGAGAAATACGCAAGAGAAATGGGATGAAGTCCGGAAGGAGATCACAGATGTCAGAAAGGAGACAGCAGAAATGAAACAAACTCTGGAAGGGTTTATAAACAGAATGGATAGAATGCAAGAGGCCATTGATGGAATTGAAATCAGAGAACAGGAACGCATAGAAGCTGACATAGAGAGAGACAAAAGGATCTCCAGGAATGAAACAATATTAAGAGAACTGTGTGACCAATCCAAAAGGAACAATATCCGTATTATAGGGGTCCCAGAAGAAGAAGAGAGAGGAAAAGAGATGGAAAGTATCTTAGAAGAAATAATTGCTGAAAACTTAACCACACTGGGGGAGGAAGTAATCGAACAAACCACGGAAATACACAGAACCCCCAACAGAAAGGATCCAAGAAGGGCAACACCAAGACACATAATAATTAAAATGGCAAAGATCAAGGACAAGGAAAGAGTGTTAAAGGCGGCCTTAGAGAAAAAGGTCACCTATAAAGGGAAACCCATCAGGCTAACGTCAGATTTCTCAACAGAAACCCTACAGGCCAGAAGAGAATGGCATGATATATTTTATGCAATGAAACAGAAGGGCCTTGAACCAAGGATACTGTATCCAGCATGACTATCATTTAAATATGATGGTGGGATTAAACAATTCCCAGACAAACAAAAGCTGAGGGAATTTGCTTTCCACAAACCACCTCTACAGAACATCTTACAGGGACTGCTCTAGATGGGAGCACTCCTAGAAAGAGCACAGCACAAAACACCCAACATATGAAGAATCGAGGAGGAGGAACAAGAAGGGAGAGAAGAAAAGAATCTCCAGACAGTGTATATAACAGCTCAATAAGCGAGCTAAGTTAGGCAGTAAGATACTAAAGAGGCTAACCTTGAACCTTTGGTAACCACGAATTTAAAGCCTGCAATGGCAATAAGTACATATCTTTCAATAGTCACCCTAAATGTTAATGGGTTGAATGCACCAATCAAAAGACACAGAGTAACAGAATGGATAAAAAAGCAAGACCCATCTATATGCTGCTTACAAGAAACTCACCTCAAACCCAAAGACATGTACAGACTAAAAGTCAAGGGATGGAAAAACATATTTCAAGCAAACAACAGTGAGAAGAAAGCAGGGGTTGCAGTACTAATATCAGACAAAATAGACTTCAAAACAAAGAAAGTAACAAGAGATAAAGAAGGATACTACATAATGATAAAGGGCTCAGTCAAACAAGAGGATATAACCATTATAAATATATATGCACCCAACACAGGAGCACCGGGATATGTGAAACAAATACTAACAGAACTAAAGGGGGATATAGACTGCAATGCATTCATTCTAGGAGACTTCAACACACCACTCACCCCAAAGGATAGATCCACTGGGCGGAAAATAAGTAAGGACACGGAAGCACTGAACAACACAGTAGAGCAGAAGGACCTAATAGACATCTATAGAACTCTACATCCAAAAGCAGCGGGATATACATTCTTCTCAAGTGCACATGGAACATTCTCCAGAATAGACCACATACTAGGCCACAAAAAGAGCCTCAGAAAATTCCAAAAGATTGAAATCCTACCAACCAACTTTTCAGACCACAAAGGCATAAAACTAGAAATAAACTCTACAAATAAAGCAAAGAGGCTCACAAACACATGGAGGCTTAACAACACGCTCCTAAATAATCAATGGATCAATGACCAAATCAAAATGGAGATCCAGCAATATATGGAAACAAATGACAACAACAACACTAAGCCCCAACTTCTGTGGGACGCAGCAAAAGCAGTCTTAAGAGGAAAGTATATAGCAATCCAAGCATATTTAAAAAAGGAAGAGCAATCCCAAATGAATGGTCTAATGTCACAATTATCGAAATTGGAAAAAGAAGAACAGATGAGGCCTAAGGTCAGCAGAAGGAGGGACATAATAAAGATCAGAGAAGAAATAAATAAAACTGAGAAGAATAAAACAATAGCAAAAATCAATGAAACCAAGAGCTGGTTCTTCGAGAAAATAAACAAAATAGATAAGCTTCTAGCCAGACTTATTAAGAAGAAAAGAGAGTCAACACAAATCAACAATATCAGAAACGAGAAAGGAAAAATCACGACGGACCCCATGGAAATGCAAAGAATTATTGGAGAATACTATGAAAACCTATATGTTAACAAGCTGGGAAACCTAGGAGAAATGGACAACTTCCTAGAAAAATATAACCTTCCAAGATTGACCCAGGAAGAAACAGAAAATCTAAACAGACCAATTACCAGCAATGAAATTGAAGTGGTAATCAAAAAACTACCAAAGAACAAAACCCCCGGGCCAGATGGATTTACCTCGGAATTTTATCAGACATACAGGGAAGACATAATACGCATTCTCCTTAAAGTGTTCCAAAAAATAGAGGAGGAGGGGATACTCCCAAACTCATTCTATGAAGCTAACATCACCGTAATACCAAAACCAGGCAAAGACCCCACCAAAAAAGAAAACTACAGACGAATATCCCTGATGAATGTAGATGCAAAAATACTCAACAAAATATTAGCAAACCGAATTCAAAAATACATCAAAAGGATCATACACCATGACCAAGTGGGATTTATCCCAGGGATGCAAGGATGGTACAACATTCGAAAGTCCATCAACATCATCCACCACATCAAAAAAAAGAAAGACAAAAACCACATGATCATCTCCATAGATGCTGAAAAAGCATTTGACAAAGTTCAACATCCACTCATGTTAAAAACTCTCAGCAAAATGGGAATAGAGGGCAAGTACCTCAACATAATAAAGGCCATCTATGATAAACCGACAGCCAACATTATATTGAACAGCGAGAAGCTGAAAGCATTTCCTCTGAGATCGGGAACTAGGCAGGGATGCCCACTCTCTCCACTGTTATTTAACATAGTACTGGAGATCCTAGCCATGGCAATCAGACAAAACAAAGAAATACAAGGTATCCAGATTGGTAAAGAAGAAGTTAAACTGTCACTATTTGCAGATGACATGATACTGTACATAAAAAACCCTAAAAACTCCACCCCAAAACTAGTAGAACTGATATCGGAATACAGCAAAGTTGCAGGATACAAAATCAACACACAGAAATCTGTGGCTTTCCTATATACTAACAATGAACCAACAGAAAGAGAAATCAGGAAAACAACTCTATTCACAATTGCATCAAAAAGAATAAAATACCTAGGAATAAACCTAACCAAAGAAGTGAAAGACTTATACTCTGAAAACTACAAGTCACTCTTTAGAGAAATTAAAGGGGACACTAACAGATGGAAACTCATCCCATGCTCGTGGCTAGGAAGAATTAATATCGTCAAAATGGCCATCCTGCCCAAAGCAATATACAGATTTGATGCAATCCCTATGAAACTACCAGCAACATTCTTCAATGAACTGGAACAAATAATTCAAAAATTCATATGGAAACACCAAAGACCCCGAATAGCCAAAGCAATCCTGAGAAAGAAGAATAAAGTAGGGGGGATCTCACTCCCCAACTTCAAGCTCTACTATAAAGCCATAGTAATCAAGACAATTTGGTACTGGCACAAGAGCAGAGCCACAGACCAATGGAACAGACTAGAGAATCCAGACATTAACCCAGACATATATGGTCAATTAATATTTGATAAAGGAGCCATGGACATACAATGGCGAAATGACAGTCTCTTCAACAGGTGGTGCTGGCAAAACTGGACAGCTACATGTAGGAGAATGAAACTGGATCATTGTCTAACCCCATATACAAAAGTAAACTCAAAATGGATCAAAGACTTGAATGTAAGCCATGAAACCATTAAACTCTTGGAAGAAAACATAGGCAAAAACCTCTTAGACATAAACATGAGTGACCTCTTGAACATATCTCCCCGGGCAAGGAAAACAACAGCAAAAATGAGTAAGTGGGACTATATAAAGCTGAAAAGCTTCTGTACAGCAAAAGACACCATCAATAGAACAAGAAGGATCCCTACAGTATGGGAGAATATATTTGAAAATGACACTTCCGATAAAGGCTTGACTTCCAGAATATATGAGGAGCTCACACGCCTCAACAAACAAAAAACAAATAACCCAATTAAAAAATGGGCAGAGGAACTGAACAGACAGTTCTCCAAAAAAGAAATACAGATGGCCAACAGACACATGAAAAGATGCTCCACATCGCTAATTATCAGAGAAATGCAAATTAAAACTACAATGAGGTATCACCTCACACCAGTAAGGATGGCTGCCATCCAAAAGACAGAGAACAAAAAATGTTGGCGAGGCTGTGGAGAAAGGGGAACCCTCCTACACTGCTGGTGGGAATGTAAGTTAGTTCAACCATTGTGGAAAGCAGTATGGAGGTACATCAAAATGCTCAAAACAGACTTACCATTTGACCCAGGAATTCCACTCCTAGGAATTTACCCTAAGAACGCAGCAATCAAGTTTGAGAAAGACAGATGCACCCCTATGTTTATTGCAGCACTATTTACAATAGCCAAGAATTGGAAGCAACCTAAATGTCCATCAATAGATGAATGGATAAAGAAGATGTGGTACATATACACAATGGAATACTACTCAGCCATAAGAAAAGGGAAAATCCAATCATTTGCAGCAACATGGATGGAGCTGGAGGGTATTATGCTCAGTGAAACAATCCAAGCGGAGAAAGAGAAATACCAAATGATTTCACTTATCTGTGGAATATAAGAACAAAGGAAAAACTGAAGGAACAAAACAGCAGCAGAATCACAGAACTCAAGAATGGACTAACAGGTACCAAAGGGAAAAGGACTGGGGAGGATGGGTGGGTAGGGAGGGATAAGGGGGGGAGAAGTACGGGGGTATTAAGATTAACATGCATGGGGGGGTAGGAGAAAAGGGAGGGCTGTACAACACAGAGAAGGCAAGTAGTGATTCTACAACATTTTGCTATGCTGATGGACAGTGACTGTAAAGGGGTTTATAGGGGAGACCTGGTATAGGGGAGAGCCTAGTAAACATAATATTCGTCATGTAAGTGTAGATTAGTGATACCAAAAACAAAGCAAAAAAAAAAAAAAAAAAGGGCAGTTCCTGTGTGGTAACCTCCAACGAGTTCTACACAAGGGTATAAAGGGCATATAAAAGTGTAGGCAAAGGGTCTGTTGGTGTTTATACAGAGGATCAAAGCCTAATTGGGCTACCCCGAAAATGAACTAAGATACGATATGAAAAAGAACTTCCAACATCTGCACTCTCTGGAAGACTCATGCCAGAAGATGATCATCAAAAAACCCCAACAAAGATCCACGCACTGCTACAGATGTACATGCACTCATCCCACCAGTTCCTGGACTTGCCATGGGAATGAGGAAGGAGATATCTAAGCTGGCCTGTGCATACAGTAAAACAACAAATTTGACTGGATCTATACTGTTGGAACTCAACCAAGAATTTGGAGAAGTGCAAATTGTAGCACTCCAAAGTCTTACAACTACAGACTATTTACTGTTAAAAGAACATATGGCATGTGAACAGTCCCCAGGAATGGGTTGTTTTAATTTGTCTGATTTCTCTCAGATTGTTCAAGTTCAGTTGGACAATATCCACCATATCATAGATAAGTTTTCACAAATGCCTAAGGTGCCTAACTGGTTTTCTTGGTTTCACTGGAGATGGCTGGTAATTACAGGTATGCTTTGGTTATGTAACTGTACTCCTATTATGTTAATGTGTGTGCGCAATTTAAGTAGTAGCTTAAAACCTATACATGCTGAAGTTACTCTAC
This sequence comes from Manis pentadactyla, assembly GCF_030020395.1. Taxonomy (NCBI): domain Eukaryota; kingdom Metazoa; phylum Chordata; class Mammalia; order Pholidota; family Manidae; genus Manis; species Manis pentadactyla. Next base: position 120,065,628 of record NC_080026.1, on the reverse strand, counting down.
AAGAAGATATGTCAAAGAAATAATCAATCTTCCCATGTTTTCTTCAGCCTGCTACTTCTATAGCTTTTCTTCTTCCTTCTTAATTACAGCCCTTAAATAGAATTCGTGCCTCATATCAAATTTACCGAGTATTATAATTCTTCCAAGTGGTAAAGATACCTCAAGACAAATGCTGGGCATAGAAGCTACAGGGCATAAATATGCAAAGAAATAAAAAGCTAACCATTTCAAACAATAAGGCTTCTCTCTCACTTACCAACTTTACATTTCCCTGTATGGCCCCGGAAGATGACTGGTTAGCCAGAGACGGGTAAGATTCCTCAAGGGAGGAACAACCTAAGACAGGCACAGTCGCAGGGGGGCCATCAGGTGAGAAATTGGGGATCAACAGAGGTGAGGCTTAGAACCTCACCCCCCTGTCCTGAGAGAAATCTTCTGCATCCGTGAATGTTTTATTGCCCTGGTCTAGCTTGGATTAACACATAGTCTACAGGCACTCACCTGATCATCTACATTTGCTCTCTTACAACACTAAACTATGTTTTCTACCTTTATCTTGTATCTACCTACCACTTCAGCATTTTATTAAAAATAATAATAATAAAGAGAGAAATGTGATATCCACATATAAATCAAGTATAAAAACCAAATGAGTATTCATATTTGAACTGACTGTTTAGAGTTCATAATGCATGAGCAAAACCGAAAGTTTCTGTGATGACTGCCCTTGTACTGCTCACTATGTAACTTATTCATTATGTAAGAATTTGTTCTCCATGTAAGAACTTGTTTGTTATGCCTCTGAAGATTGGAGACTGACGAAAATTAGGCTTGGGGTGGATTAATGATTGCGCATTGAGCATTGACTCCCCTATACAGAATTTTATTGTCATTAACAACCATTTGATCAATAAATATGAGAGATGCCCTCACAAAAAAAAAAAAAAAAAAAAAAAAAAAAAAGAAACCCAATCAGACTATTAGCAGACTTCTCAGCAGAGACCTTACAGGCCAGAAGGGAGTGGCATGATATATTTAATGCAATGATGCAATGAAACAGAAGGGCCTCCAACCAAGAATAACCAGCAAAATTATTATTTAAATTTGAAGCAGGGATTAAACAATTTCCATATAAGCAAAAGTTGAGGGAACTTACCTCCCACAAACCATATCTACAGTGTATTATCTAGGTGGAAGTGCTCCTAAGGCTAAATACCTGTCACCAGAGAAAATAAAACCACAGTAAAGGAAGTAGACTAATTAATTACTAAGCAAATACAAAACTAAATCACATACCCAAAAAGTCAGTCAAGGGATAGAAAAAGAACACAGAATATGACACATAACATATAGAGTGGAGGAGGAAGAAAAAGGAGGGAAAAAAAAAGAACCTTTAGATTGTGTTTGTAATATCATAATAAGTGAGTTAAGTTAGACTGTTAGATAGTAAAGAAGCTGCCCTTGAACCTTTGGTAACCATGAATCTAAAGCCTGCAATGGCAATAAGTACATATCTATTGATAATCACCCTAATGTAAGTGGACTGAATGCACCAGTCAAAAGATACTAAGTTACAGAATGGATAAAAAAGCAAGACCCATCTATATGCTGCCTACAAGAGACTCAATTCAAATCAAAGATGATGTGCACAGACTAACAGTGAATGGATGGAAAAAGATATTTCATGCAACTAATAGGGAGGAAAAAGCAGGAGTTGCAGTAATTGTGTCTGACAAAATAGACTTCAAAACAAAGAAAGTCACAAGAGACAAATAAGGACATTACATAATGATAAAGGGGTCAATCCAACAAGAATATGTAACCATTATAAATATCTATGTTCCCAACACAGGAGCACCTACATATGTGAATCAAATGCTAACTGAATTAAAAGGGGAAATAGAATGAAATGCATTCATTCTAGGAGACTTCAACACTCTACTCACTCTGAAGGACATATCAACCACACAGAAAATTAGTAAGGACACAGAGGCACTAAATAACACATTAGAACAGATGGGCCAACAGACATCTACAGAACTCTACACCCAAAAGAAGCGAGATACACATTCTTCTCATATGGTAAAAGCATTTAACAAAAAGCATAATAAAGATCATATATGACAAACCCACAGCTAACATTTTCAAGAATAGATCACATACTAGGCCACAAAAAGAGCCTCAGTAAATTAAAAAAGATTGAACTTGTACCAACCAGCTTCTCAGACCACAGAGGTATGAAACTAGAAATTATGCAAACAAAACAAAAAAGCCCACAAACACATGGAGGCTTAGCAATGTGCTCCAAAATAATCAATGGATTGATGACCAAATAAAAACAGAGATCAAACAATACATGGAGACAAGTGAAAACAACAACTCAACATCCTAAAACCCGTGGGATGCAGTGAAGACAGTTCTAAGAGGAAAGTGTATAGTAAAACAGGCTTATTTAAAGAAAGAATAATCCCAAACAGTCTAAACTCACAATTAATGAAACTAGAAAAAGAACAAATGAGGCCCACAGTCAGTAGAAGGAGGGACATAATAAAGATCAGAGCAGAAATAAATAAATAAAATTGAGGAGAAAAAAAATAGGAGAAAGAATTAATGAAACCAGGAGCTGGTTCTTTGAGAAAATAAACAAAATAGCAGACTTATTAAAAACAAAAAAAGAGAGCACACATAAACAGCCTCAGAAATGAAAAAGGAAAAATTACTATGGACATTGCAAAGATACAGTTATTAGAGAATACTATGAAAAATTATATGCTAAGAAATTGGATAACATAGAAGAAATTTTCTTGAAAAATACAACCCTCCAAGACTGTCCCAGGGAAAAACAGAAAATATGAGCAGACTGATTACCAGCTATGAAATTGAACTGGTAATCAAAAGCTATCTAAACAAAACTCCTGTACCAGATGACTACACTGATTAACTCTATCAAACATTTAGAGAATACTTAAAACCCATATTCCTTAAAGTTTTCCAAAAAGCAAAAGAGGGAATTCTTCTAATCTCATTCTATGAGGCCAGCATCACTCTAATACCAAAATCAGACAAAGATACCACAAAAAAAGAAATTACAGACCAACATTCCTGATGAACACAAATGCAAAAATACTCAATAAAGCAAACTGAATACATCAAAAAGATCATCCATTATGATCTAGTGGGATTTATTCCAGGGATGCAAGGATGGGACAATATTCAAAAATCCCTCAACTTCCTATAACACATCAATAAAAAGAAGGACAAAAATCACGTGTTATCTCAATAGATGCGGTAAAAGCATTTAACAAAATTCAACATCCATGCATGATAAAAACTCTCAACAAAATGGGTATAGAGGATAAGTAACTCAGCATAATAAAGATAATATATGACAAACCCACAGCTAACATCATACTTAACAGTTAAAAGCTGAAAACTTTTCCTCTAAGATTTGGAACAGGACAAGGATGCCCACTCTCCCTACTTTTATTCAACATAGTACTGGAGGGCCTAGCCATGGCAATCAGACAACACAAAGAAATCAAAGGTATCCAGATTGGTAAGGAGGAAGTTAAACAGTCACTGTTTGCAGGTGATATGATACTGTACACAAAATCCCTAAAGAATCTACCCCAAAACTACTAGAACTAATAATTGAATTCAACAATATTGCAGGATACAAAGTTAATACACAGAAATCTGTTGCATTCCTATATACTAATGATAAACTAGCAGAAAGAGAAATCAGGAAATGAATTCCATTTAGAATTGTAACAAAAAGAATAAAATACCTAGGAATAAACCTAACCAAGGAGATGAAAGAACTGTATCCTGAAAACTACAAGACAATCATGAGAGAAATTAAAGAAGACACCAATAAATGGAAATGGATCCCATGCTTATGGATAGGAAGAATTAATATTGTCAAAATGGCCATCCTGCCTAAAGCAATCTACAGATTCAATGCAATCCCTATCAAAATACCATAGCATTCTTCAATGAAGTAGAGCGAATAGTTCTAAAATTCATATTGAATCACAAAAGACTCCAAATAGCCAAAGCAATCCTGAGAAGGAAGAATAAAGCAGGGGGGATTATGTTCCCTGACTTCAAGTTCTACTACAAAGCCACAGTAATCAAGACAATTTGGTACTGGCACAATAACAGACAGACCCATAGATCAATGTAACGGACTAGAGAGCCCAGATATAAACCCAAGTAAATATGGTCAATTAATATACGATAAAGGAGCCATGGATATACAATGGGGAAATGACAGCCTCTTCAACAACTGGTGTTGGCAAAATGACAGCCTCTTCAACAACTGGTGTTGGCAAAACTGGACATTTACATTCAAGAGAATGAAACTGGATTATTGTCCAACCCATACACAAAAGTAAACTCAAAATCGATCAAAGACCTGAATGTAAGTCATGAAACCATAAGACTCTTAGAAGAAAACATAGGCAAAAATCTCTTGAACATATACATGAGCAACTTCTTTCTGAACGCATATCCTTGGGCCAGGGAAACAAAATAAAAAATGAACAAATGGGACTACATCATGCTAAAAAGTTTCTGTACAGCAAAGGATACCATCAGCAGAACAAAAAGGCATCCTACAGTATAGGAGAATATATTTGTAAATGATGTATCCGACAAGGGTTAACATTCAAAATATATAAACAACTCATGTACCTCAACACCCAAAAAGCAAATAACCCTATTAAAAAATGGGTGGAGGATATGAACAGATACTTCTCCAAAGAAGAAATTCAGATGGCCAACAGGCACATGAAAAGATGTTCCACATCACTAATTATCAGGAAAATGGAAAATTAAAACCACAATGAGATATCACCTCACACGAGTTAGGATGGCCAAAATCCAAAAGACAAAAAACAACAAATGCTAGCAAGGATGTGGAGAAAGGGGAACCTTCCTACACTATTGGTAGGAATGTAAATTAGTTCAACTGTTGTAAGAAGCAATATGGAGTTTCCTCAAAAAACTAAAAATAGAAATACCATTTGACCCAGAAATTCCACTCCTAGGAATTTACCCAAAGAAAACAAGTTCTCAGATTCAAAAAGACATATGAAACACTATGTTTATTGCAGCACTATTTACAATAGCCAAGATATGGAAGCAACCTAAGTGTCCATCAGTAGATAAATGGATAAAGAAGAAGTGATACATATGTACAATGGAATATTATTCAGCCATAAGAAAACAAATCCTACCATTTGCAACAACATGAATGGAGCTAGAGGATATTATGTTCAGTGAACTAATCCAGGTAGAGAAAGAATAAGTACCAAATGATTTCCCTCATTTGTGGAGTATAATAATGAAGGAAAACTGAAGGAACAAAACAGCAGCAGATTCAAAGACTCCTAGAAGGGACTAGCAGTTACCAAAGGGGAGGTGTGGGGGAGGATGGGTGGGGAGGGAGGGAGAAGTGGTTTAAGGGGCATTATGGTTAGCATACACAATATTGGTAGGTCATGGGGAAGGCAGTAGAGCATGGAGAAGACAACTAATGACTCTCTTGCATCTTACTACCCTGATGGACAGTGATTGCAATGGGGAGGGGGTAACTTGATAATGTGGATGAATGTTGATAGCACAAAGTTGCTCAAGTGAAACCTCCATAAGACTGTAGATCAATGATACCTTAAATTTTAAAAATTGCTTATCATTGAAAAAAAAAAGAAAGGAAGAAACTCAAGCTAGTCACCTAGGTGTTGTAAGTAGTTGACCAAATTTCCTGGTTCATAATGCTTTTTGACATACATTCTTTCTTCTTACACTACCAAATAATGACATAGTCAATGTTTTCTGAAGCCCGCTCCCCAACATACTCAATCACCACCTCCCAAGAGAATAAATGCATGTTTCCTGAACTTGCTGTATGGCTTTCACTGAATGCACCAAATATTCTTTGACTTGGTCTGAGAAACAGCATCTCTTTCGATAACAGAACTTAATTCTATTTCATAGTGCAGATGTACCCACTGGTCCAGACTCTAAACAACTGGCCATAATCCCAGGAGTAACCACATGGAAAATCTATACAACGACAAATAAATCTGTGCTGGATTTTCCTTCTCAGAGTTGTCACAAGGATTAAATAATGGAAAACATAAAATCTTAGGCATAATGTTCATGATGCATATATATATTTTTGGCAATGATGCATATTTTTAAATCAGTGTTCAGTTAAAAGTAACAGTCACTATTATTATAAAGTACTTTTTCTAGATGATGATCAGTGATGTGTTTCAACACTGATGGGCAGCAATGTAGATGCACAATGTCAAAGTGGGGAAGAAAATCATTTTCACTTAATAGCCTTGAAGTACTGTACTTAGGATTTTTAACTTAGATTTCACTTAATTTTCACATCAATATAGTATGCTTTTTTCTCTCATTTACAGATAAACACTGTAATTTAGAGAAATTAAGTAGCATACCCACTATTACATATATAAAATCCAGATCCATGACATGAGTTAAGCACCAAACTAGATCTCAATATTTATGATTTTTCCATATCAGATTCTCATTTTTGTTACTCTATTTTGCATTAAGAGTTCATATTAAAGGCACAGGCATCTAACAGTTAATAGAAAGTTAAGGCTTTCTTATTTCTTACAGTTATGGAGTCTGGGAAGTCCAGATCAAAGAGCCAGCAGATTTGATGTCTGGTAAGACCCCTCCTTCCTGATTTGCATAAGGCTGCCTTCTTGCTGAATCCTTACACAGCTGAGAGATCATCTCTCTTTGTCTCTTCTTTTGGGTGCACTAATCCCATTCATGAGAGCTCTACCCTTATGACCTTATTACCTCCCAGAGGCCCGACCTCTAAATACCATCACTTTGGGGGATTAGGGCTTCAAAATATGAATTGGCAGGGGATCCACTAACATTCAGTTCAGAGCGTAAACTTCTGCGTTAACCAGATTGGCCTCATGGTCTCTTTGCCTCTGTTCAGGCTGTTCTCACGACCTGCAACTTGATCCATCTCATCTAAATAAGCATCAGCAAAACGGTGATGTAACTGAGGCTTTCTGTGGATGGAAGCCTTTTCAATAAGCCTGGAGAGATAAGCATAGACCACAGCTGTATTTGTCAACAGCTGCTGATGTTTTCTAAGAAGGTAAGATGCCAGCACATGAAAAGCACACAGGGCTGAGGCAGCGGCAGCTCGTTCCACATGTTCAATCACGTGCTGAAAATCAGTGCCTTCTTCATAAGTGAATTGTTCTCCAGAAATGATCAGATTGCTAATGTTTGAAAGAGCATTTGTTATTAATAGCTTAAAGTCAAGAGGTCTACCTTTGTAGGTTTCAAGAGAGTCAATGAAAAATTTGGTTTCTTCTAACATTTTGGGTTCAAAAAAACTTTTGGCCGTATCCCAAACTGTGAAAGCTAATTTTCTGTGATCAATCCAACCCCAGCCACATCTGGAATTGAATAGGCCTCCCTATCATCTTCATTGATAAAGGAAGGCATGGCCTGTCTGCAAAAATTTCACTTCACTACATCATAGCCATTTAAAACCGCAGTTGACATACCTCCCAGATTGAAACTAAATATTAACAGCCCTTGGAAACAGTGAGAAAGACAGTGAATTTAAAAGGGTTTGAGGGGCACCATACCTGTGTTTCTCGTTGTCCCCAAATGCTATTAACAGGTTCACTTCAGATCCCAGGCTGCCATCAAATCACAATTTATAGTCAATAATTAGGTTTTCTCTCTCATTGGGCTGCAATTCTCTAAGAATCAGGTTGTGTCTGCCTTCTTCACCTCTTCATCCCCAGTCCCTGCAAGACCCTGGCTTATTGCATATCAAAAATATCTTGTGAGGACATTGTAATAAAAGAAACAAAAGGATACTTCTGGAACCCAAAAACAAGTCACAGAGTTGGGCCTTAGGAAGGACTTGAACCAAGACTGCAAGAGTTCAGGAACTATGGATGAGTCTCTCCTCTCCTTCTTTCTTTAAGCTCATCTTTGCAGAAGCAGGCTGGGGAGATCTGGTTTGAGCTGTACTGAACTTACCAGGGATGAGTGACAGTTCACCACTACATAAGAAGAATTGAACCAGATCTTTTTAATTCATCTAGGTAACCATCTCTTGCAAGCACCAGACTCACCTATGTGCACATATACTGTCCATTTTCATCGTTTCATATCAATTCAATTCTGTGCGACAAAACTGCCAGTGTAAGGTTGATATTTCAAGTATTAAAATCCAATTTGAAGTTAATACTCTTAAAAGCAATGTCCTTTCTGGCTGTTTAAAATATATTTTAGAAAAATCAAAGTAGCTTCCAAAAAGGTCTCTTTATATACAGAGAGAGACTATTGCTAAAGGAAAAAACAAGAGAGGGAAGGGGGAAGGATAAATATGGCATGTTTTATTCCCATTCCATTTCACAAGTTTTTACTGAATTTCCCATATCTGTGGGGAAGTACTGTGCAGAACAGTTTGTGGGATACAAAGAGATAAATGACATAGAGTTCCCACTCTAGGATCTCACAATATAATGGATAAAAGATACAAGAACCTAGGTAGTCCTAATTCATGGCAGGCTGTAAAACATGCTTGGATGCAGGGAGGAGGGTCCGAATAACCCTACAAAGAGAGTCTTGCTCCTGAGGAAAGGACAGAGATTTCACACCAGACATGGAAGAACACAGAATTGAAGATTATGTTGAAATCGAAATAGATTTTTGTTTTCCTCATAGCAAGTCTAGTAGTCTAGTAAAAGCCCCAAGTGATAAGTTCAGTCATCACATATCAAGTAAACATTTTTATTAAATGCTTACCTGAAATTTTATTATATGTTCATTTGTAAGAGCAAACATAATGTTTCATCAATTCTCTTAAGGCATTTCACTAATCAAAAATGTGACTACAACATAATGAAACTGAGTTTTTAAACATATATGCCTGAATTTATGCATTTATATTATAACTTGTTATTTTCATCTGTAAAATGGGAATTAATACTTGCTATAGAGGTCTCATACTATGTAAAGCCCTTGAATTTAAGTCTATTAAAAAAAACAGGCTCTTAGTAAAATGTACTTGCAAATTCTCTTTTTATAGAATGCTCCATTCCTAGGGCTAAGGGCAGTTAGATTTTTTTTTTAAGTGCCATTAACAAAACAAAGCATATTTACTTGTGTCACTTTCCTTTATGCTGTTGCCTAGCAGTCTCCAAATTATTCCATCCTCACCACAGGACCATCCCTATCAACCATCTTCTAACTTCTTTGAATGCAGCTTTCCTGCTTTCCAAACTTTATCAATAATCGCCTTTTCAAAATATAATTCCCAGTTTTTTGCTCGTAGGGTTGGCCCTGCCTTCAGAGTTGAACAAAATATTTCTCTGCAATTAAGTCCAAAGTTGTAATCCATATATGTCTAAATGAAGAAGAATTTAGCATCTGTCAGATGTCTAATCCAATATTACTAAACCCCATGCACAAAATGTTTGGCAGATTCTAAATTGAGAAACATCTGTAGTAAGAAAATACAAGCACCTTTAATGTGTCTGCTATAGCTGAGACATCATTGTTAAGAATGGCATAAGCTAACAACAGTCAGAGGATGCAGGGGCTGAGTGTGAGGCCCCTTAGAAGAACAAGAAGAATCACTTTGGATTTTATTTTCAGTAGTAGTAAATAAATCAGTAGATGTCAGCCCAACATTTGTGAAAAACTGGAGGCCCACACTGGCTCTGGCTCCAGCTGTCTCTTTGGGGCAGCCCCTGTGTGGAGCACCTGGGCCCATACCTGTTCTAAGTCCACTGTTCCCCCTAGGGTGGCATTGGCATGGTGCACCCTGGGAGACTACCTGCTTCAGCACCACCCAGCCAGCCAAAGCTGCCAGGTACATGCTGTTTATACAGGGCATGTTCCTACATTAAACGTCCCCTTCAGGAATGGAAGAGGTAGTTCTTCTGCCTAATTCATGAATGTCAAATGAAATGAGAAAGAGGAAAATGTTCCAAACAAAAGAACAAGATAAAACCCAGAAAAAAACAATTTATAAGTAATTTACTTATAAAGATTTCAAAGTAATGGTCATAAAGATACTCACTGAACTCGGGAGAAGAATGGAAGAACACAGTGAGGACTTCATCAGAGAGTTAGAAAACATAAGACAGTCCAAACAGAAGTCACCAACTTTAAGAATACAATAAATGAACCAAAAAATACACTAGAAAGGATCAACAAATTAGATGATACAGAAGAATGATCAGTGGTCTGGAAGACAGAACAGTGGAAATCTCCCAATCAGAACATCAAAAAGAAAAAAAAGTAAAAAGGAGAATAGTTTAAGGGACCTGTAGAACAATATCAAGCATACTAACATTTGCATTATAGGAGTCCCAGAAAGAGGAGAGAAAGAATGGGGCAGAAAACATATTTGAAGAAACAATGACTGAAAACTTCCCTAACCTAGGGAAGGAAAAAGACATCCAGGTCCAGGAAGCACAGAAAACTCCCAAGATGAACCCAAAAAAGATCAACATCAAGACATGTTATAAAATGGCAAAAATTAAAATAAGAGAAAATCTTAAAGGCAGCAAGAGAAAAACAGTCACATACAAAGGAAACCCCATAAGACTTCCAGATAATTTTTCAGCAGAAACTGTGCAGGCCAGAAAGGAATGGCAAGATATATTTAAAGTTCTGAAAGGGAAAATTTTACAACCAAGAATATTCTACTGGCAAAGTTATAATTTAGAATTGAATGAGAGATAAATAGTTTTACAGAAAATCGAACGTTAAAGGAGTTCATTACCACCAAACAATCTTACAAGAAATGTTAAAGGGCTTTCTTTAAGTGAAAAAGGACCATAACTACAAATAAATATTATATATATATATATGAAAGGAAAATCTCCCTGGTAAAGGCAAATATATATTAAAGTCAATAAATCAACCACTTAAAAATTTAGTAAGAAGGTTAAAAGACAAAAGCATTAAAATCAATTATCAGTACAATAAGTAATTCAGGTATACCAAAATAAATAGGATTTCAAAAAAAAAAAAAACACCATGGGGAGGAATAAGATGTAGTGGTTTTAGAATGTTAGAAACTTGGGCAGTACATGTGATAAACTCAGTTTTATAGGTAAGCAAGTGCTAATAACAAAACATTATCTCATCAACACTGCCTGTCTGAGGAATAATTCCATAGCAGATCTGGGAATTAATCTGAAGAGGAACATAGATCTTTTTCTTTAAAACTGCCTATTCATATATATTTTGGCACTGCATGTTATATTAAAAGATGTTTAAACAAAACCCCAAAAAACTTTTATTAGCTGTAACATTAGGTCATATCAACAGATCAGTGGTTATCCAGGGCTTCTAATTACATGAATAGAATCATCCTTGATCACAAGAAATGATTGATGAACATACCTTTATTTTTGGCTATAACAAAAATAATGTAAAAAAGAAAACCTCACATATCTCTGTTTCTCAAACCACTAAAACATCATGCTTAAAAATAATTAAAAGCAGGTGGAAAAGTACTTCCAGAATGAGGTAGTAAGAACATGGAAAATTTTCTCCCTCATAAAAGCAATAAGAACACTGGAAATGTTATAAAAATAAACTTTTCTGGAACTCTGAAAATGAACTAAAAGCTTTCAGCAAGGAAAGGAACATTTATCTAAGAAAAAAATGACTGAGTTGCATTTTCAACAAAAAAAATGTGATACATATGAAGTAATAGGAAATGTGTAAAATAACACTCCTTAGTTTTCATAGGATTAAAAATGTCAATAGAAACCATCCCTGAGGATGCTCATGTATTGGACTTACTAACAAAAACTAAACCAATTATCCAAAGAATTGATTGAAGACATGTTTAAAGAACTAAAGGAATGATGAAAATGATGTCTCACCACATAGAGAATACCAATAAAGAGATGAATGAGATAAAAAAATCAACTAGATCATGTAATTTAAAAGCCAATAAATAATATTTAAGTAAATAGTACATCAAATTTGAGATGGCAGATTAAAAAAATAGCAAAATTGAAGATAAATTGAGATTACCCAGTTTGAGAAATATTAAAAAAAATAATGAAGAAAAATGAACAGACTTAGAAACCTGTATGACACCAAACATTCCAACTTTCATAATGAGAGAATTAGGAAAAAAGAGAGAAAGGAAACAAAGAGTATTTGAAGAAATAATTGTTGAAAACTTGCCAAATTTGAGGAAAAACAATCTCCAAGACCAAGAAGCTCAACAAACTTCAGTAAGATAAACACAATGTATCAACAGAGATATCATAATCAAACTGTCAAAAGAAAAAAGGAAAACACCAAGAATCTCAACAGCAACAAAAAATACAATTCATTACGTACTAGGGATTCCCAATGAGAACCTTATTAAAAATGATGAAGGTGAAAAGGCAGTGTGATGACATATTCAAAGGGTTATAAGAAAATGATGATCTAGTATTCCAGACTAGATTGTTTTAAGAATTTTAATTTCTGGAATAAACATTAATTTTAAAAATGAATAAATATAGTAAAGAAAAATATAAATGACTTGAAATGGCACACAAAAAATATGTGCTTAACATAAACAAGGCAATAAAAAGGAGTGAGGACCAAAAAGATATGAAATGCATAGAGAACAAAAAGCAAAATAGCAGAAAACTCCATTCATATCAATAACATTAAATATGAATGGATTAAACAATCCAATCAAAAGGCAGAGATTGTCAGATGTGATTTTTTTCTAATTCCAAAAATATGCTGTATAAAAGGGACACACTTTAGATTCCAAGACAAAAATGTTTGAAGATTGAAGGATGGAAAATAAGATAAAAAATGTAATAGCAACTTTAAGGGACTGGAATAATTATATTAATGTCAGACAAAGTACACTTTATGAAAAAACATGTCTAGAGACAAGAAATACACTTTATAATGATAAAAAGAGTCAATAAGAAAGGCAGCAATTATAGACATATGCCTAACAGATGTATACCTAAAACTTACTGATTTGAAGTGAGAAATAAAAATTTAGCAAGAGTTTGAGATAAAACCTACCTTCCATAATTCACAAAATATCTAGTTAGAAGATCAATAGAGGACTTAACACTATAAACCAATAAGACCTAACAGATGTCAATAGAAAAATTCACCCAATTGCAACAAGAGTAACTATTCTTCTCAATGGCATAAAACATTATCTAGAATAGACAATAGCTGGCCATAAAACAAAAGTTAACTTGATAAAGTTAAAAATGTTGAATTCATAAAATATATATTTTCTTACCACAATGGAATTAAGTTATAAATAAATAACAAAGTTTGGAACATCCACAAATATATGATATTTAAACAACATACTCCTATGCACCTGATGGGTCAAAGAAGAAATCAAAGGAAAATTACAAACATACTTCAATATGAGTCAAAATGAAGACACAACATAACAAAACTTTTGAAATGCTGTGACATCAGTGCTTAGGGGGAAGCTGATCACTATAACTTCCTGTATTTTAAAAAAAAAACAGTTTTAGAGACAACTTAACTTTCCACCTTAAAAAAAACTTGGAAGAGGAAATCAAACTCACAGAAAGTAGAAGGAAGGATATAATTATGACTTGAACAAGAAAATGAAATACTAGTTTCCTCTCCCTTTTCAGGGTCTGAAGCCTTCCAAGTGATTCTAGTGTGTATCTAGCATAAAAAAACAATTGGCTACACAAGACTTATCTTGTGAATAAGGCCAACACTGTCCATTCAAAGGCTGAGAAGAGTAAAGAAAAAACCCCAAAGAAAAGTTAGGCTAGTATCTCGCCACATAGAGGAACAATTAATGCTTAATGTAAAAATGAGGTATATCCACCATTTTGAGGTGAACATATATGTACACCTTCTTCCTCTTGTTATACTTGCATATTTCACCAATAAAGGGCAAAAGGAATGATAAGATCTCTCGTGGACTTCAATAAGCAAACAATTCAGCAAGTCAAACAGTCAGAGATTTAGGAGTCTGCACCTAGAGAATAATTTGGTGGTTATCTCCCACTTGCTTTCGAGTAGTTACTATCTCTATACTAAACATTAAATGATAGAGAGAGGCCTTTATTCCAGGGTGTGCCTTGATAGCTTGTATTCTCTCACAGAGTTCTGTCTGTAAATTCACACTGTCTTCATGTTCCTTTTTTACTTTTTTTTAATTAAGGTATCACTGACATACAATCTCATGAAGTTTTCCTAAACATAATGGCCCTAAATCCCCCTTCTCCCTCCCTTCCCACCCCATTTCCTTTGGCAACCCCTAGTTTCTTCTTGGAGTCTGTAAGTCTGCTGCTGTTTTGTTTCTTCAGTTTTGCTTTGTTGTTATACCGCACAAATGGTTTATTTCACTGAGCAAAATATCCTCTAGCAACATCCATGTTGTTGCAAATGGTAGGATTTGTATTTTTATTGCTGAATAATATTCCATTCTGTATATGTACCACTTCTTTATCCATTCATATACTGATGGACACAGGTTGCTTCCATATCTTGGCTATTATAAAAAGTGCTACAATAAACTAGGGATGCATATGTCTTTTTGAATCTGGGATCTTGTTTTCTTTGGGTAAATTGCTAGGAATGGAACTTCTGGGTCAAAAGGTAGTTCTATTTTTAGGTTTTTGAGAACCCCTCCATATTGCCTTCCTCAATGGTTGAGCTAATTTACATTCCCACCAACAGTGCAGGAGGCTTCCCCTTTCTCTGCATCCTCACCAGCATTTGTTGTTTCTTATCTTTTGGATGTTGGACATCCTAACTGTTGTGAGGTAATTATCTCATTGTGGTTTTAATTTTCATTTCCCTGAAATGGAGCATCTTTTCATGTGTCTGTTGGCCATGTAAATTTCTTCTTTGGAGAAGGGTCTGATCAGATCCTCTGCCTACTTTTTAATCAGGTTATTTGCTTTTTGGGTGTTGAGGTTTGTGAGCTCTTTATATATACTGGATGTTAACCCCTTATAGGATAAGTTGTTTATGAATATATTCTCCCATACTGTAGGATGCCTTTTTGTTCTACTGATGGTGTCCTTTGCTGTACAGAAGCTTTTTAGTTTGATGTATTCCATTTGATCATTTTTGTTTTTGTTTCCTTGCCTGAGGAGATGGGTTCAAGAAAAAATTGTTCATGTTTACATTCAAGAGATTTTTGCCTATGTTTTCTTCTAAGAGTTTTATGGTTTCATGACTTACATTCAGGTCTTTGATCCATTTTGAGTTTACTTTTGTGTATGGAGTTAGACAATAATCCAGTTTCATTTTCTTACACATAGCTGTCCAGTTTTTCCAACACCAGTTGTTGAAGAGGCTGTCATTTCCCCATTGTATATCCATGGCTCCTTCATCATATATTAATTGACCATGTATGTTTGGGTTTATATCTGGGTTTTCTATTCTGTTCCATTGATCTATAGGTCTGTTCTTGTGCCAGTACCAAATTGTTTTGATTACTGTGACTTTATAATGGAGCTTGAAGTCAGGGAGAATAACCCCCCAGCTTTATTCTTCTTTCTCAGAATTGCTTGGGCTATTTGGGGCCTTTGGTGGTTCCATATGAACTTTAGAACTATTTATTCTAGTTTGCTGAAAAGTGTTGGTACTTTCATAAGGATTGTATTGAATCTATAGATTGCTTTAGGTAGGATGCCATTTTGACAATGTTAATTCTTCCTATCCATGAGCACAGGATCTATTTCCATTTATTTGTGTCTTCTTTAATTTCTCTCATGAGTGTCTTGTAGTGCTCAGGGTATAGGTCTTTCACCTCTTTGCTTAGGTTTATTCCTAGGTATTTTATTCTTTCAGATGCAATTGTAAATGAAATTCATTTCCTGATTTCTCTTTCTGCTAGTTTATCATTAGTATATAGGAATGCGACAGATTTCTGTGTATTAATTTTATATCATGCCACTTTGCTGAATTCAGTTATTACTTCTATTAGTTTTGGAGTGGATTATTTTTCATGTTCTTATGAGCAATAATATATTTTTAATATCAACTAGTCTGTTTTTTTCTGAAGCAAAACACATTCCCAGCTTCATGACTACATACACTGGGACATTAATCTTGGGTCTATTGGCTGGTCTCATCTGCAAAAGTAGAAGAGAACATCAGAGCAAAATAAAGGACCAAGAAAAAAAAATTTTTATAGCACCCAGACACATGTCTACATCTTTCAGGAATGGGGAACTATTGCAGAGCCTCATATCATAGGTAATAAAGATATTTTTTTACTTTGGAATGCAGTTTCATACTTAACCAGCATCTTAAGCAGCCCTGACAGGTAGCTCAACAGAATTGAAGAACTCCTCTGCACTTGCTCTTAGGTAAGTGGATAATAAGGAAGAACTTTCCAGATCTACACAGCCACTTGCTTGTCTCTTTCTTCTTTCCCCTGAATGTGCTTTGACCTCTTTACCAATAGATGTCTAGAGAGAGATAAAATGTTTCTAGAGGGATCTCCAGTGGGAGGCATTCACATCCTATAAAAACGCATGGAACCAAGCACATGGTAGATACTTATAACAGGATATTAAAATTATAGAATATTTGAAGGTGAAGTTATGGCACAAATGATATGTCAACCTATTTTGCTGATAAAGAAATTGTAAAGCAACAGGTGAAGGAAGTAACTCAAAAACTCCAACTATTGCTCATTTAACTTAGTTTATAGAAGAGGACAGGCTCTTCCCTACTCTTTTAGTACAGATTGAGGATTCTGACCCTGAGAAACATCCTATACTTAACTTTTTGGCAAAAAACAACAACAACAACCAAACCAACCAACCAAATTCTCCAATTAAAACTGAAAGATTCAAAAAAACTCATATATTACACTTTCGTCAGCCCCCACACTCTGACTTCAGCAGTGACCATTCACTCTTCTCTGTTTAGGATTAGAGAAGAAAGATGCCCTAGCAGAGAGGATTATGGGAGATACAAAATCCTCAAGACCCAAGATTAATGTGTTTGAGGAAGGAGGTTCAAGGAACTTACCTCAGGCATGTTAGTCACAGATCCAGGGACTTGCCACTTAAAAGAGGAAGCAATAAATAAATTCTTACAAGAATTAGTAGCCAGGGAGCTAGAAGATGCATACAGTTCAGGTTATACAAGTTGTTTGTGTATTAGATAAAGATGTAAAATTAGCATGTACCAAAATGAAACACGAGGATGTTAATCTAACACAAAATATCCTGCCATATATATAGGAAATGCATTCTTTTTTGCCATAAATCAAGAAAATAGTAAAATACTCTAAAATAAGAATACTTATCAACATGTGTCAGAGTTTGGACTATCCCTCTGCTTTCTTCCTCCCCAATACAATGACCTGCTTTTGTAGTACTGGTGGGTCTAAAAATATTAGGCTGGATAGTAGGACATAATCACTGCATCTTTTCATGTCTCTGATTTTTGAGACAGATTAATTAAATGGAGGGAAGGCTTATTCAACCTAGTTTTGGTCAACAAGAATTTTACTTGGTAAAGAAGCAGATACTGAAGTGGCAGGAAGGGCTGACTTCAAACTCATAGTAATAGAAAGTTTGGTTATGGGGAGTGACTACTATACCTTAGTAGTGATTTATGACATTTGACATTTTTCTCATGAAAATCTAGGGGAGGAGAATTATTATTTTCCTTTGACAGGGGAACTGAAGTTTACAATGTTGAAATCACTTGATCAAGTTTTCTCAGCTACATGTGAGCCTAGATGTCAGTCTTCCTGACTTCAAGCCTGTGCTCTCCCCTTACAGTGTGGGACCTAAGATTAACTGACTTTACCCGCTCAAGTCAGTTAGTGACACACTGCAACAAAGCAGTTGAACTTTGATTAAAAGGAGTAGAAAATTTGCCTCCCCCCTTTTGTTTGCAGTACCATAATGAGTATATCATGAAGAGGAATTCTTCATTCACACTGTATAATCATGTGTTTTCCAAACATTAGACATTATTATAGGACTGATTTCATAACTATTAGCATATCCATTTACCACCTCCAAAGGCTTAAAATATCTCCATTTTATAATTTAGTGATGTTTTATACAGGAAATCATGAGTTTAATGTTCTATTTATGCTTTATTTTTTTCTTGTTCTAGATTCCCATATTTATGTGAAAATTTATCTGCATCAATCAATCTACCAGTGAACTATCACCACACTGGGAAAATATCAGTCTTGTCCCCATTTTATATCATATCCTCAAGGTCTAGCATCATGATCCTAATACATGGATATTATAAGATGTGTTGATCAACCTTGTGGGTCAATCCAAGTTCTGCCACTCACCCTTGCTTAAACCTTGATTATTTCCAGTCAGGCCAATTTCCATCCAATGACTTCATATTCAGACTTTTCTCTCTGCCTCACCTATATGGGCTAATGACTCTATTAAGCAGTTTGCCTGATTTTATAGTTTCTACTCTGCACCTTGACTATGAGCTCTAGCCACCTCATTTTATTCCTAGACCTTGCTTATCATGGTGTTGAAAGGACTTAAGATTTTTTTTTGGAAGTACCTGTTTTCTCCTGTGCTGTTAGTTACTTAACTGATACATTAATTACTTGTTTACTAGTCTGTATCTGTTACTATTTATTATTCTTTATTGACCTTGATATTCTGAGGTCTTTGATGGTTCTCTGTCATTGATGTCATCTTATTTTTCCTTCCTTATACACAAAGTAATGAGTTGTCTCTATTCCCACATTTTGCTTTGTCAGAGCACATGCATATCCTTGGGTGCCCTGGTCTGGGAAAGGAGAGGTAGATAAAACTGGTAAGAGCTGGAGTCAAAGGGCCCTACAAAATGAGTAAGCAGAATGGCTATGATCCTTGATTGATCAAATAAAGAGTTAAATTCCTTCCACCCAGAGGCGTACAATCCAGGAGAATTTGCATGAGGATTTCCTTGGGAAAAATTGTTTAAAAGAAGACAGCAACATTGTGTTATCTGTGTGGGGTCAATTGATCTGGCATATATAAAGGCAGACAGGGTGTAGGTACTCAGGAAATGTGTATTTACCATATAAAATTCATCATCTAGATTTTACTAGAGGCTGAGGCCCTATAAAAAGCTTGAGAAGAGCAGGGTAGCAGTATGAACAGTATCTGGAATCAGCAAATCTAGCTTTGAATTATAGTCTGCCACTTACCAACTTTATGAAAAGGATCCACTCTATATCTCCTTTCCGAGCTACAGTTTCTTCATCATAAAATGCAGCTAATATTAATACTCAAATTGACAGATATTAAAGGAGGGATTTGTGAAAGTACTTCACAAACTACCAGCATTAGATACATAGACTGTTTGGTATATAAAAGAACAAATGTTGAAATTTTAGAGATGACTGTCTTCCTGATGCTGATCTCAGCAAGCAGGCCTTAAACCCTTTCACTGGGTCTTACAGTCTGACCCCAATGTAGTAATACTTGTATTTCACATTTTGTTAAGTTAAGCAAGTGTTTCATAACAACTCTACAAGACTGTTATATAAACACACAAGCAAACAAAGAAACCTTAGAAACATTGTCTTGAGCTTTTAATAGGGAAAAAAATTATTGAGATGGAAGCTTTGTATTTTGGCCAACAGAAATGATATTCAGATACTTTAGGATATGATCGGTAAACATAATTTCATTATGAAATGCTAGCAAGGCCTACTGTTGTTGTTTTTTTTCCGACAATTTTTTTCACAGAATAAGGGGCAGACCAAGAAGTAAGACCACATATTTTCCAACACTGAATTACTTTCACCTGTGGGACCAAGCTGTTTTTCTTTTTCTTTTTTTACTGACTTCCCTAGTATCCCTTCCTCCTCTTGTACTGGTTACTAATGAATTTTGGTCAAAGAAGAACAGGGAATCTTGCTGACTCTAGATATATATAGTTGATTTCAGCAGGAGTTAAAAATATTCAGCATAGAGGAAAATTATAGATGAGGAAGGAATAAAAGTTTTGTCTTGTTTTGTTTTTTAAATGATCATTTTTCTTATTCTTGTTTAGCTAAAGCTGGGGATTTCTCAGCAGCCCATTGGGGAGGATTATGTTCAGTTGAGTTTTAGCATTTCAGGTGATTGACCGCTACCTTTCCTCTGGGAACATGCTCATATGTAAGGGACTAAATGTTAGGAAGTCTTCCTTATTACCATATTTCTGTGTTCAAATTCTTGATATAAATTTTCCTGTATTCAATTTTACTACATAAAGCATCTATTAAATTTTTTAGAGTGAGAAAAAATATATTAAGAGGTAACTGTCATCAGGAGGAATGTTTAGGAGTAAACAAAATATACTTAAAAAACAAATGAAAGGAATATAGGAGGAAAAAGTAACACTGATCATGAATAAGAACTGCTCAGAGGAGGCAGCAGTCATTAGATCAATAACAAATCTCCTCCCTTTTTCTAGGCTCTTCCTGAGCAAAAATGTGTCAAGATATTGATTGCAGTCACCTCTACAGATTTGGCCAATGTTCTGGTAGTTTACTTCAAATTATACTTAATCGATTAAAAATATCCCTTGCTACCATATTATCTACCTAACTAAGATCTGAACCAAAGTCTGATGGGAGGGCAGTTGTGGCAAGTGAACCTAAAAAGTGGTTTGACTTTGGTCCACGTTGTAAAACAGCTGTTGCTTTCCTGAAGAACCCCCTACTACCTGGCCTCACTTCCACCTCCCATTATTGCTGCCAGTTTTTTAATACTGGATCCTCAGAGAAATGGATTTCGGAAGGAATAAGAGAGCAGATAGGCAGCCCACAAGGGTACTCAATAGTCTCCAGAACCAAAAGAGAAAAAGATTTTTCCCATCCTATATGTCAAGGTATTCAAGAGCAGAAATTCTAAATGAATGTTACAAGTTTAAAGGCATTAGAGGCAAGTTTTTTAATCCTTTGTGAGGTGGATTTCAAAAGAGAGCCATTACAAATAGTACCATAAACGTTCATAGTCCTTACCCTTTATATCAGTTACAATTAAATATAGTTACATAAGTAAATATGTCATTCCAATCAGACTGTCAACTCTAACAGAAACCTTTTTCTTTTGTGCTCTGTTGATTCCCTGATACCACTCCATGTTACACAGTGGCTATGCTATACACTTTTCTTGGACATATGACTGTGTATATTATTGAATATAGGCTCGCAATAACATTTCACTGGACACTGGAAATAGCCAAATGCAGGCTTCTAAATTCAGTAATCTGTAGACTGTCTTTTCTAAATTAGAACTATTACCACCTACCTGCTCCAAGAAAAACAAACATCTGGAAGACACAAATAAATAAAAGATATTCCATGCTCATGGATTAGAAGATTTGATATTGTTAAAATTACCCAAAGTAATCTATAGATTCAACGCAATTCCTATTAAATTTCCAATGGCATTTTTTCATAGAAATAGAATGAAGTTTGTATGGAACTATAAAAGACCCCAAATAATCAAAACAATCTTAAGAAGAACAAAGCTGGTGGTATCATGTTCCCTGAATTTCAAACTATATTACAAAGTTATAATAATTAATACAATGTGGTATTGACATAAAAACAGATATGGATCAATGGAACAGAATAGAGAACCCAGAAATAAACCTGTGTATATATGGTCAATTAATTTATGACACAGGAGCCAAGAATATGCAATGGGGAAAGGACAGTCTCTTCAAAAAAAAATGGTACTGGGAAAACTGGACATCCACAAGCAAAAGAATGAAACTAGATCACTATCTGCACCATGTACAAAAATTAATTCAAAATAGTTAAATATTTTAATATGAGTCTTTAAACTTACCACAAAACTGCTAGAAGAAACCGTAAGCAGTAAGCTCCTTGAAATCAGTCTTGGCAGTGACTGAATCTGACACCAAAAGCAAAAGAAACAAAAGGTAAAAATAAACAAGTGAAACTACAACAAATTCAAAAGCCTTTGCACAGCAAAAGAAACCATCTGTAAAATGAGGAGGTGATGTATCTAATGGGAGAAGATATTTGCAAATCATATATCTGATAAGGAGTTAATATCCAATTAAAGAACTCATACAACTTAAGAGCAAACATGCACTCCAATTGAAAAAAAAAATGCAGAGAGGATCTGGATAGACACTTTTCCAAAGAAGACACACAGTTGATCCAGAGATACACAGAAAGATGCTCTACATCATTCAGCATAGGGGAAATACAAATTAAAAGCACAATGAGTAACCACCTCACACCTGTCAGAATGGCTGTTATAAATAAGGACAAGAAATAACGATATCGGCAAGGATAGGAAGAAAAGGAACCCTTGTATATACACTGTTAGTGGGAATGTAAATTGGTGCAGCCACTATGAAAAACAATATGGAAGTTTCTCAAAAAATTAAAAATTGGATTACCATACAATCTAGCAATTCCACTTCAGGGTAGTTATCCAAAGAACAGAAAAACACTAACTTGAAAAGTTATATGTACCCCCATGTTCACTGAAGCCTTATTTACAACAGCCAAGATATGGAAACAACCTAAGAGTCTATGGATGAATAAATAGACAAAGAAATCATGGCTTGTATGCACAATGGAATATTATTCAGCCATAGAAAAGAATGAAATCTTGCCATCTGCTACAACATGGATGGACATTGAGGACATAATGCTAGGTAAAATAAATCAGAAAAAGATAAATGCTGTATGATCAGTCATATGTGGAATCTAAAAAAAAGTTATAAAAAACAAGATCACAGAGAATAGATTAGTGGTTGCCAGATATGTGGGGTGGAAGGTGGGAGAAATGGGTGATTTTTTTTTAATTTAAGTGAATTGAAAGAAAAAAGAACACCTCAAACTAATAAAAATTATTTCCAGGTGAAAGCTGGTTTCTTGTGTTTTAAAATCAGTAAACATGTTCTAAGAGTTTACAAGTTCCTTCTAATAGGTTCTGAATTTTGTAATAGCACCTGTTTAGAAACACATGCCTCTATAAGCACAAAAATGTATCCCTGTCTAATGATTACTGTTTTCTGGGACATTCTTTCCATTTTCTCTTTGGGCTTTCCCTGGCATGAGTGTGTAGGAGAGGGTGTGAGAAAGAGTGTGCTAGTGAGAACACAGAACTATATTTACCCACATATATATACATTTGGAAATGTATACACATCTTTTCAAAATAAGAACTAAGCAGCAATGCACATCTTTCTTTATATTTCTTTCCCTGTAGCCGTTAAATACTGCTTAATATCTAAGAACAATAACCATAGCAAATTAAGAGGTCCTCAGTTTACATTTTCCCTTATAGAGTAGGTTTCTGTGATGTTTAAATTCAAGTTTACTCTTGGATTACAAGAGTGAAGAGATTTTATTTCATAGTAGGCCGAAGTCAATCATTCAGAAACTCCACCATTCAAAGTTATGAACAAATGGAAGTGGTGAAGAGAGAATCCAATGGTTGCAAGTGGCACTAACAAATGAATGATGTAACTCCTTTGAGTGAAAGGGGAGTTCCTGAGGCATCATGGGGGAAAGACATAGAAACACTGAGAGAAACAGGAGTAAATTTATTGTAATGATGTCCTTAGAAGAAGACACAGGGGCCTGAAAAACATGAGGACTATAAATATTATCGTTGCGTTAAGTTGGTAGAATTTCTCAAACTAGAGTAGGCAGGTGAAGGCACAAGGGAGCAAAATCAGAAACAGGAGCTTATATTCACAATTCTTCTAAACATTCTGAGTTGAACATAACTTTCAACAGATGACAACATAATGCCTTAAATTGAACTGCCAAGTTCAATATCCAATAGGCAGTGATATGGAGGGGAAGAGGCAGGCTCAGTCCAGGAAGGTTGGGTGAATTGAACCACGTTTCACCTCCTACATAATGTCCTCCCTTCACCATTTCCTCCACAAATTTCTATAGTCACTTTTCTCAAAGTCTAAACCCTCTTTACGTTCACTCACACGGCCCTGAGATTTTATCGTTTTGTATAACAGTAGTGGACAAAATAGTTTCACTGGGAACTAGCGAAGCTGAAACTTTTGTTTCTAAATTTGTATTTATATTGTTAAGGTCTCGTTTAGAACAGGCATGCCCAAATCGCACAAGCTCTAGGCCTCACCAAACGTGGATCCCCTGCCCTTTCTCCACATACAAGCTTTTCCCCTAGCAACTACAGGGAATATGAAAATGCACCAGGGTAAGCGTCTCCTTGCTTTCCTTTCCTACATCTAAGTTACCAACTCTGTGATGCCCTTAGAAAGGGCACAAGGACAACGGTAGGTAGCAGAGTCCTCACCTTAGAAAGGTTTTGCCTATTCAAATATGAGAATCAGAGGCACAAATGTTAGAATTTTTTGGAGAGAGTATAAAAGATTAATATCTTTGCAACTTCATAAGTCAAGGTAAGACTGCAAGACCCTACTCCTTTGGGAGAAAGAGGTAGAAAATTCGATGATGAAGATATTCTAAAAGATGATTTACCAGCCGAGGTTAGTGGAATGATTTAAATGGGCAGTAGAGCAAAACATACTAAATTGCTGGTCTTGTCCTTTAGCAGTGAGTGAGCAAAACCTAAAGCAGGAGTTGGGTTTTTCTGTTTGACTGGTTGATTTCTGTTGAAAATAAACAGTTGATAAAAAGCTAACAAAATGTGGGAAACCACTGAGAGCGCCAAGATAGCAAACTGAAGGCAAAAGAAACATTAATTTTAAGTGATGAGATGAAAGCGAATAGCCTCCTGAGTGCCCAGTGAGATGCTGTGATCAGTAATGCTAGCAGCAGAATATTTCAAAACTTAAACTTGTCAAAAGTTGCGGCTGTGAATTCAAAAGAGATACTTATTGCAGGCCAGGTACTGAGCCCTGAAATTATACTGGTCACCAAACCTCCATTCCATCCCATCCCTATATTCACCCCCATTCATCTTAGTCTGAAGTGCTCATTTATCAAATACACTTACCAAGTAGTACTTCAAACTGTGAACATATGGCTGAAAAAGCAACCTGACTCCCCACCCTTTCCGGAACATGTATGCATTTACTTTCCTATGATTTCGCATGTTTCTTTCAATCTTTTCTCAGCCTGCTTTTTCTCACTTTTCCTGTAAGTTTGGAATATCTGTGACAAAAGAATGAGGATTCTATTTCTTAGACTGCCCTCAAAAAATTAATTCAACAAATATCTAGTTGAACATGAATTAATTCATGATCCCTTTTGTACCATTCTGTTAATGTGGTATGTTCTCTTGTAATGTTTATCTCTTCAAAATATTTATTCTTTATTCTGCCAGCAAGATGGATCTCCTAAAAATAAGTACTTGTGGAAGTCGGGCAATTTTAGAGATGCTGAGTTGAGTAGGTCTCAGTCAGTGTTTACTGAGAGGATCCCAGTAAAGTATCCCTGGCACAGAAATATTAATAACATGATGAGTTACTTGTATTTCACCAACTCTCAGAGGCAAATCTGAGGCTGCACATAACAGATAAAGAACGGACTGTATTTTTCTCATCTTAATTTATTCAGAGTCAAAACAATGCTCCAATGCTTGATATGAGGTAGATAATCAGTAAGGTATTTTGTCTTTGTTTTGTTTTTTGGACATTACTATGGCCAGCCCAGTATCCATACAGAATGTAGTGAGATATCTCATGGTATGCAGCTCATAAGCTCAGAAGCCATGGCTTGATGGAGGTAGTGATTTCATACATGAGAACAAGACACCACACAGAGTCTTAACAATTGTTGTTGGCTCACTTGTGCCTGTTTTTTGCTGCTCAAATCTTCATTAAAGAAACTTTTATTCAGCTTCAAGGAATGCTGTTGGAGCTGACAATCTTTGGTCATGGACTCCCAGACAGCTTCTAGCCAGTGACTTAGCATGGCATGCATATAAGGGCCTGGTCATTTCTGCTCATGTGGGACTCCTTGGTTGGCAAATACTTGCCTCAGAGGCCCCATTTAAATAAAATTCAACTTACTATTTCTTTCATAGATCGTGCTTTTGATGTTGTATCTTAAAACTCATTGACAAACCTAAGATCACCTAGATTTTCTCTTATGTTTTCAGGTTTTCTATTTCTGGACTCAATTTTGTTCCATTGATCTGTGCATTTATGTTATCTTTTATCTTGAGAGAAGTACTGAAAATTCCATATATACTTGTTTTCTTAAGGTTTCATTGGGGAAAACACAAAGTTAACCCCAAAAGTGATTATATGGAGGTGATCATCATCTTGCATTTCTTCAGCATTTGTCTTTTTTGTTTCAGACTATTTTAAAGAAGTTTTAAGTTTATTAGAAAAATTAAGAAGGAAGTAGAGATTTCCCATATATTTTTTGCCTCCTTAAGTTCACAACCTTCCCCTATTAGTAACGTCCCTTACCAGATGTTGCGCATGTGTTACAACTGATGAACCTCACTGGAGCATCATATTCACTCAGAGTCCATGGTTTACATTAGGTTACACCATTGGTGTTGTACATTCTATGGGTCTGGACAAATGTATACTCACATGTATCCATTATTATAGTATTATGAGTATTTTCACTGCCCAAAAAATCCTCTGTACTCTGCCTATCCATCCCTTCTCCCTCCCCTCAAAACCACATTTTTTATTCCTCTTTTATGTCAATTTTTCATTTATTTTGAGATTGTTAGATGAGTACATGTTTTGAATCTTTATGTCTTCCTGATGACCAAATCTCTGTTACTTATTGTCCTAATTCTTTTATTTCAGTTGTTTGTCTGTGATGTACTGGGTTTTGTTTTTTGTTTGCTGCTAAGAAATATGAATCTGTGGGTTAATGTCTTTATCAAATGTGGACTATCCTTAGTCATCACTTGAAATGTTTCTTTGCCCCAGTTTCTTCATTTTCTGCTTTGGTGATTACAGTTACATGTATAGAATGTTTGATAATTTTCCATAGTATTATGTTGTTTTCTAATTCTTTGCATCATGTTTGATCCATATTTGCTTTCAACTTATCTCAACTTTTGCTGTGTAGAATTTTAAGTGTAACCACTGAATATATTTCAAATATATATGTATATTTTAATTTTAGAATTCCAATTTGATTTTAAGTTTACATTTATCTAGTTAAATTTTCCTCTAAATTCTTCAACATTTTAAATCCATATATGCTAATTCAAGCATATGACTAATATGGCTGTCTATAACTATTGACTTCTTTCTCTATTATGGGCTACATTTTCCCATTCCTATTTATGTCTACTTTTTGAAATTATGTATTAGATTTTGTATATGACACCTTGAAGGTATTCTTTCTTTTATGAATGTGTATATATATATATATATATGTATACTGTATAATATACATATGTCTGCATGTATATATTACATACTGTAAATATATATATTTATATGCTATATGTGTGCATGCATTTTTTTTCCTAAAGAAAGACCATTGAATTATTATATAATTTTTATCCTGTCGAGGATTAGTTTTTTGACCTTTTTAGGGAAAATCTCTATTAGTTTTCTCCTTCTTACTAAGGCACACCCTCTACTAATGCATTGTGGACTCTATTCCTAGGATGATATTGTTCTAGGATTTCAATTGAATGTTCATATTATTCTTCAAGTTATTTTTACTATAACTATAGTTCTAAAATCCAAAATATCCCCAGGTCTCTGCAACATCTGAGATGTTTGGTTAACTCTCAACCTCTCATGTATTTCCTGCTAACCTCAGTACAATCTCACTCTGTCCACATGCCACCTAAGATTTAGCTGAAATCAAAGGTGGTAACCTGAAGAAAATTTCAGGTACTTCTCTCATGTAACCTGCCTTGCAAATTGCAGTTACCTTAAGAGCCCTGAGCTCTGTTGTTTTTTTCCATGCAGTGAGATTTCAGCTCTGTCAGGACTTTTTCTGCACATTTGGGAAATGTCTGTAAGCATAAATCTG
This sequence comes from Manis pentadactyla, assembly GCF_030020395.1. NCBI lineage: Eukaryota > Metazoa > Chordata > Mammalia > Pholidota > Manidae > Manis > Manis pentadactyla. The sequence continues at coordinate 120,037,649 of NC_080026.1, read as the reverse complement.
GGTTATTTAATATGCATCCTTTCTTTCAAGGATCACTGCCCCACCTGTCCATTGCCTAATGTCTTAAAACAATCGATATATGACCTTGGCCAAATTCTGTAATTGCTTAGAATGTGAGGCTGAATCTGATACTAACTCTATCATAATAAGAATTGTAAGTCACACAATTTACTAGTAAAATATTTGTGTATTTTTCTCAATCCCTTCTAGGACTTTGAGCTCAGTGAGAACATCTCCAATATCTATCTTGGTTCTTAGTTTATACAAATATTTTATATACATTTGACTAAAGATGAACAATTGAATGAATGAATGATGAGTTTATTAAATAGAAGGGAAAAAGCCATTATTGACTCATCTGATATGATTACTAGGAATCATTAATGGTCCTCTGAAACTTGAAATGTCTCCCACATAGAGTATCATGAATTTGAAAAGCTCTCTGGGTCAGAAATCCAGAGAGATATAATTTCAAATCCTCATTCTACTACTGGATACTCTGTGATCTTGCTAAAATTACTTAATCTCCCTGAGTTCCAGTTTCAAATCTAGAAAATGAGATTTGAAACTGACCTGTGATAAGGTTTATGTAGAAAGTAGCCACTTAGAATGCCCACTTCTAATGTAGAAGCTTAATAGCTCACTTGTTTCTTTATCTCAGTGGCTACAAATAACCATAGGGTAATAGAATCCTCTGGACATATTTTTAAAGCATTTTGTATAGAATGCAGACAGAGCATATACTGTGTGGTCTGGGCATTCGTGTTTTCTCCAAGTTCCCAGATTATTCTAACAGCTAAAGTGGTGAATTAGTGCCAGAGAAGGTACTGTGGGGCTGACTGCCAGTGGAAATGTACAGAGCTTGAACAAGTATATTCAGTATCTTAACAGAGCTATAGTTCAAGAAAATAAACTGCTATCTTTCATACTATAATCCAGATATTTTAGTATATGTGGCTAATATTAACAGATGTTATTAAATATCAGTGAGTTTTGAGGGGAAAGGAAAGATACTTAAATGTGAGATTTGGTCATTTGGAGAAAGTTTTCTATGTAAGGAGTTAAAAGGAAACTGTGGGTGTCTACACAAGCCTCTTGTGCTTGAGGGAACACTTAGAATTAGCTCTAGTTCAAGGGCATTAATGGGAAAAGGAACAGGCAAAATGCCTACCGTTGAGGAGAAGGCAGAGTGGGAGACAGAATTCCCAGATGAAAAGGTAAGTAAAGATGAAGTAGGAACCTGAGTTGAGCAAGAGCTGTGAGAAGAGATCCGTAAATACTTAATCAATTTGCAGCTTTCAAAACAGCCTTTTATGGAGTGATGTGAGCGTAGTTCACAGGAATGACAGCCTGTTTACATTTTCAGGGTTAGAACCAACCATCAGGCATTGCTAGTTATCTGAAAGGGAAGGAAGATGTTCTGAATCATGGGACTAACATTAGCATCATAGAGGCTTGGAACAAGGAATAAGTGTTATATGTAAGGATGAAGTGGAGGCTTCTCAAGAGGAGTGTTATTGTGACCCCTGAGTTGATGAATTAGAGGAGGCAGTGCTCTGTAACACAGCTGTAGAACATCTCTTTGGGGAGAATGAAGAAAGAGTATTTCCTAATTGTTCATATTAGGCAGGCTTTCTCTTATTCAGAGGTCAAAACACTGACTTACAGACCTGTAGGCCAGGCAAGCTGAGACCCCAAAGCTGTCTCAGGAAGGTCAGAGCTGATGTCAGTGTGACATGGAATGTCCACCAAGCTGTCATGATGTCTAGGGTTTTCACTTTCATAAATTAGAGGGGATAGAACAGATGTGTTTCTGATAGCTCCACAACAATTTAAAAATAAGAATGTCATTAGATTTGGTCCAAGATAGTGGACAACTGAACAATTCCAGAAATAATAGTATGATTTCCAATTTCAATTCCCTATTTATCTCTGTGTAATCTTTAAATAACTTTTTCCTTACACTTCCTCCTTGTATTCATCTTATCTTTCCTATTGTTCTCTGGTCGTTTTTTTCTTCAATCGCCTGCCTGCTCTTTTCCCTTATTGTGCAAAAATAGAGGTTTAATAGCTCAAGGTTTCTTCAGTTGGTCCAAAGACTTCTGGATACCCGTCAATTCCAAATCTTCCTGCTAAATATCTGGACACAGGTGCAGAACTAATCTGCATGCCTTATTTGCATTTTGTGTGGAGGTAAAGACACCGAAAGTGAAATGGGAAGACCCTGAAGGTCACTTTTCTTCACTATAAGTCTCCTCCTGACATTCAATTCCTATGTGAATGTTGACAAGAAAAATCACATATATGATGAAGAGAAACACCTCCAGCTGCTCTGATAATATTAATTTCTCACAGCAGCAATCAACATTTAGTAACTACTGTGTATGGAGACTAACACATCTGTCATAGTATGGCAATGAGCATTTATTTTGATCATTAACAATTCTTAAGCCACTCATCATAGTAGCTTTAATATATTTGGCTCCTTTGAGTCAAGGTACCCAGAGGTAATATGTCACTCCCCACAACTTCATTGCTATTATCTTTGTCAATACAAATTTATTATCAAGCTTAGAAATGAAATATTGTCTAAGGTTGTTTATTGTGTTAAAGATTACTAAATTAGGAAAGGATAATTGCCTGTGGCAGGTTGCCTTTCAGGACGCTGAAATTCTATTTGCTGAGGAGATTGTTTTTTATTATTTCAAATGGCGAAATATTTAGCCATTCAACATTTAATGCATAGCAGATGGTGCTCAAATTTTTCTGGTAGAAGTTTATTGTTTTTTAAAATTACATGCAAGTAAAGCCAACTAGAATTTTTTTTTTAGCATATAATTAACACATATTTCCTCAAACACATGAACCTTTGTATTCTGACTGACTGACTTGGCAAGAAAAATAGTTTCAAATAACAATATATAGTTTGACCACTGTGATCCTCTACAGAAAGTATATCTCACTGTTTACAAGCTAACCATTGCTTTATCAGGGAAACATGAATGAACCTATGCCTAAAGTAAAACCAATGTACATTATCATGGACGCCCAATTCAATATATAAAGAATGATGTAGAAAGAGATAGGGAGACATTTTCTCATTTTTTAAAAAAATATTGACCTAAAAGTTTATATTTGAAGGGCACTATCAGTTTCACTTGCATGAATTCTATTTTCTGATCAGTTTAAACTTCTTTTCCTCACATTCTTCGTTTGCTCATTTGGCAGACAGACAGCACTATATGTCATATTTGTAAGTTCCTTGGAAATTGGCTGCTTGAGAAGCCTAATTCTATTGACTGTAAAATTCATCCAGAGTGGCCCAATGTCATGCAGCTAATGGAAGGCAGAATGAAAATTAGAATTAAATTTCAGTCTACTAGTTCTGTCTACTATTAATTATTGATAAAGGAGTTCAGGCATAGGGTAGTTGATCCATCACTTATCTATATTAAAAATATTAAGGACCTTCTATAGCATCTGGGACCATCTATGGCATCAGGCATCTGGGATGCAGGAATTTATAATATAAAGTGTACAACACTAAAATCTGGCAAGATTTGCTAGGATCATGAGGAGTATTAGTAGGATCACTTTTGCTACAGTTTGGAGAATGTACTAAAGGAACAAGAGCAGAGTCAGAGAAATAAGAGATCATAGAGGAGTAAACATGAAAAGCAAACAGTTTCACTAGACAGATTTTGATAAAGAGATTGATAGGCAAGTAGCTTATTGGAAAACTTGGGTGAGGGAAGCTGCCTGGGCTAGAGCGAGAAATTGAACTGCGACACTCCTCAGAGGTCTCAACTTGTCCTAAAGGGAATTCTAAAGTTGAAAGTTGCCAAATTTTGACCACCAAGCACAAGTTGAGGCCAAAGTGTCGGGCTTTTGCATGTTGACCAATCACAGGCTATAGGCTGTGCCCGGGGAGGAGCTTAACACTGGGTGATGCTGCAGCCCTGAGCTGCGGGCAGCTGGTAGAGAGACTCACAGGGGAGCCAGCACCAGGCAACACTTCTGCAGGATAAAGGAATAAAGAGTCATTTCTGAAGGACAGACTTGGACGGTGGCCCAAGATATCCACTCAAGTGGGGATGGAGAGAGGTAGGGAAGATATTTACAGGCCAAAATCTGATATTTTCTGGATGTGCAAAATGAATGGGGAGGAGAAGTCAGGATGACTTCTCATTTTTCTGACTTAAACCACTTCAGTGACGGCATTCATATTCACTGTGGAGGGAATATAATGACCGCACTGGTGCTGCTGCACTCAAAAAGGGAGATACTTGAGCTTTCAGATGAAGAAGTAAGTCTAGAGGGAGACACAGAACATGGAATCATCAGAATATAAATAGTCACAGAAGCCAGATGAGTGTAGGTGAATCAAGGGAGTGTACAGAGAGGGGGAAAAACGGTTAGAGTAAAATTCTGAGAGCACCAATAAATTCCTTTATAAAAGAATGAGAAGCAGGCATAAAACTAAGAAGATATTTCAAGAAAGTGAAAATGTCCATATTAAATGTTTACCAAGTTTAAGATGAGGATTGATAAATGTCAATTGGAATTGCACAATAGGGATATTACTTGTGACCATAGGGTGGAATGATGGGATGAGAAAAATTAACAAAAAATGATTAATAGTGACCACTAGTATATGCCACTGCCTTAAATGTTTTCTCTGAAAAGGAAAGTGAGAAACAATGGAGGGGCTTGAGGAAAATATAAGGCCCAGGGAGATTACATATTTTAAAAATACTTTAAGGAATATTTGAAGATGTAAGAAGAGTGCAGTCTAATCAAGGATGCAAAGTTTCCAAATAGCAGGCTGGAGTGGAATGCAATACACAACAGAATGGGGAGGCTTAGGAGAAAAAGAGACATTTTTCATTTTAACAGAAGAGAAAATGGAGACAACATGTGCCAATGGAGGTCAATTTATAGTTAATAAATTGGTGAAAGTAATGGATCATAGAATCTAAGGCCACGATAGAAGCTAGATGAGGCTGATAGGGAGAAAATAAGAGCTGAGCATTTAAATAAAAAGATTCAAAGTCTCTCGCTAATGCAGTTTTTTTGCCCCTTAACCTTATCTGTGGTTACTGTATTTCTTCTAAACTAACCTTTCACTGTCAAAGATGCTGAATTTTACCTACTGGCTTTGGAAAACTATCTAAATCTATGACCACCAAGTACAAGATAATAAACCAGTATTGGGGGCAGTGCACATGTGCTCATTTGCATCTCCCTTCAACCCCTTTCCTACACTCACTTGGGTACAGTTTAAGATGCCCAGCCATAGCCCTGCACATCAGTAACATCTGATTAAATCCCCTTGCCTCCCATTAGGTTGGTATAAAAGTCAAAGAAATCATTACTAATACAAGCCTCATAGACTATACCTGTCATCATTTTCTTCTACATGATTTTCTATGCCTCAGAGATCTGAAGGAAGGTGTTCAATTTACTAGTTATATGATGTTGTATATAAGGCACTTAGACTTTGAGTTTCAGACTCCTTATCTTTAAAGTTAGGACAATAATGTATTTTCATATAGGGCTAATTTTAGAATCAGATTAAGATATACATAGGAAAATACCAGTAGTACACTTTTGGTTATAATAAAGTCCATCCAAACTACCTTAACCAAAAGGGAGGAATTATAATGGTATTAAGGCACCATCTCAGGTAGTTTAAGGATGGACAGACTGCAAAACTTCAGGAGTAAATAGAACCAGGGATCAAATATACATCAGCTGTGCATTCTTCACATCACTTGTCTATGGCCCCCTTCTTTATTTTTTTTTTCATTCTAGTAATGTTTTATGCACCATTCCCATATGGTAGAAAGGAGCAGGAAAGAGCTCCATTACCTTTGCTTTTTTTTATTCTTCAGTAGTTAGAGATAAACCAGCTCCACATCCTTTCAGTACCAAATACATTACTGACAGGAAGGGGCAGCAGAGTTGGGGTAGGGGCCCCTCTGTGATCAAAGCTCATATGGTTCAAAAAGGCTCCTTCCATGAAAGTTCCCCATAAGGAATATAGTTAATAATACTTTAATATCTTTGTATGCTGGCAGATGGTAACTACACTTATTGTGGTAAACATTTAGTAACATATACAATTGTCATACCTTAAAACAATACAGTATTGAATATCAACTATACTTCAACTAAAAATAAATAAATGGCTAAGTCCTTACTGATAACCATAAAGATAGTGATGGGTGAGGTGAAATAGGTAATGAATGACAGCCATTTTCTACAAAATTAGGTCTGAAAATACAAGTCAAATGTCTAACATATGAACTCTGAAGGGCATATAGTTCCTGGCATCACTGGGTCACTGATTTACTAACCTGCTTCCAGCTGCTTCTCTAATACAAGGAGAATGCATTATGCAAAGATAATAATGGTTTTTACCAGGGCAAAATTTACAAAACGTTTCTGCATCCATGATCCCAATTCAATCCATTTCCCAAACATTCCAAATCCTTTCCTACCTCATGAATTCTAATGTGCCCTGATATAACTGGCCTTAGCATGTCTTTTACTCCCACTTGATTAAAGTTTCTCTTCAAATATCATCTCTTTAAGTTCTACCATATCATTTTTCTTAAAGAACGTCCTTTATATTCCTTACCTTACTTACTTTTCTTCTCTTTTTTTAATTATAGATCACCCCCATTGGAATTGGAGAGTGACACGCTTGGTTTTCTTAGTTCTTAGTCTTTTCTTATCACCTAGGAAGGTGGCTGATATGTAAAGGAAGCTGACAATTTTTATTAAGTGTGAAATTAGTAAGCAAGTAAATCTGAGTTTCAAAGAAATGTGATAAATTTCAATGGGGATTTCATTTTACAAATTAAGTACCCAAGGCTCAGAGAGTTTCTGTGGCAGGAAGCATCGCATAAATAAGTTTTACTGTGAGGACTGACATAGAATAAAATAATAATATGCATTGCTTTACATTTATACACTAATTTTCACAACTGTATTACTGATGCACTGTGAGAAATCTGGAAAGAAACAATAAGGCAGAGTGTTTAGAATAGTGTCTTTATAGTTGAAAAAACTTGGGTTTAAATGCTGTCTCCACCAGTCTCGTGACTGTATATTAGTTACCTAATTTATGAGTCTCACTATCCTCACACATAAAATGAGAATTCAAAAATTCACCTTACAAAGTTTTTATAAGCATGCGCTAATGGATTCCAAGCCATTAGCTTTGAGTGAGGACCATGGCAGAGTCAGTAAGTAAATCAGAGTTAACTATTATCGTTACTCTCTCATACAAGTGAGAGAAGCCGTATCATTTTCTTACTCAAAAACTACAGACCCTGGGGAAACTGGAAGCCAAAATTTAGTAGCAGAGGCCTAGCATTTGGGTGGCACAGAGGCCAGACATCACTCTTTCCAAAAGTGAGAGAAAATTTCAAAAGCTCCCTTTCCAGGAAAAAAAAGAAGATAATGTAAACACGCATCCATATGAAGCCACCTACTGCATTGGCTGCAATTTGAGATGGGGCCATGGTAGTCTCTGGAAGGATTCTGTACAAATTAGGATGAGACATTCCCTCTTGGAACGAAAATGTGTTCCCACTGGGAAGAGGACATCTTGGGGAAAGTATCTGGGAAGAAAGATAGTTTGGACAAAGAATATGATAAATAGAAATTTACAGTGTAGCTCCTTCTAATCTCTGCTTTCCCCCCCAAGCCCCGAGCCCAACTATCCCAGCTCCCTACCAACATGATAGTAGCTATGCAGATGAGGAAGCAAGATTCTAGATATTCTCCCTAGTATATCCATTCTGGAGATGCCTAAGAAGTATAATCATAGTTTTCCTCTTGAATCAGAATTTATAGAAATGGTTAGTGTGAAGAGTGTTGAAACATGGGATAAAACAAAGCTGATTCACTATGAGAGAGTCAAGGCTTGAGGCTTATGATAAAATGGGCAAGAATTGCCCCACCCAATCAGAGAAAAATCTAAGTGGAGAAATGGGAAAGGAAACTGTAAGAAAGGAAGAGCCAGACTTAGAAGAAAATATAATTCAAGAAATGGGGCATTTCTCCAAGTGCTTATATAAGCATAACTACAAATTAATGAGACTTAATTATCTTCTGAAAAATAAGAGACTTTCCTCTCTCTCCTTTGTCTTAACAGAGTATTTACTTGAGAAGATATATAAGTTCCTTCTGTCTTTGAATGAATGTGAATTTTTTTTTAAAGCTAAATAAGCTTCTTGCCAGTTTTAAGACCAACGATCTTAAGGATATGGACCCATCTCTGAAATGTAATCATCAAGGAACACAGCAACCCCTTTCCTCAATTTCTGTAGGAGGGTAAGGATCTAAATTCAACAAATGCTTTTACCCTGTGTTACAAAACTACATCCTATCACAAATATGAGAAGTTTATTTTTTCTTGGGATAAAGTCAGTTAGCAAGTGCAGATGGCCACCTCAATTGCCAGGTGAACTACATGTGACAAATGGTGCCATCAGTTCCTTTTACTTGAGGACTAACTACTTTTTATCTTGAGACCACATTATGTAATAGATCTTGCCTGCTTGGCTAACCGAAAAGGTAAGGTCTGCTCTGTCTTGGAAGCCTCTTACAGTATTGCCTGTGAAGCACATCATATTCTTGTTTGATGCTTATTCAGTAACAGAATAGTTTCTTTCTTTTCTTTGTGAAGAGGTTTTCTGGACTAGGAAGAGATTTTATTTCAAAGTAGATCTCAACACTCAACCACTATAGAACAACTAAGAAAGAACTTCAATTTAATGAAAAGAGAGCTTACAAAGGATCTGATAACAGAAGTAGATGAATGAAAACAGTACAAACATATGGCTGCAAATTTAGTACAAAGGCAGAATTGATTAGTGAATTGGAAAAAGAGACCAAAACAGTTACAACTAAAAAACTGAATATTATAGAGGAAGTCAAAATATAAGCACAAACACAGATAAATAGATTATAAAATAAGAGAGGGATAATTTTAAAGATACTTTCAGGTAAGAAAACTTGGTGTCTATGATAAAACAGCTCACGTTACAAATTTTTTAATGTAATATTTTCCTAAAATTAATTTTTAAAAATTAATATATTTAAAATATTGAATATTGAAGGGATGCACAGTATACCATAAAAACTTGACATTATAGCCTTTAGTCCTAACTCACATATCAACTAAGCTACTGAACTGCAAGAATAATAACTTTTTATTATGCAGGCAGAAAAGGCAGATTTCTACAGACATTCTTTAGTAACCCTGGGCTCAGACTTTTGTACATCAAAAGTCATGCCCCCAAATGAAGGATTAGTATTACAATGTTCAAAAGAAAGTGTGGACAAAAGCATCATGGCTACCCAATAGGCTCAAATATGAATTTCCTTGGTGAGTAAAATACCAGTAAGCTCAGTGTGGGAAAAAAAAATTGCAACATTTCTCATCCATGGTCTGGCAGTCTAAAGAATTCAGGAATGGGGAAGCTGATGCTACAAAGGAAAATAATGGTAAGAAGTGAATCCATTCAAACTTAGATTCTGTATTAAACTGAATTTATTATAAAACAAAATCTTAAAAAATCCTTAGGGTAAAAATATTAGTATAATTAGCAAAAATCAGGAACTAGAGGGAAGGGATTTGTAAGAGCTAATGTGAAAACCATGCTCTTTTCATCTTTCATAGCAGGAAACTAATGAATATTATCTTAAAACCTGGGGTTAAAGAAACATAATGACTCCATCCTCTTTTTTAAACAACTTTTTCTTAACCTTAAACGATTAGATTAGGAAACAAATCTTGTGAGGAGAAAACATTTATTTTAAATTCAGCAATTGCTCCAGTTTGTTCCATTTATAACTTAAGTGAACTTGCATTTAATAATAAAATACATTTTATTACCTTCTGCAAAATTTCACCTCATTAACATTTAATGTGTATTTATCTGTACACACTTTTAGAGAATTATCTAAAATCATGCTCACCTACTGTAAAGATTGTTTGTAATTTTCAATATTCTTCATTGTTTGAAATCTTTATAATGAGCATCTACTTTTAACAAAAAAAAGCAGGAATGAATAGATAAGACATTGGATAATTCTCAGAGTTGACATATTATTATTTTCTTTTAATTACTTTTATATACTACAATGATCCAATTCCCCTTTAATTATACCTTTAACCACTCACAATTCTGGAACCTTGTCAGAGATACTCATTATTATCAATTTGATGTTCATCTTTCCAAGTGCACTCCTATACATAATAAATGCATGTATACATGTGTGTGTATACAGTTCTACTTAAGAGTTTACTAAATGGTTTCAGATAGCTCATATTCTATAAATTACACTTTTTACTTAATGGTAAGTTTCAGAAATATTTTCATATCATTATATAGTTCTATTTCATGTTTTTTAATAGCTGTGTATTATTCTATAATGTTGATATGTCATAATTTATCTACCTATTTCTTTACTTTTGGTAATTTCAGTTATTTCCTATTCTTTCATATGAAAAGAAATGCAATAATGAGTATAAGTATAAATGTTTTCTTGGGCAAAGTTTTATTTTAAAAGTGTGACAAGCTATCAGTTCCAAGCCCCTCTAGTGGGGATGCTATGGGGACACCGAGAATCATTATCTGTAATAACTAATTTGATGAAAGTGACATCACCAAGACGGCAACCTATGTTGATTGTTCCTGATTTCACTCCCCAACCTAAGAAAAAACAAACAAGTATTCAAGATCAAGATGCTACTGAGAGAATCCTAGAATGCAGGGTAAGGCTGAAACACCCTCACTCCACACAGAGAGCAAGACATTGCATTAGAAGGATGAGAGAAGTGGCTACACATTACCCACAGTGCCCTCCCCTAGGCCAGCACAGCACCACATAGAGAGGTTACCTGAGCCTCCAGTTACCCCCATGGACAAAGAGAACCCATGAGGGACAATCAGACCCCACAGCATTATGGGTCAATTTGTGGTGCCTCTACTCTAATCTTACCCACCAGAACTGCAAGGGAATGTGTGGGCTCAACCACTGGGAATCCATGATGAAGAAGGTGGGAGAGGCTTGCTGCAACGAGCGCATGGATCTTGGCAGATGAGTTTGTACCTGCAGTGTCCAAGTAGTAATCCCAAGGGGTGGCTCTACTCAGAACCAAGCTGGTGGGTCACTCTGACCAGGGAACTCAATAGGGAGCAGATATGCCTAGTTCATGTCTCAAAATGAGGAGTTTTCCCAGCCCTGGAGCCCAGTTTGCCCAACTCAGGCACAGAGCTGAGTCACAGCCCCACCCTTGTCTTCAGGGCTGTCTGGCCACAAGGACTGGTGAGAACACCTGGAAGCTGTGCAGCTCAGCAGCACTCTAAGAGGCCAGGCAGAGCTGAGACACTGCAGAGCAAAGCCAGTGGACCTGCTTGGCCATGGAACTTTGTTGTCTTAACTCCTCAGGCCAGTGCAGGTCTAAAGGGCTCTACTGGCTTTTCAGTTGCTTCTCCCACTGTACCTGGGCAGGGAAACTAACTCGTAACCACTCATTACTAAATTCATCCTCCAGCCTGCCTGATCAGGGTACCTAACAAGAGCATATGGGAAGCTGCATAATCCATTCAACAGCCCTGTTTACAGTGACACTTGAATAGAGAGCACAGCCCATGGCCTTCCCCCAGCAGCAGAGCAAAACTGGTGGCCTCGCTTGACTAGGGAATTCAGTGCAAGACCTTGTCTGAATTTGCTCAGCAATCAGTGAGTTATACAGGCCCTTGTTCCTGTCCTGATATCCCGCCAGGATAGAAAAGCTAATTCATAGCCCTTTCTACTACTGAATATAGTACCCAACCCCAACTATTTAGTAAACTAGACCAGGCAATCCAGGCAACTGCAGAGCACATCCTACAGCTTCACTTAGGTAGGAAACTAAACCAGCATTCTTATCCAACTATTCTGAGCCAATGGCACAACCCCCATGCCTGAACTCAGAGCTTGAACAGTTGCCTCACCCAAAAATAGACCACAATAACAGCAAGGTACAGTATTAGCAGACAACCCCAGAAACCCAAACTGAGCTGATTGGCAAAGATCTGTCTCTGTCAAAACAAACCTGTAAAGTCTGGAAGAGGAAACCAATTACTCAAGTGTACATATACTAACATAAGAAAGCAAAGATCATGAAAAACCAGGTAAATATGATAAAGCAAAGGAAACAAAACTCTAGTAACAATGAAATAGAGATCTATGAACTGTCAAAGAATTCAGAATAATTCTGTTAAACAAGTTTAGTGAACTACCAGAATACACAGATAACTAAATGAAATTAGGAAAACAATACAAGAACAAAACAAGTTTGGCAAAGCAATAGAAACCATAAAAAATGTACTAAAGCTAAAAATACAATAACTTTACTGAAGAATTCAAAAGAGAATTAAAAAATTCAGCAACCTAGACAACAGGACTTAAGAGAGTATCCAGTTAGAGATGCAATAAGAAAAAAAAGAATGAAAAAGAAGAGTGAATAAAGCCTACAAGGCCTATAGGACACAATGTAAAAACAAAAAAAGTTGTATTATGAAAATTTCAAAAGGAGAGGAGAATGGAACAGAAAGTATATTTTAAGCAATGATGGCTGAAAGATTCCTGAATCATGGAAGAGAAATGCACATCCAAATCCATGAGGCCCAAAAGACCTCAAGACATCAAATAGATTGAACCCAAATAGGGCTACACCAAGACACATCATAATTAAATTGCCAAATGTCAAAGACAAAGCATTGTAAAAGCAGCAAAAGAGACAAGTTACATAAAAGGGAACCCCAATAAAACTAGCAGCAGATTTCTCAGTAGAAACATCTCAGGCCAGGAGAGAATAAGATTATAAATATTCAAAATACTAAAAGTTAAAAAAAAAAACAGCCAACCAACAAACAACCAGAACAGAAAAAAGCTGAGGGAGTTCAGTACCACTAGACCTGCCTTACAACAAATGCTAATGGGAGTTATTCAAATCAAAGTGAAAGGGTGCTTATTATCATGACAAAAATATAAAATAGTATAAAACTGGTAATGGTAAACACACAAAGTTAGATTCTTTTATTTGCTAGCAGCAGTGCATAATTACAACTCTACTTTAAAAGTTAAAAAATGAACATAGCAAAAATAACAATAACGATAATAACTTATTATTAGTCATACAATATAAAAAAACATGTAAATGATAACAGCAATAAACTAAAATGTGAATGGGAGAAGTAAAATTGTAAAGTTTAGGAATTCTATTGAACTTAAGTTGTTCTCATCTTACAATATGGTGTTATAATTAAGATATTCTACGTAAGCCTCACAGTAACCACAAGGGAAAAGCCTGTAGCAATTACACAAAAGAACATGATAAAGAAGTTAAAGCATACGATCCCCAAAGAGATCAAAACAAGAGGAAAAAAATAACCAAAACAGCAGAATAAGAAAAAAAGGAATAATGTAGCTACAAAACAACCAAAAAAACATTAATAAAATGACAATAGTAAGTCTTTACCTATTAATAATTAATTTAAATATAAATGGTTTAAGTTATCCAATTAAAAGACATAGAATAGCTGAATGGGTTTTTTCTATCCCTTTCTCTCTCTCTTCTTCTTCTGGTGTCCCTATAATGCAACGATTGTTCTGTTTGGATTGGTCACACAGTTCTCTCAATATTCTTTCATTCTTAGAGATCCTTTTTTCTCTCTGTGCCTCAGCTTCTTTGAAGTATTCCTCTTCTCTAGTTTCTATTTCATTTATCATTTCCTCCACAATATCCATCCTGCTTTTAATACCCTCCATCGTGCTCTACAACAATTGGATCTCTGACCTGAATTCATTCCTGGGTTCTTGGATGTCTTTCCATACCTCCATTAGCATGTTGATGATTTTCATTTTGAACTCCCTTTCAAGAAGAGTCAAGAGGTCCATATCATTTAAATCTTTCTCATGAGTTATATTAACAATTTTATTCTGGACCAGGTTTCTTTGGTGTTTCATATTTGTATATGGCGCCCCCTAGTGTCCAGAAGCTCTATTCTGGAGCTGCTCAGCCCCTGAAGCAATGTTGGGGATCACAGGGAAGCGGTATTGGTGCCTGGGGGGAGGAAAGAGCTGTTCCCCGCTTCCTGGATGCTGTGCCTGTCTCCACTGCCTGAACCAGTGGGCCGAGCACACAGAAATAAGCTTTTGTCCCAGAGCAGCTGGATATGGATCCCTGCTTTCCACAAGCGGCGGGAATCCCAGTGTCCCCAGGAACGCCACCTGACCCAGCTTTCCAACCCTGTAATCAGAAGAGTATGATGAAAGCACCATGAAATGTAGGTTTGTGCTCCCAGCGCAGATCTCCAGAGCTAGGTATTCAGCAGTTGCAAGCCTTCCACTCCCTCCCCACTCTGTTTGTCTTCCTCCCACTGGTGAGCTGCGGTGGGGGAAGGGCTCAGTCCCGCAGAGCCACAGCTCTGGTACGTTACCCTGTTCGGTGAGGTCTGCTCTTTTCTCCAAGTGTGTGCAGTCTGGCGCTGTCCTCTTTCCTGTTGCTCTCACAGGATTAGTTGCGCCAACTATATTTTCTAATTGTATCCACTTTTAGGAGGAAGCCTCTGTTTCTCCTCTCATGCCACCATCTTTAATCCATCTCTAAATGGGTTTTTAAAAAAACAGTAATATTCTGGATTCAAAACTCACCTTAGCTTTAAAGACACAAATAGACTGAGTGAAGGGATGGCAAAAGCCATTTCAAGAGAATAGGAACAAGCTCAAAGCAGGGATAACTACACATTAGAAAAAATAGACTTTAAATTAAAAATGGTAAAAAAAGACAAAGAAGGTGATAAAATAGATGACATGATTACAAAGGAGGTGATGGCAAAGGGGTCAATCTAATCTTATAAAATCAAAAAGATTAAACTGGGGGGTGGAGCCAAGATGGCGGCATGAGTAGAGCAGTGGAAATCTCCTCCCAAAACCACATATATCTATGAAAATATAACAAAGACAACCCTTCCTAGAATAAAGACCAGAGGACACAGGACAACATCGAGACCACATCCAAACCTGCAAGAACCCAGTGCCTCATAAAGGGGGTAAGATACAAGCCCCGGACCCGCGAGACCCAAGTGCCCCTCCCCCCAGCTCCTGATAGGAGAAGAATAGGCAGAGAGGGAGGGAGACGGAGCCCAGGACTGTTGAAAACCCAGCCCGAGCCATCCGGACCAGAGCGAAGACACAGTGCATGCACGGGGCACTACATACTAGGGAAATAGGGCAGCAAGAACGGTGAGAGGGTACCGGAGGCCTGGCGCCAGAGGACATAAGAAAAGCAAGCGGCCATTTTTTTTTTTTCTGTTTTGTTTTGTTGAGAGCTTTTTAGAAGTCTTAAAGGGATAGGGACCCCAATACTAGGGAAACAGGTCAGCAAGACCGGTGAGCAGATGCCTGAGGCTGTCGCTGGAGAATAAAGAAAAATGAGTGGCCATTTTATATTTATTTATTTATTTACTTAAATTTAAAAAAAATTTTTTTTTTTTTTCTGGTCATTGTTTTGTTTTGGCGGGTGCTTTTTGGAAGTCTTAAAGGGGCAGGGCGGGACACTTAATCCAGAGGTAGGGAATCCGGGATCTCTGGGCAGCCTAACCACCTGGGCTGAAGAGAGAACGGAGGCCACTTATGGAGATAAATAGCCTCCCAGCCGCTCCCGCTCCAACGCGACTCCACCATTTTGGAGTAGCTGCCCGAGCCAGGCCACGCCCACAGCAACAGCGGAGATAAACTCCATAGCAGCCGGGCAGGAAGCAGAAGACCTGTCTGCGCACAGCTGCCCAGCACAAGCCACTAGAGGTCGCTGTTCTCCCAGGAGAGGAGGGCCACAAACCAACAAGAAGGGAAGTTCTTCCAGCCGTCACTCCTCCCAGCTCTGCAAACTATTCCGATCGCCATGAAAAGGCAAAAATACAGGCAGACAAAGATCACAGAGACAACACCAGAGAAGGAGACAGACCTAAACAGTCTTCCTGAAAAAGAATTCAAAATAAAAATCATAAACATGCTGACAGAGATGCAGAGAAATATGCAAGAGAAATGGGATGAAGTCTGGAGGGAGATCACAGAAGCCAGAAAGGAGATTAAAGAAATGAAACAAACTCTGGAAGGGTTTATAAGTAGAATGGACAGGATGCAAGAGGCCATTGATGGAATTGAAGCCAGAGAAAAGGAACGCATAGAAGCTGACATACAGAGAGAGATAAAAGGATCTACAGGAATGAAACGATATTGAGAGAACTGTGTGAACAATCCAAAAGGAACAATATCCATATTATAGGGGTACCAGAAGAAGAAGAGAGAGGAAAAGGGATGAAAAGTGTCTTGGAAGAAATAATTGCTGAAAACTTCCCCAAACTGGGGGAGGAAATAATCGAACAGACCACGGAAATACACAGAACCCCCAACAGAAAGGATGCAAGGAGGACAACACCAAGATACATAATAATTAAAATGGCAAAGATCAAGGACAAGGAAAGAGTTTTAAAGGCAGCTAGAGAGAAAAAGGTCACCTATAAAGGAAAACCCATCAGGCTAACATCAGACTTCTCAACAGAAACCCTATAGGCCAGAAGAGAATGGCATAATATATTTTATGCAATGAAACAGAAGGGCCTTGAACCAAGGATACTGTATCCAGCATGACTATCATTTAAATATGATGGTGGGATTAAACAATTCCCACACAAACAAAAGCTGAGGGAATTTTCTTCCCACAAATCACCTCTACAGGACATCTTACAGGGACTGCTCCAGATGGGAGCACTCCTAGAAAGAGCACAGAACAAAACACCCAACATATGAAGAATGGAGGAAGAAGAATAAGAAGGGAGAGAAGAAAAGAATCTCCAGACAGTGTATATAACAGCTCAATAAGAGAGCTAAGTTAGGCAGTAAGATACTAAAGAGGCTAACCTTGAACCTTTGGTAACCACGAATTTAAAGCCTGCAATGGCAATAAGTACATATCTTTCAATAGTCACCCTAAATGTTAATGGGTTGAATGCACCAATCAAAAGACACAGAGTAACAGAATGGATAAAAAAGCAAGACGCATCTATATGCTGCTTAGAAGAAACTCACCTCAAACCCAAAGACATGTACAGACTAAAAGTCAAGGGATGGAAAAACATATTTCAAGCAAACAACAGTGAGAAGAAAGCAGGGGTTGCAGTACTAATATCAGACAAAATAGACTTCAAAACAAAGAAAGTAACAAGAGATAAAGAAGGACACTACATAATGATAAAGGGCTCAGTCAAACAAGAGGATATAACCATTCTAAATATATATGCACCCAACACAGGAGCACCAGCATATGTGAAACAAATACTAACAGAACTAAAGGGGGATATAGACTGCAATGCATTCATTCTAGGAGACTTCAACACACCACTCACCTCAAAGGATAGATCCATTGGGCAGAAAATAAGTAAGGACACGGAAGCACTGAACAACACAGTAGAGCAGATGTACCTAATAGACATCTACAGAACTCTACATCCAAAAGCAGCGGGATATACATTCTTCTCAAGTGCACGTGGAACATTCTCCAGAATAGACCACATACTAGGCCACAAAAAGAGCCTCAGAAAACTCCAAAAGATTGAAATCCTACCAACCAACTTTTCAGACCACAAAGGCATAAAACTAGAAATAAACTGTATAAAGAAAGCAAAGAGGCTCACAAACACATGGAGGCTTAACAACACGCTCCTAAATAATCAATGGATCAATGACCAAATCAAAATGGAGATCCAGCAATATATGGAAACAAATGACAACAACAACACTAAGCCCCAACTTCTGTGGGACACAGCAAAAGCAGTCTTAAGAGGAAAGTATATAGCAATCCAAGCATATTTTAAAAAGGGAGAACAATCCCAAATGAATGATCTAATGTCACAATTATCGAAATTGGAAAAAGAAGTACAAATGAGGCCTAAGGTCAGCAGAAGGAGGGACATAATGAAGATCAGAGAAGAAATAAATAAAATTGAGAAGAATAAAACAATAGCAAAATTCAATGAAACCAAGAGCTGGTTCTGCGAGAAAATAAGCACAATAGATAAGCCTCTAGTCAGACTTATTAAGAGGAAAAGAGACTCAACACAAATCAATAGTATCAGAAACGAGAAAGGAAAAATCACGACGGACCCCACAGAAATACAAAGAATTATTAGAGAATACTATGAAAACCTATATGCTAACAAGCTGGGAAACCTAGGAGAAATGGACAACTTCCTAGAAAAATACAACATTCCAAGACTGACCCAGAAAGAAACAGAAAATCTAAACAGACCAATTAACAGCAACGAAATTGAAGCAGTAATCAAAAAACTAACAAAGAACAAAACCCCCAGGCCAGATGGATTTACCTCAGAATTTTATCAGACATACACGGAAGACATAATACCCATTCTCCTTAAAGTGTTCCAAAAAATAGATGAGGAGGGGATACTCCCAAACTCATTCTATGAAGCTAACATCACCCTAATACCAAAACCAGGCAAAGTCCCAACCAAAAAAGAAAACTACAGACCAATATCCCTGATAAACGTACATGCAAAAATACTCAACAAAATATTAGCAAACCGAATTCAAAAATAAATCAAACAGATCATACACCATGACCAAGTGGGATTCATCCCAGGGATGCAAGGATGGTACAACAATCGAAAGTCCATCAACATCATCCACCACATCAACAAAAAGAAAGACAAAAACCACATGATCATTTCCACAGATGCTGAAAAAGCATTTGACAAAGTTCAACATCCATTCATGATAAAAACTCTCAGCATAATGGGTATAGAGGGCAAGTACCTCAACATAATAAAGGCCATTTATGATAAACACACAGCCAACATTATATTGAACAGCGAGAAGCTGAAAGCATTTCCTCTGAGATCGGGAACTAGACAGGGATGCCCACTCTCCCCACTGTTATTTAACATAGTACTGGAGGTCCTAGCCACGGCAATCAGACAAAACAAAGAAATACAAGGAATCCATATTGGTAAAGAAGAAGTTAAACTGTCACTATTTGCAGATGACATGATACTGTACATAAAAAACCCTAAAGACTCCACCCCAAAACTACTAGAACTGATATCGGAATACAGCAAAGTTGCAGGATACAAAATCAACACACATAAATCTGTGGCTTTCCTATACACTAACAATGAACCAACAGAAAGAGAAATCAGGAAAACAACTCCATTCACAATTGCATCAAAAAAAATAAAATACCTAGGAATAAACCTAACCAATGAAGCGAAAGACTTATACTCTGAAAACTACAAGTCAATCTTAAGAGAAATTAAAGGGAACACTAACAGATGGAAACTCATCCCATGCTCGTGGCTAGGAAGAATTAATATCGTCAAAATGGCAATCCTGCCCAAAGCAATAAACAGATTTGATGCAATCCCTATGAAACTACCAGCAACATTCTTCAATGAACTGGAACAAATAATTCAAAAATTCATATGGAAACACCAAAGACCCCGAATAGCCAAAGCAATCCTGAGAAAGAACAATAAAGTAGGGGCGATCTCACTCCCCAATTTCAAGCTCTACTATAAAGCCATAGTAATCAAGACAATTTGGTACTGTCACAAGAACAGAGCCACAGACCAATGGATCAGACTAGAGAATCCAGACATTAATCCAGACATATATGGTCAATTAATATTTGATAAAGGAGCCATGGACATACAATGGCGAAATGAGAGTCTCTGCAACAGACGGAGCTGGCAAAACCGGACAGCTACATGTAGGAGAATGAAACTGGACCATTGTCTAACCCCATATACAAAAGTAAACTCAACATGGATCAAAGACCTGAATGTAAGTCATGAAACCATTAAACTCCTGGAAAAAAACATAGGCAAAAACCTCTGAGATATAAACATGAGTGACCTCTTCTTGAACATATCTCCCCGGGCAAGGAAAACAACAGCAAAAATGAACAAGTGGGACTATATTAAGCTGAAAAGCTTCTGTACAGCAAAAGACACCATCAATAGAACAAAAAGGAACCCTACAGTATGGGAGAATATATTTGAAAATGACAGATCCGATAAAGACTTGAAGTCCAGAATATATAAAGAGCTCACATGCCTCAACAAACAAAAAACAAATAACCCAATTAAAAAATGGGCAGAGGAACTGAACAGACAGTTCTCCAAAAAAGAAATACAGATGGCCAACAGACACATGAAAAGATGCTCCACATCGCTAATTATCAGAGAAATGCAAATTAAAACTACTATGAGGTATCACCTCACACCAGTAAGGATGGCTGCCATCCAAAAGACAAACAACAACAAATGTTGGCGAGGCTGTGGAGAAAGGGGAACCCTCCTACACTGCTGGTGGGAATGTAAGTTAGTTCAACCATTGTGGAAAGCAGTATGGAGGTACATCAAAATGCTCAAAACAGACTTACCATTTGACCCAGGAATTGCACTCCTAGTAATTTACCCTAAGAATGCAGCAATCAAGTTTGAGAAAGACCAATTCACCCCTATGTTTATCGCAGCACTATTTACAATAGCCAAGAATTGGAAGCAACCTAAATGTCCATCGATAGATGAATGGATAAAGAAGATGTGGTACATATACACAATGGAATACTACTCAGCCAAAAGAAAAGGGCAAATCCTACCATTTGCAGCAACATGGATGGAGCTGGAGGGTATTATGCTCAGTGAAATAAGCCAAGCGGAGAAAGAGAAATACCAAATGATTTCACTCATCTCTGGAATATAAGTACAAAGGAAAAACTGAAGGATCAAAACAGCAGCAGAATCACAGAACTCAAGAATGGACTAACAGGTACCAAAGGGAAAGGGACTGTGGAGGATGGGTGGGTAGGGAGGGAAAAAGGGGGGGGAAGAAGAAGGGGGTATTAAGATTAGCATACATGGGGGGGTGGGAGAAAGGGGAGGGCTGTACAACACAGAGAAGGCAAGTAGTGATTCTACAACATTTTGCTATGCTGATGGACAGTGACTGTAAAGGTGTTTATAGGGGGGACCTGGTATAGGGGAGAGCCTAGTAAACATAATATTCCTCATGTAAGTGTAGATTAATGATACAAAAAAAAGAAAAGGCAGTTCCTGTGTGGTGACCTCCAATGAGTTCTACATAATTGTATAAAGGGCATATAAAAGTGTAGGCAAAGGGCCTGTTTGTGTTTATACAGAGGATCAAAGCCTAATTTGGCTACTCCAAAAATCAACTAAGGTACGATATGAAAAAGAACTTCCAAAATCAGCACTCTCTGGAAGACTCGTGCCAGAAGAACATCAAAAAACCCCAACAAATATCTACACACTGCTACTGGAGTAGATGCACCCATCCCACCAATTCCTGGATTTGCCATGGGAATGATGAAGGAGATATCTAAGCTGGCCTGTGCATACAGTAAAACAACAAATTTGACTGGATCTATACTGTTGGAACTCAACCAAGAATCAAGAGAAGTGCAAATTGTAGCGCTCCAAAATCTTACAACTACAGACTATTTACTGTTAAAAGAACATATGGGATGTGAACAGTCCCCAGGAATGGGTTGTTTTAATTTGTCTGATTTCTCTTAGACTGTTCAAGTTCAGTTGGACAATATCCACCATATCATAGATAAGTTTTCACAAATGCCTAAGGTGCCTAACTGGTTTTCTTGGTTTCACTGGAGATGGCTGGTAATTACAGGTATGCTTTGGTTATGTAACTATACTCCTATTATGTTAATGTGTGTGCGTAATTTAATTAGTAGTTTAAAACCTATACATGCTGAAGTTACTCTACAAGAAGATATGTCAAAGAAATAATCAATCTTCCCAGGTTTTCTTCCACCTGCTACTTCTATAGCTTTTCTTCTTCCTTCCTAATTACAATCCTTAAATAGAATTCGTGCCTCATATCAAATTTACCGAGTATCATAATTCTTCCAAGCGGTAAAGATACCTCAAGACAAATGCTGGGCATAGAAGCCACAGGCCATAAATATGCAAAGAAGTAAAAAGCTAACCGTTTCAAACAATAAGGCTTCTCTCTCACTTACCAACTTTACATTTCCCTGTATGGCCCCGAAAGATGACTGGTTAGCCAGAGACGGGTAAGATTCCTCAAGGGAGGAACAACCTAAGACAGGCACAGTCGCAGGGGGGCCATCAGGTGAGAAATTGGGGATCAACAGAGGTGAGGCTTAGAACCTCACCCCCCCGTTCTGAGAGAAATCTTCTGCATACGTGGATGTTTTATTGCCCTTGTCTAGCTTGGATTAACACATAGTCTACAGGCACACACTTGATCATCTACATTTGCTCTCTTACAACACTAAACTGTGTTTTCTACCTTTATCTTGTATCTACCTACCACTTCAGCATTTTATTAAACATAATAATAATAAAGAGAGAAATGTGGTATCCACATATAAATCAAGTATAAAAATCAAATGAGTATTCATATTTGAACTGACTGTTTATTGTTCATAATGCATGAGCAAAACTGAAAGTTTCTGTGATTACCGCCCTTGTACTGTTTACCATGTAACTTATTCACTATGTAAGAACTTGTTCATTATGCTTCAGAAGATTGGAGACTGATGAAAATTAGGCTTGGGGTGGATTAATGATTGTGCATGGAGCATTGACTCCCCTATACAGAATTTTAGTGTTGTTAACAACCATTTGATCAATAAATATGAGAGATGCCCTCAGGAAAAAAAAAAAAAAAAAAGATTAAACAATCCTAAGTATTTATGTGCTCAACATTGGAGCACCTAAATATACAAAGCAAAAAAGCAAAAGTAACACAGATAAGAGGAGAAATAAACAACAGTACAGTACTACTGCGGACTTCAGTACCCCTCTCAACAATGTATAGATCATATAGACAGGGAATCAAACAGTGAACTTGAACAACACTATAGACCAAATGGACCTAACAGATATATACAGGACATTCTATCCAATGACAGTAGAATATTATCTTCCAAGTGCATACAGTATATTTTCTAGGATAGACCATATGTTAAGACACAAGACAAGACAATAAATTTAAAAAGACTGAAATAATACCAAGCATCTTCTCTTATCACAATGCCATGAAAACAACAGCTG
Source organism: Manis pentadactyla (assembly GCF_030020395.1). NCBI lineage: Eukaryota > Metazoa > Chordata > Mammalia > Pholidota > Manidae > Manis > Manis pentadactyla. Next base: position 120,014,439 of record NC_080026.1, on the reverse strand, counting down.
TAAAATAAAAATACATGGAAATTAAACAGCATTTTCCTGAAAAAACAAAACAGTGAATCAATGAAGAAATTGGAAATGAAGTTTCTTGAGACAAATGAAAATGGAAACACAACATACCAGAATTTATGGATATAGCAAACACAGTCCTAAATGGAAGTTTATAGAAATAAACACCTACATTAAGAAAGATCCCAAGTAAACAACCTAATCTACACCTTAAGAAACTACAGAATGAGTAAACTGAGTTCAAAGTTAGCAGAAGAAAGGAAGTGAAGATTAGTGCACACATAAATGAAAGAGAGAACAGGAAAACAGTGGAAAATATTTACCCAACTAAGAGTTGGTTCTTTAAAAAGAAACAAATTTGACAAATCCTTAGCTAGACCCATGGAGGGAAAAAGAAGACCTAAATCAAAACTATATATGATAAAGGAGAAATTACCACTGATATACAGAAATATAAAGGAAAAAGAGAACCTAGATCAACTATATATGATAAAGGAGAAATTACCACTGATATATAGAAATACAAAGGATAATACCAAGGTACCATGAACAACTGTATTCAAAGTGAAAAACCTAGAAGAAATACAAAAATTCTTAGAAACAAACAATATCCCAAGACTGAATTATCTATTTCCATGTATAATCTGAATAGGCCAGTTATTAATAAGGAGATTGAATTGGCAATAAAAAATCCCCCAAAGAAGGAAAACCAGAACCAGTTGGCTTCTCTATTGAATTTTACCAAACATTTAAAGAAGAATTAACACCAATCCTCCTCAAACCCTTCCAGAAAAATTGAAGCAGAAACACAAGGCCAGCATTTGCTGATACCAAAGCCAGAAAAATAACTACTAGAAAAGAAAGCTATCTTTTTTTGAGGGATACAGACCAGTACCCCTGATGTAGATGAAAATAGTCTCAATAAAATACTAACAACCTCAATTCAACAAAATACTAAAAGGATCACTCATAATCAAATGAGTTTAACACTGGGATGCAAGAATGGCTTAACAGACACAAAGCATTATGATACATCACATTAATAGAATGAAATAAAAGAACCATATCATCTAAATAGATGCAGAAAAGGTATTTGAGCAAATTCAATATCCATTCATAATAAAAACTCTTAAATTAGGCAAAGGAACATTTCAACATAATAAAGGTCACATATGACAAATCCACAGCAAATGTCATCCTCAATGGTGAAAGGTTAAAAGGTTTTCTCTAATATCAGGGATAAGACAAAGGTGCCCATTCTCACTATCCCTTTTGGAGACAGTAATATAAGTCCAAGGTAGAGCAATCAGGCAAGAAAAAGAAATAAAAGGAATGAGAGTAGAAAGGAAGAAGTAAAATATTCTCTATATGCAGATGACATGGTTTTATATAGAGAAAATCCTAAAGATTCAATCCAAAAACTGTTAAAATACAGTCAATGAATTCAGTAAAGTTTCAAGATACAAATTAGAAATATCAGCAGTTTTTCTATACACTAACAATTAAATTTCTGGGAAAAAAGAAGAGATCCCAAAACAATAGTATCAATAACAATAAAATACTTAGAAACAAATTTAACGAAGGGGGTGAAAGACCTCCACTCAGAAAACTGTAAGATAAATAAATTGAAAGGTATCCTGTGTTAATGGCTACCATTGTTAATTATTGGCTATCTGAGTTAATTCTACCAATCTAGAATTAATTTTGTTAAAATGTCAGTACTACCAAAAGCCATTTATATATTGGATGCAATCCATATCAAGATTCCAATGGCTTTTTTTTAACCAAAGTAGAAAAAACACTCCTAAAATTTATATAAACCAGTAAAGACCCCAAATAGCCAAAGAAATCCTGAGGAAGAAGAATAAAGCAAGAGACATCACATTTCCTGATTTCAAGCTATATTATAAAGCTATAATAATCCAAATAGTATGGCACTGACATAAAAACAGACAGAATTGGCATCCAGAAATAGATCCCAACATACATGGTCAACTAACATATTTGACAAGGGAGCCAAGAACACTCAATGGAAAAAAGACAGTCTCTTCAATAAATGGTACCAGGATAATTAGATATTCACAAGCAAAAGAGTAAAACTGGACCCCTATCTTATACTACTCACAAAAACTTAACTTGAAATGGCTTAAAGACTTAAATATAGGATCTGAAACCATGGAACTCCTAGAAGAAAACACTGGAAAAGAGCTCCTTAGCATGGAGTTTGGATATGACCCTAAAGCACTGGCAACAAAATAACAAATAAAAAAGTAGGATTATATAAAACTAAAAAGTTTCAGTATAGCAAAGAAAACAATCAGCAAAGTTAAAATAAAATCTATAGAATGGGAAAAAATATTTTTAACTGTTAATACCCAACATATATAAAGAACTCATATAATTCAATAGCAAAAAATACAATCTATTTGAAAAAATGGGCAAAGGACCTGAATAGATGTTTCTCTGAAGAAGATATATGAAGGCCAAAGGTACATGAAAATATGTTCATCATTGTTAGTCATTAGAGAAATGCAAATTAAAAACACAATGAAATATCACCTCATGTATGGCCATCATCAAAAAGACAGAAAGAGATAATAAATGCTGGTGTGGATGTGGAGAAAAGGGAACTCTTGTGAACTGATGGGATTGTAGATTGGTATAGACATTATGGGAAAACAGTATGAGGGATCCTCAAAAAATTAAAAGTAGAAGACACTAACTTGAAAATATTCCTGTACCCCCATGTTCATAGCAGGATTATTTACAATAATCAAACATGGAATCAACCAATAGATGGGTAAGTAGATAAGTGGATAAAAAAGCTGTGGCATTCACATGTGCACACACACACACACACACATAAATACACATATATGCATACATACAATGGAACATTATTCAGCCATAAAAAATTAAGGAAATCCTATTGTTAACAACTTGAATGGACCTTGAAGGCATTATGCTAAGTGAAACAAGTCACACAGTACTGTATGATCTCACTTATATGTGTAATCTAAAACAATAAGTAAATTTTTGAAAAAACCAATTTCACAGAGAAAAAGATCAGACTTCTAATTACCACAGGCCTAAATTGGGAGAAGGAAAACCTGGGGGAAGGTGGTCAAAAGGCACAAACTTCCAGTTAGAAGATAAACAAATAATAGGGGTGTAATGTATAACATGATGGGTTTAGTTAATTCTGCTGTATGATATATAGAAAAATTAAGAGTTAATCCTAAGAGTTATCATCACAAGGAGAATTTTCTTCTTTTTCTCTTTTCTTTTTATTGTGCCTTTGAGATGATGGATATTAGCTGAATCTATTATGGTAATCCTTTTGTACTATATGTAAGTCAAACAGTCATGCTATTATGTCTTAAACTTGTATCAGTGATGTATGACAATTATTTCTGAATAAAACTGGAGAGGAATCTAACTTGACTCATTTTTACAAATTCCAATTGTAACAATCATCATAGTATGTAGGCATAAACACAATTTTTACTACATATCTCAAAATGATTTTGCATGGAGGTCCTTCAAGGAAGAATCAAAGTTAAAGGAGTAGCAGAAAAATGCAGGTTTTAGTTGCATATAGGATAAGGCAATGGAATAGTTGAAGACATGCAATGGATTACAAATCTTTTTTAAAGAAAATAAAATCCCAAACATATTCCAACTGTATTTAACTCTGCCTTTTGAATTGAGTTCTCCCTACTGGTTCCCCTCCCAGCCAGGAAGTCACATTTGGGCATGACCAGTGAGATTCCCAGAATGCTCCTGGAAAGCCTCAAAAAGGATACTCCAGGCAGAGTAGAGCTACACCTTGAAACCAGTCTCTGAAGGAGATGTCAGCTGCTGTCCACACCCAAGTCAGGAGGACAATCTCCTGCCCATAGTAAGCACGCTGGCCTCCTGTACCTTCTGGTACAGACAGGCTCAACCGCTCTGGCTGCGGGCTCCCTTCCCACCTTCTCTTCTTGCCTCCCTTGTGGGTTCTGTATGGAGCCTACAGCTGGAACATGTGGCAGTATGCCAAGAAGACCTGACATAGTTTCACTGTAAACATGACCTTTCTGTTTCTATTGTGTCCAGTGTCACTGGGGCAGTTAGTATTTTTTATTTAGGTCGGGAAAGTAGGAAAAGTGCTAAGTGCTTGGGAAGCCACACTGACAGCCACTGAATAGTTCTCACTGTGAACATATTAGAGTACTATATTCACTCCTAGGAATAAAAATCAATTAAAAAACTGTAATCCATGATCCCATTATTTGTAATTTGGCTAATAAAACATAATGTAAAAAATTACGAGCCATTAAGATATGCAGAAGTGAGAAGTGGTTTGGGGCTCAGGTAATTGGATCCTGCCTGAGCCCCGCGGGGCTCTGCCGAGCTGTTTCTTCCCGGAAACCGGAACTTCCTCAGGCTCTCATTCCTCCCTCCAGTTCCCTGGATGTACCCGAGTTCTTCACTTTCCCAAGGATCAATTCTTAACTAAATTCTCCAATTAATCTGAAAAAGAATGGCCTACCAGGACTTCAGTTTTGGTTTCGTGGTTTTGTGCTGTCTGCTTTACGACAAACTTCTCTTGCAAATTTTCTAAGGAAAAGATTATCACTTTATGTTTTCCTTGTCAGAAATATTTATGTCACGCCTGAATATGTAGCATGTGAAAAAGAATAAAACAGTATCAGTGCACAGTGATTTGTTTGATCAAAAAGGCAAATCAGGAAATATTTTGCCTGTGATGACCTTTAAGGATGCAAGCACAGTGAGCTTTGGAAGACAAAGACAATGGCCGAGACAGTCTCCTTCTTACACAGCTAGGAAGTCTGTCCATTTTCTGAGGCAATCATAGGATAAACTAACCATGCCAACTGACTCATGCCAGTTGAAATCACAGATGCAAAATGTACAGCAGCCCAAATCTAGTTTTTAGTTTCAGAATCTCCCAGGCTTGGATGAGATAATTTTTTTTTTCCTGTAGAAAAATATCAGCATCTTTTTTTCTTCCTTTCTTCCCAGCTGATTTCACCAAAGGCTAACATCTCTTCACCTCTAACACTACTCATACCTTTTCTTTATCTTTAAAGATCTTGATAAGAGATGCACCCCCCCTTGTTCTCTGCTTATCCTTTCTCCCTTAACTCTTTTTTATGCTAGTGCCTTCTGCTCTGTGTTTCTCCACAAGAAAAGTAGTATTCACACACAAAAGATACCTAGAAACCATCTGAACAGAAGCCCTGGTATTGGTAAGGATATCCAGATGAGCACAAATGGTCTCAGGAATAGAGCATTAATTTACTTCTTACTCATGATTCCCTTCCAGGAACTTGAGGAAAGTAGAGGCCTGAGACGATCAGTTCTACTCTGTGGATGCTACCTTCAAAAATTCCACTCTGGACAAAGACTGATTTAGCTTGAAGGCAGGTGTGGCTCCTGGTCCCACCTCCACTGCTCTTCAGACATTTCTCACCAACCAAGCTCCCTTGGAACAGATGAAAGGCACCCAGCACCTTTCCTTGTGCATCCATCTATTCACACTCAAAGAAAGATACATCTAACTTACATTAACCTTGTCTGCACAAGGAACCTCAGCCAAAATATTTGTTAATAAACAGTGCAATCTCCAAATGCCCTGGATGACATTGCTCTAACTGAACATTATTTAAAATCATCATGCCTTGGGGGTGGGGATGGGAAATGCTTTAATAATTTATGCTTTCTTGGCTTTTAAAATTTTCTTTATTGCAATTTGGCAGGATACAGTAAGTATAAATTGTATAAAATGAGAATCACACACTGAGTATTAATTACCACAATATTAAGAGACCCTGCAGCTTTGCCTTCTGAGCTGAACAATAATAAACTGTGAAGAAGTGGAATTTTAAAGATTGCCAATCTTCCTCTACTTCGGATGTGAATTATGTACGTGTTCCTTAGCTTTTACATTTTATGTGAATCCCATTAATGAGATCAACTGTTAGCCTGAATGAGGCAAAAACTGAACCTGGAAGCATTACACAGTAGATCAGATGATTCTAGAACAGAATCTATTCTAAGACTCCGAGGCAAAGATGTGGGACTTGAAAATATGAATTCCTTCAGGAGCCAAAGAATCCAGGGAAGTAGAGATGCTACTCGTACAACATAGAAAAATTTTTTAAATATCCTGAAATTTCCACAAGTTAACTTTCATTCCAACTGGAGAGGAGAGGCTCCCAGGAGACCCAAAATAAAGGGAGAGCTACAAAGGCTCATGATTTGGAAGACTCAATTAGGTACAGATAAAAATTATCTCCAGATCAATTTGTAAATTCAACGCATCCCAATGAAAACTCCCTGAAGTTTGTGTTAGTCATTGTTTTTAAAAACTGACAAGTTAATCCTAAAATTCAAATGGAAATTCAAAGATCTAAGATTACCAGAAGTAATACTGAAGAAGAAAGATAACTGAGGTATAGGACCAGATAGCAGTACTGACCTTCAAAGCTATGGTGACATGCTGTGACTTCAGTACAAGGATAAATGTACAGTCAAGGACACAGAGTCTAGAAAGCATCTGTACCTATACATTCACCTGGTGTCAGAAATGATGAACTCTATCTAGTACGGTGGAGGAAAAGGTCTTTTCAATTAGATAAGTTAGATAAGAAAAAATACATTTAGATCCTTAACTTCTTAAAACTAAGTTCTAAATAGATGTCAGTTCTAAATACAAATGCAAAAGTAGTAAAAAAATTCCATTCATATATTGAAAGGCATTTAGTTTGTTCCATGTCTTAGCTACTGCAAATGATGCCATCATGAACATTTGTATACAAGTATCTCTTTGAGACCATGCTTTTAATTTTTGTATATATATCTAGAAACAGAATCACATTATCCAGTGATTCCATTTGTAATATTTTGAGGAACTAACATATTGTTTTCCGTAGCGGCTGTACCATTTTACATTCTCTGTATATTCAGGATATGAATCCCTTATCACACACATGATTTGCAAATATCTTTTCCCATTTGGTGGTTTGCCTTCTCTGTCTTTCACACAGGTTTTAAAATTTTTTCATAAAGTCCAATTTGTCTATTTCTCTTGAGTTGCCTTTGGTACTATATTTAAGATATCATTACCAAATCCAATGTTATAAGCTTTTGTCCTGTGTTTTCTTCTAAGATTTTTTACAGTTTTGGGTCTTGGATCTGTTTTAAGTTAGCTTTTGACTATGGTATTAGAGAAGGGCCCACCTTCATTCTTTTACGTATGAACATAGTTTTTCTAGCATCATTGGTTGTCTTTTCCCCATTGTATATGGTCTGGCCTTCTTGCAAAAAATCACTTGATATGCTTGTTTCTAAGTGTTACATTCTATTCCAAAGTCTATCTGTCTTTATGCCAGTACCACCTTATTTGGATTACCTTAGCTTTGAAGTAAGTTTTGAAATCACAAAGCATTGTTCTTTTTCAAGATTGTTTTGGCTGTTTGGGGCCCACTGAGATTCCATAGGAATTTTAGGGTAGATTTTTCTATTTCTTCAAAAATATCTTTTTCTACCTTTCACTTTCAACTTATTTGTGTATGTGGATCAAAACTGGAACTAAAAACAAAACAAACAAAACAGCAATAGATTCACAGACACTGAGAAGTGACTGGTGGTTACCACAGGGGAGGGCATAGTGTGGGTGTGTGAAAAAGGTGAAGAGGATAAAAAGACACGAAATCTCAATCATAACTTAGCACAGGGATGAAAGTACAGCATAGAGAATATAGTCAATAATTCTTCAACACCTTTCTATGTTGACAGATAGTAACTACACTAGTTGAAGTGAGCATCTAATAATGTAGATAACTGTCAAATTGTTATATTGTATACTTGAAACCAATATTATTTATCAACTATAATTATATTAAAGAACTAAAAAAAAGTGACTCAGTATAACAGCATATAGTTGGATATTTTCTAAACCTATCCTGCCAATCGGTCTTTGATTGGAAAGTTTAATCCATTTACACCCACATAATTATTCATGAGGGATGTGTTACTTTGCTATATGCTTTCTATAATCCTTATAACCTTTTTATTTTATGCATCATCTTTTGTGTTTACTTGATTTTTTTGTAGTAAGGTGTCTTAATTCTCTTCTCATTTCCTTTTGTGTATATCTTATAGCTGTTTTCTTTGTCCTTACTATGGGGATTACATTGAATATCATAGGATTATAACACTAATTTGAATTATATAATATTAACTTCAATAGCATACAGAGCTGTTCCTTTACAACTCTATGCCTATCCCTTTAAGCTGATGTCAAAATTACATCTTTATATAGAGATTGTAAAAAAAAAGTTTTGGGGTATGCATTAGTCTTTAAGTTAGGTAGAAAACAAGATGTAGATTTACAAACCAAAGTTATACTACTACTAGTTTTTATAATTGCCCATGTATTCACATTACTGCAATTCTTTTTTCTTCATACAGTTTTAGTAACTGGCTGGTATCCTTTCATTTCAACCTGCAGAACTCAAACATTTTTTGCAGGGCAAGTCTAGGAACTACAAGCTCCTTCAGCTTTTGTTTATCTGGGAGTGTCCTAATTTCTCCCTTACTTTTAAAGAACAGTTTTGCCAAATACAGGATTCTTGATTCATTTTTTCTTTTAGCACTTTAAGTATATAAACTCACTGCCTTCTGGCCTCCAAATTTTCTGATGAGAAATCTGCTGATATTGTTATTAGGGATCCTTTTTATTCTCTTGCTACTTGCAAGATTGTCTTTTGGTAGCAAGTTTGGGATGTTATCAGCCATTATTTCTTCAAATATCTCCTCTGCCTTTTCTCCTCCTAAGATACCCACAATGTGTGTCCTGTTCACTTTATGGTGTCCCACAGGTCCCTTAGGCTCTGCTCACTCTTTAGCCTATCTTTTTGTTCCTTAGACTTGATAATTTCAATTGTCCTATATTCAGGGTTATAAATTCTGCCTGCTTAAATACATTTTTCAATCCCTTTAGTGAAGTTTCATTTCAGTTACTATACTTTTAAGCTCCATAATATTTTAGGTTTTATATTTCATATTTCCATTTTATTCATAATTTTCCTTTTTCAACCATAAATTATTTAAAACAACTGTCTTAAAAAATACTGTCTTTGTCTAAAAGATCTGTCATCAAGTCTTTCTCTGGAACATTTGGTTTTTCTTTTCCTTTGAATTGTCCATACTCTCTTGTTTACTTTTGTGATTTTTCTTGGAAACTGGACATTTTAATCTAATGTGTAGAGGTACAGAAATGCTGCCTGCCTTTGTGTCTCTACATCCCTGATGAGAAGCAGCAATCAGGAATAAGAATTTAGATCCTTGATACTTTTAGGACACAATCTTTTTGCCATCCTGCAATCTGTGTTCAAGCTGCTCAAGAAATAGGTGTATAGTTGCCTGTCATGGGGCCTGGGGATTTACCTAACACCCAGGTAGCTGTTGTTTACCTAACAGATGAACTGGATGGAAATTAAATGAAATGTACCATTCAAACCTTCCCCTAGGAGTTGAAAACCTTTAGTGGACTCTAGAGTTCCAAAATAGTTACCTAGGACAGATTCTGCCAGTGCAATTTTTATCTGAATGGAGAAACACATTCCTGGTGCTTCCTACTCTGCTGTCTTCTCAATCCCCTCTCTTTTGTTTCTTGACTATGGCCCTTATTAAATGATTTGCTTTTTCAAATCCAAGTCCTGTGTCAACCAATATCTTTCTTCATACATAAAAAGGGGCAGCTAACATCAACATTTACTGTAGTAGGAAACCCTAACCAAGAACTTATATTCCAGGCAAGATGCTAGGCAGTTTAATACTTGATAATTACTTAAGGTAAGGGAAAATGGAGAATCAGAAAGTAAAAAAAAAAACTTCTCAAGGACACAGAATTAGGATAGTAAATGGTAGACTACTCCAAGGAATGCAGGCACGAGTTTAGCTTGCAAGCATAGGAGATACACTTAAGTCCTCTGGCACAGTGCTAAACATAATGCTGTTTCTAGGTGGGAGCTTATGCAGTAATGGTCACAGTGGCTGCAGCAGCTCCTGCACCTACACCTGCTGGAGGTGCCATTGAAGTGCAATGATCCAGCTACACCAGGGGAACCATCTTACTCACCTGGACAACAATATGGTGAGTAACCCAGTCACAGATGACTAGGAACTTAAAAACTTTAAAGGCTCTTCTGTAGTCATTTCCCCTTCAAGTAACAAGAATCATACTTTTCACATTGCTTGTCCTACCCTGCCCCGAGAACAATGAGGCTAGCACCAGGAGAACCATGACACTCTCCCAGTGTCTGCTATAGGACCATCTCTGGAAAGAAGAACCAAAAACCTGTCAGGTAGATGCCTAGGCTGGGACATTGATAAGACAGCTGGTCTCTTTCTCTGGAGCCTGTAAGACCCCATCATATTATGGAATAGAAAAATGCACAATTTTTCCATGTGGTAAAATAAGCAATAACCTTATTTTGGTTTTGTTAACTAAAGCAAAAGGAGACCTCTTCTTTGATATTCCAGACCAACATGTCCCACTATATATAATCCTTTCAAGGTCTTTCTTTTTGCTTCTTTCTATAATGCTTTAAACATTTACTATTTGCTCACAAGAAAAGACAGTATACTTTATTAGGCAGATTATTTCCCAAGTGTTTTAAGTGGTTCTCTTATGATTTTGTGCTTTCTTTACACATGTGTACATATTTTTGCACATTTTTTAGGAAAAGCCCTCTTGTATGTAGACTCCTCATGCTTGAACTTTGGAGAAAATGAGCAGAAAACTGAGTTTCATATAGAATTTGAAGGAATAATCTCAAAGCCATAGAGTTCTGAGAGACCCCACTGATATTTTCAGATGAATGATTCTAAGAGCTTTTAGAAGAAATATTTAAAGACTTCTCATCCACTCAGGCCAGAAAACGCTGGACCTGAAATGCTTTTCCTTCTAATGGAGGACTTACTCAATTTTCACATCTATAGAGGAGCTGATTCTCTTCTAATTTATGTAACAGGTTACAAATGGAGAGATATTTACTCTGGGGACAATTATATACCTATTTAAATGTTTCTCCAGCTAATAATTTTAGATGGCTTAAAATTATACTGACAGAAAATTGCAGTTTTTAAACTAATGACAAAATCCCATGAATAATTTCCTCTCAGTGGCTCAGACATGCTAGCTTTCTGCAATGATAGGATTTACCTACTACTTCCCTCAGTGAATTTTACCTACTGGAATCTTATTGCTTCATAGATCAGGTAAAAACTTTCAATTAAAATACAGGCATATTTCAGAGATATTGCTGATTCAGTTCCAGACTGCCAAAATAAAGCAAATATTGCAGTAAAGTGAGTGAAATGAATTTTTTGGTTTCCAATGCATATAGAAGTTATGCTTACACTATCCTGTAATCTAGTAAGTATATAATAGCAGTCTGAAAAAATATATACCTTAATTTAAAAATTCTTTATTGCTAAAATATGCTATATTTATCTGAGCTTTCAGTGCATCCTAATCTTTTTGCTGGTGGAAAGTACTGCCTTGGGGTTGATGGTTGCTGACTGATCAGGGTGGGGGCTGCTGAAAGCTGGTGTGGCTGTGGCAACTTCTTAAAATAATGAGGTTTGCCTCATCAATTGGCTCTTACTTTCACAAATGTTTTCTCTGTAGCATGCAATACTGTCTGATAGCATCCTACCCACCGTAAAACTTCAAAACTAGAGTCAATCCTTTCAAACTCTGCTGCTGCTCTATCAGCTAAATGTATGTAACATTTTAAAAATTTTGTTATCATTTCAACAATCTTCACCGCATCTTCACCAGGAGTAGATTCCACCTCAAGAAACTACTTTCTCTGCTCATCCCTAAGAAGCAACTCCTTATCCATTCAAGTTTTACCATGAGATGGCAATAATTCAGTTACACCTTCACCTAGTCTAACTCTAGTTATCTTGCTGTTTCCGTCATGTTTACAGTTACTTCTATCACTAAAGTCTTGAATCCTTGAGAGTCATCCATGAGGGTTGGAATCAAGTTCTTCCAAATGCCTGTGAAGGTTGACACTTTGGCTTCTTCCCATGAATCACGGATGTTCTTAACGGAATCTAGAACAGGAAATTCTTTCCAAGAGGTTTTCAACTTACTTTGCCCAGAGGAATTTCTATCTATGACAGCTATAGCCTTACAAAATGTATTTCTTAAGTAATAAGACTTAAAATCTGATAGACTCCTTGATCCATGGGCTGTGGAATGCATTTTGTGTTAGTGGGAATGAAAACATTAATCTTGTAATAAGTCTCCATCAGAGCTTTGAAGTAATCAGATGCGTTACCAATGAATAGTAGTATTTTGAAAGGAATCCTTTTTTTCTGAGCAGGTCTCAACTGTAGGCTTAAAATATTCAGTAAACTGTGTTGTAAACAGATATGCTGCCATCCCTGCTTTGCTTTTCTGTTTATACAGCACAAGCAGAGTATAATCTTCATTAGATCCCTTAGCTAGACCTTCTGGATACCTTGCTGCAGCTTCTCTTATCCACACTTGCTGTTTTACCTTGTATGCTGATGTTATGGAGAAGGTTTCTTTCCTTTAAGATTGTGATCCAACACACATGTCACAGGGACTAGGGAGGCCCAAGGAGAGGGAGAGAGACAGGGAATGGCTAGTTGGTGGAGCAGTCAGAACACACAACATCTATTAAGTGTGCCATCTTATAGAGGTGCAGCTCATAGCACCCCAAAACAATCATAATTATAACAAAGATCACTGATCAACATAACAAAGTTTGAAATATGAGATTTACCACAATGTGACACAGAGACAAGGAGTGAGCAGATGCTGTTGGAAAAATAGTGCCAATGGACATGGTTGCCACAAACCTTCAATTTGTAAAAACACAATATCTGCAAAATTCAATAAAGTGAAATGCAATAAAACAATGTATGCCTATAAGACTGAGCCCAGCTCTAGACCAAAATCTAAACCCTGAGGCTGAAGACAACTTTGAGTATACTTAGACTTTCCTACTTGCTATGACTTCTTATGTTTCAAATGTCTCATCTGAACATAGCCACTTATTTTGTAAAGTGATCCACTGATAGAAATTGCTTTAAGGATTTCTCCATATTCCATTCCCTTAATGTGAACTGGCTTTACCGATTCGCTGCCATCATGCAAATATCTTAAACTTACTCAGTGGTTCAATATGTAACAGATACATGTGTTTGAAGGTGAGCAAAATAAAAAAGACAATCAGTTCTTGGAAAGCTCAATGCATTTATAGTCTTTTTATTGTTTCTGAGTTTAAAAAATAAAAATTTAGTTGCAGGTTTTAATTTCTTCTGACTAAGCATTTTCATCAAAACAGGACAAAATAAAACCAAGCAATCCTATTCTCTTTTATCTGCCTAGCTGGCCTCTTCCATTTCCAATCTGAGAAATAAAGCAAAGGCCTCCTAAGATAAATTTGAATTTTAAGAAATTAATCACCTAGTATATTAGACAGTGGGTTCTAACAGACATCTAAAGTTCTTAAGTTATAGGTTCAAACCTATGTCTGGTTTTATGCCAATTTGGTACTGGGTGTTGCCCTCATAGTCAGAGATGCTTATTCTGCTTCAGGGTTAATCCTCTCTCTCAACAGAAGTGTTGAGCACACTGCGTTTGATCCACAACAAAATGGCTTTGTTCAATACTGGCTCATGACAGGTAGAAGCAGTGACTCATGATAGTTGTTTCAGACCAGGTGAATTTAGGGAACTTGAAGCATGTAATAAACATAGTCTGCAATAGTGGAACAATAGCCAAGGAATGATTTATTTTCTTAGCTTTGCATTATGGTTTTGTGCAACCAAGTCAACATCCCAGGATGTTATTTTGTGGATACCAACACACTGATTCTAAAATTTCTATAGAGGCAGAATATCCAGAATGACCAACTCAATATTAGTGGAGAAGAATAGAGAAGCTGACACTGTGCAAATTCATTTATTATAAATCTTCAATAATTGCAAGTGTGGTAGTGGTGAAAGAATATACAAATAGATCAACAGAACAACATAAGGATCCCAGAAATAGAACCAGGTAAATACAGCTAATTGATCTTTGACAAAGGAGCAGAGGCAATCTACTCAACAAGGCTGGTCAGAAGGTAGGCATGTAATGCAAAAAAGATGATAACACAGGCAGAGATCTTATACTTTGTATGAAAATTAACTCAAAATAGATCATAGACCTAAATGAAAAACACAAAACTTTAAAACTCCTAAGGGGTAACATCAGAGAAAATCTAGATGACCTTGGGTATGATAATGACTCTTTCAACACAAAACCAACAATATGATCCTTGAAATAAATAGTTGACAAGCTACACCTCACTAAAATTAAAAACTTCTGCTCTGTAAAAGTAACTTTCAAAAGAATGAGAAGACAAGCCACAGACTAGGAGAAAGCTTTACAAGAGACACTTCTGATAAAGGAATGTTGTTCAAAATATACCAAAATTCTTGAAACTCAACAAAAATAAAATAACCTGCTTAAAAGTGGCCAAGAGACCTAAATAGACACCTTACCAAAAATAGATGGCTGAAATCTGATCATCATATATTATGAGAGCATTGCAAATTAAAATACAGTAAGGTATCACTACCGACTTATTAGATCAAATTCCAAAACCACCACCACCACCAAGTGCTGGTGAAGAGGTGGAATAAAAGCATTTCTCTTCATTGCTGCAGGGAATGCAAAGTAGTACAGCCAGTTTGGAAGACATTTTGGCAATTTCTCATAAAATTAAGATTTTTACTTTAAGATTAAATAATCATGCTCTTTGATAGTCATCCAAGTGGGTTGAAAAATTATGTCCACACAAAACCATAACACAGATTATTTATAGCTGCTTCATTTGTAATTGTCAAGTTTGAATGCACCAATATGCCCTTCAGTAGGTGAATGGATAAACTGTGAAACATCCAGGCAATGGAATGTTATTCAGCAATAGAGACATAAGCTATCAAGCCATGCAAAGACATGGAGGAATCCTAAATGCATATTATTAAGTGAAGCCAATCTCAAAAGAGTATGTACTATATGATTCCAACTATACAAAATTCTGGAAGAGGTAAAACTGGAAATAGCAAAAAGATCTGTGGTTGCCAGATGTCTTGAGGAAGGGGAAGGATGAATAGGCAGGTCAGAGGATTTTTAGGGCA
Organism: Manis pentadactyla; assembly: GCF_030020395.1. Lineage (NCBI taxonomy): Eukaryota > Metazoa > Chordata > Mammalia > Pholidota > Manidae > Manis > Manis pentadactyla. The sequence continues at coordinate 119,999,187 of NC_080026.1, read as the reverse complement.
GTGAAACTATTCTGTATGATGCTATAATTGCTAATAGATGTTATATTTGTAAAAGCCATATAATGTACACCACCAAGTGTGAAACCCAACATTAAGTCTGCACTATGGATGATAATGATGTGTCAGTGTCAGTTCATTGACTGTAACAAATACACTGATCCATGCAGGATGTGGACAGTACAGGCGGCCATGCATGTGTCAGGGCAGATGTGTGGGAACGTTCTGTACTTTTTGCTCAATGTTGCTGTGTACCTGAAACTGCTCTAAAAAATAAGGTCTACCTAAAAAAATATTGAATACTTTGGATATTGTTTTATAACCAGATTTCTCATAGTTTTATACTCCCAACTGAAATTAAAGTTCATTAAGGAAAAGGAGGATGGCTTCTAATTCGATTTCTTTCTTAGGCCCTCATCTAGTATTGAAGTTAAACAAGAACTTATTAAATAAATGAACATATGGGTATATGATAAATAGATAAATCCAAATTGATTTTTTCCATATTTTAATATGTCTGACATATAACAATGACTAATATAAGAAATAACCAGACTATTGAATACTTGTGCATTCCTCCCTCAATTACTCAGTGGTAATTGCTACAAGTCTGATGTTTATCATTACCATTCATCTCTATCTTTTCTACTCATGAATGGATTCCTATATAAGATAAGCATTACTCTTGCATGTTCTTAAACTTTATGAAAGTATCTTATTCATACTCTGCCACTTGCTTTTTTGCCCATAAATGTTTGAGACTCATGTTGATTCATGCCTTTCTAATTCATTTGTTTCCACTTTTTAATATCCTTTTATATGAATATGCAATTTGTTTTTCTATTCTTATATTAACAGAATTTAGGTTATTTCCAGTTTTCACTCTTATCACAATGCTGCCATGAACATCTGTACACGTGTCTGGTGTCTGGTAAGCTGGTTGCTCTAGGACATGACTAAGAATAGACATGCTGAGTCATAGCCTGTGCATAACTTCAATTTCATTAAGGTTTACCAGAAAGTTCCTCAAAATGGTTGTATGATTTAACACTCTTATGAATCCTCATTTTATAGAACTAGTAGTTTTCCAATGCTAATTCTTAGCCCTTTGGGCACTGACATTTGTAAAATGATCCTGTTTGCTGTCATTGCTTTGCTCAAAGGGTTGTATCTCAAAGGACCTAATTTACTCTGGTGTCTGTTCAAGACCAGGGACTCAAGATTGCCATCCTCTGAATGGATCCCCATCTCTCTACTGTTACTCTACTTTATGGCCGAAAGCCACTAGAGTTTAGTATCCAAAGCATAAATTCCTTCTTCCTAACCCTCAACTATTTAGAACTTTTTCATTGTAAATGCAGCTTCCATTATAACTGAAGGTTTGGTTTGATAGCAAATAAAGGCCTGCATTTATCTAAATGTGATCTGTTTTAACCAGATGGTCTGCAATCTGATTCATATATTATAGTCTCTCTATGTTTTGACAAGCTTAATATCCTGTTTCATTGTGCTGTGGAATAGTAGCACCAAAGGCAATAATATGACTGCTAAGATTGTAAAGTCTGGATAACTATAGGCTCAGCTAATGCCCCATAACTTAAATTTATATGTAACTTAAATATGTAATGCCTCAGAGCACAGTTTAACAAAACAATGAAGTATTCAAGCTATATTTCAAAGGGAAGTCCATATTACATGATTATTTAAATAAGGATTAATTATAAGAACAGCCCATTCTGATTTAATACTGAAGTTACCACTGCTATTTTTTTCCTCTAACAGTTATTCTTCATCTCCAATTTCCTTTGCAACCTGGCATCCCCTACAATGATGGTGAAGCAAGATAAAAAGAAATGTTTCTATTTGGCCTTCTGTTCAATAACAGAAGATCTGGAATGGCTGCTAGGTTTCACTACGTTATACTTTAAACAGAGCATATAGAAACATTCGTCAATATACAATTGGTAAGTTTCCCATTAAAGTGAATATTATACCAATGTAATTACCATTCAGATGAAGAAAATGGACATAACCTACCAAGCCTTAGAAGCCTTCTTGAGCTCCCTTCCAAACATCATTACCAAAATGATCTCATAGTAGTTCTCTTTTAGTTTAGTTTAGTTGTGTCTTTTAATTAAGTCAAATGCATGTTTAAATGTTAGACCAAATAGTTCCTCATGAAAGCAAGTCAGAAAACGATTAATCCATGGTCACTGAAGGCAGAATAGAGTAAAGCAGTTAGACCCACTCACACTTTTCAGTGTCTGCTCTGTGATGAGGCACAGCCACTCGGTTCACTTCCACTTCATTTAAGCGCAGCAAGATATTCAGCCACAAATTGAACGATGTCGTGTTACTCATCCATTAGGGAAAAGGAGATTCTTTTCTCTGGTTGGGTGCTTTCTACTGAAGATAATTTCTCTGCTACTAAAACTTTTTGCTCCTTAAAGATGTACATGTTTTAAGATTCTGTGAGAGGCCAGACAAGCCAGGGAGGTAGAAGTGGGGAAGGGAGGGAGAGAAGCCTGCTGTCAGCACCAGCCACAAGTTCTAGGAATTTGCAGCACTGTCCCCAAGCCAGGCCTATCTTCCTGTGGCCAGACTTGGAGGGCTTGGGTTTCTGCTTGGAATAGCTAATGAGATAGTTTTTTGTCCCACACTTGAGCTTTAAGCAACAAGAAAGGCTTACAAGCAGGTCACACAGAAGAATTCAGAAACAGAATCCAATCCTCAGATTTCCATCTCTCCCCTGGATGCTGCTGTGGCCAGGAGGCTGCCTCCACAGACCCCCCACCCACCAGACTGGCCCTCTAGAGCCTCTGGTTGGTTGTATTACAGCATCATGTTAGCCACCTTGGAGCCCACCCACCTGGTACCATTGTTTCCTTCCATTCCCTCTGAAGCACCCTCTGAGAACGGTACATGGGTTAATCTACTGTAGGTTAACCCATGACCCAATATCACCATAGCACAATGTTATGTGCCATTCTGCACAATTAAAAGATCTTTGAAATAACCAAAGAGCTCTGATGGACTGATGCTCCAGATATCGTAATTATGTAAGATTGTATTTTTATGATAAAACAATATACATACCAAGTTTATATCAGTTTATAATCCTAAACAGACTGACACTCATGGCATATGCTGGTATCACATTACATCTGTGGTCAACATGGAAATGAACCATTCAAGTTTCTCTTCAAGCAAGGACCAGTCAGATAGCTGCAAGGAGCTTAGTACTTGGAGCCCCTATTAGCTTCCTCAGGATTCAACTTCGTCTTTGAGCTGACATTACACTATTTGTGAGGGGACCTCAGTCAGTTACTGAATAGGACAGTGGTAACTAAAAGTCAGCCTTATTTGGGTAGTCCTAGCCAATGACTGAGCAGAGTGAGTGTACAGTAGTCCAGCCAATTTCACCCATTGTGGAATTCCTCTAACAGGTCATCTCTGCTCTGCTGTACCCCATTAGGCTGGCAGACTCTTGGTAAGACTGACATTGTGGTTTGTCAACAACCCCTCTTGCCCTTTCCCAACTTTTTGTTCTGCATAGCTAATACTCCTCAATAAAAATTTTGGAGTCTTAATTCTGCTCAACATAAACTTATTGGAAAACCTAACCTGCAAAAGCATCCAATATATTCAGATTGCCTAACTTCAAGCCAAAAGCCATTTCCATGATGTGGTCTCTGAACATTCTGGTTAACTGAAGTTGCAGTTTATTGTGGCCCAGTGCCAAGAGCTTCACATTTCCACTGATATGTGTTTTATTTCCTGTTTCACTCATACTACCTTGAGAAAGTCCCCCTACTGCTCTCCACACTGTTTACTTAAGAGCATTGTTCTGTTTTTAGTACTTAGGTTCTTTGTGGCAACAATGTCAATCCAGAGTCAGATATTTTCCCAGTTATCCTATGTGAAGGACACTTTCTCATCTCTAGAAGAAGGCTCAGATGACAGCAGAGGTATTTAATGAAAGAGATGCCATAAATGTTAGGCTGTTTCTGTAAGCAATGAAATTTTCTGAAGATGTGCCAACAGAATCTACATTCTGCTAGCAAGACTCCAGAGGCAGAGGATGAGCTTCCATACTGTCTGGCACTTAGCATAACTCCTGGCCAACAAGACTAGACATGAGGCCACCAGCTGGTAAAGGGCATTTCCTCTCTTATGGTGACTTGAACTCCAAACACCTGCACACATAGCACGGGCACATTACCACCCTACAGGAAACCAGCATTCCAGCCAGAAAGCCTAATCAATCCTGTCTCTTCCAACATTGGCTGATCAATTCTATCAGATCTATGCCAGGGAGATCAAGTTGAAAATTACAAACTAGAGCTCCTTAGTACAGTTCAATTATCTTCTCTACTTCCAAGAAATTACAGTATACATTAAATGAAATAATGCATTTCTCAGATAAGTCTCAGAACTTCGATCATTTTAAACTGATGCTGTTTAATATATAATGGAAAGAATACACTTATTACTAGTTAGTGATTATTATACTTAGAACATGTAAAATGAATGTTTAGAGATGATATAGAAAGAAAAATAGGAATATTACTAGGCCAAATGAAAGCTTCAAGTTTTGTAAGAGCAACAAACACCACTGATTAAATTTCATTTTATGTGTCCATAGATTTTAAATATGAACAGACAAAATTTGGGAGAAAGTTCAGTGCAGATTCTCAGAAACATTATTGGTAAAGCATGAAATTTGGCTTTGATTCCTCTGTCCTTCTCCTTCACTCATTAAGAAGTTATTTTTTGAGTTCTACCTATATACCAGACACTGTGCTGGGATGTACAGAGGTAGATGTTCCACCCATCTTTAGTTTATCATTGCTTGTATCCATCATGGCTTGTATCCATCTCTATCACTACCCAAAGCTTCCCTTGTTTCTTGCCTGCACTAGTTTCCTAGGGGGTCTCTGACATTCTGGCATACCTCTGGCCATTCTTCACAGAACAGAGAGAGATTTCTTCCCAGATCTGATCATGGTCCACAAAGCTGTCTTCTAAACTCTTTAACGACTTCCCAGAGAACAGCTACATTCTAGGGACAGTACACAGGAAACATACAGCCTTAAGGTACTTAGATTAACATTTACCAGTCCCTTGAAATGGAGGTTCTCTGTCCAGGAGGCTGGGGGATGAGGGAGGCATGAAGAATTTGAAGGCATTCAGATTGGAAAGAAAATAGAAGGGTCTTTATTTGCAGATGAGTGGATAGTTCACATGGAAAAATCCTATGAAGTCTACCAAAAATGTTATAAGAATTAGTAAGTTTCACCAACATGTAGGATATAAGATAAATATTCAAAATTCAGTTGTGTTTCTACATACAAACAATTATCAGAAATTAAAGATCCTTCACAGCAGCATAATATTAAGTTGAGGAAAATATTACAAAAGATATAAGACCTATGTATTGAAACCTGTAGAACACTGAACACTGAAAAGACAAATGGAGTTACACCATGCATCAGACGACAATATTGTTGATGGTCATTGATTCAACACTCTTGTAATCAAAATCTATGCAGTTTTTCTTGTAGAATTTATGAGTCTAAAAGAACAGAAATGCAAAGAACCCAGAAGATCCAAAACAACTTTCAAAAATGAAATGCAATATTTTAATACTCACATTGCTTGCCTGAAAATTTGTTTTAAAACTTTAGTAATAAAATGCAAAATTGGAATAAAGATGAGTAGATGAAAGAACAGAAGAGAGTTCAGAAATAAACACATATATTTGTCTTTCATAAAGTTTGAAAAGGAAATTAAATGGACAAAGGACAGTTTTTCTGGAATAGTGGTAGAAAAATTAGATACCTATATGCAAAAAGAAAATAAAATGTAACCTCATAAACTTTGTCAGAATTAACTCAATAGATTATATCCCTAAATGCAAACCAAAGTTATAAATCTTCTGCAAGACATAGGAGAAATTTTGAGAGTATATATTAAAGTTTTAGATAGGATATTAATATATGGTCTATAGAAAGAAAAATATAATAAATTACATTTTAAGTTATAGAACTTCTGCCCCTCAAATGATTTTGTTAGCAGAATGAAAAAGTAATCTACAGACTACAAGAAGATGTGTGCAAATCATATATATGATAAGGACTTGTATCTAGACTGTATAATGACAAAACAAAGGATTCTCAAAACTAAATAAGAAAATAACCAAATTTTTAAAAAATGGGCAAAAGATTGGGCTGACCCTTCAGGGAGAATGTATTAATACTGAAAAATACATAAAGATGTTCAATATCTTTAGTCATTAGAAAAAGTTAATCTAAAACCACAATGTAACACCATTACTTATTAAAATATCAAAGTTAAAAAGTAAAATAAAAAAGACTACCACACCAAATATTTAGGTTATGACGGAACCAGAATCCTCATAGTACTTGCAGTACAACTTAAGATGGTACAACCTCCTTAGAAAACAGGCAATTTCTTAATAATATACAGAAACCTACATGTTAAAGCAGGATAGGGAAGAACAAGAACTCCATTATTAAACTGAACCTCCATCTTGGGGCTTAAGGGTTAAAAGGTAAAAAATTCCTAAAATGGCATTAAAAAACAAAGAATTTCTATTAACTGGCCATATAATTAATAATCAATTGACCATATCTTAAGCCAGAACAAATGCTCCCTATAATTAGTAACCAGTTCCTGTTTTCACTAAAATCGTTACCTCTTGGGGACAATTTCCCAAATTCTTTTGTGTTATTATACTAGAGAAACATCAAAAAGGGGGCCCTGACCATATTTGGATGAACCAGTGGGTCAACATCTGCTGACCATGAAGTAGAGCCACCGGAAAGCAAGCAGAGAAAACATTATGAAATAATTCATCAATGTCATTTCTCCCAAAACCCCTCGCCCTCTAAAACTGCCTTTACAGGCCCTGTGCACAAGCCCCTCAAGGAGCTCGATACCTCTTTCCTTTTGGCTACCTTGTATATAAGTTATCTCCAGTAAACTCTTTCTTTCTTTGCAGGTCAGTGTTGAATTCTTTAAGACTGAAACCCAAGAATCTTTGGTGGTCCAGTAACAGTGTGACTTAGCAGTTCTACTCCCCAGTTATTACCTAAGAGGAATGAAAGCATATATCAATACAAACATTTATACCCTCATAGCAGCATTACTTGTAGTCCCAAACTGATTATGATATCAAGGCTCTAAATGCTGAATTCTACTTAGCAACAAAAGAATGATCCATTAATACAATCAACAACATGGATAAATCTCAAAATTATATTGAAAGAAGCCCAACCAAAAAAGGATGAATACTGCCTAATTTTTACATAGAACTCTATTAAATTAATCCATTATGACAGAGGAAAAATTAGTGGTTTTTCTGGGAAACAGGGAGAGGGAGTGGCAAGGGTCAAAACTGAGCAATTACAAAGGGTATGAATAAATCATTAGGAATAATGAATATGCACGTTACATTAATTATGGTGATGGCATCACAGGTGCATACATATGCCAAAATTAAATTTTGTATTTAAATATGTGCCATATGGGTGTCATACCTCAAAGGTGTTAATCATCCATCATAAAGTGAATATGAGTATTGCTGGAAAGGAAAGTCAGAGGAAAAAAAATATGTTTCAGTGCTTTCCTAAACATTACCAGGATGCTTTTGGCTTTCTGGATTTCAGGTCTGGATAAACATCATTGTATTAACCATGTCTTTTACCTTTTGTATTTTGATGTTGACCCAGGAGGCACTGCTTGCCTTGGAACTAGTGGAATTCCTAGAGACAGTACACAACTTGCCCAGTGAGTGTGCTTTTCAAGTGCAGCAGACCAAACAGACCAGCCCAGACCCAAACACCCCCCCGGCCGCCTCTGTTATCAGTCTCCCCTTATGCAGGATCACACACCAAGCTTGCCCTGATCACCCCAGGGCCAGGCATCAAACAACTAGAGGCAGCTCCTATGCACCAGAGCTCTCTAAAGTTACTCAGAATAGCTAATTCTAAAGCTGTTTACCCTGCCTCAGCTTTCCTTCCTGAAGAAGACACAGTGAAGGCTTTTGTCCACAGTCCCCTGCTCACTCTGCCACCTGAAAGACCCCACTGCCTCCCCACATGCCCTTATGTCATGGCACATTCTCTCTCCTTTGCAACTCTGAGTAGCAAACAGTCTTTTCAATGGCAGTCATATCTCCTGAGCTGTGGACCTTACCATACCTAAGTAACAAAATCTATTAAAATAGTAATCTTAATTCTGTGATCTCCCTGTTCTGACGTCTTAGTTTGTAACAAATACTTATGCCTGCTTTCAGTAGGGGTAACCTGTCTGGCTATGGCATTGTGTGAATTAATTAAGTTAGAAACTAATACTAAAAAGAAAAGGCTAAGTGTTAACTAATGTCACCAAGAAACATGCATATATTGCTTTACCACCAAATAAAGTATTAAGGGATTTCTTCAAACAGCCAAAAATTGAAGTAAGATCATTATGCTGTCAAAGAGTACATAGATTTTTCTCTCAGAGTCCTTTATATTCCTGAGAGTGTTGGTTTCACACTACATCAAGATAGTAAGATTCACATCTCCTCTTCCTACATCATGGCAGTCAATTTAGGGAAAACACCTGTGATAACCACTTTTCAGAAGTATGCAAAACATTAGGCAATTAAGTTTACAATTATTGGAATGCCTTAGATTCCAAGGGTGGGGGAAGCAAAAAACAAAACAAAACAAAACAAAATAAGCACTTTTGGAATTCTGGAAATACAGTCAGTTGTTTTAAAAATATGTAACTACTGGCGACTTATTTGTTAGCAAGAAGATGAACAGTGTGCTTCATTCAGAATAGTTTCTTCCCTATGTCGAACTCATAGGAACTATCCTGAAAATGTGGAGTTTGACCTTTTTGGTGCAAATTTCTAGGGTTTGCATTTTCATGAATTAATTATAGAGCATGTATTATTCAACCTTAATGGATGTTTAAATGTCTGAGTGGCCTCCTCTTAATGACAGATTTTCATACATAAATCATTAGAGACACACGGTAATCTAGTGTTTAGGACAAGGACTTAAAATGCATATGGACTTCTCTCCTTGGTTCTATGATTTGTGTCACTATAGGGTTATCTGGCTGGTCTACATTCTCTCTAGTTCCTCAAATGTACACTTCTGCTCAATACTGATTATTTCATCAAATTCAAGAGCACATGTAGAATCTGTCTTATGCTAGATCCTGGGGGAATGTGCAGGGAACATATGACCTAGCCTAGGCCTCAGAGTGCTTAGAGTGACACTGGAGAATTAGCAAGTGTGGCAGAACAAAATACAGCTTTATATAATGAGAGGCTAACATAAGTATAGTTACATGTGTTAGTGAATGCTTTTATAAAGCACAGGAAGAGAGAAATGTTCAAAATCAGCTTTCCTGCAACTGAATTCTGCATTTGTTACTAACTAGGTATGTGGTCTTTAGTAGTTCAACTGCTGTCTCCCTCTGTCAAATTTGGATCTTACCTCCAACTGCATAGGTGCAATAATCTATGCAGAGTTCTCAGCATAGCACCTAGTTGATAAGTAAGTCTTCCTCAAAAATAGGAGCTCAACACATAGCTTCCCCTTTTCAATGATAGCCTTATCAGGAAAAGATGTCATTCTGTTTGAAATGAGGTTGGCCCACAGAAGCCAGACATTAGATCTCTGGAAAAAAATTTTCAAATCATTCATGGGGGAAAGTTATTACAGTCACAGTGAGTGTTGAGACTTCCATTGACTAGGGGAAAAAAAATGAAGAAGTTTATAAATCCTTCAAAAATCTGGAGGTAGAACAAATTTTTTGGAACAGAAAGGCAGAACCAAGATCATGAACCATGTTATAACATTAAGGGACAAGTTTGTGCAGATGGCTCCACCGCACATAAGTTACTGATCAAGTTAGCAAGCCAGGCAGAATTAAATGAGTTTAAGATATTTTGGTTCAAGTACTATACTGTTTAGATAAAACTAGTAGGGTCAGTTCCAGGCCTTATATTCTAACAGAGAAACTAGAATGTATACACAAAATGCTAATAGAAGTTAGAAGCCTAGTCATATTAGAAACAATTGAGACCTAGAGATTTTATGCAGACCATCTACAAGGAATGAAGGAGGCCTAGCCTATAGTATAATGCTTGCATAATATAGATGCTTAATTTTAAACATAATAATATTAGCAGCAGCTAACACATATATAACATTTACCATGTGCCAAGTTCTATAATAGATGCTTTCTGTATTTTAGCATTTAAGTTAGAACATATTATAAATAGCAAGGGATTGTTGCTATTGCCCAGCATGGGTACACAACAGTAACTACAGGAGATATAGTGTTGGTTTTTGCAAAAAGAGTTCAAAGGAAAGGCCAAAAAATTATGCATACGATGCAGAAGTTGGTCCAGGGATCCTCACTGAATTCGAGCAGAGACATGGAGGACCCGGTACTGGTAAATTACCTACCAGTAACATCATCACCACCATCACTGGCATTATCCTCATCACCATGGTCATCCTCATCAATACCACCATTATTTCCTGAGCACCTATTTTGTGCTGGACATATCACATTATTTAATACTCATAGCAAACCGGTTTGGAAGAATTGTCCTCCCTTCTATGAGTGTTATAAACGGGGCTCAGAGAGTAGGTAATTTTCCTATATGCAAAAAAAAATAAAAATCAGGATTTGAATTCGCACTGGCTGACTGCAATTTCTCAAATCTCCCCTATGATTTACATGATCTTTCAAAGCAAATGTACAGATGGAACTACCACAGAGTTTCATGATTGTCAGATACCACTTGCAAAATAGTTGTCCCTCTTTCTTTAGTGACATCGAGTCACTAGAAATAGATTTAATGTACACTAATCTTGCCTTTGTTTTTGGTCTAAGAAAAAGACATTTCTTACAGCAAGGACTTTATCTCCATAGAGAGTACCCACTCTCTCCGTGCACATCGCAATGTGGCCCCAGTTGTGAATAACAGACATGAGCTTATAATGAAGTTTTTCTGCTTTCTCTTAATCTGTGGAAAGCTGCAGAGGACTGTTACCCCTCCCCTAACAACAAGCACAAGCTGGATAGTCAAAAATAATTCATTTGGGGGGCATGAGAAAGCCAAATTCCCAAAGCAAGATGATGAACTGAAACCCAAAGGGTCATCAGCCCTCCAAGCTACCGACAAGGGACGAAAGGGGCAAGTCACCTCACCTGTGGCAGAGAAGCAGGGCTAAACTATGGCAGACATGAAAAGGGGCAAAAGGCATCAACTTCCAAAATCTCCTAATGTTTCTAACTGGCTTTCCCCAAACAATTATGAGCAAAGAACAGAGTCTAGTATTTAAGTTTCTTCCCAGTTATGTTTTATGCCACATTTCAAAATGGCTTCCAGCCTGTTGAGGGCAGGAACAATGTCTCTTATATCCTCCCTATGTTTACAAAGTCTGTTCAGACCGGATGCTCTAAGGTACCCCCCGCGGTCAACTGAACTCAAAGAACACTGGCCATCACTGCGTGTTTGTTCTATTCCCCTGAAAGGAATATGGATTCCAAAGTTAAATAGACATGGGTTTATGAGTTTCTGCTATTTACTGTGTCCTTAGACTAGGATTTAATGAATGAGTTGTTCACTACATAGTTTTAAGGTTAAAATTAAACATATCATGGATCTAACACAACATCTGCTTTCAAATATAATTCAGTCATTGCAAAAACAATCAGGCATTCAGTTACCCCTTTTTCTTTTCCTTTGCAGAGATTACTAATTATCCATAGCATATCCTCCCACCCGTACTGAACCTAGACAAAGCCTCAGATTCCTCTCACCATAAAGGTTCATGCTACATCTCCCAGCTAATAGGAACTGGCAAGGGGCTTATAACCACCTTAACATCTCTGGTCTAAATGGAGTGAAACGGAAACAAATTATAAAACCAAAAATTGTAAGTGAGAATATTCAATATGTGTTAGGAAAAGGCTAGGGAAGTCAAGAATGGATTTCCAAAAGAGCTGATATGACAGGAGATATAAGATCATGGCAAGTTCAATAAAATAAAGAACATTCCATGTGTTACACAGAGATAATACAGGGTCAAAAAAGCCAAATAAAAGTCAAATAAATAACTTTATAAACTGTGCTAAAGAATTTGAACTCTGTACCAGAGGGTTTTAATCAGACAAGTCAAATTTGTGTTTTCAGAAAAAATGTCTAATGTTTAGAATGTATTTTCTGGGGGGAAAACGATATAAATAAGACCAGTTCTTACAAATAGTTCTAAATACAGATAAGAGGCAAAGGATGGAACGTACACCTTGCCTACCATCCCCATGCTCGTGGCCACTTCAAGGATAAAGCCTTGAGAGACTAAGACACTGTTGAGACCATCTGGACTTGATCACTAAGGCCTCTATATAAACGTTTAAGATTCTGGTGGGCAGGTGCAGAGTTCTATCAACTTGTGACCTCCCAAGACAAGCGTTATAGGTAAGGTCCCTTGCTTATCAAAACCCTTGTCTACCACCTTGTTCCACCTCTTTCTTCAGTCTCAGATCTCATCCCAGAAACTCTTCGAGGTTGCAAACCAACAATGACTTGTTAGTTTTGGATGATAAGGAGAGGCAAGAATGCCTAGATTCACAGATTTTAGCATCAAGATACAGGATGATACCATTTGTTGAGAGAGAAATCACCATATAAATGGAAAGTTTATTGGAATAGATAAAAGCTGTTGATATTTTCTGTTGACTGTTGGGTGATATTCTGCTGAATATACTCCACAGGTAGTATTACCAGTCCGTAGCTCTGAGGAAATAGATACCAGTTTTTAGTTCTGGAATCCTCCAGCTATGGGTTAAGATTCAAATAATGAGTGTTTATAAGATTGCTGGTGATATGTGTTAAAGAGAAGGGTGAAAGGCTGGGGATAGACTATATTGAAAATAACTACATTTAGAGTTAGAGAAAAAGTCTTGCTTGAGATATTTTAAGAAAAACAAATAGGGAGCATAGAGGTTAACCATATAAATACTGTACTGTGACAAGGGTAACTGACTTTGACTAAGGAGGTTTGAGGAGGCCTGTTCGTTAGAAGCTGTGCCATACAGAACAGTTAAGGAACAGACAGGTGGGCAAGGGGTAAAGGGGCAGACACCCAAGTAAATGCAAGCACTTGAGCAAAAACAGACGAAAGGGAAAAATAAGATTAGACTGCTCTCAAGCAATTCACAATAGAACTTAAGTGATTGACTTACTGATGTAATCCTTAATTAAAAACTCATTTTCACCTCAAACAGGAATCCTTTCAAAATCAATACTACAGTCACCACCTGCAAAAATGTCTTGATCTGTATTGACCTGGTTCCCCCACCTAAAAATTCTGAAGACACGTTACTAAAAAAAGCCATTCTGTGCACACCTCCCATCAGCTAAAACCCAAACTTGTCAAACATGCTCTAGAGAACAGCAGAGGCTTGTTAGATGTAACTTCTATACCATTTATTTGTCTAAGACTTAACATAATTATTTCAAGGTTTATATTTGGAAGGGATGTTGATTATATTTAAATGACTGTAAATATATAAGAATATCCTTCTCATTCTACCTCAATTCCTAAAATTTCTCAACAGGGATTCTTATAATGATGCACTTGTCTAAATTGTTACAGAAATAGAGAGCACTTGTTCAGCAATAGATCTTGAAATCATGATTATGTGATCAATTGCTTCTATTAATAACTTTCCTCTTGATTAGAGGGTGTTTTTCCTTCCTCCTCTACTGACATGATTATCATATAGTATGTCTTCAGACCAGGCTGTCAGACAAGGTTTTGGACTCTCTAAAATAGGGGTTGGCAACTGACATTCGGAAGACCAAATCTGGTTCACAGGAAAGCTCTGCCTGACCTACATGGTATTTAATTTTAAAAAGTAGGCATATTTAAAAATTAGGAGATTCAAATAAAAATGCATATTGCTGGTTCCTTGTAAAATATATATAGTACAATCTGAAATATCAGACCTGTATTTCTCCATATTAACATTTAGCACATGACATTTACATTTATGTACTTTTACTGCTCATGAAAGTGAAATACAAGATGGAGCCCAAATTTGAAAATTCCCTAAACAGTCAAAACTATTTAAACCACGTAAGCAAAACAAGAACAAGCTTATTTTATGAACATAAATGTAACTTAGCTATTTCTTACAAATGCCTATGACAATTACAAGAAATTTAATTCATTTTCCTAAAATGGTATTAAGTCAAACTACTTTTAACCAATTTTGTGCCATCTAAAAGACCCTACTGTAATAGCCAATCTTTGTCAAGGTTAAGCAACTCATTTTCACTTTATAAGCTATTCTGTAACATGTCTCTGAGCTTCATATCAGATTTGGATTTGAAGAATTCTCATTCACAAACTGTCCTACATAGAATAAACTCTTCCTAAATACTATTTTACTGATCTGGTTTTAATCTGTATTATTTCTGGGTTTGGGACACCCTTTGGGGTACACATTCCAGTTTGTACCCTTACTACTATTACTTCTTAACTTTGAGACAAAGAGATGGTTGTCCTTTTATATAGCAGTTACACTTAGTTTAACAAAGGAAAGTCTTTTTTGGATTCATGCATCTAGCAGAAGTGGGACCACCAAGTTCAACCAAGGTAATAAGATGTTTATAATAGTAAACAATAGACCGTACTTTTTTGTGTAAGAGAAGACTACACCTACGTGTTTAACTATGGAAACCAAATGTGAATATGCCAGGCCGAGTGGTAGGAAACCATGCCTGGTTCACAAATTTACTCTCAGTATGAGTCCAAAAACAAAATATACTTATCATTTAGACATAAGTGTTATTTAGGTACTGAAGAATTGAAGATGTAGAAAGAGAAAAAAAATTTTTTTAATGTATCAGGATGCTCCTAAGACCTGATACAATAGAAAGCAGCAACCAGCTCTAAGGCTGAGGAACATTGAGGGTTTGAGATTAAATTTAGAAAACCAGAGTTTCAAAGAGGAGAACTGCAGGCGCGAGAAGGGATTGCTGCTCGGTGGTGTAGGCATCCCCCAGCAAAGGTGACGTGCCCACTTAGCTGGGACCCAGACTCTGAAGGGGTGCTGGCAGGCAGGTGCTGGAGTCTGAACGGAACAGTGAGGCTGATTCTGCAACTGCTGGGGAAATCCACAAGACAGAATCCATCGTTGGTACAAAATAAACTCCTACTTTGTTAGGGTGTTGCTAAGAGGATAGGCAAAGTACACACATGATGCGTGCACCCAGTAAGTGGTAACAGGCAAAGAGCAAACCCCTTATTCTACGGCTTTCTTATCTCCTGTTACTGTGCCCTGTCGGTAGAATTTAAAGGAAGCAGCTCGCAAACCAGAAATATAGCGTAAGTCACACCTCCAGCTTGATACAAGGAAACAAGGCTTGATAATCAGCAATTACCTAACTAACCTAACTAGTAATTTTGGAACCAGTGTGTTTTGGTCTACAAAGTTCTTTTGTAAATACATCATTTAGTATCTTTGATCTCCATACAGCAAAAATGAGGATATCTGTTGCCCATCTGAAGGAACTGGGTTAGAGCCCATGACATTTACATATGGCTTTCAGAGTCAGCGTTAGAACCTAAAACGTTGTCTATGCTTCCTTCACTCCGGTAGTCACTGGATGCAAATCCAACAGGCAACTGAACCCTTCAAGTTAATTGAGTCCACCAATCCTACTCTCCTGCAACAACAGAAAGCTGGATGTTTGGAATGCATATTGCCTCAAGTCACAGATGATAGTCATTTGCTGATTTTAAGTTAAATTTAGGAGGGAAACATAAGAATATTTACAGCTAAAGATATGGGATGACTGACAGCAACTGACTTTAAAGTTCACTGAAACAGCTATGTACCGTTCAAAAACACTAGAATTTCAAGAATGCAATTCAGTGTAGCACCTTTAAAGAACTCTCAAGGAGAGGTATGGATAAAGTGAAGCTTCCTGTGGCCAGGATTCTCACTTGGCCCCAGAGTGGCTAGCTCACTACACACATGCGGGCAATACATTGTTATTGACTCTATATAAAAGAACTCTGCCTGGTGCTCTGAGTGACGTGGTGGCATGGCTTCAGGAGAGCAAAGACAAGGCTGGAGTGGTGGTAACATTGAGGACAGAGACTGAGACGGCTGCGGGGATAGAGAGGCCCAGAGGCAGAGACAGGCTTGCTGCATGCAGACTGTCTCTGAGCGGATGGGATTCTAGTGAATGACCTGCCACCGTGGGAATAAAGTTGGGTATAATGGGTATAACCCTTTCACCCCAAGAATGTTCCATTGTCATTCCTCGGTCTCACTGAATCTGTAGTGAACTTGCCGAGGACTGAAACCCATTGGCAAGACAAGAGGTAATAACCTGCCTGCTGTCCCTGTAAAGGAACAGTCTCTCTCTGTGATTTAAAATAGGATTTCCCTCGCCCTGCCACTACTCTACAGGGTAAATTACTGTGACTCATGGGGAAAAAAAATGTATCACTTCCTCAAGGGATGGCATTCCTTTTTGCCATCTGCCAAAAAACAAATGACAGTTTAAAAGGTACACATATTTGTGATGACTACAAGACTAATGGCAACTATTTCACAGCTGTGCTATTATAAGTGACGACCCATCTTCCACGGAACACTAGTTGTGTAGGTACTTGATAAATGTTTTTTTGGAGGGGAGCATTTTTATAGTTATGTTTAGCAGGCATTTATTTCATTTTAACTGCTGGGATTACCAGTATCTTTATTATTCTAATGGGCATTATGGAGACTTATGTATTTATTATCCAGGTTTTTATGCCAAAAACCAAACTTTTTCAAGTAGCATCTACAAAGAATTATGCTAGTGGTCTGTGAAACAGATTTTGGGAAACATTTAAGGAAATAACACCCCGGCCCTATGACTAATACACTTATCAAACTCTTACTGAAGATTTGCCTGAAAAGAAGAATTTCACTTATTCTCAGAGATTTTTCCTTCTGTAATTCTCATTTCACACCCTGAGACACATACACTTAGGTTGCTTTTGCTGTTTAGTAGGCTCAACTTTTCTTTCTCTTCTCTTTCTACAAAACCAGTCCATTTTCCCCATTCTCTAAAAACAGTGCCTTGTCACTTGTGGATGCAGAGAGGTCTGCTCCTCTTGCCTCTGCCACTCTGCTTAGCTCAGGCACACACACCCCCACCCCCTCACCCCCCGTAGGAGAAGGAGATTGGGTGTGGTTGGGGGTTTTGCCTTCTGGATTACAAAGAAGATGGAAACAGGGAGGGCCCACAGTGAGTGAAGGTACTTAGACTTTTTTTATTGCAATCTGCTTTCTCCTATCCCAGGACATTACAGCTACAAAGGTCATCCAACCCTTACCTTTTACAATGAAGAAACAGTACTGGGGTGACCTGTCCAAAGCCACAGTGAGATAGTGTCTGAGTCAGGAGTAAAGCTGTAATCTCCTAACCCCCTCTCCTGCGCGGAGCTACTTATTCACGGAAGAGCCTTCTGGGACAGGCTGGGGTGATTGGCACATGGCTTAAATCAAGGGTGTCCATGCCTGGTTAATCATCAGATGCATCTGTTTTTCTCTTACATCTGTAGATTTCCAGGTCCTAACTGACACTTTGTGATACCTTTATCCTGGCGTCCGTACTTGTGTAATCTAAAATCTGTCCCATTCAGTATGAAATTACAAATGTTGGGTAGCTCTGGAAAAGACCATGTAGTTTGAGAATCATAAGATATGACTCCATTTGTCCTAGACTTGCCTTTATTCTGTAAGTATAAAAGATGGGCCTTTCTAGTTACAGGCCTATGTCTACCTAGATCTTGTTATGTGGCCTAAGGGAAGCAGTTTTGTTTGGTTTTGTTTTATTTTTTGTCCAAGTCACATCCTTTATGAAAGCTGTGCTTCAGTGACCTGTCTATGGGGTCCTGTCAAAGCCTAATTAATTACTAGGTGAAAAGATCTTTAACCTTCCAATAAAAAGATGTCAAAAAAAATGTAGTCTGTCTCTCTCTCTCTCTCTCTTAACAGTACTGTGAATTCCAAACTATGTCAAAATGCAAGGGAAGCTTTCAGGGGGTTAAAAACAAAAACATAAATGAAACAAAAGCCTGATCTATGCATGAGCCCAGAACCTAGAGGCTCCACATAGAAACATCTGTAGGAGAAACAAATGCTCTGCATTTTAAAAGCAGATTTTACCCTAACTTGACCAGTCTCTCCTATTTCTTTCTTGTTCTCTTTCCTTAAGTTGGGCTACCTCACCCAGTACCCAGACAGTAAGAGAATAAAGGGACAAGTGATATTGCCATTACAGATAAGAAGTCTATGTTTTAGGCATTCTCTGGGGAAATTTACCAGCTGGCTAATTACAATTAGAAGTGAAATGCTATAGAAAATGAAATTCCACTAAGGTCCCTTAAGAATTTACATGTTTGCAAGGTGCAAGTATTCACACTGATAGAGAAGGGTTTTCATATCTTGCAGGTGGCTACAAGACCAAAAGATGCATTTTAAACAGAAGAACAAACCAATAGCTGAAATCTGACTTCTAATTACCATAAGCCTCTTATGTTTTTTTCCCCCTTTCATTGTAGGTAGTGCAGTATCTAAATGGTTACAGATTCTGCCTTTAGGGTCAGTTCACTTTCCTGGAACTTGAGGTGAGAACAGCTTTCCATCTTGGAATCTCATGAGTCAACATTATTAGCAGCCCTCATCGTCATCAACAACACAGCCTTACTGTGTACATACAGTGTACGAGGAATCCCAAAGCCAATCAAATTCTGGAAAACAGTATAAAGTGGTAGTTAGGTATATGAATTCTGACTCCATTATTTTACCAGGTGTGCACATATGGGCAAGTTAGTTAATCTTTCTATGCCTCAGTTGGTTGTATGAAACATGACAAAGAATGCAATATCTCCAACATCGAGTTTTTCCAAGTAGATCATGTAAAATGTGGAATACTTGGCAAAATGTAAGTTGTGTAGTAAAGACCTAATAAATGGAAACTACTGATATGAAGCATGTGGAAGCATAATTCTGGACTAAATTAATAGCAATTCCCAAGAATATAATATTCTAAGTTAGCCAAATCACTAAGCATTTATTGAGTTTTTTTACTATGTGCCAGACATTGGCTATAAGATAAAAGTGTTATAAAAATTGAGATAGGACTTTTTCACCCCTGAGAGAACGTAATATGGGTAGGTAAACAGGGCATAAATATGTGTTAATGATACCACAAAGATGTGTGTGGGGACAATCACAAATAGCCAGATAATAAATGCTTTAAATTCAAAGGAAGAGGGAATGGGCAAATGTAAGGGAGGATTTGTGGATGAAAAAAAACTAAAGTTTGACCTTAGAGGAGGTGTAATTTGGCCAGGAAGAGAATGAGGAAATATTCTAGACACAGGAAAAGGAATGAACAGCAGTATGGATTTGGGACAGACAAGTAAAATTAAGGAACAATGAATGGACCATCTTGGATGTAGTAGATTCCTCTTGTTTTGGAAAAAAAGAGGGAAACACAAGGTTAGCCCACTGGGGTAACGGTGCACTTGAGGCCTGGAGAAGAGTTTGAGCAAAGTACAGACAGGATTTGCTCAGCCAAGGAAATACCAAGTGTCCGGATTCAGCACCAACATCGTCACAGGGACGTCCCTGGAGTGGGAGCTGGGTGGGTGTCCTTTGATGTCTTCCTGATGGTCAGCTTTGTGGCTCTACTTTGCTTGCCAGGAGAGCCATGAAGAGACACCAAAATGGGGATAATGAGATGAAAGGGGTGGTTTCTGGCCTCCATACTGCCAGATAAACAACAGGTAGCCATGGACAAGTCCCCCTCCCTCTCTCAGACCCTGATACTCCCCTGCACAGCATCCATCCCACAGACTAGCTCCACAAGGAGCAAATTCTTGTGGCAGGTGCCCTCTGAGCTGTCAGGGGCTGTGTCAGTGAAAGAGTAAGGAAAATCAGATAAATGTGATAACATCCACTGAGAATCAGTTATGAGAAAATAGCAGGACCAAATCCCACTTTCAACGCCCCTGTCTCTTCTTTCCCTCCTAGCCCGGAGGCTATCAGCACCTCTGTGACTAGATAACCCCTGGCGCTACTGTGCCTCTCAGTCTGTGCTAGGCTATATGCTGTGCCTTCTAAGCATTATTTCCACAGGCCAGCACCAACTGCTCTATGAAGAAGGCACTGTTAGTGTTTCAGTCTACAGCCTAAGGTTGTCTCATTCACAATAGGCCAAGACATGCCTACCACTCACCCAGAATTCTCCGATACCAAAGCCTGTGTCATAAACCACTTTTGCAGTGAGCCTGCACGTTTACACCACAGGGGCCCTGAAGCCATGGCAGCTGCTTGCATGCTGCTTCTTGGGACCTGTGAGTAGGGTACCAGGGCTGCCCACTGCCACCAGCCTCCTTGTGTTACCCTCATGACCAAGGGCCTCTAATTTGCCTTCCTGGTTGACAGTATGTTCATTGAAAAAATGACTAGGGAGAACAGGAGCACATACTAAATGGCCCTTTGGTTACAATGGCCTGTCATGCTGCAGGGGAAAGAGCCATCCTAGCATGTCCCTCACAGAAGCTTCTCCCACCCCGCCACTTACTGTCCACGTTCCTTCACACAAACGGTTGAAGTGCTTTGAGCTGCAGTTTCTTTATCTGTAAACGAGAACACTGCCTGTCACTCCTACTTGCCAGAATTCCTATAAGAAAAATCAAACATGTATGGAATAGGTTGATAATCTCTAAAGCACAATGCTGATCATTGTTGTTTAACAGCAGCTGTGGTATCGAGGAATGCTGTAGATAAACTGGACTTGGATTCGAGTTCCAGGAATGCTACTTCGAACAATGTGATATTATTCAAGTGAATTCTAGTGTCTGAGACTCAGTTTTTTTTTTTTATATGTTAACAAGGGATATAAAATCTACTTTCCATAGTGGAGCTATAAAGATAATAATGAGGAAATTGCTTTAAACTGAACTGTGCAAATTCTTTTAATATATGCCATAATGAATTAATGTTACCAATTAATATACACTATCTTTTTTCTAATTATTTAAAAAACACATCATTAGGGTATATTATGACTTGTTAAATGGACTCTAGGTGAGTGGGTTTCTTTGGGAAGCTGTTAAGTCATCCTGTGTAAAATACAAATAACCTGTCATAATGGCTGGTGGGTGATTTGAGGAGGACACAGCCACCTAGTATACAAAACCTCCTTTTAGTGATGGAAGGGTTAACATGACTTAAAGAACAGATACTATTAATTGCAGAGTGTGCTCCAGGGAAGGGGTAGGCCAGCCCCCGAGGTTTCCCTGAGCAGGTGCACTGGGTCTGCCTTCACCAGCCATGGCCTTTCTCTCTTGGAAGAGCAGTTACAGCAGCTTCTTGCTGGGAAGGGTCCAGGCAACCACGTTCTTGTAGTAAGATCGGCTTTCTTACTGTCTGTGTTGTCCTCTCCTTTGCAATCTAGCTGGGCTTGGGGCTTGCTCAATATTGTGATCCACTCTGCAAGAAATGAAGTAAAGTGGTTCTTTCATACAACTCCAAAGTACACCTAGCTGTGGGGAATACCAAGAGGTTTACACTGTGACCCTGTCTTAAGCAGCTTCAAAGACAGCTGGTAAGAAAGGTGCATATGCAGAGTGAGATTTAACAGAAATACACACATACGGGTGCCTAATGAGTGGCCCAGGTGGCAAGTGCCACAGAAGCTGAGAAGTGAAAGGGTCACCCACCATGGGATGTAATTGTTGGAGAAACTTTCTATAGAAATACTTTCTTTTAGTCAGTCAGTTAAGCAGCTGCTATTCCTGAATGAATGTCCATGTTGTTCCAGGAACTGTGCTCAGGGTTATGTTTGACTTAGTCCTTGAGGGATAAGTAGGAATTTAACTGCTATACATTGTCTTCATTTCCTAGGCTGCAATTACTCATGGATCCTATTCATCTGCCTCCACTCCCAGCCCCTCACGCTACCTCTGAGCATGTACATCTATCACTGTATTCTGCAGGAATTTCCAATTCACTATACTCCATGCTGAGAATACCATCTTTGTTTCCAATAGGGCTCAACCTGGAATTTGTTTCAATTGCTGTCATTGTACACCCAATGCCCATATTATGGATCTTAAAATCTGCTCTAATTCTTTTGTCTCCCTATATTCTGCAAACAGTTGCTCAGAAGAAGGGGCTATCAAAACTCAAAGATGAGAGATGTCCTCTTCCAAACTGTGTCTCTTCTCCATATTGCCACATTCGTTCTCTTAGTTCAGGTTATCGTTCACATGGGGTAACGGTAGTACGCAGTGACTGCTGCAGACCTAACGCAGACAGATTATGTTTGAATCCAAGCAACACTATTGACTAGCTGTTTGGCCTTAAGTGATTACTCAAGATCTTGCCACACTGGTGTTCTCCTCTAAAACACAGGCCAGCAATTGTCACAAGTTTAAGAAGTTGGAGTGATACATATGAATTTAAATGATAAAAAATGCTTATAATAGTAGCCAGCACTCAGTAATTACTCAGAAAGACCTCTAGCTGTCATGGCTATTTCTATACTGAACTCCTCCCCATGATCTTCTGGTTCCCTGCAGGCTTCAGAATTGCCTTCTTAGAAGGTAAAGCTGATCACATCCTTCTGAGTTTGACAGCATCCCTGCTGATTCACTGTTAAGTACAAATGAGATGCCCACACCTCACACCTCATTCTTGGCTTTTCCAGATCTGGACCCAACCACCCGTCTCCTTCAAATAACCCCTCCATCTTCACACCTCTTAAACCAAAATAAACCGTGAAACTCTTCCTCTCCTACTAATGTGTCAGATGCTTTCCTGATCCTGTCAGAAGTCCCCCCTGTGTCTTCGCCCCTGTTCACCCAGCTGTCTGTCTTCATAAACCTCTGTCATGGCCATAACTTGTCTGAGTCCTAGCACTGTGGCTGGTGTACACACTAAGTGCTCATTAAATATTTTCTGGATGAGTAGATAAATTAATGGATGAATGTATTTAATAGTTGAATAGTTTCCACCATATTAGATACTTTCCCATTATTACAGACTATATAAAAGTCCAATGTCTTAAATGAGTTTATGAATTATGTTCATCAAGGGAAAAAATACACAAAAAGTAATTTTTGACTTTTCCTTTACATACTTATATTTTCTAGAGTGCAGAAATCTTTCCTAGAACTTGAACAAGTTAGTTTAGATAATACGTTACCATGTCTTATTAGTAGTAGGGTAAAATCACATCCTGGCTTCCCTGGAGAGTCCCAATTTATGCCTGTTATTCTGGGTTAATTTTAAAATCACCTTTTTCCCCCTTCAAAAATATTCTGATTTAGATGATAAATTATCATGGCACCCTAATTATAAAGAATGGTTACCTTTAAAATTATACAAAAATTAAAAGATTGCCTAGCAAGGAAGTCCAAAGGTAATTAACCCCGTCTATAGGCAATATCCCAGGGGCAGGCCAGAACCATTTACATCACACACAGTACACAGCCTGCCTTTCAAAAGTTTATTAGGGGCCCTCTGTGAACTTAGGTGTTTTATACTTTCCTACATAAAGGCCTGCTTATTTCTCCCAATACACATTCTCTTCCTTCTTCTTCCTGCAGCTTAGGCTGGGACTGTAACTTAGAGACACAGGTTCTGTAAAATTTAAGGAGCACAGGTTAAAAATTCAGAGAAAGTCATCAGGGCTTAAGTATGAAAATTCAAATCACATTGACTATGGTAAGCTGAATAATGGCTCCCCAAGGATATCCATGTCCTAATTCCCAGAAGGCACTAATATGTTATCTTACGTGGCAAAGGGACTTTGTAGATATCATTGAGTTAAGGATTGTGGTATGGGGAGATTATTCTGGATTACCTGGGTGACCTAGCATCACAACAAATTCCTTACAAGAAGGAGGCAGGGGTCCGAGAAGAGAGAAGATGCTGCACTCTCGGCTTTCAGCACGAAGAAAGGGGCTGTGAGCAAGGGCTATAGGCAGCCGACAAAATCAGGAACAAGTAAGGAAACCAGAAGGAGCCAGCCTTGCCAAATCTTTGACTTCAGCCCTGTACACCTGATTTCAGACAGATGACCTCCAGAGCTATATGAGAATAAATTTCTATGTTTTAAGCCACTATGTTCTTGGTAATTTGTCATAGCAGCAAAACGAAACAAAAATACTGACCAATTGGAAGGGAAGTTCATATCCTAGTGTATCTCAAAATGTCATAGGCACTTTGCTTCAGATATGGCTAGACTGAGGTGTTCAAACAATGTCCCCAAAAAACTTCCTCTGTATCTTATTTCTGCTTTCTCTGCCTGGCATTCCCCACATGGAAGCCTGAAACCTGCACAATGACATTCTTATAACTGCAAACCTTGTGAAATATGTTTATTTCCTTATAACACAGACAAAAATCATAGTAATCATCTTAACTGGCTCGATTTGGGTTAAGGGCCCATTTACCACTGTGGAGGAGGGGATTTGATATGGTGATTGTGGTAAGTGGGTCATATGCTCACCTCTGAATCTACAGGGAGATGGGGCTCAACCCACCGACCACTTGAACTAACCATGGGAGAGGTTTCCTGGGAACAGTAGGGTGATGTATTAGGAGAATGGGGTCTGGAATACTGAGCAGGCAAAATATGCACAAATCACTCCTATGGCCTATGAGCAGCTCTGTGTTTGAGTAGTTCTAAAACTGGAAAATGTCCATGTCTTGTAACAGTAAAATGTATTTCTCTTTAACACAACAGTCTGAAGCAGGTGTTCCTGGTTGGGTAAATTTTGTTTGTTGTTGTTTGTTTTTGTTTTATGAGATGTTCTGCTCCAAGGGGCATCTCAGATTCTTGGGTCGTTTCCACTTTGTGGCTCTGTCATCCATATGTACAGAATTCTCTCCTACCAACAGATGTTTTCAAAGGATGGAGGATCAGCCATGGGAGAGATTTATGGGTGGAGCCTGAAGAAGGGATTCTGCCCAGAAATCAGGCTCATGGCTGCACTTAAATAAAAGGAAGATTCAGGAAAGTCATTCTTCTGTGAGCGTAAGAGATAAAGAGAACTATTTGGTAAACAACCAGCTAGTCATTTCCATTGATGTAATTCCATTGTAGTTTGCTTCTTTGTACTTCCTAGTACCAATTCCTTTACTACAAGTGTATTAACCAGCATTTCATTTATAATGGACAGAGTAGCACAAGACAGGAAAACATGGCTTCAGAAATAGGGGGTCCTCTGTTTCCTGGACTCTTGCCATTGTTGCCCCAGGGCCTGGCTATTAGGCCCTTTGTTGCTGGCTGTCTGCTTAGATTCCCAGTCCAATTCCCACCCTGTGGTACTAACTCCAGGCCAGGGAATGTTTTTTTTATGTGCTACATTTTGTCTTAAGTCCATCCTCAAACTGACTATATTTGCTTTCCATTTACATATTTGGTTTTGCTGCAGGAATTATTACACCTTTATTTTCATACGTTCAGCAACTCTTATGGCAACATTTCCTTCCCTGCTTTAGTTGAAAGTCTTTCAAATTCTCACAAAGAATTCTGAGTTATCACTGAGCTCTAAACATTTTCTTCAGGCAAGGTTTGGGCTGCATGGTCTGAGTTCTGAAGTGCTTTTATTTTTACTCACTTTCCAAATAAAAACTGTGGAACTGGAGGCAGAGCCAAGATAGCGGTGTGAGTAGAGCAGCGGAAATCTCCTCCCAAAACCACATATATTTATGAAAATATAACAAAGACAACTCTTCCTAGAATAGAGACCAAAGGACTCAGGACAATATCCAGACCACATCCACACCGGCGAAAACCCAGGACCTCGCGAAGGGGGTAAGATACAAGACCCGGCCCCACGGGACCCGAGCGCTGCTCCCCCCAGCTCCCGGCGGGAGGAGAGGAGGCAGAGTGGGAGGGAGACGGAGCCCAGGGCTGCCGAACACCCAGCCCCAGCCATCCGGGCCAGAGCGCAGGGCCCTCGATACTGGGAAAACAGGGCAGCAAGAACTGTGAGTGGGTCCCTGAAGCCGGCGCCTGAGGACAAAGAAAAGTGAGTGGCTTTTTGTTTTTTTGTTTTGTTTTGGCGAGTGCTTTTTGGAAGTCTTAAAGGGACAAGGAAGGACACTTAGTCCAGAGGCAGGGAATCTGGGGATCTCTGGGCACCGAAATCCCCTGGGCTGCAGGGAGCAGGGAGGCCCCTTACGGAGATAAATAGCCTCCCGGCCGCTCCCCCTCCAATGCGACTCCACCATTTTGGAGTAGCTGCCCGAGACAGGCCACGACCACAGCAACAGCAGAGATAAACTCCATAGCAGCCGGGCAGGAAGCAGAAGCCCTGTCTGCGCGCAGCTGCGCAGCACAAGCCACTAGAGGTCGCTGTTCTCCCAGGAGAGGAGGGCCACAAACCAACAAGAAGGGAAGTTCTTCCAGCCGTCACTCATCCCAGCTCTGCAAACTATTCCTATCACCATGAAAAGGCAAAGCTACAGGCAAACCAAGATCACAGAGACAACACCAGAGAAGGAGACAGACCTAACCAGTCTTCCTGAAAAAGAATTCAAAATAAAAATCATAAACATGCTGATGGAGATGCAAAGAAATATGCAAGGCTAAGGGATGAAGTCCGGAGGGAGATCACAGATGCCAGGAAGGAGATTACAGAAGTGAAACAAACTCTGGAAAGATTTATAAGCAGAATGGATAAGATGCAAGAGGCCATTGATGGAATTGAAACCAGAGAACAGGAACGCATAGAAGCTGACATAGAGAGAGATAAAAGGATCTCAAGGAATGAAACAATATTAAGAGAACTGTGTGACCAATCCAAAAGGAACAATATCAGTATTATAGGGGTAAAAGAAGAAGAAGAGAGAGAAAAAGGGATAGAAAGTGTCTTTGAAGAAATAATTGATGAAAAACTTCCCGAAACTGGGGGAGGAAATAATCGAAGAGACCACAGAAATACACAAAACTCCCAACAGAAAGGATCCAAGGAGGACAACACCAAGACACATAATAATTAAAATGGCAAAAATCAAGGACAAGGAAAGAGTTTTAAAGGCAGCTAGAGAGAAAAAGGTCACCTATAAAGGGAAACCCATCAGGCTAACATCAGACTTCTCGACAGAATCCCTACATGCCAGAAGAGAATGGCATGATATATTCAATGAAATGAAACAGAAGGGCCTTGAACCAAGGATACTGTATCAAGCACAACTATCATTTAAATATGCTGGAGGGATTAAAAAATTCCCAGACAAGCAAAAGCTGAGGGAATTTGCTTCCCACAAACCACCTCTACAGGGCATCTTACAGGGAATGCTCTAGATGGGAGCACTCCTAGAAAGAGCACAGCACAAAACACCCAACATATGAAGAATGGAGGAGGAGGAATAAGAAGGAAGAGAAGAAAAGAATCTCCAGACAGTGTAAATAACAGCTCAATAAGCGAGCTAAGTCAGGCAGTAAGATACTAAAGAGGCTAACCTTGAACCTTTGGTAACCACGAATTTAAAGCCTGCAATGGCAGTAAGTACATATCTTTCCATAGTCACCCTAAATGATAATGGATTGAATGCACCAATAAAAAGACACAGAGTAATAGAAAGGATAAAACAGCAAGACCCATCTATACGTTGCTTACAAGAAACTCACCTCAAACCCAAAGACATGTACAGACTAAAAGTCAAGGGATGGAAAAACATATTTCAGGCAAACAACAGCCAGAAGAAAGCAGGGGTTGCAGTACTAATATCAGACAAAATAGACTTCAAAACAAAGAAAGTAACAAGAGATAAAGAAGGACACTACATAATGATAACGGGCTCAGTCCAACAAGAGGATATAACCATTCTAAATATATATGCACCCAACACAGGAGCACCAGCATGTGTGAAACAAATACTAACAGAACTAAAGGGGGAAATAGACTGCAATGCATTCATTTTAGGAGACTTCAACACACCACTCACCCCAAAGGATAGATCCACCACGCAGAAAATAAGTAAGGACACAGAAGCACTGAACAACACACTAGAACAAATGGACCTAATAAATATCTATAGAACTCTACATCCAAAAGCAACAGGATATACATTCTTCTCAAGTGCACATGGTACATTCTCCAGAATAGACCACATATACTAGCCACAAAAAGAGCCTCAGTAAATTCCAAAATATTGAAATTCTACCAACCAACTTTTCAGAACACGAAGGTATAAAACTAGAAATAAATTCTACATAGAAAACAAAAAGGCTCACAAACACATGGAGGATTAACAACATGCTCCTAAATAATCAATGGATCAATGAACAAATTAAAATAGAGATCAAGGAATATATGGAAACAAATGACAACAACAACACAAAGCCCCAACTTCTGTGGGACACAGCAAAAGCAGTCTTAAGACGAAAGTATATAGTGATCCAGGCACACTTGAAGAAGAAAGAACAACCCCAAATGAATAGTCTAACATCACAATTCTTGAAACTGGAAAAAGAAGAACAAATGAGACCTAAGGTCAGCAGAAGGAGGGACATAATAAAGATAAGAGAAGAAATACACACAATTGAGAAGAATAAAACAATAGCAAAAATCAATGAAACCAAGAGCTGGCTCTTTGAGAAAACAAAAAAATAGATAAGCCTCTAGCCAAACATATTAAGAGAAAAAGAGAATCAACACAAATCAATAGAATCAGATGTGAGAACGGAAAAATCACGACAGACTCCACAGAAATACAAAGAATTATTAAAGACTACTATGAAAACCTATATGCCAACAAGCTGAAAAACCTAGAAGAAATGGACAACTTCCTAGAAAAATAAAACCCTCCAAGACTGACCAGGGAAGAAACACAAAAGTTAAACAAACTAATTATGAGCAAAGAAATTGAAATGGGAATCAAAAAACTACCCAAGAACAAAACCCCTGGGCTGGACGGATTTACTAGGAATTTTATCAGACACACAGAGAAGACATAATACCCATTCTCCTTAAAGTTTTCCAAAAAATAGAAGAGGAGGGAATACTCTCAAACTCACTCTATGAAGCCAACATCACCCTAATACCAAAACCAGGCAAAGACCCCACCAAAAAAGAAAATTACAGACCAATATCCCTGATGAATGTAGATGCAAAAATACTTAATAAAATATTAGCAAACTGAATTCAAAAACATATCAAAAGGATCATACACCATGACCAAGTGGGATTCATCCCAGGGATGCAAGGATGGTACAACATTCGAAAATCCATCAACATCATCCACCACATCAACAAAAAGAAAGACAAAAACCACATGATCATCTCCATAGATGCTGAAAAAGCATTTGACAAAATGCAACGTCCATTCATGATAAAAACTCTCAGCAAAATGGGTATAGAGGGCAAGTACCTCAACAGAATAAAGGCCATATATGATAAACCCACAGCCAACATTATACTGAACAGTGAGAAGCTGAAAGCTTTTCCTCTGAGATCGGGAACAAGACAGGGATGCCCACTCTCCCCACTGTTATTCAACATAGTACTGGAGGTCCTAGCCATGGCAATAAGACAAAACAAAGAAATACAAGGAATCCAGATTTGTAAAGAAAAAGTTAAACTGTCATTATTTGCAGATGACATGATATTGTACATAAAAAACCCTAAAGACTCCACTCCAAAACTACTAGAACTGATATTGGAGTACAGCAAAGTTGCAGGATACAAAATTAACACACAGAAATCTGTGGCTTTCCTATATACTAACAATGAACCAATAGAAAGAGAAATCAGGGAAACAATTCCATTCACAATTGCATCAAAAAGAATAAAATACCTAGGAATAAACCTAACCAAAGAAGTGAAAGACCTAAACCCTGAAAACTACAAGTCACTCTTAAGAGATATTAAAGGGGACACTAACAAATGGAAACTCATCCCATGCTCGTGGCTAGAAAGAATTAATATCGTCAAAATGGCCATCCTGCCCAATGCAATATACAGATTTGATGCAATCCCTATCAAATTACCAGCAACATTCTTTAACGAACTGGAACAAATAATTCAAAAATTCATATGGAAACACCAAAGACCCCAAATAGCCAAAGCAATCCTGAAAAAGAAGAATAAAGTAGGGGGGATCTCACTCCCCAACTTCAAGCTCTACTATAAAGCCATAGTAATCAAGACAATTTGGTACTAGCACAAGAACAGAGCCACAGACCAGTGGAACAGATTAGAGAATCCGGACATTAACCCAAACATATATGGTCAATTAATATTTGATAAAGGAGCCATGGACATACAATGGCGAAATGACAGTCTCTTCAACAAACGGTGCTGGCAAAACTGGACAGCTACATGTAGGAGAATGAAACTGGACCATTGTCTAACCCCATACACAAAAGTAAATTCAAAATTGATCAAAGACCTGAATGTAAGTCATGAAACCATAGAACTCTTAGAAAAAAACATAGGCAAAAACCTCTTAGACATAAACATGGGTGACCTCTTGTTGAACATATCTCCCCAGGCAAGGAAAACAACAGCAAAAATGAACAAGTGGGACTATATTAAGCTGAAAAGCTTCTGTACAGCAAAAGACACCATCAATAGAACAAAAAGATACCCTACAGTTTGGGAGAATATATTTGTAAATGACACATCTGATAAAGGCTTGACGTCCAAAATATATAAAGAGTTCACCCACCTCAACAAACAAAAATCAAATAAACCAATTAAAAAATGGGCAGAGGAACTGAACAGACAGTTCTCCAAAAAAGAAATACAGATGGCCAACAGACACATGAAAAGATGCTCCACATCGCTAATTATCAGAGAAATGCAAATTAAAACCACAATGAAGTATCACCTCACACCAGGAAGGATGGCTACCATCCAACAGACAAACAACAACAAATGTTGGCGAAGTTGTGGAGAAAGGGGAACCCTCCTACACTGCTGGTGGGAATGTACATTAGTTCAACCATTGTGGAAAGCAGTATAGAGGTTCCTCAAAATGCTCAAAATTGACTTACCATTTGACCCAGGAATTCCACTCCTAGGAATTTACCCTAAGAACGCAGCACTCAAGTTTGAAAAAGACAGATGCACCCCTATGTTTATTGCAGCACTATTTACAATAGCCAAGAACTGGAAGCAACCAAAGTGTCCATCAGTAGATGAATGGATACAGAAGAGGTGGTACATATACACAATGGAATATTACTCAGCCATAAGAAGAAAACAAATCCTACCATTTGCAATATCATGGATGGAGCTAGAGGGTATTATGCTCAGTGAAATAAGCTAGGTGGAGAAAGACAAATACCAAATGATTTCACTCATCTGTGGAGTATAAGAACAAAGGAAAAACTGAAGGAACAAAACAGCAGCAGAATCACAGAACCCAGGAATGGACTAACAGGTATCAAAGGGAAAGGGTCTGGGGAGGATGGGTGGGTAGGGAGGCATAAGGGGGGGAAGTAGAAAGGGGGTATTATGATTAGCATGCATAAGGGGGGGGAGAAAGGGGAGGACTGTACAACACAGAGAAGACAAGTAGTGATTCTACAACATTTTGCTATGCTGATGGACAGTGACTGTAAAGGGGTTTTGGGGGGGACCTGGTATAGGGGAGAGCCTAGTAAACATAATATTCTTCATGTAATTGTAGATTAATGATAGCCGAAAAAAAAAAAAGAAATGAAAGAAAAGGGGGATTACTCCATGATAGGATAAAACTAACTGTAAATCAACTATAATGCATGCTTTAAATATCTTTAATTTTGATCATTTAAAGGGTGTCAGATGATCAGCTATGGAAGTACATTTTTCTGATAATATTCCTTTCTCTTAAAAAAAAAGCATTTTCTGTGTGGTGATCTCCAATAAGTTCTTCACAATGATATAAAGGGCATATCAAAGTGTGGGCTAAGGGTCTGTTTGTGTTTATACAGAGGATCAAAGCCTAATTTGGCTACCCAGAAAACGAACTAAGATACGATATGAAGAAGATCTTCCAACATCAACATTCTCTGGAAGAGTTATTCCAGAAGATGATCATCAAAAACTTCAACAAAGATCCTGGCGCTGTTGCAGTTGTAGCTGCATTCATCCCACCGGTTCCTGGACTTGCCATGGGAATGAAGAAGGAGATATCTAAGCTGCCCTGTGCACACAGTAAAACAACAAATTTGACTGGATCTATACTGTCGGAACTCAACCAAGAATTAGGAGAAGTGCAAGTTGCAGCGCTCCAAAATCTTGCGACTACAGACTATCTACTATTAAAAGAACATATGGGATGTGAACAGTTCCTAGGAATGTGTTGTTTTAATTTGTCTGATTTTTCTCAAACTATTCAAATTCAGTTAGACAATATTCATCATATCATTGATAAGTTTTCACAAATGCCTAGGGTGCCTAACTGGTTTTCTTGGTTTCACTGGAGATGGCTGGTTATTGTAGGTCTGCTTTGGTTATGTAGCTGTATTCCTATTATGTTAATGTGTGTGTGCAATTTAATTAGTAGTTAAAAACCTACACATGCTTATGTTACTCTACAAGAAGATATGTCAAAGAAATAATCAATCTTCCCATGTTTTCTTCTGTCTGCTACTTCTATAGCTTTTCTTCTTGCTTCCTAATTACAACCCTTAAGTAGAATTCGTGCCTCATATAGAATGTACCGAGTATTATAATTCTTCCAAGTGGTAAAGACACCTCAAGACAAATGCTGGGCATAAAAGCCACAGGGCATAAATCTGCGAAGAAGTAAAAAGCTAACCTTTTCAAACAATATTGCTTCTCTCTCACTTACCAACTTTACATTTCCCTGTATGGCCCCGGAAGATGACTGGTTAGCCAGAGACGGGTAAGATTCCTCAAGGGAGGAACAACCTAAGACAGTCACAGTCGCAGGGAGGCCATCAGGTGAGAAATTGGGGATCAAGAGAGGTGAGGCTTAGAACCTCATGCCCCCTGTTTTGAGAGAAATCTTCTGCATCTGTGGATGTTTTGTTGCCCTTGTCTAGCTTGGATTAATTCTTAGTCTATAGGCACACACCTGATCATCTACCTTTGCCCTCTTACAGCACTAAACTATATTTTCTACCTTTGTCTTGCATCTACGTACCACTTCAGCATTTTATTAAAAATAATAATAATAATAATAAGGGAGAAATGTGGGATTCACATATAAATCAAGTATAAAAATCAAACGAATATTCATATTTGACTTGATTGTTTATAGTTCATAATGTGTGATCAAAACCGAAAGTTTCTGTGATGACTGCCCTTGTACTGTTCACCATGTAAGAACTTATTCACTATGTAAGAATTTGTTCTCCATGTAAGAACTTGTTCGTTATGCTTCAGAAGATTGGAGACTGTTGAGAATTAGACTTGGGGTTGATTAATGATTGTGCATTGAGTGCCCTATACAGAATTTTATTGTTGTTAACAACCATTTGATCAATAAATATGAGATATACCCTCTCAAAAAAAAAAACTGTTTAACTAAGAAGATGAATGAGAAAGAGAGGAAATGGGGGAAAGAGAAAGTAGATGAGATGGATTGAAAAAGCAGGAGGGAGAATGTGGAGATCTTTTCAGCAAACCACCCATTGAGCTTCTCCATAGCACAAAGTTGGTGGGAAGTTGGGGGACATGGAGTAGTAACAGGTGAGAATAACAACAAGTGAGAGGGAGGTCACACAAGGGACAATGGCACAGAGAAGCACCCTTTTGAAGATCTCTATGAAATCGATTCATTTTCTAGCAAAGAATAGTGATAGGATAAGAGAATAAAGAGCTTTGGCAATGCTGCGACTTTCCCCTAACAGATGCATTTCTCCTTTACCTTCCCGGTAGTAAACTGCAATCTTCTTTGAGGATCTCCAACAAAAGTCGCATGGGGGAACATCCTGAAGAGTCCTGACAGTTAGCAAGTGCGTGCACACTCTTAGATATACGCCACTTGTCTAACAACATTTAAATGACAATAACTTCTCTGAGTAGGTGCTCTAAAATTTCATTATATAATATTCTTATTGTACAACCACACACTTGTATACGGCCTCACCTCCTGTTTTCAGATGATTGAGCAGAAATAGGTCTTCTCTAGGAAGCTGAACGATCAAGAGAAAGTAAATGAAAAACAAGTGATAACTGAGGGAAAATGGGAAAATGCAAGAAATAAATAGAAGAAAGACTATAAAGGGGGCTTTTATAAGAGCAAGTACTTTCATCAATAACCAGTGATTTATTAGCAGCTTTTATTGAGCATCTGTTACTTCCTGCATATGTGTTTTTCTGGGGATGCAGGAACTTTTGCAAAAAAACATAAACACAGTCAGTGCTGAATGACAAACGGTAGGTACAGATTCTCAGGGGCTTAAACTTCTCTGGAAGGTGAGGTCTGTGCCAAACTAGAGAACTCAGGGGAAAGTCACCAGGGCTTCAAAGGCTGGGCAGAACCCAAGATATATATGGGTAAGGGATGAAGACCTGTTAAGAAAGGAAAAAAGGTAAACATACAAATAAAAAGAAGGTCTAAAGCACAGAATCTGTAATAGACACCTTTGGATTGAGTGCGAGGACAAAGAGTGAGTAAGGAGAATATAAAGAAACAGAAAAGATGACACAGGAAAAAAGAAGAAAATGGTGACACATAAAGAATGAGGAAGAAAAAGTGGAGAGACAGAAGAGGAGTAGGAAGAGAAAGAAAAAACAAACACAATTTTAGATGCTGACAAATTTCCACACTTGAACCCTCCGTGATGATTTCAGAAAGGCCGGTGTGGCCAAAGAATCGAGCCCTCATTACTGGGCTTCGCTGTGGGTTTCCTAGATGGGTTGTGGGCAGAGTTCCAGGCTGACTTGGTTGTGATATTCAGAGAACATAATTTTGTAAGCCTAAACATACCTAAGTAAAATGAGTGAATTGAAACAGGAATATGCGTATTTATTCAGTGATCAGTGAGGGAGTTTCTATATCAAATTAAATTTCCTTTAGAATATTCTACTATTTTGTAATGGTGAAACTCCTGATACTTAAATATAGAACAGGACAAAGCAATTTTCTTCCAGTCCAAAATGAAATAAATAGGAGATGGTTTGTTTTGATCAGTTATGCATACTGATTATTAACACATTTAACAAACTAGTTACTATCATGAGATTTATCTGCTGCCTCAATTATCAATGTGGGAAAAACCAGACAGAACTGAAGCTTTATCTGTTGCACACGTCTTTCATGATATTCAAACACTTTAACATGGCCTCTTTGGTAGCTTTACCCCTTGTCGGTTTAGCTAAAAACCGAAGTATGTTTCCCTAGAATTCCCTCTCTGTAGGCTGTGTGTTGGGATTATTCAGGAAAGAATCTGATTAAGATTTGGGAAGCAGATATGAAATACCTGTGATATTTGCACTTGAAAATCAAGGTCAGGCCCTGTTGCAGTTTATGTACATTTTTGTTCATCTGCTGGCTCAATAATAGTGGGAAAGATTGGCAAATGATACAAGGGATTGGGGATGATAAGCCAAATGAGTGGTTGAAACATGCAGCATAGGAGTTCATTTACTCCTTTACATACATTCTATTTGAAGAATTTGTACTAAGTACCTACTCAGTGACAGATACTGTGTAAGGTTCTGGTGGAGAGAAGAAGATGACTGACAAAGAGGTCCTTGACACAGTTCCCCTGTCTCACAAGGTTTATAGGCAAGAAGTGACAGAAAAAAAATATGGCTCTGGGGCAAAATAATATGAGGTTAAAGTCCCATGAGATATACAGACCATGAAATAGATCTGTTCATGGGTTC
This sequence comes from Manis pentadactyla, assembly GCF_030020395.1. Taxonomy (NCBI): domain Eukaryota; kingdom Metazoa; phylum Chordata; class Mammalia; order Pholidota; family Manidae; genus Manis; species Manis pentadactyla. The sequence goes on along the minus strand of NC_080026.1, from coordinate 119,963,254 downwards.
CGTCCTGCAGTTAATTCACATAAAGAGCCCTGGTATGTTGCTCTGGTGGCACTAAAGCTGCCAATCTGGGAAAGGCAGGACTGTTGCCTTCAAACTGTAGAAAATATGAGGTGATCAAACAAAGCTTCTTTCTTTTTTTCTTTAAAAAATTTTTTTTAATTAAGGTATTATTGATATACATTCTTATGAATGTTTCACATGAAAAACAATGTGGTTACTACATTCACCCATATTATCAAGTCCCCACCCATACCCCAATGCAGTCATTGTCCATTGTAAGTGTAGTAAGATGCCACAGATTCACTATGTGCCTTCTCTGTGCTACACTGTCTTTCCTATGATCCCCATACAGCAATCATGACACCCCACAATCCCCTTCTCCCTCCCTCCCCATCTGCCCTCCCACACCCCTCCCCATTGGTAACTGCTAGTTCCTTCTTGGAGTCTGTGAGTCCACTACTATTTTGTTCCTTCAATTTTGCTTCATTATTATACTCCACAAATGAGGGAAATCATTTGGCACTTGTCTTTCTCCGCCTGGTTTATTTCACTGAGCATAATGTCCTCCAGCTCCATCCATGTTGTTGCAAATGGTAAGATTTGTTTCTTTCTTATGGTTGAATAGTATTCCACTGCGTATATGTACCACATCTTCTTTATCCATTCATCTACTGATGGACACTTAGGTTGCTTCCATATCTTGGCTATTATAAATAGTGCTACAATAAACATAGGGGTGCATATGTCTTTTTGAATCTGAGAATTTGTATTCTTTAGGTAAATTCCTAGGAGTGGAATTCCCGGGTCAAATGGTATTTCTGTTTTCACTTTTTTGAGGAACCTCCATATTGCTCTCTACAATGGCTGAACTACCTTCATTCCCACCAGTAGTGTAGGAGGGTTTCCCTTTCTCTGCATCCTCGTCAGCATTTGTTCTTAATCTTTTCTATGCAGGCCATCCTAACTGGTGTGAGGTGATATCTCATTGTGGTTTAAATTTGCATTTTCCTGATGAATAGTGATGTGGAGCATCTTTTCCTGTGTCTATTGGCCATCTGAACTTTTTCTTTGGAGAATTGTCTGTTCATATCCTCTGCCCATTTTTTAATAGGATTATTTGCTTTTTGGGTGTTGAGGCGTGTGAGTTCTTTATATATTTTGGATGTTAACCCCTTGTCAGATATGTCATTTACAAATATATTCTCCTATACTGCAGGATGCCTTTTTGTTCTGTTGATGGTGTTCTTTGCTGTACAGAAGCTTTTTAGTTTGATGTAGTCCCATGTGTTCATTTTTGCTTTTGTTTCCCTTGGTCATTCAGGAAGAAGTTGCTCATGTTTACATTCAGGAGATTTTTGCCTATGTCATCTTCTAAGAGTTTTATGATTTCATGACTTACATTCAGGTCTTTGATCCATTTTGAGTTTACTTTTGTGTATGGGGTTAAATAACAATTCAGTTTCATTCTCTTGTATGTAGTTGTCTAGTTTTGCCAACACCAGTTGTTGAAGAGGCTGTCATTTCCCCATTGTATGTCCATAGCTCCTTTATCATATATTAATTGACCATATATGGTTGGGTTTATATCTGGGCTCTCTAATCTGTTCCATTGGTCTATTGTTCCAAACAAAGCTTCTTTCTAAGCAAACTTCTTAAACAGGTGCTATTTGGATTGGGAAAGGGTTTTGATAGGCAAAAGGAGAGGAGAGAGCACCCCCAAGTAAAAGGAATGGCTGAAGATGAAAAAAACAGGAGGGGCAATATATGGTATGTTCTCAGTGAAAAAGACTGAGGATCCAGTGGCAAGAAAAGGTGGTTGGGGTTAAGATAGGGGACCTTAAGGTCCCAGTCTTTGCCTTCACAGACTTACAGAATGATTTCATTTGAGGTCAGTCTATGTATTTGATAATGAAATGTAAGAGTCTTAGATCCTGCCTGTGGTTGGATATAGTTAATGGCTCAAATCAAGGTGTCCACCCTCCTGCAATCAGACAGAAGAGCAGAAGCAGTTCCAGGTGACTTCAGTGTATTGAAGCCAGACTGTCTCCTCCCACTACAGGAGACTTTTCTCTAGGGAGCCAGTTGTTCAGGATGTCACACTGACTCCATGTGACCAGTGCATATTTGATGGAGAAAGAGAAAGAACAATTTCCATGGTAAGTACAAGACTTTGCTATTTCCCAATGAGCATAAGAAAAAATGTTCTGCTGCAGCTCCTTCCAAAAAAACACACATTTTTTTCTCTTAATTTTCCAACCTATGGATGAGTACATGTCCCTGTCCCAGAAGCAGATCCCTGAAAGAATTTAGAAATTCCCCATCTAATCTCAGAAAAAAAACCAACTCAGGTGAAAACAGTGTTGTCATAATAAGGAAAGCTTCAAAAATACATTTTTATTCACATTGTTCTATTGAATATTTAATATGAATTTATTGAAAGAAAATTGGAACACGAGATCAACATGACAATGAACATAAAAACCAGTCACGTTTCCTCCACCTAAAAATAACTTCTGTAGACCTTTCGGATGAATCCACACACTATCACCACTGATTTATGTATTTTCCATTAAAAATACTGTCATGCTTGGCTGTTTTTAACTTTTTTTTTAACAGATTAAAACTACCATATTTCCACATTACTGACTACATGCCAGATGAATAAATTTAAATAAGAAAATATGATTAAATACAAATTGTCAGATGCATAGGTTTGTTGTTTAACCCTTTGAAAGTTGTGGCAGCCTGGATGGCCACAGTGCCTTGCTCACTTTGATGTATTTCTCAAATCTTTTTGAGCCAGCAGCATCAAGCTGTCATTTTTCAAGTATAAATGCCCTGTCTTAATGGCAGCATCTCTGATGAGCAATGACTTACATCATTTTCAGGAAAAGACAGCCTAAGACAGACAAACACATGAACACATTAGCAAGCAAACAAAAAAGAACAGAATTCAAAGAGCTTCAAAGAGCACACTCCTGTTGGGTGGTGTTGGGGGAGCTGCGGGGTTGCCGCCTATCACCCTTGATGGAGGTTGAGCTCTCCGTGAATCCTCCCTCTGTCTGGAGCCATTGGAGAAAGAGCCATGGCTCTAAAAGGCTGACTCCCAGGGAGGTGATCGAAGGGAATCTTTCTGGGGCTACACATTAACTTCACACCAAATAGTTCACGATCAAAAATAACATTTGTTTTTATGGGACTTCTCTTGTAGAAGGTATCCTACTGGGCTACAGATTTTAATGTTGTTTCAGTCTCACTTTATATGAGAATAATAAGTGCATTCCTGCAAAGTTGGGGGTGATTTGTTTTTTTAAAAATTGAATTACATTTAAAATGCATTTCGATAACTCAGTCTTTGAAGGAACCCTGCAGAGAATCCCTTGGAAACTCAAAGAATTCTTTGGTTCTGTGAATAATCGTTGTTCTTGAATCCTTGCTGAACTGTTTGTACAAGTTCAGATTTTCATGTTGCAGGGCAGGAGTTCATGGTTTTCTCTCAGTTCAGTTTTGCTCTTTGATATTTATGAGATTCTTTGTTTTAATGGTGAGTCTTTGTTTATTTCTGTGGCCACCATGTTTCTTTCCTGAAATGTGATTCTTTTCAGTTGGCATCATTGTTAATATCATGTTAAATATTTCATATATTATAGTCAAATGGTAGGGTAGATATGTAAAAATGGAGGGGAACCAATTAGCACACACTACTTATCATGGCTTGAGAGGAAAATAGAAACACTATTATAATCACATCAACAGAAATAACCTCTTCCCAACTGTGATAGCAAGAGTAGATGCTCATACCAAATAAATGCATCGGAGACACTAGTGGGGGATTAAAAACCAACTATGCAAATACATCTTCTAAATTCATTGGCTTTTATATAATTTGCTTCTGGTGGGGGAAAAAAACAAAAAAGAAGGAAAGATTAGCATAAAAGAATGACAAAAGAAGATACATCTTTCAGGAAACTGTTATTTATAATTATTTAACAAATAATTGGCATCTAGATTTATTTGTGGAGCAGGCTTCAAAATGGAGAAAACCATTTTAGATTTTCTCATTATATGTATCAGATTTCCACTGAAATAGGTCACAATTTCCATCAGCCCATTATGAAAAATGTAAAGTATCCTTAATAGCATGAGAGTTACCATATCCATCCATCACTGCAGGCAGAACAAAGCAGGAAATACTTTAAACTATGCATTATACTATTGGCAAAAACGGAAAATATGTGGGACACTAAATTTTTTGGTACAAATACATATAATTTCCCTCCCTCCCAAAAGCTATATCGAGAAAAGAAAGATAAACTGCTAGCTGGGAGCTGGTTGCAGAAATGCCCCAGGCCATGTGTCCTTCCTCCCCTCCTGCATGGTTTCATCATCAGCTGCTGGAAGAGGATGACCCTCACAACAGGGGCCTTTCTTCTCAGCTTCATGGGCTTCAGGCAGTCACCAAGCTGCACCTGCATCTCAGATGACTGGGAGTCTTCCCTGATCCACCAGCCTATTTGAAATCCCTTAATACTCTGAGTCTTTCCTTCAACAGACTCTTAACAGTTACAGATATACATTTAGTATTATAAATATGCTATTGTTTTTCTCTGGTAATAGACTGCAAAATCTGTGTTTTGTTCACCTTTGTGAACCCTGTCAACAAGGCTGGGACTGTGAAGTCAGACACTGGGAAAGAGCAATTGCTTAAAGGCAAGAGAGAGAATGGACTCTGTCCAGAACAAAGTCAGGGATCAGAGAAGGGTAGAGGGTCTACTTCAGGTCCTTAGGCAGAACTGACTTAATATTTCATTATAAAGGCCTGGCAAAGGCAGTCTCAGTGAGATGGCACCGTGGATATAGTCAGAGTAGGGTGGGGACCTCCAGAAAAAGCAAGGCAAGATAATTACAGTCAAAGCAACGTAAACAACATGCAAGGAAACCCCTACCAAAACTGTGTTAAACATTAACCTCTAGGGAGATCAGTTAATATTCCCCAGATAAAGAAAGTAGCCCATGTTTTTATTATGCTAATCATTTATAATCATGTGTAAGATTCACTTTAGCATGCTAAAAGGCCCAAGCCTATGTGCTGTTTTTCTTCCTTCAGACCTGATAAGGTGATTTGTAATCTGGGCAATTAATAATGGCAAGCAAGCCCAGCCGTAAATAACATAGTAAAAGGCAGGAAGGTATCTATCTTAAAAATAAGATTGCATTTTAATACCCAGGAAATTAAGAAGTAAGATTCTTAACTTACTCTTTAGTGAACAGACAATAGCTCAGCCCACCTTGGGGGCTGGGCAGGCAGTGTTTGATACGCTCCCAGACCAAGATGCCAGTATCTCAGGGAAAAATCAAAGCAGTAAATTTCTTGTGTTAAGTTAATTTTAAATATTCAGGGACCACTTAACAAGTCCACACCCCTAAGCCCTTTATCACATCCCTGAAAATTTTCAGCTACCTATAAAACCCCTAGACAACACATAACTAAGGGCTCTCTTTCCCCTCCTGGAGAACCTCTGTCCTCTCATTTTATCTCTAAATAAAAGCCTCTCCCTGGCTCTCCTACCTTGAGTGTTTGCTAAGTTCATTCTTTTGACTCTGCAAACAAGAACCCCAGCATCATCAGAAAGAAAACAATGCCCAGCTTTGGGAGCTGCCTATCACCTAAGATTATTGCAGAATTTGAGGATTGCTTGATTTAAGGCTCATTCCCTTTCAAATGTTCCACACCACTCCTGATAGGTCCTTATGGCTACTCCTTGAGGGCAGGGGCTGTGCATTTGATATGCCTTACTGAATCATCTATGCTTGATACATGGATGGACTCCAAGAATCCGGGTTGATAGACTAATGTGGAATTGATCAGTTTTGACTGTAGAAGGATCAGCCGGGGTAATACAGCATCTGCTACATTCTTAGCCTCAACAAGATGTGTCCAAATAAATGAAATAGAAGCCCTGGAAACTGCTCAGAGCTTCCCTCTATGATTGGCTTCCTCGGACTCTTGGGCAGAGAAGTTCCTGGTGATCACTTTAATATCTTGTACTAAAATGTCTTTTTTTTTAAGTTGAAGGGCTGGGACAAGGAGGTAGAAGAGAAAAATAATTCTCTATTTGCTTGCATGGTAAGTCATTCAACCCAGCATGTGGAGCTGACCCTTGAACAACATGGGTTTAAACCACATGGGTTCACTTACATGGTGACTTTTTTCAATAAATATATTAGAAAAATGTTTAGAGATTTGTAGCAATATAAAAAAATTTAATTTTCTCAACTTACTTTATTGTAAGAATACGGTGCATAATATATATAACACACAAAATATGTTAATTGACTGCTTTGTTATTGGTAAGTCTACCAGTCAACAGTAGGCTATTAGCAATTAAGTTTTAGGGGAGTCAAAAGGTATATGTGGATTTTCAATGGTCAGTGCCCCTAATCCCCACACTGTTCAAAGGTCTGCTATATATTTATTCTGAGCAAGTTGCCAACTGACATTAAAGAGAGCCCCCTGCATCATATTCTGAAAGAAGAGTAAAGCACACAGGAAAAATGAAAAGCAAAAGGGTTCTCTCTCTGAGACATGCAAATAACGAGACTGTTCAGGAAAGAACTTCACCTTCAACCTGCACCCACCCACCTACAATGGTCTCACTAAGAGAAGAGTACCAGAAAAAGAACATGGACAAAACATAGGAAAATAAATCTCATTAAAGATATCTATGAAGAGCCAATAAACATAGGAAAACATGCTCAATATCATAAGTCATTTAGAAAAATTCAACTTAAAATCACAATGAGATACTACTTCATACCTGTAAGAATGTTTGTAATAAAAAAAAACAAGTGATGGAGAGAATGTGGAGAGACTGGGACCTTCCGGTGGGAATGTAAAGTGGCACAGCCACTTTGGTAGTTCCTTAGACAGTTAAATTTAAGCTTAGTATATTAATCAACAATTTCCCTTCTAGATATCATTCCCAGAGAAAGGAAAACATGTTCACACAAAGACTTCTATACAAGTGTTCATAACAGTATTATTCTTCTGTATAACCTAAAAGTGGAAACAGCTCAGTGACTGTCAACTGATGAATGAATAAACAAAGCATGCTATATCTTTCAGATAGAGTACCATTCAGAAATAACAAGGATAAAGGAACAGCTGCATGATACAACACAGATGAATCTCAAAAAACATGTTAGCTGAATGAAGTGAATGAAGTTATATATAAGACTTATTGTATGATTACATTTATATGACATGACTAAAAAACAAATATCTATAGAGACAAAATGTACATAATAGTTGCCTGGGGTTGAGGGTGACAATGGGGAGTGAATGTAAATTGGAACTATGGATCTTTTTGGGGGGATGGAAATGTTCTAAAATTGGTTTGTGATAAAAAAAACTGCCTAACTGTAAATTTTCTGAAAATCATTAAATTGTACATCTAAAAGGAGAGTATTTCATAGCATTGAAATTGTATCTCAAAAGAGCAAAAGATTAAAAAAAAAACCATTTTGTTATCCAAAACTTTGTAAAACCAGAAATGAATTATTTCTCTACCTAGATCAAACCAAAGCTAAGCCAAAAATATGTGCTAAAAATAGTTAAGTATATAATAATACATATCAAGTACATAGTCAGGCAACTACACATATATTTAGAAATGCTAATGGTGTTTCACAGTACTTTTGGGGGGGTTTTGTTTTGAAACATTTAGAAAAATGTACCAAAATGAATGTAATATTAACAAAGTGCCCACTCTTCTTCTCCAGGCAATTTCATCATATATCATTATCAAATTTGATAATAAATGTATATATCATCCTAACACACCATGCAGCCATTAGAACATGCTCAGTGACACTTGTGGACACAATCCAATCGTTCATCTGCCAATTAAATCTCTGCTCCACATCTTCATCAAAGATATATCTCTAAAGATGTATGTATTACTTCCTGCTGCAGCACACATCATGGCTGTCTGGGTCTCGGAAAACATGTTCATGTTTCTGATGAGTATCTTCACTTGCATGATCTGGAGCAATGCCCTCTAATAGCACTACTTGTGATGACATACATGTTTTATAACTTATGCTGTCCAGCACAATGACCGCCCCCTAAAGACACGTTGCTATTAAGAATTTGAAACTAAGTGACTGAGGTGCTAATGTTTTAATTTCACTTAATTCTAATTAATTTAAATTTAAATGACCCCCTGTGGTTAAGGGCCACCACATTAGATAGTACAGGCCTACAGGCTCATCCAGTTTAACTAAATCAAGAAAACCGAAGTCATGATCTTTCCTGATAAACCTGCCTCTCCTACTCTCATATTCCCCATCTCAATCAAAGTTACTATCATTCATTCTGTTGCTCATTCCAAAGACCTTGAGTCATCCCAGAGTTATTCTCTGCTTGCAACCTGTCATCAAGCCCTAGTCTACCTTCCCAATGGCTCTTTATTCTTTCCTGGCTTCTATATTTCCTATCTCCTGTCTTTTCCACACCTCTTTATTTCTCACCTCATTCTGCATCTCTGTCTCCTAGTCACTTATCTAACTAGCTTTCAACCTCTGTCTGCACAACTGCCACAGTAAGCCTTCCAAAAGGCATGTCTAACAAGACCACCCTACTGTTTGAAATCCTTCAGTTCCCTGCATTGCATTCTAGATGTGATCTAGATTTTATTTGAGGCCCATCATGATCTGTTCTCTTCCTGCCATTCCAGTGCACTTGTTACTACTCAGCCCTACTCCTTCTCCTCTCCCTACATTTGCATGGGCTGTCCCCTTATATCAGAGACTTGTCCTCCATGTTATTATAACAGGCAGGGTCACACACAGCAAGAAAAGATGCTCCAGACCCAGACAGTCTGGGTTTAAATGTTGGACCCACCATTCAGCCTTACTCAGCTTACACTTCCTTACCTGTAAAAGTGGGATAATAAATACACCTACTTCTTAGAGTTAATGAGATAATACTTATAAAGCATATACACTGTGTTTGAGACTAAGTAAGGATTCCACAAATGTTTACTATGATTATTAATATTCCTGACTTGTCCACCCAATAGATGCCTATCTTACATCTCAAGATTCAGATACTACATTATCAAGGATATCATTTGTAATGACCTTCTCCCTTCCACCCTATTCTTCCTCCTAAGCTGTAATTTCATGATTAAATTGACATGTTCTTTTTATAGCTTTTAATGTATAGAAGATAATTATTATATTTAACTCCCCTATAAAGGCTGTAAACACCTTGAGAGTAAGAACTATGGCTTATTCAGGTATAACTCACTTGTGCCAGAATCTAATCCACTATAGATATTCAGTAAATATGATCTTTCCACATGACTTTAGAGAAGTCTTTTGACTTTTAGGCTTTTAAAGACACTGAGAAAGGAGAGGAGATGGGGATGTTCTGGGAGTGAAGGGTGAGGGGGATAAAGGGGCACAATAATCCACAGTCACAATATAAGTTGGCCATGGGGATGGTAGTACAGCATGGAGAATACAGTCAATAACTCTGTAACATCCTTCTACATTGATAGATAGTAACCTCCCTAGAGGAGGTGAGGACTTAATAATATGGGTAACTGTTGAACCACTGTGTTGTATATTTGAAACCAACATGAGATTGTATAACAATGATATTGCAATAAAAAAATGTAGAATCCATAACTCAGACATCCTACCAGGACTCTTGATTCAAACAGCACTCCGGATATAGCCAGCCCCAGATTACATTAGATATAGCTGATTTTATTGCAGGCTTTGTAACCCCTACTGACTTCTCAGTGTCTATGAGTCTACTGCTATTTTGCATGGGCTCTACATGTTAATCAAAGCAGTACTAGTAGATTTTTCATTTACTGTATGCAGTTCACTATATACTAAACCAAGTTTTCATCAAAATCCTCATTGGGTAGAAAAGTACTAACCATGAATTTTCTCTGATATATCTTGACCCCAAGAAGAGAACATTTGGGCAAATATGACAGGCTACTCTCATCAAATTTGAGATGGAAATAGAATGGCCTCAATTCTTTTGAAGATGTTATCTTGACTACCTGTTCAGAGGTAGTCTGAACCTAAATCCATTCCCTCACCAGTTCTTCAATATTTGTCTTTCTAGAATGATTACTACTGTGAAAGTGAAGATGATATTGAAACTTGAGATGGTTAGTTTTGTGTGTCAACTTGGCTAAGCTCTAGCACCCAGTTATTTCATCAAACATTAACCTAGGTATTGCTGTGAAGGTATTTTGCAGATGTGATTAACATCTACAATCATTAATTTTAAGTAAAGGAGATTGCTATCAGTAATGTGGGTAGGCCTGACCCAAACTGAAAGGTCTTAACAGCAAATTAAGTCATTTCTCAGAAATTCTGCATTGATAATGCAACATTAGCTCTTGTACTGAGCCAATTCCTTCACAATTTCTTTGTGTGTGTGCGTGTGTGTATCCTACTGTATGTGTCTTTATATATATAAATAGATAGGAGATGTACATGTATGTATATGTCCTAGGGTTTCTGTTTCTCTGAATAAACTTGCTCATCAATCAGGGAATGTACTAAGGGGCTGAATCTTTAATGTATGGTTAGCTTCCAATTTGTCCTATAAACCCTCCCAGGCTCATTTCAGAAAACTTGTTTTTGCAAGCAGACAACATTGCATTCAATCTTTCTGAAGGCTCAGAGCCACCTCACAAAATGTGGTCTAATTATTTGAGGACAAGAACTTGATAGGCCCAGTATAGTTGCATGTTAATTCGCAGAGGTAGGGCTCTAAAATCTTAGCTCTACCTCACTTCCCATCTTATCCATCCTCCTTAAACCCTTTCTGAACTATCCTATTTCTAACTTAGTCTTAATTCCTGGGGACATAGGTTGATACGCAATCTTCAGCTCTTACAAAAATGCATCTAATCCTTTCTGCTTCTGTAGATGAATAATTTTACTACTTTTTATAAAACAGTATATATCACCAGCAGCAGCATATTTTTGATGGCCATTACACTAAACACAGTGAGATACCCAAGTAATAAATCAAAATGGCTATATTCCATCTTTAATATGAGCATAAATCAGATAGCTTATTGTATGTGGGTAACAATACTCCATTTTATTATGGGTAAGAAATGCTTTTAGAAAAGAAAAAGCTGTTATAAGGTAATCTCAATAAGTTCTTATTATCTCCATTTTACATTTAGGTTTTTGTTTGATGACTTTTGTGTAATGATTTATTATATTGCACTCATGTTTATATTCTTAAAGCAGTTTTATAAAAATTGGTAATAAATTTGATTTAGGGAAGATGTAAATGCGAATTTAACTTTCTATTTAAATAAAAATACTGCCATGCAGAGATAAAGATCCAAACACACATACATGATTTTTCAACTACTTTTATAGAAGACTAATCATTTTCTAAAACAACCCTTTCTTTTTGCTGCATCTTGTCTATAGTTATAGCATATGAAGCACTTAGATTCATTCCCTTTCATCCCTGCAGTTCCTCTGGTGATGATTCCTTGATGCTTTCCTGTGTTTGCACTTAGATGTTCCTTCCTAATTTGTGGACAAATATGGTTAAAATACTCATTGTTCTTTTTTCAAAGAAAGATATTAGAACCAAAAGAACATCTAATGAATCAATAATTAAGTTATTATCTCTCATTCATAAATTCACAAGCCTCTACTCTGTACTCTGATTTTAGAACTGTGATTGTATGAACAATGGATCTAGGGACTAGAGCATCAAAGATAAGATTATGGGAATGGCTGGCAATGGCCTTAACTCTGAACAGTGTTGAGCTTCTTTCCAGCTGGAAATTGGATACTAAAAATCCAAGTCATGCACTAGATTTATGAAAAATTAAATCACTTTTGACTAATTGTGATTAAGTGCTTACCTAAATAAGAGTATAACAAGAACAAATATCCTTTAAACATGACCATTAAGCATGTATGATTGTATGTATCTATATGTGAGTGTGTGGACTAATAATTATCTGCCTTATATATAAGTGTGCTGACAGCGATAAAGTGACAAGCTAGGGGCTTGAAATTTTAGCTTAAGTTACATTAAAAAGAAAGAAAAAAGGATTTACTGTTCTACCAAGATGTAGAATTCTCATCCCTTCCAGGTCCTTCTTCTTACAACTGTAAAAGCTCTGGGAATAGCATAACAACAGCCACAGGGAGATTCTGAAAAGTGAAAATAACAAGGTGTGCTGCCTAGGAAACTCAGGACTTGAGGAATGGCACGGAGGTGAGTTCTCTGGGTTTCCTTATTGCCTGCACTGCAGCTCTCCGACCCAGAACTGCCAACTGGTACAAGCAAAATATCTAAGGAAAGCCTTTTCATATCAAATACACAAATTAATAAAGAGGCATACCATGTTCATGAATTGGAAGACTCAACATAGTAAACATATCAAGTCTCCTCAAAACTAGTCTGTAGGCTTAATGTGATACCTATCAAAATCCCAGCATGTTTTAGTAGATATAGACAATCTTATTCTAAAGTTATATGGAAAGGAAGTGGCCCTAAGATAATTAAAATAATCTTAAAAATGAATAAAGTGGGAGAAATTGTTCTTCCCAATATTAAAGTCTTCTAGATAGCCATGTAGGAACATATGCAACTGAATGGCAGAAAAAGAACAATCCAATTAAAAATGGACCAAGGACTTAAATAATCAGTTTCCAAAGAAGATATCCAAATGGCTAGCAGGTACATGAAAATATTCTCGACATCACTGCTCACCAGGGAAATGCAAATAAAAACTGCAATGTAATGTCACCTCATACCTGTTAGGATGGCTATTATCAAAAGACAAAAGACAAATACTTGAAAAGATGTGGAGAAAAAAAGACAACTTGTTCATTGTTGGTAGAAATGTAAATTGAGGTGCCTCAAAAAATTAAAAATAGAACTACAAATGATCCAACACTCTGCCCTTTGAGTAGATATCCTAAGGAAAAAAAATCACTATCTCAAAGAGATATCTGCACCCTCAAGTTCACTGCAACATATTTACAACAGCCAAGACATGAAAACAACCTAAGTGTTCATCAGTGAATGAATGGATAAAGAAGAAATTATATCAATAAATATGTAATGTATATATACACACAATTTAATATTAGTAAGCTATAAAAAAGGAAATTATGCCTTTTGCAGCAACATGGATGGACAATAAAGTCATTATGCTAAGTGATATAAATCAGGCAAAAAAAAGACAAATACTGAATGATCTTCCTTCTTTGTGGAATCTGAAAAACAGAACTCTCAGAAACAGAAAGTAGTGTGATGGTCATCAGGGGCTGGAGGTTAGAGGAAATGAGAAGATATTGGTCAAAAGGTGCAAAATTCCAGCTAAAAGATGAAAATTCTGGAGATCTAATGTACAGCATGGTGACTATAATTAGCAATACTGTATGATATATTTGAGAGGTGCTGGGAGAGTAGATCTTAAATGTTCCTGCCACATGCACACAAAAGGTAATTATGTGAAGGTATGAAGGTGTTTACTAACCTTACTGTGGTAATAATTGGACAATGTGCACATGTATCAAATCACCATGTTTTACACCTTAAACTTACAAATGGTATACATCAGTAATATCTCAATAAATTCAGGGGTTAAGAAAAGGAAAAAAAGTGCTCTGGGCCCAGGGAAGATCAAGGGAGAGGAGGATAAATAAGAAATACAGACTCGTGTCATGTCAAGAACAAGGTGGAAGATACATAGAATGTTTGGTGGATTTAGTATTTGTTTTGAGTTCTGGGATCTATAGCCTGGCTCTCCCAAAGGCATTTGTGGTATCAGGTGCCATATTAGCTGGATGACCCTACAAGAACATATTTTAAATATTACTGGAGACTTACATCGGGAAGACCAAGAACAGAACAAAGAAATGTGGCAGGCTTTGTTGTCAGAGCTAGAGACTATTTCTAAAACAGTTTAAGTTTCTTCCCAGGATGCTTACCAAATGGGCAAATTTTTCAAATGTAGTAGATATCAGCCGGCCACCCCAATTCCCTTCCTCTAAACATATAAAAAGACATTTTAACCAATAACCCACTACATGAATGTTTCTTTTTTGGATTAAAGACTACATTTGCCAGTATACATCTGTATATTGGCAGATGAGCATTGCTTTTATTCTTCCTTCTAGATTACAATTATGAGGCAATAGAGGGTGTGGTTTACACATCTTTTAATCTTCCTTCCTAACACTATCTCTACACAGTCCAGTGATCAATAAATACTGCACAATTGAATGAAATTTCCTTCAAGTGGGTGACAAATCATACTACCTCTAGGGCACATTTAATCTCTCTTACAGTGTGACTTTCTCCTTACCACCATCAGCACAATGGAACCTAATTGGTTAGGCTACACTTCCCACTTGGGTAACCTGAGGTCAACTTTTGCTAACTTTAAACTATCTGTCACAGTGTCTTAAAATAAGATCCCTGCATTCCCCACAAAATTCATGTAAATATGTAAACTTGGGTTTACTGATAATTCGTAATTAGACTTGGAAATATGTGTGTTATAAATATGGCCTGAGTATATCCTATGAACCTCAAACATCTCCCAACAATTATTAAGAACATACTGCTTTGAAAATAAACAAACATGAAGATGCAAAACAAAATATCTGTTAAGCAAATAGATTTCATGTTGTGTTAAAAACAATTCAATTATAAAATGGGCAAAAGACATGAACAGACATTTCACCAAAGAGGATTAAATTCAAATGGCACACAAGCATATCAGAAGATGTTCACTATGATTAGTCATTAGGGAAGTACAAATTGAAACCACAATATCTCATTACAACCTATCTGAATGGCTAAAATTAAAATAACAAAAACAATGTGATAACACCAAATGCTGGCCAGGATGTAGAGAAACTTGAACATTAATAGAGTGCTGATGGGAATGTAAAATGGTCCAGCTACCCTGAAAAACTGTTAGCAACTTCCTATAAAACTAAACATGCAATTGCTCTGCAACCCAGTAATTGCACACTTTGACATTTACTCCACAAAAATAAAAACTATGTTCACACAAAAATGTGTACACTACTGTTCAAAGGAAGTTAAGTGTGCCTATAAAAGAGTGACGTGAGGGATTCTTATGGTGATGAAGCTGTTCTGTATCTACTGTACCAATGCCAATATTCTGCTTGTGATAAATTACTATAGTTTTACAAGATACTCACTTTCAAAAAACGATATATGTGATCTTTGTATAACTTCTTATAGTTTCTGTGAATCTACAATCATCTCAAAATAAAAAGTTGAATTGCAAAGAAGTGCCCAAATTAGGGCTCTTAAACAATCTCTTAATTTTTTTAAGTTCACAGATGTACTCACTTCAAATTACACTTAACATTCAATTGTGCTGGTTGCAGTACATGAATTTACAGATTCACCTACTTTTCACTGTGTCTGCTATCCTAAATATTAACATTCCTGTAAGCTTCAGAATGCAACTCTTTATCATGCAATTAGTTGCCAAATTCTATGAATTATTAAACATGCAATCAGTTCCCACAATATTCTGAACATAGGTGAGGCCCAAATACTGCTTCTGAAGAATGCTTCACTGTTCCATTTTTCCTGTTCCATTTTAATTGTCTCCTAATTGTTCTATTATTGCCTTTCTTTCCTTCCACTTTAGACTATATTTATTTACAGAAATATATCCAACCTCTCTAAGGAGCCTATATATTTGGGGCCATAAAAAGGGTGTCAACATAGACAACGACCTAAAGAGGAAAATACTATAGCATATCACAGAGGTGGTGTGACTTTTTAACACTTTCGAATCTGGAGGGAACAAAGCAGAATTGTACAATGCAATTGCCTCATTGTTTTCTGCAGGGAAGTAATTATCTCTAGTGTCTATTGTATGGTATTAAATCTAATTATATTTACAGTGCTGTTATGCATATAAAATAAATAATAATTACCTCCTGCCTCTGCTATTGATATTTTCAGATATAATTTATATGTTTCACTTGCCCATACTGATGACATCGTCAAGTATCTTGATTTAATAAAAAAGCTGAGCACAAAGACAGTCTGATGTCAATTTACTGTTAATGGAGAAAAGGTCAAGGCTAGACTGACCTTTACTTATCCAGATCTTATTTTAATTTAGAAAAAATTCAGTCGGCTTGGAATGGGGAAAAAAGAAGGAAACAGGATTTTCCAGATCTGAACCCTTATTTCTTATTTCCCTTTTCCTATCCTGGGGGAAGGAATAAAGTAAACAGAGCTGTCTGCTCATCACACAGGGCTGCTCTGACTTTGATGTGGAGACATGGGAAACTGAAATTTACAGCAACAGGGCACCACTCCCTCTTCTGAGACAGGTCATCCTGATTATGATTGCGTTATTGGGTTGCTTTACACCTTTGTCACGTTTCCGCCCATCCAGCTCATTTTGAGGAAGCTGTGTATTACACATACAGCAGGGCTGCATTACACATGGGCAAGCAGCCCATGGCATTAATTGGATAAATATTACATTCTGAAAATAAAATTTTCTCAGATTTCCTTTTGCCTCCTCACTTTCACCCCCTTGTCTCTGACCTTTTGAATTAATTTACTCATATATTCACAGAAGTAAGCTGAGGTCATAGGGGCAGGCTGGGAACCTGGAAATCTCAAATGTTCTCTTTTGAGTGTTCAGCTCACACACCTGTCACAGGTATTATTTTTTTCCTGGGGGCACATGTTTCATCCAATCCCCAGAAACACTTGGCTGTTCATAAGCGCTCTCTCATCATCAGGACTAGAAGAGTTACTAAAACATCTCAGTATGCTGCCCCAACCCAACTCACTCCCATATTCCGACAGGAGAAATATGAAGAATATTCTGGGTGCAAAGTTTCTCCTAAATCATAAACTCAGATTGGATTCTGAGTGACCCTAAATATGTTGTGACCTATTATCACCAACTGGTAAAATATATATATTTTTAAAAATTGGGTAATTGAATGTTGTACCTTGGCTGGTAAGTCACTAGCCATAGGATTGTAGCAGAGTTTCTTCTCAAAACTTTCTAACAGCTCTACAAAATTGATTGGTCACCCAAATGCCTGGCTTTACCTTTGTGAATCATCAGTCTGGAAAATTCTCTTGTGCCAAAACCTAGGCTTTTCATCCATCTACAAAGCATACAAGTTTTCCAAAGAAGATAGAAAAATGGTCAATAACCTCATGAGAAGATACTTAGTATCGTTAGTCATTAAGGAAATGAAACCATGAGATTACCACTTTATACCTATAGGCCACTAGGATGACTATAATTAAAAGACAGACAATAAAAACTTCTGATGAGGATGTGAACAAACTGGAACCCTCATACGCCACTGATGAGAACCTACAATGGTACAGCTACTTTGGAAGTCAAGAAGTTTTTCAAAAGGTTCAATAGAGTTACCAATATGATCCAGGAATTTCACTCCTATATACCGAAGAGTAGTGAAAACATATGTCCCACACAAAAACTTGCACTCAAATGGTCAAAGCAGCATTATTCATAATTACCTGAAGTGAGAATCCAAATGTCCGTTATCTCGTGAATAGAGAAATAAAATGTTATATACCCATACAATGGAATATTATTGTGCAGTAAAATCAATGGAGTACCAATACATGCTAAAACTGGGATGAACCTTGAAAAGTTTACTATACAAAAGAAACTAGTCCCAAAAGACCACATATTGTATGATTCCATTTATATGAGATGGCCATAACAGGCAAATCTATAGAGACTGAAAATAGATTAGTGTTTGCTAGAGACTGGGGGAGAGGATTAGCTAGATGTGACTACTCAAGTGTTTGGGCTTCTTGTGCAATGAGAAAATTAGATTATGCTTTAAATTACATTGTGGTGGTACTTGCAAAACTTTGTGAACATATAAAAAATATTCACCTGTACCCTTTAAATGGGTGAAATTTACATTTGTTAATTATATCACAATAAATCTATTAAAATACATTATTGAAATAAAATAAGAAGTCACACTCTCTTGGCCAATTCTTCATGTCATCCTTAACAGGGAACAGACACAGTAACAATAACTCCTAAAGATTTTTCTAGGTTTCCTCCCATTCTGGGTGTAAGAAGGCAGGCCTGAATGAATGATGTGTTTCCATTCAAAAAGAGGCTCATTTTTTCCCCTCCCTTTATATCCTGTGCCCTATTAGATTTCTCATTTCATGAATTCTAGAGTCTACAGAGTAGGTGTCCCATGATCTTTTAAGATTTATAAGCACAAGGCATGAAAGACATAGCTGAGGAAAATGTAGAGAATGAATGTAGAGTTTTCTGAGTCAGGGGGTAATGCCCAGTGTTCTCAGTCTATGCTATAAATGGCATTTTGGAATTTGGGAGGCAGATGTTTCACCTGTTTATGCATAAGGTACATGTGTGTGTTCACATGTATCCTTTAATCCTTGAATCACATGTAGACACAGTGTGCATTAGACAAACATTTATTCATTTTTCTATCAGTACTTAGTAAATGACTACTAGCCACTGAAAATAAAGGGTAAATAGGTTCTGATTATTTTTTGTTACAAAAGACAGTTTGTTTTGTGTATGAGCAAATATAATTGATGTACTGTGGGTTTCCTAACCCAACACTTTTTTTCTGATAACCTCTCATTACAGAATAAATGTTAAAATTAAATTTTTTTGTTAAATTGATTAAAAATTAAAATAGTTTCTTTTGTCTTTAAGCCATAGGACCTTTGAAAACACATTTTATAGAATACACAGCACCATACAAATACAAGATATTATGTTTAATAATACAAAACTGCCTCTGGAAGAGTTGCTTACTGGTTTTTAACCACTTTCAGGCTACCGATATAAATTTCTTTTTTTCCCAGCTGGTTGAGATAAAAATTCTTCTGAGAAAGGAAAAGTTTGAACTAGAGAAGTTACTATTCATTAGGCAGGATTGCAGGAGGAAAGAGGCTCTTGATGATGGCATGGAAGATTGGGAAACATTTCTTTTCATTATTTGACCTGCTGGTTTTGAGATGCCTATGATCATATGTATGGAGATTTCATGCAAACAGGCTGATACAATGGCCTGGAATTTTAGAGAAAGATCTGGACTGAAAAAGCAGCTTGCAATCATTTGTATATAGGTGGTTACAAAAGCCATGGTGTAAGAGTAGTCGCTTAGAAAGGACACAGATTGTTATAAAGCCAAGGGAATTCCCAGCAGCAAACCTATGAGGCTCAGGAGAGCAGAGTCTGGAGTGGTAGCAGCACAGAAGACAACGACTGAGACGGCTGGAGGGGCAGAGAGGCCCAGAGGCAGAAGATTCTCAATTTCTTTTGGTTACATGGCTAGTAAGTGATGATTCCAAAAAGCTGAATCAAGTCTTCTGTCTTAATTCAATCCTCTTGTCTAAGCCAGTCTCTCTGACTGTACCACAAATGCCTGGTGAGTGCTCACCATGTACACAACAGACATGAGGCTCCATAAGGAAAGGAAATGGGAAAAGCAGGACTCCTTGAGGAATGTGTAGTTGCAGAGAGTTTGTCCTTTATGACATGTCGACAATCTCCCTCCTGGTCTCTGCTTCTATTCCCTTGTCTTACTTAGATCTTCATGGTGTCAGCTGCAAACCATTAGAGGCTTCATAAAATCTGAAGCCCCAACTTTGGTTCCTTTGTTTCAATTTAGGATCACTACACTTAAGCCAGAGTTCTCTTACAAAGTTACTCCTCCTATTAACAATTGGACCCCTTTATCTATGGGATAAAAATCCAGCATGCTCAGCCCAAAATCAAAGTCCTCTTCATCTTCCATAACCAATCTAGCCTCTCTCATCTACCTCTTTATCCCAGGATGAAGCCACTGAAGCAGCCAAACTGATTCTTTCCAGTCTATCAATAAGACTCTTCATCAGTAAAGATATTTCCCAGGCTTATAAACACTTATTTCATTTTTCTACACATCTAAGTTGCACTTATCGAAAATATTCTATTTAGGTGCCATTTTCTTTGAGAACATGATCCTTAGAATCACAGCCTGTGCTTATCTCTGTACACTTACTTCCCACAATTATTTGACAGAATATATTGTTAGACATCTTTCTGAATGCATATTGCTGTAAGAACACCTGGGGGGTACAAAGATCTTCAAAGTTAAGACCTCTACTTTATTTCTGTTTGATCAGTTGTCTAATGAAAGAGATTAGACAAATTTAACTAGGACAATGATAGAATTTAGTGCAATTTAAGTTGCCTAAGTAATTAAAGCAATAGGCATTTATGAATGACCAGGCTGTGAGATATCAAAGGTAGAGTCTCAGATGTAGGCATTGGGAGGCTTGAGTTTCAATCCAAGAATTGCTTAACAGATAAAATATTTCTGAGCTTCTGTGGAGAAAGTGAAGGCTCCTATGGCCAAGATTCTAGCCTGGCCCTGGTCGGCTTGCTCATGACAAACATGAGCAATACATTGTTACTGACTCTATATAAAGAGCTCTGCCCATTGCTGTGGGCTGCTGCACAGCTGCAGGGCTGCATGGCTGCATGGCTGCAGGAGAGCAGAGTCTGGAGTGGTAGCAGCACAGAAGACAACGACTGAGACGGCTGTAGGGGCAGAGAGGCCCAGAGGTAGAGACCGGCTTGCTGCATGCAGACTTGCTCTGAGTGGGCAGGATTCTAGTGATTGACCTACCACCGTGGGAATAAAGTATATAAACCCTTTTACCCCGAAAACGTCCATTGTCATTTTTCACTCTTATTGAATCCATAGCGAATTTGTTCAGGGCTGATACCCATTGGCAAAACAGCCTCAGTTTCATATTAACCATTAAGTGTAAATAAGGCCACCTGTCTCTAGTTAGAAGAGAAACTGAGCAAGTAAAATAATTAAACATGAGCTGCACTGTGCCTTTTTGGATGACATTCTGTTTAAGTCCAGGAACCTTGGGACCTGTAACAGTGTTTATTCTCTTGAACCGTTCCACACTGTACTGAGGGCTGTACGAAGCCTCTGGTCTTGGCAAACACTCATTAAAATAAAAGGCTGGCTGGAAACCCTGGAGAAGAATCCTGTCAGGAAGCCAATTAGCTTAGGTCAACCCCCGACTCTCTTCGTACAGTAGTTACTCTGAGGCTACTTCCGTATTCCCTTTTTGTTTTTATAACCTGTAATTAGTTACCTTGACATATAATTTCCAGGACCATAGGAAGCATTTAACCGCAGCATCAGAGCACCTGGGATAAAGATTAATTCCAGGGAGATTATACGTTGGATGATTAGAGCACTTCGGGACAGAACATCCCAATTAATCTGAGACATGTCCTTGATATATAAGGATCAAAGACCCTGTGCTGGTCTATCATATCAAATACCTTCCCTCAGGGCTTGTGTGATCCAGCTGAGAACAGCACGGGCTCCTAAAAAAAGGTATCATGGTCACATCCAGTTTCTAGCTTTTAACCAGATGCCGGTCTTGGATGTGGAAGGAATACAACCTCTTCCTTTGCCCAAGCAGAAGGAGGCAGTTCAGACTCTCATTACAAATAATGACAGAACTGTACTTTGAGGAAACAGTGAAGGTTGGTTTAATTTGACATCTCAAACTTAGCACCAATCTCGCTGTCTTTCTCTGTCTGTCTTTGCTTCTCTCTCTCTCTCTCTCTCTCTCTTTCTCTCTCACACACACACACACACATACACACAAACCCACACACAATGATGCTCTCTCATAATCCTCAGCCATTTTCAACCCTTCCATGTATTTGAAAAATGTCAATACCCGAGTTACTTCTCCCAGAAGCATATTCCTTGCTTTGCACTCTTTCCTTTTTTATTGAATTCCCACTATTTGCTTAGCACTCAGCCAGGTAGTTTTGAAAGATAGTTTCAAAAGGCTGCTGCCCTCATGAACAATCCAGATTAGTGGGAGGAAGGAAAAACCAATATTTGTGGTTCACTTCCATGTAAGGGACAAGGTTTTATGTGTATTATTTTAACACCTATCATAAAGTCAATATTATTATGCCCATTTTAAAAAATAAGGTAACAGTTTTGCAGAGATAAAATATAGTTTACAGAAACATCAGTGTTAGAATTCCAGTTTGAACTCAGGACTGTCTGTCCCCAAAATCCCTGTTCATTTTAGTATATTTAGTGTTCTTCATAGTTCATAATAACTGCAGTAAAGGTAAATAAAGGGATATTCTTTAGATAAGAGATGAACTATCAGAGTGGAAACTATCCAGATATTTGAAACTGTATTCCTGTGCCTACTATGAAGCCAGAATAACATTTTAAAAAATGAACAGATAGATGTAGAGAAAATATTACAGAGAAAAAAAATGCTTTGTGGCCAGCATACACATTAACTGAAAACATACATTCTGGGAGCCTTAGGTAAGGCTGGCCCTGCAGATTTCCTCTCAGAGGGGTTCCCAAACACATGGAGTTTCTTTCACTTAAAGAAGCTTCTGCATGTTCTGACATGATGTGTATGTATAAAGAAAACCACAGCCACATTTGTGGAACACACAAATCATAATGGCAGATCAGGCACAGGTGGGAAGAACTTACCTATCCATAGCTCTTTATAGGAGGTGACCTCAAAGGGTTTGAAGAAGGGAAAAGATATACAATTTAAAGCAGGAGGGGGATTTAAAGATACACAGGAGGACAGTCTAAGCCAAAATTATATAATTAAGAATGTATGTCTCTCTTTACTTACTAAGAATATAAGAATATGGACCCATCTACCTGGTAGTAGATTTTATTCAACACCATTCCTGCTTATTATTTCATTCCATACTATTTCCTTGAATTGACATACTATTAAAAGACTCCAACTCCCCTGCCTTAGAAGTTAGAGCTTAGAGCTCCTATTACCTGCATTTCTTCTATGCAGTCGACTCACAACTCACTTCTGCAGTTAAGGGATGTGAACTTAAAAATAAGTTTAAACAAATTATGCAGTCCTGAAACCTTACAGTCTTGAGAGCTTGCTCATAGTTTGTGGCTCCAACCATTCTTAATTTCTTTCCATATCCAAAACCTCGAATCTCTTTGGTGATTCCACATATCTTTGCACCTGAGGCTTCATTTTTTAGGGTGTGATGTATCTGCCTTATTTTTCCAGCTAACTCACACCTTCATTCCTGGAACGTGTCTGTGACTCCTTGAATTCAGGCTGGTTTAGATGCCCCTCCTCCGTGCTTTTACAGCATCCTCTGTGTGCACCTGTATATCTGTGCATTCTACATCTTTCCATTTCTGAATCAGATCACTTATTGGATGAAATACCCTCATGTGATGGCCCCTGACTTAGCATTTTAGAAGAAAAATAATTTCTTTCCTCGTTTCAAGTAAGATATTCTTGAAATGTTTCATGGATCAATTTGAGAGATGAAACAGTATGAGGAAAGGAACTAGTCTTTACTGAACTAGCAAAGATTAGATTTTATACTTTTCACTTGTCTGAATAATTAATTATGTATTTCATTTCTCTTTTGTCAGCTTTTTATATGCTGGAGACTTCATGCACATTTAATTCATTTAATGAGTACTATAACCCTCAATTCTACAAATAAGTAAACAGTTTCAGCAATACTATGTCACCTGTCCAGAGACTTAGCTCATTAGAAGTGGCCACAAGATTTGAACTCTAGTCTGTGGAAGTCCCAAGTCCCTGCTCCATTCACTGTAGCTTGGTGCTTGATAGCGTTGTCTTCTATTTCATTTTACAGTTACAATTACACCTGGTTATTTTGGGTGCTTTCCATTTGGTACATAGGCCTTATGCTTTTTTCTGCCACTCTTTAGTTATAGAACATTTCCTTCTGGGAACATAGTACAAAAGGACTAAATTTCTGCCAGTAGAAACTCCTTCCCAGGATGTTCATTGTCTCTCACATGAAACAGCAGAATAATTACATGAATTAAGGAAAACTGTACTTGCTTTTCCAAAGAGGATGCATGTGACAAACAGTGAAAACCGGCCATTACTCTGCAATAATGATGTCTGAATTTGAAGGATTATTTGTGTCGTTTGTTACCTGAGTGTATGAATTCCTAACCATCTGTATGTGTATTTGCTCACAAATGGCCTGAAGATGAGCACAGCATGATTTGACCTTGGTAATCAAAACCAGTGCTTTAAAATTTTAATGAAAATTCATCAGCTTGAACTAGACTCTGAAGAGACAGTTTATGAAAAGAGTGGAGACTGGCTGACAGACCTTCTTCCTTCTCTCCGCTAATATTTTGATTCCCATTGCTGGTTTTGTGCCTTAGAACTTCCTAACATAGTAAATGATTAGTAAATGGATAGCACTTACAAAGATTGAGGATTTGCAAAGAAATCAAGAGTCAACCATAGTTCATGTTATTTAATGCCACCATGACTGCAGGTTCCAGGTTTCTAGCATGAGTCCTCATAAATATAATTTCTGTAATAGGTTTTTAAATTATGCTTGTCCCTAAGGTATATTTTTAAAGGTGCAGGGTTGGGAAATGTAAAGCAGAGACAATGCCTCTCTTCTCCGCCATGTCCACAGCAGTCATTACCATCGAGTCTCACGCTCTTTCTGAGCCCACACCAGACCTTAGAACCAATCTCAGCACATACGCTGATTATATTAGAACACAAGAGAGGTAGCCTATTTGACAGTAGTTTCATGGAAACGAAGTCTGAATGACAGCTGAGAGTTGAATTGCAGAAGATGGATGGAGTAAAGCTGGACAGGGAAATAATTTTTTTAAAAATGCCTACTATTCCTTGAACTTCTACGTCCTTCATTTATTATGAATGTAGATATATTCAGATTCACAAGGTGCCTTTCTCAAAAAATGGTATTAGAGTGAATATATGCAGCTGGGAAGGGGAAAGGGGAAATGCTAGCTGGCCTGTTAGACTCTGCTGACCACTCCTTCAGCCTATGAGAGCCTGTCACATGGAGTCATCTCCCTTTTGACTGCTGACCCTTGAACTCGGTTCAAACCATCCCAGGCAGAAACCTTCCTCGAGATCAGTCTGCGCGTGTTTAATAGTGCTGGTAGCTCCCTTCAAATCTGCTCTATATTTGTGAGGGTATTTAAGGGAAAAACTGTCTCTTGAAAGGGACACTCAGATTGTTTTTCCAATCTCCACCCCATTTGAGAAGTGTCCCTAAGAGCTCTGGGATAAGAAGCCTACATGGGTATTCTGGGGTTAATCCCAGCATAGTTACAAATGGAGTTGTTTCTAGGAAACTTATTTATGATTATATGAGTCTGAGGCTCTTATTTCATTACTGCCTATTCAGAGCACTGGATCTGTCAGGAATGATAAAGGATCAGCCTCATTATACACTCAAATTTACCTCCTTCCACCCATTACATCAACCTTTATTAGAGTAAGATATGACCTTCAGAAACCAGAGCTCCTCAGCAAACTTTACTTTCAGTTAAGATGTGATGCTAAGCAAATCACTCCTTGCTTTCAGTATATATGTGGGATGAAGAATGTAAAGTGGGTCATTTAGTAGACAAATAAGAACATAAATATCATGACATTCCCCTACAAAGTAATTTGTAGCTTATTTATGAATCATTTGCCCAGTTGGTATTAATTATATTAACTATCTCTCTCTTTCCTAGAAAAGAAATGAGAGAAAAGGGAAAAGAGAGAGAAAAAAGAAAGACTAACTGATGAAGGGACATTAGAGATGAAGGGATATAGATAAGGGAGGCAGCGTCTATTCTGAAAGCAACAGTTAGCTTGTGAAATGACTAATAAACCATAGTGCAGCTAGTATATGTTAAATAAATGATGCTTGCTTATTGAAAAATGCATTGCTTCCCCTATCTACCAAACCTTAACATTTTTTAAATAGAGTGAAACAATACTCTTCTTGGATGTTAAAAAAATAAATGTTATCCTTCTCTTGCTTAACCTTTCACCTGGAAATCTCAAAACTTGCTCAGCTAGGCTAAGCTTGTACAGGGTCTCAGTGATGGAGATAAATCAAAATATTTACTGAGTGGGTAATTAAAGTCAGATGAGTTTCTTCTCTATAAATGTGGGAAAATGAGGGATATTCCTTCTCAGTGATTTCCCCGGTGGTGGGCTCCTGTCCTCCAATCTCTTCTTGCTCCTTCCATGTTTCCATACAATGGCAGCCAATCTTAATTTTTGTTTCCAGGGAAAGAGTAAAATTTAGGTCAATCCACTTTAAATTCTAAAAAATAAAATTAGAGGAAATCTAAAAGATGTCTCTGGAAGCAGGGACTATTCAAAACCATCACTGGGTCTCTGCCTATGTTTGGTATCAAGCTAACTCTCAGGAGCTTCAGCTCTCAATGGTCCTTAAAAGCTATGATCCCTCCTAAGAAAAGCCCAGATCATCTCCACAAAGCACTCTATAGTTTTCCCCACAACAATGGATTTACTTTCAATCCCATCCTCCTAATATCAATATACAATATATAACTCTAGTTGGAAAAGTTACCATGTGATTTCTTCTTTGACACTTCAATGCCCTTTCTTATGCTGCTCTTTTGCCTGTAAACCTGCCTCATCCTTCTGGGCTTCCCCTAGCAGATCTCTGTCTCTGCTTAACCTCATACAGCAGTCTGCACCACCCACCTTTGTGCTTAATAATAATAGACTATTTCATGTTACTGACATTTTATGTGAGTCCTACGTTGTTTATTAACCAGGCTGTAAATCCACTCACTGTCTGAATCCACACTCAGCTTTTACTCATGCAGCGCATAGTGTTTACAGTAAATGGACATTTGGGGATCATAAATAGTTTGTACTTATTGTTGAGTCTACTCAGAATAATAATTAAGGTAACGTCTATGATGTTCATGTAGAGTAGGTATGCAATTACATATAATATGTATTAACTTTTGTGAGGATAAAGTTCACATCTGCTATTTTTCTTGTCATCCTAAGGCTTATAATGCCAGAGGTGGCATACAGCAGGCACTCAATAAGTGCATATGACCGTCATTTTCATGAGTAGTTTTTTCTTTTGCCATTTTCCTCATGATTACATGTTAGGTAGAATCATTGCCAACACAAATATACATTTCAGAATTGAACTTCCTTCCTTAAATTGAGAGAAATTTAAAGATTTTATTTACTTTAGAATGTATAACTCAAAGTCATAGATAAAATTTCGGAATCACATATGCAACTTTTTTCCAACAGGTGCCCGTCTGAAATCTGTACATTAGCAAAAACTAGGGGTTTGGGGAGAGAAAAGGGATTGACAGGGAGTCCAGTGTACCTAAGAAATTGGACAACTTCCTTGTCCAAAGAAAGAGGGGCAATTCTCTTTCCCTCTTTCTGACTGGTTTTGGGACTATACGGCCAGCTTCATCTTTTTATAAAGAAATGAAATTAAGGAACTAGACTGGCTACTTTGCATTGGCAACTATTTGATGCCAGGAGGAAAAAGCTCACTTGTCTTGTCCCATTGTTACTTTTCAAGATAAATATACAACAGAAGGATATCCTGTGTTTTAGTCTTTTATTTAAGTATTACTATGGCTAGATGTTTTAGTGTTTTTATGAGTTATTGAAACTCACTGCCCTGAAAATTCAAGGATAAAATTTAACAAAAATAAAATCTTTTCTAGCACAGAAACAGAGGAGGTATTTGATGGCTTCTTTAAAAGTAAAGATTTAAAACATTTAAGGGAAACATTTTAAAGGTGAAATCATGGAAGTGGGAACCTTATCATTGACAGTTTTCTGAATCTACTTTCATTGGATGGGGGTGATAATAGGCACTCAGGGTCTCACTGAGGAAGGTGATCTGAGAATGGAAACCCATTCCCCCTCCAAAGTTAATGGGTTTGTAAAGGCACCTGAAAGTGTCCAGTAATTTATCACCCCTACTGTGCCCACATGGGAACAATGTAGCACAAGGTTGTAAGTCATGGGCTTTGAAATAGACAACTTGAGTTTGAGAGTTGAGTCTAGCCCTTCCTCTTTGATCATGGACAAGCTCTTTATAAACTTGAATTTTCTCATCTTTAAAATTGTGATAATAATAAAACATTTCATATGGCATTAATTGAAGATTAAAATGATTAAATTAGATAATATATGTAAAACATTTGGTATGGCATATGGCACACAGTATGCCCTCAGTAGATGCTGTCAATATCATGGTAGCAGATATCACACCTACGATGTGGTCTCTCCCCTCAAGGAATTTATTTTGGGAAGATGCAAATTTCACAAATAGTCTTTAAGACCTGGAGATAGTTAGGAATGAATAAAATGCTAAAGAATCCACTAATATTAAATGTTAAAGTATATAGTTGCACAGAATTACAGAACAATAGTAAAAGTGAAAGGATCTAACATTTCTTTTCATGGACTTGAAATGCAGTTACAGAGCTGGTTAGCAGCAGTCGGATTAGCATCTAATCTCTTTGCTCAATCAGCCTTCTCTGCCCATCCTGTTTCATCTAACTCCCATCCACATCCCCTGTTATCCTCCCCTGCTTAACTTTTCTCCAGAGAATTTTTTCACAAATGTGTATTTTACTTATATTGTATATTTTTTGTCTCTTATCCCCAGAATGTAAACTTTGTTATGCAAAGGGATTTTGTCGATTCTTTTGAGTAGTTCTGACTGCCTACTATATTCACAAGCTCAGCCTGCCTGAAAGTTTTAGTCTCTTGGTCTGCACAAGCCTTTTCACACACCAGGAGGGAATTCTAAAAGTAAATGTGAACTTAATCACTTCTTTGGCTTGTGATGGCCATGACAGTGAGCATAATTCTCCCATTCGGAGCATATCCAGGCTTCACAGCAGAAATTTTCTCTTTCTCCTCCCTGATTATGCTGAATTTAGATATTTTTTAAAAGTCAGACAATAAATAGAGTCATACCATTGAAAGTCCATTAATATAGAATAATTATTTTCCTAGAAGTATTTGCACAGAGATGGTACATTCTCCCTGACATAATATTAATGGAAATTCCTACTGGAAAGAAAAAGAAAAGATTAAATGTTTAAGTCCCTTAGGAATCCATCCTCCTACCATGGTTATAGGATGAGATGAAGAAGCCTGGGCAATTCACTATAGCTTGGGCAAGGCTGACCAGCCACCTGTGTATAATTCCTGCTCTGGATGCTAAATGTGCTTTATATTCAAAAGTCATACTCCTGACTCATCATCAATATGTCATACATTTCTGAGGATTCCTCCCACAGAGGAAATTGTTTTGTACTGAGCCAAACATGATTTCCCCCTCCAGTCCTTTCATGACACAGTCTGCCATCCTTCAGAATGACCAGTAAGGATTTAATCTGAAGCCCTAGGGCAGGAAACAGTGGAAAGTCGACTGATCCCCACAGAAATTAAACTCCTGACTGTCAACTGCATCATCAGTTGCTAAGAGCATGTTTGAGACATAATCGTGCAGTTCTGATGTCGTGAGTCAATGGAGAAGCACCTGTCCTTGTTGAGGTTGATTAAAGGACCCCCTGCACAGCCTGTGAGCTGTAGGGTGGACCCTGAGTCCTAGCTTGACCTGAGACCAAACTGGAAGGATGGCCGAATTTCTGAAGAGGCCAGTTTCCAAGGCTGGATACTCTGCCACCTAGATTAATATTAAGCGACTCTCCTAGATGTATTTAACAACCCATCCCTTCTCTCTTGCCTCAGTAAATCCACTTCACTTGTTACTACTTTCCTGTTAGTTCCATGATAAACTGGGCACATCACTGCTTGCCCCTCTGTTTATTATAAAGACTCCCTACTTAACACAATGCATCAGCAAGATTCTGAGGACCTGGACAGGTCTCCCTCACTGCCTGAATGTACACACACAGAATGTCAAACAGTGTGAACAAATATTGCCAAAGCCTGCAGCGTCCCAAGCGTGATGAGCCTCGGGGTAAAAGAGAAAAGCCCACAGAGAGCGCTCTGGGAAGCTGCCAGTGAACCTTTAAAGAAATCCTTGCAACACATTAGAACTCTGAGGCCAATATCAAAACTAATGAAGTGTTTGTAAAGAGATGTATATTTGCCGGGAGCGCAGGGTAAATGAGGTGTGAGACCCATAGGAGGACTCTCAGGGTGGTTTTGAGGCTAAGGGCTAGGAGGAGAAAAGCCCAGTCTCGCAATCTTCCTTTCTGGAAAAGATTTTGGCAAATAACGCCAAGAGGCTTAGAGCATAGACTGAACAATTGTTCTGGTCTGCCAGGCATTCGTAGCCCCTCCCGGACACTCTCAAATCATGTTGTTGACATGGAGAAGTTTGCCCCACACTCAGCAAGAGCGTGTGATTCAGGAAGGGCCAACTGGAACATCCCATCTGATGGGTTCAGGGGCAGACACATGACCAAAGCCCAGGCAACCTGAGCAGTGAGACTCATTTCATAGAAGTTGATTAGAACCACTGAGAAACAGAACATGTCTTTTGCTGGCTTGAAACTAACAAGATGTAAACCTTGAACTGCAGGGCCACCATAAAAGGAGAGAGAGCTTTATAATGAAGCCAAAACTGAATGCAAAACAGAAAGATGGAGAGAAGCCATTTTAATAAAGACATCACTTGAGCCTTTGAATCCAGCCTTGTTCTAAACTTTTTAATTTGAGGAGCCAATAAATCAATCTTGTGCTTAAGCCACTTTTTATTCGATTTTTGTCACTTCAACCCAAATGAGTCCATACCTCTAACAAGCACTTTATGAACTTCTTTCCCGTAAATATCTGAATCCTAAAAAGAATGCTTTTCCATTCACATCCTGTTTCTGGTGCAGCAACTGTTTTAAAAGTATACAGTGTCCCATATCTAAGCTGTCTGAAATTGTTTATTTCACTTGCCAGGATATCCACTCTCCACATCCTTATCATCTTCTTCCAGAATCTCTAAAAGCCTTGGACCGCCAACAGCCTCCTCTTAGGATTAAGTTTCCTGCTCCCACATTCTGATGCCTCCACTTAATGAATGAAAATTTGATCTTTTTCTCAACAACTGATATTTGCCTCTTCCTCTAAAACAAACCTGATAACCTACAGTCTGGAAGCTGACCTCTACTAAATTCAGGTTCCTTAATCTCCAACTTTTCTACTCACAAAAGGCACTGCTGTCCTTCCTTATCAAGGATAAGAAGCTTTCTCAGTGGAACAAGCAACTCTCTTCCCAACAGACAATACTAGGTAGCACTTTATGCAATAGCAATGGATGCTTTTTTATACTTCCTGAAAATGAGAAACTAGTCTCCTGGAAAAGAATTCATTTTCCATAAACAGAATTTTAAATATATATTTATATATTTTATATATATTTTTTTATATTATATATATATATATATATATATAATTTTAAATATATATTTATATATTTAAATAAATGGAATTTTAAAAGAGTTTTAAAAATCGTGTTGCCTGTAATTGGAGATAGACCAGGTCTTCAAGCTGAAAGTCATTTTACTCATGTTTCAGATACACACATTCCACGTGAAAGTCAGCAGGTCTGGATCTGGTCTCTGCTCATGCGGTTCTTCACATGAGAGATGTAAGCTAGCAGAACAGAGCTGCACAGGGAGGATTCATGCTGGGAAAGCAGGACAGCCTCCCTAGTATTGTTCCAGTCACCAAATCTATGCTGTGCCATCATAATCTTAGACTTATTTTGTGTGATGAAAACTGACAGCCCTTCACTTCATGTCCCACACAGTTGGCTCACCTTGACCAGTGGGTATGGGTGAAGTTCAGCAAATGCTTTCTCTTTTCATTCTTCAGGTGTAAATCCCTGAAATGCCTTTCTAAGGCCTTCTCAGATGACAAGGAACGTTACTGCCACAGTTACTTGTATAAAAGCTGGGGCCAGGATGATATGAAATTGAACAAAAGAATTGTATGATAGAGCTTGGTACCAAGTTCTAATCTCTATTACAGCCAGTGCTGGCTTGCTGCTTAAAACTCTGACTCAATAGCAATGGATGCTTGTTTATACTTCCTGAAAATGAGAAAATAAGCTCACCAAGTAATGCCACAACTACTCTGACTTTCTCAGGAATTATATTCCTTGGATCCACAGACCAGCACTGTAGTTCAAATTCAGATTTAATCTTCAGTTAATCTCATGGTAAACCATGCCATTCAAGCTTAAGACAAAGCTACAAGACTGGAAACAATGTCAGCGACATAAAATTAATAATGCAGCATGCTGATAAACTAGGATAAAAACAACACTTCCTAAAAAATATATTATCCTGATATACATTTACTCTTACTTTCTGGAAAAATACGATTCTCACAAGAGGAGTAATAAATGTTGAGATATGAAAGTAGTCCATAATGGGCTATAAATCTGTGCCTTTGTTGTCCATACATTTTTGATGAACTTGCAAAGTTTTGGAACCTTTTAATTGAAGATAGAATAGTTTTATTTCTTGTGGCCATAATGGAGTCATATTCTTATCTATTATTAGAATGGTTTAATACATTAATTAATCTACACATCTTAAAGTAGGAAATAATTTTTATACCTACACTAATCAGTCATTTTGCTTGTTCCAGAAAGCAAAAACAGCTGTTTTCTGCTGATTCCAAAGATAGTATTAAGGCCAACCTGTACATGAGCTATTTATTGTATGGCAGGATTTATAGATGCAGTTGCTATTGTTATCATGTCTCTTTGGCACGATTATGATTGTTGCCTCAGGCAGTAGAATGCTCATAGATACATTAGGAACATTTGACACTGCAGGGTAGAGAAGCCTGGTATCAGGAGCCACTGATGCTGTCACTGGGGCACATTGACCCCCTCATTAAACTCAAGGGGAACCTGTGGGCTTGCTCATTTCTCCCCTCGCTCCTTAATTCTCAGGCAAAAATAAGCATTTGCTGAGCAGCTGGACCATGTTTGAAATCTGCAGATCAAGATCAAGGAAATTTTCGGCCATGAAGAGGCACTTAAAATGTTATATCAATAAATTCTCAAATTCCTAAATGAAATAGGTTCCCATGGAATGTCCTCATCTGAGGTTATTTTCTAAGAATGCTACAGTATTTAAAGAGACAATGTAGCATAGAATAAAGGACCTGATGAGCTAGAACACTGGCCAGAATTTAAAACAATGAGGCCCAGAAGACTAAAACATATCGGGTAGTGGGAAGCTTGAACCTGTAATTCCTCAACTAAAACTTCTGGAAAAGTGGATCTCAGTTATGGAAGGAATGTTCTGAGTTCTAACATTAAGGATCCAGAATTGAGAAGTTGGGAAAAAGAAAACAGGAGAGAAAAACCGAAGGAAGTTAGATCATTTATGACATGGATACAAAATACAGGGCACATATGCCAACACTCCATTCTCCTCCAACACATGGCATAAATTACCAATTTATCACAAAACTCTTAGTTGCTGAATGCGAAGAAAGTTACAGAGTTCTTGTCAAGAACATGCTTTGTTCAACCACACCCACATTTTTGGGGACAGTCTTATTTGTCATCTTTGATGATCAATGATCATTATCAGTGTTATCTCAAATACTGTAAATACAATGTACATTAATCCTTTGGGGTATTTTAAGTGGGTAGGAAAGGATAATTGCACAAAACACCTAGAATCTTTCCTTCTGTCATTTTTTAGAATACCTCTTATCTAAACCCCCACCTATCCCTTAGTCATGTCACATACTACCTTGAGAGTTTATCTTTTCCTGTAGTAACATTCTCTTAGCTAGGTGCTGCTTTGTAGTTTGTAAAAACACTTTCATATGAACTCCTCTTTCTGATGCTTATAACAATGACATCATGTAAATAATATAGGTATAATTGTTTTCCCATTCTAAGAAGTAAAATATGGGAATGAAAGAAGTTAAGAACCACTCTAGTTTCTTATTTTTACTAACAAACAAGAGCTAAGGTGGGAAGTGAGAACTTCAACCAAAATAGTTGGCTCTTCTTTATTTCACTTATTGGAAAATCAACCTGAGATTAATGTTTGAATAAAAAGTTAGATAATACAAGGACTTTGAAAACTATGAGAACAAATGATTTATAATGTATCTTCCAAAAACAGCTCCTACAGACCTGTCACTAAGTCTAGAAAGGGTCTTCCTTGCTTTCTTGAGAGTTTCACCTGCCTTTTAATAGCTGAAAACCATCTAACTGAATCCATTAGTGTTGCTCTAGCACTAATAATATACCCAGACTCCAAGAGCAGAACAACCAGAAAAATTACACAATCATATATCAAGGGGAAGGAAATTAGTTCCTGATCCTCCAGACACTTGTTTTTGCACTGAATCACAACTATTTGATTTTTTAAGCTGTATTTGTGGAATGGCTACAAGTGTTGTTCCACACGAGGAAACCACCAGGCTTTCCCAAATCTCCAGGGGTGCTTTTCAGCTTTCCCCCTTAATGAACAGCTCATGCATTTTGTGTCATTCCAATTTGTGATTGGTGGTCACACTGTACACAAATAATCTTCGGAAAAATCTGCAGCCAAAATTAATTCATTGCCCTCTGGTTTCTGAGCCGGTTTCTTCCAGAAACAATGAGCCCAGAATTCTTGACAGAATAAAATAGCTTCAAACATTTTCCTCAAAGGAAAAAAAATATTCCTGAAGGAAAAATAAAGAAACATCCTTAAACCTAGTGGAGGACTGATTCAGGCACATTGTAGAACAGGTCCTCTTGGCACAATGGAAACAGTTATGATATAGATTCATGCCTACAAACCCTCCTAAAATTTCATTAAAAAAAACTTATTAAGCACCCATTCACTGTATGTCCTCAACTGTGCTTGCCACTTTTCTTGTATCACCTTACAAGATTTTCACAACTATAATGGGAGATTCAGATCCCTCCCTCTGCAAGAGAAGTGTTTTTAGACATCACAGGTTTTTTTAATAAATATTGATTGATTATGGAATAATCTCACTATTTGTAAGATGCAAAATAAATGTAGGGTCAACATAGCATTTTATAAAGTCCTGGGTTTCAAGTGGAAGGACATGGAATTAGGAAGGCAAATTTAGAAGGTGGGTATAAAAATGACAAATGGAACTAAGGAAAAAACAAAATTTTGGTTTGCACTTCAAGCAAAAAGGATGATGTGATTGGTTTCCTTGGGCATTTAACTGCATCATTCTTTAATGTTACAGAATGCTTAACAGTAGGTAGTTCTTTCACTTAACATTCACAGTTCAATGTTAATTTGATGAGAAGTTCTTTGCCAAATTATAGGTTGTTCTTTTTAAACAACTTTTCATTTTCATTGATGAAGGCATAGAATGGACACCTAACAACATATAGCTGACAAGATATCACAGGAAGAGCAAATATCAACACCCAAATCCCATACATGGCATCCGGCTAAGAGGGAGAGTGAATACCAATACTCAAGAACAAACAAGAAACTTATCATAGGTAGATAGAAAGTTTTTTAAGTTAAAGTTAAAAGGTACAATTTCATAATTCTAAGAGAGAGGAGCCAGACCAATTCATTTTGTAAAAATCCCTGAAAGGATCATTGAACTCTGGCTGGTTCTGAACTTGTCATCCAACCAACACAAGAATAAGAAAAAAAATTACCTAAGATTTTGACATCTTTAGCTTCCTTCATTACATGACTCTTTTGTGTCAATCGTGGTACTCTGCATTTTACATACAGTATCTCACTTAATCCGCACAACAATCTTATGAGATCATTACCATTATCCCCATTCTGCAGCCAGGTCTGCTGATCTGAGAGCCCATGCTCTTCATACCACAATATACCGGCCTCTAAGAATGCCTATCAAGAGACCCATGCTCTGGACATCTCAGATAGAACAACCTGCATAGGATAATAAAAATAAGGAAGGGGTCTGAAATCTGGTCCATATGAAAAAAATTTAGAATTTCTTAATAAAACAAAGTAGTCTTTAAAAAGGTGAATGATCTGTCTAGAGAAGACGATGTGCAGAGAAAATATAAGTGGTCATTATATAGACATACAGCTGTCTGTGAATTGTTACTGTTCTGGAAATCTGAAAAATGGTTGCTGGGTCATTGCTGTGGAGAGGCAAATTTTGCCTCGGATAAAGAAGTAACACTTTTAGAAGCTATATAATATCCTGGGTAGCTTTGCATAAGAGTAAACTCCCCATCACTGGCAATGATTACAATAACTCAAGAAGACACAAGCTGAAACTGCCTGAGAGAAACAACAATCAGTTTTTCTGTTCATCTATTCATTCACTCCTCATTCATCAAGTCAAGGTTCTAGATAATTCTGAACTTCTTTAAGCAGTGTACACGGGGTCAGACAATAATCACCTGAGGCTGTGTCAATTATCAGTGAATTAATTGATCACTGAGAGCTTCTTTTTTGTAACTACCTTTATATATTTTTAGATAGCTCATCTTTAAATAAATGTCTTCATTATAGTAGAGTAGTGGTGTAGAATTACTGATGTAGCCATGTCTTTCCTTACTGTGTACATGTTAACAGTTGTGCAAGCTTTAATAGTGTAGACAGGTATTTTTAATCATCTCTCATTAGCATTTTATTTTTGTGGAAATTTACAGTATGAAAATATAAAAGTATCTCAATTTCAAAATGCCAATTTTGCCTAGGAAAGTTTGAATGCAGAACCAGTTTCCCACAGCTTATCAGCATCTACTCGGTAGTTTCCTTAGCTGCTCTAAAGAAGCCTTATGTTAATGTCCACAACTGCTTCTTCTCCCCACCACTTCCCTTCGCTTCTCTGTTCAGGTTAACATTGTTTTCTGAATTCTCAGTCATGATATATATCACCAGTTATCCAGTTATGGATTTTCCCTGAAAATTATCTTCTCTTTTACTTCCTCTCCACCCGAAACCCTAACAAATCATCATTAAATTCTGAGATACCAAAAGTATCTCCTGATCATTAGCATAACCTTGCTTAGACACTGTCCCTTCTCTAAATCAAGCCCCATGTTCTCTTTCATTCTCATACTACACTTTCTTCTGTTGTCCACATTTCTACCTACTTCCTCCTCTAGTCCATTTAACAAGTCTGGGGGATACCCTTTCCAGATCTGTCTTCCCCAGAGTAATAGCCCCTCAAGCCTGAAAGTTGTCTAAATGCTGTACTTGGCTTAGAAAACAAGTAACTGTATTTGCCTGCTACCACTGAAGCCTGACCCTCTTCCTCACACTGTGTTCTAGCCAAAGGGGCTCCCTGGACTGTTGCCCAGGAGAATTATCCATAAATTGTTGCTCAAATGTAACATAAAGGAGACATCCATACTGATAAGATCTACTTTCAGGGATCTAATTGATGGGAAGGAACATTTTGGTAGGCTGCTTGAGTTCTGGAGTCAGTCTTCTAAAGGTCCAGGCTT
This sequence comes from Manis pentadactyla, assembly GCF_030020395.1. Lineage (NCBI taxonomy): Eukaryota > Metazoa > Chordata > Mammalia > Pholidota > Manidae > Manis > Manis pentadactyla. The sequence continues at coordinate 119,925,848 of NC_080026.1, read as the reverse complement.
AATCACAAGGAAGGTGTGGTTGGCATACTGAAGGGCTTTTGTTCTTCTGAGAGGGGACTGGGTGTAGAGATGAACTGCTTAGGATGGTTAAGACCCAGCACTGCCCCCACATAATCCCCTTTCTTAACACTTAATTTAAGGATAACCCACTCCTTTCTAAATAAGTAAATACTAATAAACATATAAATTAATACATAAATAAGAACACAAACAATGCCAGCTTATACGAGCTCTCAGTTATGAGTCACCCAGACATGAACCTGCCTAGCTGGCAGGTGATATCTTGCTCTTAAAGTCCCCTCAGAGAGCTGTCCCTTAGCCTATGTTGTTTCCTGCATCATGGATGCTTGTCAACTCTCTTGGTCTCCCTATCCCACTAAGAATATTCTTCTCATCCTCAATGACTGAACTTAAAGAATACCAGCTTTTCCTCATGGCTTCAGGCATCTATTTGTTCCTTCCTTTGTATATTCTCTACATTGGTTCACACCAACTTATTTTTATTGCTTTGCCATCTTGAATGTACTGTATATTTTTACAAATTTATTTTCAATAACAGTCTTTGGTTTACTCTCAGGTAGGACTAATGTCTAATTTATTTTATCTCCCAGTGCTTAGTTCAATATCATGCACTGGCTAAGTGCTCAACTAATGTTTGTTGGATTGACTGAAATTTTTCTGTATTTCATTATTCCTAAATTCTGTATTATGGGTTCTAGTCTTGACTGAGTTACTAACTCCCTCAGTGACTTCAAACAAAAAGGTTGGCACTACCTGCCCATGCACTGTGGGCTTGGGTCTACAGGTGATCATTTCTATCGCGTGTAAAGAACTTGAGGATTAAATCAACCTTGAGGAAACAAGGTAAGAAACAGAGAGAAATATTTCTGATGATACTGTTTCTGGTTGTGCCTGAAACATGGGCCATTTTTTCCTCTTAAATCCAAATGTACTTAGTGTTCTCTTACTTGCGACCAAAAGATTCTTGAGCACTATCTATCCCTAAAGATCCTATACTGAATCATCTCTCAAGGACTTTGCCTGCTCTTCCCCTTTAGATGGAAGCTTCCTACCTGCCTTTTCCTCAAGTCCCTGTTCAAGACCACATCCTTGGAGAAATCTCTCCCTAACCCATGGCCTTTGCCCCTGACCTCCCAAAGCACTAGTCATCTTCGTCTTGTGGATGTACTCACTGCAAGTTTTAAGGAGAAGGGGCCATCCTCTCGTAGTCCAGATGTCCGCTGGAGACCCCACCCCTCCTCCTCTAATCCTCCTACCCGCTCCACGTCTTGCTTCTCAGACTCTGTATGAACTTGGTTTCAACTACCAAAAGGCACAGCAATTGAAAGTCCTCACCCCTCTCATGATCTCTGCAACCCAAGGGATTTAGTTTACCCTGTGCCCCTCAGTTTCCATTTCAGAGTTTGCACATAGTGAATATGTTTGTTTCCTTTTTCAATCCTTATTTTTTTAATCACTATTGCTTAGATGCCAAAGATTAGAGAGGTAAGAACTCTAAGGGGGTGTGTGTGTTTCACTGTGAGAAAGGACAATACAGAGTAAACGCTGCTACCATCTCACCAGCCTCCCATTTCTCTTCTTCCTTCTCCACATTTCCACATTTCATATTTACTTATCTCCACTCCTTTTCCCAGGAGCAAAACAAACTGATTGTGTTCCCAATTTTTGTAATTTAGTACATACTTTTTTTCTGATCATATACAATTCCCAGGGTCTTGCAAGTATTTCTGCCCCATCAGTACCTTGCTTGCCTTAAGAGAAATTCCAATGTATATGATTACCTCCACATCACTCCTGTTTGTGCATGTGTTGCTTTTCCAGCTAGACTCTAAGACCTTTTAGAAACCCCGTGGTAAGTGGTAAAAGAATCCAGCTTTACAGACAATAATTCCAGATTAGAATGGTGGCTCTTCTGCTTTCCATCTGTGCAAACTTCAGCATGTTACTTAAGCTCTCTAACCCTGGAGGGCTCTACTTACTGAGATTAATAAGCTTTACCTTAAAGATGAAATAATGTACCTCAAATGCCTTGCACATAATGGGACCTCAATATATGTTAGTTTCCTAATCTCTTTGCACCATACATATCTGCTGTGTGCATTCAGCACTTAATATGTTGCTTGGCACAGCAAAGCCTCTAAATAAATAATTAATGGTGTAATGATGATGACATCCTGGGATTGCAGCACAGTGGTACACTCCAGGTGTCCTAATCAGTCTGGCCAAATGCCAACCAACTTGCAGACTTTTAAGGCCACTTTTGACCAGCCAGCCTCCTAGTGACCTGCCAGCTCAACAAAGGTGCAGGTGGAAAAAAAGGAAAGTAAGGACCATGGATCTGGGTCACCCCAAATTTCTGACCCACAGAATATTGAGCTAAATAAATAGTAGTTATCTTGAGCAATCAAGTTTTGGGGAGGTTTGTTAAGCAGCAGAATTATGGTGTCAACAGGTAACTGGGTGCACATGCTTTCATATGACAGATATGCAATGTTCTAGTCTATTCAAGCTTCTAGAACAAAACAGCATGGACTGCGTAGCTTATAAACAGCAGAAATTTGTCACACTTCTGGAGGGGAGAAGTCCAAGATCAAAGTGCCAGCATGGTCAGGTGAGGGGCCCTTTCCAGGTTGCATGTATCCTTACATGGAGGAAGGGGTAAGGGAGGTCTCTGGAGCCTCTTTCATAAGAGTACTAATCCTATTCATGAGGGTTCTACCAAATAATTTCCCAGAGTCCCCACCACCTTTGGGGATTAGGATTCAATACAAGAAATTTGAGAAGACATAAACATTCAAACCACATTATTATTATTATTTTTTTTGGAAAAAACCTATTTTAACGATTCATCAGCAAGGTACCGTGAATGATGCAATGTGAACATACAGCACAGTGTTAATTCCACGCTGCCGACAGTCTTGCTGGTAAGACAAATGCCCAGGCATCTTCTGCCTTCACGGCTGTTGTGTCCATGTCTGCATATGTTAAACTGATGTTCTATGACCTCCAATGCTGAGCTGAGCACATGCATCCTTTATTTGTTTAATGTCTTTTTTTCACTTACTTCCTGCAAATATTCAACTAAATGTAGCCTTTTTGCTGAATTCAGCCATCTGATAATGTTTTGCATAATCTGACCATTTTATTTTTGTTCAGTCATGTAATCTTTCGTTATTCCACAACTATGTATGGTGTCCAACTACATAAATTTCTGTGGAAGATTTTTAGATATATAACAATAAAATATATGTAACTATCGACCTTAAGAGGCTTCCAGAAGAGAAAAAGAGATAAGATACAGGAAACTACTAGATCATGTGGTATACTGAGCTACATGGGAGTCCCTGGCTGCAGTATGGAGCACCTGAGTTTTAGAAAGATTGAGATGAATGATGTCCTCTTCCAGTCAAGTGTTCTAAAGAATAATCAGTGTTTTAGTTATAAAAAACAAAAAACTTATGACCTTATTAAATGCAAATTCCAGGGTGCCAAAACAGACTTAATGTATCTGCATCTCTGAAGCTAGGGCTGAGTGACCTACATTTTAACAAATATGCTAGGTGATTTGTATACCCAGTGGAGTTTGAAACCACTACTCTAGATTAACTAACATCTATTTGGAGACCTGGGTAGCCAGTTTGATTTCATTCAACTCTTGTTTCTTCCTCAACATACATACAACAAGCAGGCATCAATTTAAGAATATAATTCAGTGGGAGAGATTTCTAAAATAGCACTAATTCAATTACCAGAGTGATTTTTGCTTTTGAACAATGGTCAGTAACATTCAACTTTCAACCACTCCATAACTGATGAAAACACGGGGCAGTCAAGGTTACTGATTAATAGTTCAGACCTCTGGGTCCAGATTTCCTGGGCTTAAGTTTTAGCTCTGCCGCTCACCATCTGTGCAGCCGAAAGCAAGTAACCTAATCTCTTTCTGTGCCTCAGTTACTTTCATATGTGAAACATGGTTCACAGTGAGATACCTACCTCATGAGCAGCTCTGAGAACAAAAAAAGTTAATATATGTAAAGCACTTGTTGCACGTAAGTTGTTAACAGAGGTAAAGCACTTGGCATACAGCAGGGACAATAAAATGTTAGATATGATCTTTAATCTCAGTCTCTTCATTCTTTGCTTCACTTGACCTAACTTAAACTACTTTTCCCTTCCTTGCTCATCCTTTTCTTGTTATCTTTTCTGATAAACATGCTCAGTATTTTTCTGGAGAGGCCCATGAATCAGACATGTCTGATCTTCATCTGAGGGTTGCCCTGAGGAGACATTTTTTCCCATTAGAGGGTTGGTTCAACCTGGGTCAGCATGGTCCTTTGGAGAAACAATTTGCCCTTGGAATAATAGAAATCTAGAGATCTGATACTCAATTTTTATCTTGTAAGATGAGCAAATAATTCCTCTTCCTCTTCAGTAGTGGATGTGTATCATCAACCCAGGAGCAACTGGACAAATAAAACACCTGAGACAAGATGGAGTCACTTGAGCCAAGGGAAACAAAATTTTACTTATGACCAGGGAGGGAAGTCATAGCCAGTTAGGCACAGTCTCAGAGCCTGAACTTGAACTCTGCCACATATCCTGCTTGCGATGTCTAGTTCAGGAGGGTGGACTCTCAAAATTACCTTATCTTAGTGGAATGCCCGGTATTTTACAAGATTGTGGTTCCAATCCCTGGCTACCACCAATTAACCAACTAACCTGTGAGTTAGCCCAGAAAAATGAGCTAATCCCTCTTCCCAAAATGAACTTGCAGCCTTTGTGGTTTCAGCCTTTGTAAAACCCTTCTCCCCTTTGTTTTCAGGGAAGAACTTTGAGTTTACATCTGCATCTGTATTCATGGATTGCAATCCCCTAGACAATGAATAAAGCTTTCCCTTTGTAGTTTAAGCCTATCCCAGTTTTACTCCCAAAATCAGTTGACAGTAGCACACTCCCTAGCCTTCAAAATGAAGTTATTAGAAGTGAGAATTTGCTGAAAATACACAAATTTGACAGTTGGCATTTACATCCCCTACTTATTTATATATGATGAAATGCATCTTGCAGCTGTTCTGTAGGGGGCTGCCTGAAGCCTCTGCTCTGGGAAACATCTCTTTATTTCATGCATTCTTCTTTTAATGTGCCTGTAATGGGGTTTGGAAAAACAATCTTCTTACATACCCCACTACTCTAAAATTCTGTAAAATTTTAGTGCAATTAAACAAACTTAAAAAATAATACAAATTGAATATTTTAAATCCCAGTTAAGAAAATTTCAGATGCATTTTAAAAATAGATGATTACTTTAGAAATTAACCCCTTTGATTAGTTAATGAGAAGAATTTTTAAAGCTATGTTTAAAGATGACTATGTATTTTTTTATCAAGTTATATATCTTATTACCAAGTTAGAGGTGTTCTTTATGTGTTATGGATGTAAGTACTTTATCACGTATATACTTTGTAATATCTCTCAGTCTGTGACTTGCCTTTTCATTTCCTGAAGAGTATCTTTGGAAAAGCAAAAGTTTTTAATTTTAATAAAGTCTTATTTTTTTAATGACCTATACTTCTTATTTCCCATATATGAAATCATGGCCTAATCCAAATCCCAAATATTTTCTCCTACTTTTTTTTTCTGAAGTTTAAGAAATTTAGTTTTTATATTTAGATCTATTTTCCATTTCAAGTTAAAGCATAAAAATATTTGGACAGACATTTTACCAAAGAAAATATGTAAATGGTAGATAGGCGTAGGAAAAGATGCACAGTATCATCAGTCATTAGAGAAGCCAAATGAAAACCATAATGAGATACTTCTGTATTCCTCGTAGAATAGCTAAAATTCAAAAGACTAGCAATAACAAGTGTTGGTGAAAATGCAGAGAAAATAGAACTCTCATTCATGGGTAAGCAACATAGTATGATTAGTTTGGAAAATAGCTTTGCAGTCTCTTAAAAAGCTGAACATAAATTACTGCATGATCCAGCAATTCTACTCATAAGTAACATATAAGAAAACAAAAACAAAAGCCTATGTTCACACAGAAACTTGTGCACAAATGGTGATAGCACTAAAAAGAACTCAAATATCCTTCAACTTGTGAATTGCCCAGTGGACAATAAAAAGGAATTAACTACTGCTCCAAGAAATGACACAGATGAATCTCAAAAACTTTATGCTGGTTGAGATAAACCAGACTCAAAATGTCACCGAGCAAAGATGGGCTTATCTGCCTCTGTACACTGCACGCCAATCACTGAGGTCCGGGTCTTTTGCAGAGAGAAATGTTTACTGCCAGGTATCCAAGCAAGGAGAGGGGAAGTAGGGCTCAAAATATGTCTCCCCCAACACAAGGAATAAAGGATATTTTAAAGTATTTGGGCCAAGTGAGGACTGGAAGCTTCAGGGGTATGGGAAGGATGACTGGTTGAGGAAATTCTCATTCCCCTTCATTTCAGGCCCAGGCTGCAACAAATTAGTGGCACCCTTTGCCTCTGATTGTCTTACCTGCTTCCAGGAGCTGACATTTTGGTTCTGTTGCCTGAAGAATTTTTGTTCCAGGGCATCGGAAAGGTCATTGACCTGACGTTCAGATCCCTTCTGAGCAGGGTCAGATGAGGGGTATGCAGGCTTCACCAGCTTGGGCTGGTCCTCTCTGGGTGAAGCTGGTTCCCAGGGTCCTGAAAAGTATCTTAGCCAAACTACTTGTGACTTCTGTGTCACAGAGATTGCTGCAGAAAAAGCAGCACAGACTTCTCAACTAAAAGACCACTGGTTTCAGGCCAATTCACCCTGTAGTGTATGGTTTCAAAAAGACTGCATACAAGGGTGATGCCAAGGTTCTTGTTTGTGGAGTCGAAGAATGAACTTAGCAAACACCCAGGGTAGGAGAGCCAGGGAGAGGCTTTTATGTAGAGATACAGTGAGAGGACAGAGCTCCCGGCTCATGCCAGGAGGGGACAAGAGAGCCTTTGATGTTGCATTGTCTAGGGGATTTATAGTTGGTTGAGTATTTTCAGGAATGTGGGTAAGGGCTAGGGGTGCAGACTTGTAACACCTGCCTGCCTGAAGGTGGATTGGGTTGTTCTCTGTTTGCTAGGGCTATTTACAGTGAAGTCACGGGTTATGCTGAGATACCCTTCTTCATCTGCAGAACACTGAAACATTCCAGGCCAAGTTGCTTCTGGCCTTTTGAGCTTTAACTGATCTCACTGAAGGTGTCTATATTCCTAGTCTGGTATCTTTACCCTAGAGAATTAGTGTGACCTTGACTTTGCATAATGCTTAACACAGAGTTTCGATAGGGACTTCTTTGCACATTGTTACATTGCTCTGACTGTAAATATCCTGCCTTGCTTTTTCCAGAGGCCCTCACCCTACTCTGACTACACCCATGGTCCCTGTCTCAATGGGATTCCATTTACATGAACTTCTGGCAAAAGCAAAACTATAGTCATAGAAGAAGAGTGGTTTCCAGAGGCCTGCAGTGGAAGTAAAGTACTGACAGAGAAGGCGCTGAGGGGATTCTTTCGAGTTAGGAAATATTCTTTATCTCTACTAGGACACTAGTTCCATAATTATATGCTTTTGTCAAAATGCACAGCAGCACACAAATGCTCAGCACTTACGCAGGCATGTGGTCCTGCAGACACAGACACCCCAAGCTGAGCTCCCCAAGAACAGAGGCTGAGTCTCCCTAAGGTAGACATCAATAGCAACATCCTGGAGATCAGAAGTTCCCTGCAGGCAGACCCCCTTTCTCTCTCCATCAGAATGGCACATGCTGACGGCAGAGCTGAGTCCCTGCAGCTGAGGTCTACCACAGTTCCCTCCCTTGGTCTGTTTGGCCATCTCCCCATTCCTTGGGGCTTCCCTGTGTCTCCTGTGGTCACTTCACTCTCAGTGGCGGGGACGGCGGCAGATTCCCAGCATCTTGGACATGGCCAGTGACTCAGTTCCCTCACCTTCCTTCCCCTGCCTGAAGTGTGGACTTAAAATTGCTGAATTTTATTAATGTAAATTATACTCTGATAAACTGACTTGAAAAATGCAAATTAAAAGGTCTTTAAATTAAAGAACAAAGTGATCCCATTTGTTCTCTCTCCAAAATGAATGAAGTAAATGTTTTCTGTGTACATCGACATATTTTATGACATTTATATTGTGCTAGAGAAATCATATTAAAGCTTTTGGCTCAATGTAAACACTGACAGTTTTAACAACACCCTTTCTTTGCAGTGGAAATGGATTACAATGACAAGGAAGTAAGAATTTAGTTCTTATCTGAATTTGTTTCAGTATTTAAAACCCATTCACCTTGTCCTCTACTGAAAATTTTAAGTACTTTGTATGTGACTACAGCATTTTTCTCTGGGAGAGTTTGAAGTATCTGGAACTATTTATTCTTTAATGAAAAATCGGAGGATCAGTTCATATAGAAGTCTTCCAGAAAGCATTATATTTCGTATTAAAATATCAGAGTATCATGATCTTTATTAATATTAACATTATATTGTCAGCGCTTTCTGTGATTTTTAAACCACCTAAAATCCTTTTGGAAACAAGGTGAAAGAAATGAGTGTAAAAGGGGACATTTGAGATTTCCAAAATATGTAAAATTTTCTCAAAATACATAATAATGTTCTATGAGACCACAAATAACAAGGAGCTCATAATGTAGATTTGGAAATAAAAACTAAGAAAATAAATAACATGGTATTAGGTACTCTCTTGCCTGTAGTCTCTGAGCTACCAAAAATGGGGATTTAAATATTAAAACATGTCATGGCTGATCACACAACTTTTAGTATTCAAATACAAAGTGCTTGGAAAGAACAGGCTGTGGAGAATTCAAAGGGGCAGTACAAGTAACTTACAGTGCCTACTTCCCACTGCCACGTGTATGACAGTGAAGAGTGAAAAACTTCCTACAGGATTTCAGGAAGAATAGAGAGAAGAACTAGGATTGTCAGAGCCTTCTGAGGTGACCTAGGTGTGGGTAAAATTGCAGTATTTCCAGAATCTCTCGCCTGGCTTTAGTGTATCTCCATATCAACAGGTGTTCCTAAGGGATGGAGACAGGTAGTTCATCTCCATATCAGTGGGTAATTACCTGGGCAACTGAGGGCTTATCTGAACATGAGCGGTGTGGTGGTGGTGGGGGAGGTGGGGGGGCGATTCCCTTGCTTCTGCTGGGGCAGGAAGAGAGACTGCCCTGGACCACTGTTTGTAAGCAATAAACGGATTTTAAAGCTTTATTTCTCCCTTTGACTGATTTTGCTTTCAGCTAGGTATTTTGCCCTGGGATTTCCTCTCCCCAGAGTTACACCAGGCCTTAAACTGGCCTTGCTGGACTTATAAGATTCAGATGAGTTGAAGGAGAACAGAGAGTGGACTTGAAACAGGACATGGAGAATGGACTGAAGCTAGTATAGGGTAGAGAACAGTCAGAGTAAGTTTGGCAACGATTCCCACCATGTCCACCAATGTCTCCAGATCATCAAACCAGGAAGAATGGGGTTGAATAAAAATACAGTTTCCAATGGAATTAATGAGAATAAAATAGAAATTACCATGGACTTCTGATTAAAAATGGTGGCTATCCAAAACAAAATACAAGCAAATTTTTCAGAACTGAATGGAATGACATTCATATCTGGATTGAAAGAGTCCAATGGGTGTTCACCAAAGTGAATAAGGTGAATGCAAACCAGACACATATTTCTGGAATTTCAGAATGCCAGTGATAAACAAAAAATCCTACAGGCTGTGAGGCAGCTAAATCAATACAGAATAAAAAGGGCATCAGCATTTTCTCTTTCAGAATTGGATACTTAAGATAATAGAGTCATGTCTTCCAATATTAGGCAGGAAAATTAATTTCAGCTCACAGTTATGTACTCAAACTTTCAGTAATGTGAAGACAGAAAATATCATTTAGATATGCAATGACTTTTTTTTGTTTTTGTTTGCTTTGTTTTTATGTTTCTATGCATCTTTCTCAAGAAGCCACTGAGGAGGAACCCCACAAAATGAGGTGAAATGACAAACTAAAAGAGAAAGACAGATTATCCAACATTCACAGGGAAAAGTGATAACCAGATCTAAAAGTAATTGGTGGAGATTCCAGTATTTGAATGGAGGATGGAAATCTTAAGAGAGACGGCTCAAGGTAAATAAAAACTGTGACAATGATTTTCAGAAATGTTTGAGCTATTTGGAAAAAAAGGAATACTGCTAGCCATGTAGTGGTAATGGTAGAAATACTTTATAATGGGTATGTTAAAATTGTGCAAGTGAACAAGGAAAGGAATGTGATCATAGTGCTTTATTTGGCTCTGCAGGGAATAATATATAGAGGCATAATTATACAAATATTGGTGTTATTTAAATAACTATTGGGAGAATAGGACAAAAATAGGAGCTGGGGTTGAGGTAGTATGTGATGTGATGATGTTATCATTTGAATTCCTTCTCCTCGGTCCTTGTCCCACTCAACCAAGAATTGAAAGGCAGAGACACAATAGTGAAGCAGGGGGAAAGTTTTACTTGAATACATTCCAAGGCAGGAATGGGCCAGAGTCAAGGTTGGCAATGGCCCCCATCTGTTAGGTGGGAGGTCTGTATATTTCATTCTGGCTGGGAGGTGCCTGTTTTATTGCTGAAGTGGGGTTATTTGATTGATGGGTCCACCTGTATAGAGCCATCCCTCTCAGTGCATATGTCCCTTTCTCTGATGAGCATCTTATGGGCAATTCTTAGTTTTGTTTCATTGTGCCCATAGTGGGATCACGTTGGGACCAGTTTGGCCTGATAGGCAAAGAAGCTATTTCCCTGTAAAGCATTTGTTGTCTTCTCCTGGGACCCCCTACCTGGGCAGAGTTTGGGCAGTTTTTCCTTGAATTTTTGTCTTCCCCTTTCCTCCAGCTGCTCATGTCCATCTCTCTATCTAACAACAATGCATAGTCTTCATTAATAATAACAGAATATCAAGAGTCAATGTATAGAGCAAGAACATAGGGTATATCCTCTACCATTATAAATACATGAACGTCAACATAATTGCACATGGATAGTTAAAAACTGGTTTCTTCTGGGGAACTGAACTGGAGAATTTAGTTAGTGAAGTGATAAAGCAGAGGTCATCTATTTTTTTATTAAGAGAGAGACACTAAATGCAGATAACAAAACTATACAATGGACAAACACAGAGATGAACAGTTTGTGACAAGAGGCCAGTTCTGAGGAAGGGCACAGAACAGAACTATGGCTCTACAAGTTGCACTTTCTCTGGCTTCTGATGAAGGAAAAGGCTAATAATGAACCTAGCCTAGTGGCTGGTAAACTTTTTGCTATAATACACCAAATTATAAATATTTTTCCTCTGCAGTCTACATATACTCTCTATTCCATATTTTCATTTGTTTATATCCTTTAAAAATGGAAATATCATTTTTAGCACAAAAGCTCTATAAAAATCAGCCACTGGCCAAGTTCAGCCCACAGACCAGTTTCCTGATGACTGGCCTAAGCTATTAGTAAGAGAGAGAGGGCAGTAAATATCTTTTAAGAGGCAGGAGACTGAGAATGAGTAGGTAAGCGCCACAAGACAGTTTCAGAAACATGAACCTATTGTGAGCAAAAATAAGGACATCTCTGCTATTAAAAATTCTTTTCAAATCTTTAAAAAATAGTTACAGCCAGAGAAGAGAGACAGGTAACCATAGCCAACTATAGACCTGTAATCAATGAGATGCGATGAGTTTTACGCAGATTAATATTGTTAGTGGCTTGATGTGATATCAATTAATGCATAACAGAGTGATTATAAAGTAATTATAATTAAATCTAACAATGAATTTCAGTTAGGAAAGTAGGTAGGTTCCTCCTACAGTCAGTAAAAAGCTTCAGATTGACTATTGGGTTCAGCCATCCTAGTATTAAACACAATTGCTGGCATTTTTCATCCTGGTGGTTCATTTTATGTGGCCCCAATCTTTTTCATGTCTTATTACTTGTTCTTGAGAGTGGCTGGGATCGTATATATGGTTGTACACTCATGCATCATTTTCATACCTTAAAGTTTAATTGGTCCTTCAAGGGTAATTATCCTGCTTCCTAATACATTCTCATTCTCAATTACATTCAGAAGCCCAGAAATATGCTAATATCATTTGGACTGCAATCTAAACTTGCATGTAAGTGTACTGCAGAGACAAAAGCTAAGACTCTCAGGAGTAAACATCGATTACTGGGAGGGAGCCCAATATGCCAAAAGAAAGTTCCAAGAGGAATTCTAAAAAAATAAATATGCAAGAGCAAGCAGCAGAATTGGTACTCTGATAAAATAAGAATTGGAGTTAGCACCCGTGACTGGAGACTGCCAGCGTCCCCCACCACACTGACCAAATGGACAGCCTCAACTTGAGGCTCCTCCTCAACTTGCCTCTTAGGGCTCACTTCCTGCTCCTGCTGTTTATCTTTGCCTTTCTTCTGATTAGTCACCCTTCATGAACAGGTTTCCTATGCATCTCCAATTTCTAGCCTGCCTAATTCCTTAGATGTCATTGAATCTCAGTAAACTTTGCTGTTAAAATGTATCCAATGAAGCCGATTGTAGCTTCTGCAACTTATGTTGACTCACCTGGAAAACATTTTTTGATTATTAGAGAGTTATTAAGCAATAGGGAAAGATGTTGAATTTCTAAACTATTTTTACATATTTCCTACAAAAATGTGAAAGCTTAAATGAAAAGTAAAACTTATTTGCGTTCCAAGCAACATAAGCAAACAAATCCTATTCTGAGGCAAAGTAATTTCATTTTTCAACCAGGCTGCTGACAACCAAAGTCAACCAATAATGTCCCCCTTTCTGCCACAGATATTAACAATTTTGTAAAGAAGAGGTGGATTATTAATATAACAAATCTGAGCTGAATGTTTTCTTGTTATTTTGCCAGCTAGGCAGCATATCTATTTTAGAATCATATCTTATTTTAGAATCAAGCTTAACCTCATTTTCTATTATGTACTTACTGTTGTTCCAAAGCAAGGTAAATTTATTTTCACTGAGCAGTTGCCATTAAAATAAAATTGAGTCTGAGTCTCTCTAAAACAAACTCCCTTTTTATTTTACTTTTCATCAGTGTTAACGAAACCACAGTGTCTCAGTAAAATTCAATTTAAGACATTTTTTCCACATGGAGTGTTTTAGGTACTTAAACATATCAGTAATTCCTGAAACATAAGAATTAGAAGAAACTTTTTTTCCTTACAATACTACTTTTACATAATATTCTAAGAAATTTGAGAGGGAAGAATTACTCTATTCTCAAATAAATCCTCTGAGAGTAGATAGATAATAATAGCTTTTCTTGAGGGTTTACGGTTATTTTTCTTTCAAAATAATGAAAAGTGGATCATGTTCTTAAGATAATTTCAGTAGTTTGCTAAAAATTTACTGATAACTAAAATTTAAGATTTGCTTAATTCTTGTGCTTACAAAATAAAACATTCCTAGAAAATACATTTTAAAATAAAATCTCAGTAAATAGGTACTTTGCCTGGCAAAATGTACTTTTAATCTTGGTAAATATCCCACTAGTCAAAGACTAGTAGCATAATTTACAGTCATTGTCATTCATTCAAGCTTTCACCTATAATTCACTATATCTACTATTTGCTAGGAGAAACTATAGATTCTATTTAATTCTGAAATTATGTTCAGTTGTATAATTTGCTTTATAATGTCCTTTTGAAACCAAATGAGACATTTCCTCTTCCCCAAGCCATGTGGTTGGCACCTTAATCAATCCTTTAAGATTTAAAAAGTTCGTACTTAGATGATTCCTTTGAGCACAGTGTGTTTGATGAAGTATTCATACATGTTGGAAATTTAAAAATTTAAAAATTGATCCATGATACTACATGGTATAGATATAACATTATCGCTTAGAGTTATTAGCTTAATGAGAATTACTCAACCAAATATTAAAAGGATCAATGTTCTGAGTTTTTTCTTATTAGATTAACATAGTTCATTTCTGAATACATCTCCTTCTAGTTACTCAACATCTACTTAACATCATATTTTGCTTCAAAATATAGAACTCACCCAACCTAAGTCAATATTGTCCTTTGTAAGAGTCATATGAGACATTCCAGATTGATGGGAGAAGAATATTAAAGCTTAGCTGTCTACTTTCATTAACACCCTTACTAACACTTCATATCTACTATGTTCTGGCCTCCATTATATTTATTTTGAATAGTGCTAAAATCTTCCTCTTACAGTATTTGTATACATATATGATCATGTGTGCACATGTGTGTGTTGCACATGTGTGACATGTACATTCATACTATGTGTGAATGTGTTTGTATTAAGCAGCATACAGTAATTGAGAGCATAGGTATGAAATAGCACAGATTTCTCTTTTAATCCTGGTTTTGTTATCTTCAGAGTTTGATGGTCAACAAGCTACTCAGTTTCTCTGACCTTATATTCCACAAGTATAAAATGGGGTAAGGGTAATATAGGCTATTTATAGGGCGATGATTACTTTCAATGCATGTTGAACTTCAATAAAAGGGTGCTATTTTTTTTCTTAATGTGACAACTCAGCTTTATTGTTGATCTTTTGGAAAGGGCAAGGATTTCCTAAAACCATAGTAAATGTCTAATAATGATTTCTTGAATCGAATGCCTTGGATCATGTGTATAGAAAAAAAAGACACTTTAGCAACCCAAAGTATTGATTATTCAGTCATTCAAGACTATATAAAATATCTTCCATTAAAAATCCAAATTTCCTGTAATGTATTTAAATCCTTAATTATTTCATAATTCTTCCTGGGATGAAACATTGAAAAAAATCTGAATAAATTTAGCATCTGTATCATTTTTTGTGGTAATCAATAAAAAGCTGAGACTATCTCAATTTCAAAAAGAATTAAGTTCCTTAACAACTGTATTAGAAATAAATAGGTAATTCAATTTCATATATTATTTCAAGAAGCACAATTCAACCTATGCTTTTAAAACATGGTTATTTTTATGTTCTAAAGGAAATCAATCTGTTCTTATAAATTAACTGTGATGTATTGTGAAACAAGATGTTTATTTTAGCCTATATCTGATGTGCTGAAGGAGGTGATTAGGTAATTTGAGTTGCCACTGAAAACAACAACCTCATTAATAGAATTTAGTGATATAAGTGGAAAACAATTCAGCTAGTAAATTCCATTGCTCTCATGAGTCCACTTCTAAGGAAAAACACATTTTATTTATGAAAGGTGATCGCTTATTGGTCTCAAAATGGTATTGCAAGTAGCAGCCATAGATACTAGAGGTGATCACAGAAAGGCTATATCAGAACCATGGAACTGAAAGATAAGTTCTGGGAATATACATTCTTCCATGAAACAATAGTTTGCCATTATTAACAAAATATAGCCATACTGCTTATGCATACCTACATT
This sequence comes from Manis pentadactyla, assembly GCF_030020395.1. NCBI lineage: Eukaryota > Metazoa > Chordata > Mammalia > Pholidota > Manidae > Manis > Manis pentadactyla. Next base: position 119,910,344 of record NC_080026.1, on the reverse strand, counting down.
TCCCAAATAGCAACTGTGGCTGTGCATGAAAGTATTACTCTAAAGATATTGTGTGATTATTAGGTGTTTTATTAAAGCATCAAAGCATAGTATTAAAAATCATGTTTAGGACCCTTTCAAAGATGGGAAATCTACCATATTCCAGACAATCAATGAAAACTACAATTATATTATTCAATTATATTTGTGCAATTATATTATACCAAAAGCATGTGCACAATTTGAATATGTCCCTTTCATTATCTTCTCTAGACCCTGGTGTGCTGGTTATGATACCTGGAGGATAAAGTATGTTTTCTTAAGCTTAGCTATGTCTGAATCATCCATAACCTATCTTGATGGCAATCCATATCAGAGGCACAGTAGCATGCTTGACTGGAGTGCCAGGTGGAAACAGTGCGTGAGTGTGGCTACCTTGGGTCCTGAAATGCTATGTGGTCATAGGACCGTCTTTTGTTTTCTGATCCCAGGATGCTGAAGTTTCATACCCATCCTATCACAGTGCTCAAGATTGACTGAAGACTGACTGAAAACTGTATAAAATATCTTTCATCACAATAAATGAAAAATACTTGTTTTTTCCCTTCCTTTTTCATTTCTTTGTCATTTTAATTCATATTTATATTTCAGTGTGATTTCTTTCACCCTTATAGAGCAACCAAAACCCATATTTATGTTTCATAATTTAAGAAGTACATTTTATTACCTTTGATAGCTTTTTTTTTTTTCATTTTACAATCCCTTCCTATCCTCAAAATTAAGGAGACTTTATCTTTGTCTTGAGCGTCTCTGATACTATGTATCACAGCCTGATGAGCTCTCCATGTTGGGGAGTCGGGAATCATTCAGTCTGATTTGCCCAAGGTTCTACTCTGGGTGAGGGACAGTTGTCAAAAGTGCTGCTGGGTAATGAACCTTATGCCGCTGGTGTCAGGGTTTGAGCACGAGGGCCATCAGTGCTATGAGGCTTGAACCAACATGCTGTCAACTGTGTAAATCTGCCTCCCCTAGAAAGTCTGCAAGGTCTGTATCCAGATCAATTTGAACTGACAGTCATTTTCTTGTATATTTTAAGTACTTCATAACTGAAGTAAGTCAGAGAATCTAGACTTTAGTAATGACTGGCAAAAGGCAGAAGAAAGATGCATCCTCTTTGACCCAAAAGTTCCAGTAGCAGCTTTAAAAAGTATGTAACATGAGAGAGAGGTGGAGCCAACATGGCGGCATGAATAGGACAGAGGGAATCTCCTCCCAAAAACATATATATTTTTGAAAATACAACAAATACAACTAATCCTAAAAGAGAGACCAGAAGACACAGGACAACAGCCAGACTACATTCACACGTGCGAGAGCCCAGCGCCTGGTGAAAGGGGTAAGATACAAGCCCCTGCCCGGCGGGACCCGAGCACGCTTCCCTCAGCTCCGGGCGGGAGGGAGAGGGAGCCCAGGACTGCTAAACACCCAGCCCCAGCCACCCGCACCAGAGCGCAGACACAGTGCATGAGTGGAGGGATGGAAACTAGGGAAGCAGGGCAGCAAGACCTCTGAGCGGGTTCCAAAGCTGATGCCCCTGAGACAAAGAAAAGCGAGTGCTTTTTGAAAGTCTTAAAGGGACAGGGACAGAACAGCTGGACGAAAACAACACAGGTCACAGCCCAGTGGCTGGAAATTACAGGGAAAACCACGTGCACTAACCCCCTGGGCAACAGCTCTGAGACCCCTCACGGAGGTAAACAGCCAAACAGCCCCCCTGTCCATTACCCCCCAGGGCGCTGCAAAAGCAGAGAGGCAGCCTAAAGCTGGTCACGCCCTCAGAAAGGGAGATCCCTCCATATCAGCAGGGCAAGACACAAAGACCCACTCTACACGCAATTACCCAACACAAGCCACTAGGGGTCGCAGTTGTCCCAGTAAAGAAAGGCCAGGAGCCAAGTGAAAAGTTTGGCCCTCCCAGCTGACAGTCAATAGCACCTGGCAACATGAAAAGGCAAAAAAATATGATCCAGACAAGACTAACCCAGACAGCTTCGGCATCTGCTACATCTTCCCCTGAGAAGGAACCTGGGAAGATAGATTTAGCCAGTCTTCCTGAAAAAGAATTCAAAACAAAAGTCATAACCATGCTAATGGACTTGCAGAGAAATATGCAAGAACTAAGGAAGGAGAATACAGAAATAAAAGAAGCTCTGGAAGGACTTCAAAACAGAATGGACGAGATGCAAGAGACCATTAATGGACTAGAAAACAGAGAACAGGAACGCAGAGAAGCTGATGCAGAGAGAGATAAAAGGATCTCCAGGAATGAAAGAATTCTAAGAGAGCTGAGTGACCAAACAAAATGGAACAATATCCGCATTATAGGGGTACCAGAAGAAGAAGAAGAGAGAAAATGGGATAGAAAGTGTCTTTGAAGAAATAATTGCCGAAAACTTCCCCAAAGTAGGGGAAGAAATGGACTCTCAGACCACAGAGGTACACAGAACTCCCATGACAAGGGATCCAAGGAGGGAAACACCAAGACACATAATAATTAAAATGGCAAAGATCAAAGACAAGGACAAAGTATTAAAGGCAGCCAGAGAGAAAAAAAAGGTCACCTACAAAGAAAAACTCATCAGGCTATCATCAGACTTCTCAACAGAAACCCTACAGGCCAGAAGAGAATGGCATGATATACTTAATGCAATGAAACAGAAGGGCCTCGAACCAAGACTACTGTATCCAGCACGAATATCATTTAACTATGAAGGCGGGATTAAACAATTCCCAGACAAGCAAAAGTTGAGGGAATTTGCCTCCCACAAACCACCTCTACAGGGCATCCTAAGGGACTGCTCTAGATGGGAGCACTCCTAAAAAGAGCATAGAACAAAACACACAACATATGAAGAAGGGAAGAGGAGGAATAAGAAGGGAGAGAAATAAAGAATCATCAGACCACATTTATAATAGCTCAACAAGCGAGTTAAGTTAGACAGTAAGATAGTAAAAAAGCTAACCCTGAACCTTTGGTAACCACAAACTTAAAGGCTGCAATGGCAATAAGTACATACCTTTCAGTAATCACCCTAAATGTAAATGGACTGAATGCACCAATCAAAAGACACAGAGTAATAGAATGGATAAAAAAGCAAGATCCATCCATATGCAGCTTAAAAGAAACTCACCTCAAACCCAAAGACATGCACAGACTTAAAGTCAAGGGATGGAAAAAGATATTTCATGCAAACAACAGAGAAGAAAGCAGGGGTTGCAATTCTGGTATCAGACAAAACAGACTTCAAAATAAAGAAAGTAACAAAAGACAAAGAAGGACATTACATAATGATAAAGGGCTCAGTCCAACAAGAGGATATAACCATTATAAAGATATATGAACCGAATACAGGAGCACCAACATACCTGAAACAAATAATAACAGAACTAAAGGAGGAAATAGAATGCAATGCATTCTTTCTGGGGGACTTCAACACACCACTCACTCCAAAGGACAGATCCACCAGACAGAAAATAAGTAAGGACACAGAGACACTGAACAACACACTGGAACAGATGAACGTAATAGACATCTACAGAACTCTACATCCAAAAGCAACAGGATACACATTCTTCTCAAGTGCACATGGAACCTTCTCCAGAATAGACCACATAATAGGCCACAAAAAGAGCCTCAGTAAATTCTAAAAGACTGAAATCCTACCAACCAACTTTTCAGACCACAAAGGCATAAAACTAGAAATAAACTGTACAAAGAAAGCAAAAAGGCTCACAAACACATGGAGGCTTAACAACACGCTCCTAAATAATCAATGGATCAATGACCAAATCAAAATGGAGATCCAGCAATACATGGAAACAAACGACAACAACAACAGAAAGCCCCAACTCCTGTGGGACACAGCAAAAGCAGTCTTAAGAGGAAAGTATATAGCAATCCAGGCATATTTAAAAAAGGAAGAACAATCCCAAATAGATGGTCTGATGTCACAATTATCGAAATTGGAAAAAGAAGAACAAATGAGGCCTAAGGTCAGCAGAAGCAGGGATATAATAAAGATCAGAGAAGAAATAAATAAAATTGAGAAGAATAAAACAATAGCAAAAATCAATGAAACCAAGAGCTGGTTCTTCGAGAAAATAAACAAAATAGACAAGCCTCTAGCCAGACTTATTAAGAGTAAAAGACAGTCAACACAAATCAACAGTATCAGAAATGAGAAAGGAAAAGTCACGACGGACCCCACAGAAATACAAAGAATTATTAGATACTACTATGAAAACCTATATGCTAACAAGCTGGGAAACCTAGAAGAAATGGACAACTTCCTAGAAAAATACAACCTTCCAAGACTGACCCAGAAAGAAACAGAAAATCTAAACAGACCAATTACCAGCAACGAAATTGAAGAGGTAATCAAAAAACTACCAAAGAACAAAACCCCTGGGCCAGATGGATTTACCTTGGAATTTTATCAGACATACAGGGAAGACATAATACCCATTCTCCTTAGAGTTTTCCAAAAAATAGAGGAGGAGGGGATACACCCAAATTCATTCTATGAAGCTAACATCACCCTAATACCAAAACCAGGCAAAGACCCCACCAAAAAAGAAAACTACAGACCAATATCCCTGATGAACGTAGAAAATACTCAACAAAATATTAGCAAACCAAATTCAAAAATACATCAAAAGGATCGTGCACCATGACCAAGTGGGATTCATCCCAGGGATGCATGGATGGTACAACATTCAAAAATCCATCAACATCATCCACCACATCAACAAAAAGGAAGACAAAAACCACATGATCATCTCCATAGACGCTGAAAAAGCATTCGACGAGAGTTCAACATCCATTCATGATAAAAACTCTCAGCAAAATGGGAATAGAGGGCAAGTACCTCAACATAATAAAGGCCATCTATGATAAACCCACAGCCAACATTATATTGAACAGCGAGAAGATGAAAGCATTTCCTCTGAGATCGGGAACTAGACAGGGAAGCCCACTCTCTCCACTGTTATTTAACATAGTACTGGAGGTCCTAGCCACGGCAATCAGACAAAACAAAGAAATACAAGGAATCCAGATTGGTAAAGAAGAAGTTAAACTGTCACTATTTGCAGATGACATGATACTGTACATAAAAAACCCTAAAGACTCCACCCCAAAACTACTAGAACTCATATCAGAATACAGCAAAGTTGCAGGATACAAAATCAACACACAGAAATCTGTGGCTTTCCTATACACTAACTATGAACCAACAGAAAGAGAAATCAGGAAAACAACTCCATTTACAATTGCATCAAAAAAATAAAATAGCTAGGAATAAACCTAACCAAAGAAGTGAAAGACTTATACTCTGAAAACTACAAGTCACTCTTAAGAGAAATTGAAGGGGACACTAACAGATGGAAACTCATCCCATGCTCGTGGCTAGGAAGAATTAATATCGTCAAAATGGCAATCCTGCCCAAAGCAATATACAGATTTGATGCAATCCCTATGAAACCACCAGGAACATTCTTCAATGAACTGGAACAAATAATTCAAAAATTCATATGGAAACAGCAAAGATCCCGAATAGCCAAAGCAATCCTGAGAAAGAAGAATAAAGTAGGGGGGATCTCACTCCCCAACTTCAAGCTCTACTATAAAGCCATAGTAATCAAGACAATTTGGTACTGGCACAACAACAGAGCCACAGACCAATGGAACAGACTAGAGAATCCAGACATTAACCCAGACATATATGCTCAATTAATATTTGGTAAAGGAGCCATGGACATACAATGGCAAAATGACAGTCTCTTCAGCAGATGGTGCTGGCAAAACTGGACAGCTACATGTAGGAGACTGAAACTGGACCATTGTCTAACCCCATATACAAAAGTAAACTCAAAATGGATCAAAGACCTGAATGTAAGTCATGAAACCATTAAACTCCTGGAAATAAACATAGGCAAAAACCTCTTAGACATAAACATGAGTGACCTCTTCTTGAACATATCTCCCCGGGCAAGGAAAACAACAGCAAAAATGAACAAGTGGGACTATATTAAGCTGAAGAGCTTCTGTACAGCAAAAGACACCATCAATAGAACAAAAAGGAACCCTACAGTATGGGAGAATATATTTGAAAATGACACATCCGATAAAGGCTTGACATCCAGAATATATAAAGAGCTCACATGCCTCAACAAACAAAAAACAACCCAATTAAAAAATGGGCAGAGGAACTGAACAGACAGTTCTCCAAAAAAGAAATACAGATGGCCAACAGACACATGAAAAGATGCTTCACATTGCTAATTATCAGAGAAATGCAAATTAAAACTACAATGAGGTATCACCTCACACTAGTAAGTATGGCTGCCATCCAAAAGACAAACAACAACAAATGTTGGCGAGGCTGTGGAGAAAGGGGAACCCTCCTACACTGCTGGTGGGAATGTAAATTAGTTCAACCTTTGTGGAAAGCAGTATGGAGATACATCAAATTGCTCAAAACAGACTTACCATTTGAGCCAGGAATTGCACTCCTAGGAATTTACCCTAAGAATGCAGCAATCAAGTTTGAGAAAGACCAATTCACCCCTATGTTTATCGCAGCACTATTTACAATAGCCAAGAATTGGAAGCAACCTAAATGTTCATCGATAGATGAAAAAGAAGATGTGGTACATATACACAATGGAATACTACTCAGCCATAAGAAAAGGGCAAATCCTACCATTTGCAGCAACATGGACGGAGCTAGAGGATATTATGCTCAGTGAAACAAGCCAAGCGGAGAAAGAGAAATACCAAATTATTTCACTCATCTGTGGAATATAAGAACAAAGGAAAAACTGAAGGAACAAAACAGCAGCAGAATCACAGAAGTCAAGAATGGACTAACAGGTACCAAAGGGAAAGGGACTGGGGAGGATGGGTGGGTAGGGAGGGATAAGGGGGGGAAGAAGGGGGGTATTAAGATTAGCATGCATGGGGGGGTGGGATAAAGGGGAGGGCTGTACAACACAGAGAAGGCAAGTAGTGATTCTGCAACATTTTGCTATGCTGATGGATAGTGACTGTAAAGGGGTTTATAGGGGGACCCTGGTATAGGAGAGAGACCAGTAAACATAATATTCGTCATGTAAGTGTAGATTAATGATAACAAAAAAATAAAAAAATAAAAAAAAGCAGTTCCTGTATGGTGACCTTCAATGAGTTCTACACAAGTGTATAAAGGGCATATAAAAGTGTAGGCAAAGAGTCTGTTTGTGTTTATACAGAGGATCAAAGCCTAATTTGGCTACCCCGAAAATCAACTAAGATACGATATGAAAAAGAACTCCCAACATCAGCACTCTCTGGAAGACTCATGCCAGAAGATGATCATCAAAAAATCCCAACAAAGATCCACGCACTGCTACAGGTGTAAATGCACTCCTCCCACCAGTTCTTGGACTTGCCATGGGAATGAAGAAGGAGATATCTAAGCTGGCCTGTGCATACAGTAAAACAACAAATTTGACTGGATCTATACTGTTGGAACTCAACCAAGAATTAGGAGAAGTGCAAATTGTAGTGCTACAAAATCTTACAACTACAGACTATTTACTGTTAAAAGAACATATGGGACGTGAACATTCCCCAGGAATGGGTTGTTTTAATTTGTCTGATTTCTCTCAGACTGTTCAAGTTCAGCTGGACAATATCCACCATATCATAGATAAGTTTTTGCAAATGCCTAAGGTGCCTAACTGGTTTTCTTGGTTTCACTGGTGATGGCTGGTAATTACAGGTATGCTTTGGTTATGTAACTGTACTCCTATTATGTTAATGTGTGCACAATTTAATTAGTAGTTTAACACCTATACATGCTGAAGTTACTCTACAAGAAGATATGTCAAAGAAATAATCAATCTTCCCATGTTTTCTTCTGCCTGCTACTTATATAGCTTTTCTTCTTCCTTCCTAATTACAACCCTTAAATAGAATTCATGCCTCATATCGAATTTACTGAGTATCATAATTCTTCCAAGTGGTAAAGATACCTCAGGACAAATGCTGGGCATAGAAGCCACAGGGCATAAATCTGCAAAGAAGTAAAAAGCTAACCTTTTCAAACAATATTGCTTCTCTCTCACTTAGCAACTTTGCATTTCCCTGTATGGCCCTGGAAGATGACTGGTTAGCCAGAGACGGGTAAGATTCCTCAAGGGAGGAACAACCTAAGACAGGCACAGTCGCAGGGGGGTCATCAGGTGAGAAACGGGATCAACAGAGGTGAGGCTTAGAACCTCACCCCCCCTGTTCTGAGAGAAATCTTCTGCATACGTGGATGTTTTATTGCCCTTGTCTAGCTTGGATTAACACATAGTCTACAGACACACACCTGATCATCTACATTTGTTCTCTTACAACACTAAACTATGTTTTCTACCTTTATCTTGTATCTACCTACCACTTCAGCATTTTATTAAAGAAAATAATAATAAAGAGAGAAATGTGGTATCCACATATAAATCAAGAATAAAAATCAAATGAGTATTCATATTTGAACTGAGTGTTTATAGTTCATAATGCATGAGCAAAACCAAAAGTTTTTGTGATGACTGCCCTTGTACTGCTCACCATGTAACTTATTCACTATGTAAGAATTTGTTCTCCATGTAAGAACTTGTTCATTATGCTTCAGAAGATTGGAGACTGATGAAAATTAGGCTTGGGGTGGATTAATGGTTGTGCATTGAGCATTGACTCCCCTATACAGAATTTTATTTTTGTTAACAACCATTTGATCAATAAATATGAGAGATACCCTCTCAAAAAAAAAAAGTACACGCTTCCAATTGTAAAATAAATAAGTAACCAGGATGTAATGTATAGCATAAGGAATATAGTCAAAATAATGTAACAACTTGGTATGGTGATAGCTGGTACCTAGAATTATCATGTATATAAATGTTGAATCACTGTGTTGTACACCTGAAACTAATGTAATACTGTGTGTCAACTACCCTTCAATAAAAAATAATTATCTACAAAAAAAAATTATATGTAACATGAGTATGCTCATTTTACACATCAAAATATTGAGATATCATTAGATTAGGTGACTTCCTCAAGGTCACAGAACTTAAATTTGGTTGAACCAAAATTTGAACCACAGTCTGTCTAACACCAGAGAGCTGTTAATTCTGACATTATTACACCATAAGAGTCCCTGGCTCTTCAAAACCCTCTCTACTGATGCAGATACAAGTGCCTTAACTTAACCAAATCCAAATTTGCTGATCAAAGTTATTTTTTAAAGAACAACACTTTTAAACTGCTGGAGTGTGACTCAGGGTAAGGGAGACACATTGAAGCAACATGTCTTGGGCATGGAAATTACACCAATGTCACTAAAATGAAAGCACTTTAGAGACAGATAATTAAAAAACAATGTTGTCAGTTAATGAAACATGCTCAACACACAAAGTAATGTGAGAATGGATGAGAGACTGGAGCACTTCCTGAGTTTGAGGGAAACAGGGCTAGACTAGTCCTTGGATTACTGAGACTAGTGTCTCCCTTGAATTCAGCATGCACATAATGGCTACTGTAGATAATGGGTTTTCCATGAGCGTCCCTATTTTATGTAACTTTATTATTTTCAATCAGGGTGGCTCGGTGAAAAACACAACTAAATCTATAATTGTTTCTAGTGGTTGGAAAGTTTCCAAATATAGATATTTTGTAATCAGAAAGAAATGCTTTGTCATGATAAATGCTCTACTTTTTATCTGGGAAAATACAGAAACTATATTCACATAACTTTGGCTTTGATGCCAATATTCCTAATAAGTAGTCTACTTATTAGGAATATTAAACAAATATGGGAGGGCTGTATTGTTTCTAAAGTATCCAGTATCTACTGCTAACTCCCCTCGGGGTTTCACATGCAACTCATGATAGGAAGTCCAAGAATCTTCTGTTAAAATCAATGAGGCTAAGGACAATAATCAAATAACAAAAACAACAATTTATACTGTTGAACTTGAGGGTTTCTTCTTTGCAGGGTCCTGAGCTAAGCCTGTTCTAGGTGTTATTCCTCAAGCAGGCAGTGCACACACATTTTGGAAAATGGAGATATTTTTACCATTTTACAGAGCAGGGACCTTTGTCACAGAGTCCAAGCTCCAAGCTTGTGCCACTCACCACATAACATGCCAATAAAACATGATGTTGGGGTAAGGAAAGTGACTTTATTGGGAAAGCCAGCAGACTGAGAAGACGGTGGACTAATGTCCCAAAGAACTATCTTAACTCAGGGTTGTTTGCAAGCTTCTTTCATGTTAAGGAAAGTTCAGTTTCATGAAGGGCGGGGAGAAAGCGGAGCAGGTTAGGGAGTGACTGAAGGCTGCAGACACTGGGACACCAGGGAGGGTCTGAAGAGACCTGAGAAACTCTGTGTCCTTGGTTAGTTGACTCTCATTGACCCAGGTCACCATGTTCCTAAAACTCTTTGGCAAGGTAATCATTATTCTCATACGTATTTCCCTGTCTTCCGCAGGAGGCAAGCTTTGGGTAAGGAGCTGTTTGCAGAAATCTCAAATTGTAATCAAAAGTCCTTTTGGTGATCAACAGGCCTACATGCAGGGCTGAGCAGAAGCCCTTTTCCTTGTTTTTTGTTTTTTGTTTTTTTCTTTTTGTCCAAAGGTTAAAACAGCAAAGGAGACAAATACAATATGAAGGCAGAGATACAAACTTTTTCACTTGCTTACACCTTGTTTGAGGCAATTAATTCCCACAAAGTGATGTCTATTAAAGACTGAGCAGAGACTCTCTCTGATATGACACCATACCCCCTAATCCCCATGCCTCTGAAAGGAAAAGACATGACTGTTATAAATACATCATAGTAATCCGGAACAAAAGCCAGAAGAAAGAAAACAAGTCCTCAATTATCCTTCCAGAGTCAAGGTTCATATTGTGAAAGAGAATTTTTATACACTACTGAGCTGTGATCTTTTAACTGGGAAGTAGTATGGGAATTATGAGTAGGACCTAAACTAAAATTCTAGGTCACTTACTACTTTTATGATTTGAGCAAGACATTTTCTGTGCCTTATTTACCTCATTGATAAAATGGAAATAGTGATAATTGCCTGTTTCTTAGGACCAAATGTAATATTAGAAAGGTATATAATTTAACAGTACTGCATGCACATCATGAAAAACTTGGTGAGTTATTGATGATACTGTTCTTATGTTGTAGCCTCTAGCATGACCTATATTTTCTCCTTTATCTGAATTCAAATTAAAGAGTATTTAACCTTAAAACTTGAGGAATGGTAATCCTTGGCAAAGAACAACTATTCTTCATCGTGTGAACTTGAAAAATCCTAGGACCTCAACCCAATTCAGCCAGATGGTCCACACTTACCCTGAGTTCTGCTGTTTACAAAATGTTGCCCCTGGCACAGGAGCTGCGTAAAGGAAGTACAAAAGTTCCCTTACCTTGCAGACATTTCAGTATTCTATATGATGTGGCATATTTTACACCAAGAGATAAGACACAAGACCTGTTTCTGTGCCTTAAGCTTCAGAAGAAGACAAAACAATCACAAGTGAAACAATTGGAAAGTAGATTTGTGATAAGCCATAAAGTAATGACTTTATGCATAGCATTCAGAGAAGGTAAGGGTCCAAAAGGAATCCTCTGGGAGGAATCCCTGGAATAAGAAAATCTAAATAAATACTAAACATAATGATATTTAGTCTAAAACTATTTTAAGATGTTTTGAATTATTATGAGCTTTTTCAGATACAGAAAAAATATACAATGAATAATATATGTGTGTCTTTCAGCTGTGTATCGTCAATACAGTTGAAATTCTCCCTGAACCTTTTCTTACTGTTTCATGTGATCCTTCCAGATGTACAGGTGTGAACCGTCCATTCAATGTGCTGGAAATGAACACTTGTAATAATGTCATAAGCAGATTACCTACTTGTATGATATGAGTAAACAAACATGTTCTGCTGCCCCATATAGCCTTATATAAAGGCAAAAATACAGTTTGCTTTATGACCTCTGTTAATAGTTCTAAAGTTTAGAACCCAGTAAAGTTTACCTACATTTGGCTAGAGAATGTGCTTAACCCCCTCTCATTATCTTTTTAATTCTCACAAAGAATTCTTTTTTCCAATTTTCAAAGAAGAAACCCAAACCTCCTCTGAGAGGCTGCCCAGGGTCACATAAGTAAAAGAGATGGGTTTATACACAGTTCTCTCTGACTGTAATCCACTGCTCTGTCTCTGGCCCAGTCCTGACAATTTTCAGAGATTGGGTAAAGTTTAGTCTCTGTGGTTATCCTAAATGGGTTTAAAGTACTAGTTATATGTGTGTGACTTTGGCCACATTACTTGAACTCTTGAGGTCCAAATTTCCTCATGTTCAAAGTAGAGATAATATTGATAACTGTAAGATTTTCAATAAACGGTGAAATGATTAGCATAATCAGCATAATTCTCAGACACATAGTAAAGGCTAAATAAGGATAGCTGTTATTGTTATTTCTTTGGTGAAGGTGATTTGAAAGCCCAGAAGCAAAGTGCACTGTGCTGACGCTCGGAGTTCTGTGTGTAATGAGTGTGTCCTTGGATACGCATTATGACAGCTGTGCAAGAGCACTGGCTGCCTGCAGACAACTGGGCTGACCTATTGCCTTTTCGTCTGGGATCAGATAACCAAGAGCCCAGAAAGAAGGACTGCTCTCCTCCTTCCACTATGGACCAACCTTTTCAGCCTTGAAACGTCTTCTCCAAAGCCAGAGAAAGCGTTGGCTTCCTAGGAAAATTACGCAGAAGACTATGTGTAGGGAATGAAAATATAACTTCCCTAGTTAAGTCCTAAATTAGCTGAGTTCTTCCTTCACCATCTCCTGACAACCTATTCCCCATGCAACTCCTCCCCCCAGGAAAAAAAAACACTGACTCTGAATTAGACCACCACTCTCAAAGTTTAAGGAGCATGGAGTCCTTCCCCATTTTCAGAAAGGAACGTTATAATGCCTCATATCAAAACAAATTCTAGGTTAATTCAGGGGAGCAGGCAGGAATTGCCTTTATCTTCTTAGCCAGTAAAGATCAAGGGAACTACAATTGAAAAGACTTTAAAAAGCATTCAGATGGACTTTTCAGAGGAAAAACCTGTCATTTCCATGCTTGCCTCAGCAACTGTGGTACTTTCAAATCTCCTGTCCCCCAAATAATGAGTTTTTTGCAAAGATTTTTCAGGAGGAAAGTTCTCCAGATACAGATAGTGAGACTCATAGTCAGTCTTCCCTGTAACGGAGAACTGCCTTGCTTAGCACATGCCATTCCAACTGTTCAGAAATAGCAAGTTTGAATGAATTCACTGATAATTTTATGTGTAGCCTGAAACATTGGATATAGTGAAAACCAAGTTCCACAAACCACAGAATAATTTTTTTCAGCCAACTGTAATATTAAAATGAACATTTAAAGGAAAATGGTTAAAATGTTCTCTTCTGTAGGAAGTATGGTGAGATTTATAGGCAACTACCTTACCTTCTCTACAGACATATTGTGATTTATCTGTTGTATATTCTGCTTTTGCTAGAGACTTTTAATTTTTCATTGAGATGGGTGGAAGTTATTTGCTTGCTGCTAAAATTTTATGGGACCACAGACCACTTCTGAGCTTTGAACTCTATGCTGCGTCAAAGAAAAATAAATGTAATGTTTGTTCCTTGTGATTGGAGGGTTGATCAAGTGTCCCCACACCCCAAGGTACAAGAACAATTGTCAACAAAGGCATCAAGGTTCAAGCATTATCCCTTCCTACAACTCTTGCCTGCCTCACAACCTAGCCTGAACATTCTAGTATTCTTTCCATGTTTATACTAGTCAAACTGGTATATTTTGTTCTGTTTTTGTTCTCCTGCTTCTAGAAAGGGCCAAGCTCATTCTCCACTTAAAATTTTTCTTCAAGCTCCTTTCTCTTCCTTACTTGTCCCATGTCACCTCTGCTCCTGTTCTCAATTCACTTATCTGAATGTTTCTCTTTTTTCAGATTTTGTCTAGTTTACGTCCTTTTTCCCATATAAATTTTATAATCAGATGATTATAAACTCCATTGTCTTCCAACATTGTGGCAAGAGGCAAGTGCTTAACTTCTCTTGGTCTCAGGTTGGCCATCTGAAAAATGAGAATAATGCCTTTTATCTCATATGGTGGCTCTGATGAAATAATTCAATAAGGAAAGATGTATAAAGCATCCACCGTAGGCCTTAGACTTGAGTCATAATTCCTTTCCTCTGGCTGCTAATCTCCTCTAATAAAGTACTTCCCACCAGGCCACGAGGCTTATGGCACAATGAAGTTCTCAACATTCCCATAGCACCTAGTGAATTTTTCAAAATTGTGTGTTTTGTACACACTGTTCTCCTTGCAACAAACATCAGCTGTCTTTATTTACCTTGCAAGCTCCTTTTAATCTTGCAAATCCCAGAAAATTGTAAAGTCCTTGGTAAAGCCTTACTTAGCTAATTCTCCTGGAGCAGGTGGGATTATAGATACCTTTATCTGTAAATCATTCTTTATGCCCATTACTTTCCCTTATAATATTAAAATTTGTCTATTTACATGACTGCAAGAAACTACAGACATTTTAATGGCAGAAGAAACAGGGTTGGTTTGTTTCATCTTTGTGTCCCAAACCAGCAGAATTTATTAACGAACTAAGGAACTTACTGTACATGCACATTTTATAATTCAGTTACACACATTGACTAAATATCTGTATGAGCCAATCTTTGTTCCTGACATAAAGATGGAAAGAAAAGTACAAAAATATTAGTGAAGAGTGGGAAGATTGACACTCAGAATCTCTGAGTTATTGTTGGTTGTGTATTATTGGACTCCATCTCTTCATCTTTCTTGGAGAATCATTTAAGACATTCTAACATATGGGATTAAAAAAACACATATGAAATTGTGGCTATGAAAATTCTAAAATTTTATAGTTGTTTTTAATACCTGGCTCTTTAAAACATGATTTTATGGAATTCCTAAGACTTCCATTGAATTTAATTGGGGTTCATAATCTGTATATACCCAGAAAAATGCAATAATATCCATAACATGATAATAATATAAGATACTCTAATGTGTGTCCCAAGAATGGACACATTGGTTTGTTTTCTAACAAATAAGACGAGTATGATGACTGTGCATTGAGGCACTAGGGGAGCCGACATAGAGAAGATATAACTAGAGGAACAGATAAGAATCAAACACATGGAGTGAAAGCTAATTATGTATTGGTGGGGCTCCAAGCACTGCAGCAAAAGGTCCATTTGTAACATATCCAGTGTACAGTTTCAGAAAAATGTGTGCTGCCTCAATTTATATGCAATGATGGGAAACAAAAGACAGCTATGGGGCAAAATACCAGTACTTCCCTCTTCATAACACGAGAGTTGATGAATGTGGCTGAATAACTTAGCCAGACATTTGCATGCACACTGCAAGCCAACGTTGCCTTTACAGAACTGTCAGTGTTCAAGTGACGTTTATCAACAGCAAATGTAATAAAAATAGGTACCAGTGAAGGTACTTTACACTGGAGCTGAGTAAAGCCTTTGTAGTTGGTACTGATGAAAATGAAGCTTTCCTCTAACTATCCTTCCCCAGCCTCTAATTCATCCTTCTAAATCCCTTGAGTTTACTATTTCCAAACAACTTCCTTCTAAATCCCTCCAGTTCAGTTTTTCAGATACAGACTTGCAAGTTGTTTTTCCATTTCTTTTTTAATGGCTTGTCATCCCAATCCTTTGTGTAGATAACACACAATCTGTACACCTAACAAACATGTTCAAAAATCAGGTTTTGTTTAACTCATAGTAATGTTCTTTATTGCATGGGCATTGCACTTGGCAATCACTCACCCAGAGACCTGAATACAATGAGAAAATATGTACTTTAAAGAGACAGCAATGTCCAGAAGAAAAATAGTCAAATAAAATCCTATTTGGAAATAATCTGGATCACTTATCACAATTTCATATATTTATCCCCTTGACTCAGTCCAATGAAATTGGAATTTAACAAATAATCAAGGATATTGTATAGAGATATTTGGAAATAGCTCATTTTTTTTACATTTAAACACAGCTGACTAGTCTAGCCTCTTTCTGCACCAAGCTGTCTGGAAAGGCTCATCTAGTGCTGGCACCTAATAGTCTTCAAAAATTAATGAAGTACCAGGAAAGAACTGTCCAGAAACATACAAAATCTCACTGAGAAGGCTCGCTGGCTCCTCTGTCTTAGACACAAACTAATGTTTTCCTTTTTTGAAGCCAACTCACTATGAAAGGAAGATGAATTGTTATTTACCAGACTTTTATAAAGAGATGCTATGAATTTAAGTCTACAGTAGAAATAATAATAGTAAGCAGTTACAATTTGGAAGCTTCTCTACTAAGCCTGTTACAGTCATTATTTCATTTCATGCTCCAGCCATCCCTACTCCTAGCTCCACCATCATCTCCGCACCCCTCAGTTTTCACACTTCACATATATTGGCTTTCTTCAAGTTTCTACTAGTTACCATGCTTTTTCTTAACACAGGACCTCTGCACATACTATTTCCTAAAACTAGAGCCCCTTTGCTCCCCTTCCTCTCATCATTTCTCATTGCCTAATCCATTATTCTACATGCTTCATGTCTTAGTTAAAACATCATTGTCTCATAGAAAATTACATTTACTTATCAGATACAAACATACAAATTCAGGGACTCCTCTTTGTGGCTTTTATCACATTTTTAATTACTTCCAATGTCATCTTCCCAGATATAATATAAACACTGTAAGCTCAACATCTATATTGGTTTTGATCAGAACTCACCACATGAGCATAAAACAATCCTTAAACAGGTTCACTTCCCTAGTTTTAGTTATGCATATCCACCTAAGTGTTCCTCTTAAAGTAGTTCTTAGAGAAGAATTATATGTAGGACATCTGAAATATTAATAAACAAACTTAACACCTAACAATCTTATATGTTAGGATGTCTTAACAAAAAAGCACCTTAACAAAAAGAATCTAATGCACATTTCTATGAGTAAACCTGGTTTAGCTGACTTTAATTAGATATTTAGCTCTATGTAACATATTGAATTTAGCTTTTCATTTCCATTCTTTGGGAGCTCATAGTTTATCTTTTCACCGTGAGAGAGTATCTTCTCCAAGCTTTGATTTTCTGATAGAGTAATTTTCTCCCCTCTCCATCCAACAGGACACTTCATTTTTCTCCTCCTCCTCTGATTCCTTACTGGCATGTTATGACTTGTTTGGATGTCCTTTTGTTTCTTGTCTTAGTAGTGGTGTTATTTTGGTTGCTTTGTTGGGTGTTTTGTCTTGGTATCTACATTTGCTAAATGGTCTTTCAGATATTTTGTAGCTTGCTCCTTAATGAATAGTACCTATACCTAAATATAAATTCATAGGAAAATACGTGTATGCACAAAAAATAAATGTACAGAATTGTCTTGAGAGATGGTATTAGGTGTAGTTCATATTTATATTATGCCCAATATCTAATGTGATACTTTCTACATTGTAAGAGCTCAGCCATTCCCTGAAATTGAAAATTATGCCATTTAATTACCACACTGGGATGTAAGATGCAGCAAGGTACAGAAAGGACTGACTGCATTACTGATTTCTCAGTTGTGACCCACGTTCTTCTTCACAGTGTAACTCCATGGCAAAACTGCATATAGGAATTGGTACAGAGTTACTAAAATTTGTCCCAAACATAAGATAGGTGGGCAGATTATGAAACTGGAGTTCTTTAGAATGCCTGGGGTCGGGTTCCAGCTGTGTCACTCACTGGCTGTGAGAACTCTGAGCAATACACCTCTCCGATTTTCATTTTGCTCATCTGTGAAATGACGCTAGCATCTGCATTCAGGCTTTCACTCAAACCACCTTCACTGGGCACCAACCACATGTATAGTGCTGACCATGAATTAGCTTATTTAGTCTTCACATCAACTCTGTTTTATACAGAAGAGAAACTGAGGCTCAGGGAGCCGAAGCAATGTTCAAAGTCAAGTTTAAAACATGGCATGACTGTTCCGGCTCATTGAGTGTTCTCTAAGAAACCACCTTTTTGAAAGGTAGCTGTCTATTGTGCTCATATAGCAGCAACTTGTGTATCCCTATTTCAGCAACATTTCACATTATGTTACAATCACTTATGATATAAATATATAATACTATAACATTTATAAATGCCATGGACATGGCAGAGTGTTTAGAGTAATCATCTCATGTAATCTTACTATCAATGAGACAGTAACAATTATGTTTCTACTTTGGATGAGAAAACTAAGGCACAAAAAATTTGAGCTCCCTGACTCCAAGTTCAAGTCCTTAATAAAAATTCAGTTTACCAAGGACTTTTCAAGGGCAAAAAATCATAGACATAAGGAGATCTGTTTAGGCAATTGCTCAAGGCTATAATAGTCAAGGAATATAATTAATAGGTAGAATGTCCACATTCTCAAGTATCAAGAAGCCCTGTCTAAAATGCAAAATCTTACCTTTTTCTATAGCTGCATTTTTCTGTCCTTGGCTTTAAGCACACATAGACCTTATTCTTCTTTTGGGTAAACATTCCCCCTTACTGGTGTTCCACTTGGGGTATCTGTGTCATGTGAGTACATGAGCGTTTTCCTACAATAAATTTCCATTGCTGTTCTAATAAGAGAATATAATGTATTTATTTATTACAACAATAAACACAGCTGTAAAATGGACCATAAAAAATAAATGGCAAGAAAATTTCTGTAACTAATGTGTCAGCTGTAATTGAGAAATAAATTAAATGATGTCTGTTTCCCATCATTGATTCCACTATTTTCTGCAGTATTTAGGATATGTTAAATGAAGTCAACATTATTAATACTAATTAGTCACTGACAGAAATGCCACATTGATATTGATTGGCTCCATAAGGTGATTTTGCTAATCTCCAACATATTGTTATTCTTTCCAGTGTACTCAGATCTAATGAGTGTATGAACTTCCTGTCTCATTAATACTGTTTTCTCTTTAATTGATACTGTTAAATTTTATCTACTAAGTTTACAGGTTTTTGTGTAATACATGGAACAATAACCTAATTTATTACTGTGGTTATAATTTCAAAGGAGAGGAGAAAATAGTGAGCAGATGAATAAATAAATGTATTTCATATGTGTTAAGTCATAAGATGTAAACTGTCAGATAATCTGGTTTAGTGATGAAAGTCAGTCATTGGAATGAATGAGCTATAGTCAATGAATGAACTAATTATATATTTCCCCTCAATATTTTTGATGAGATAGTATATGTCACCTCAGTGAAGACAGTTCTTTAGGACATTAGTCCATCATCTCCTTGGTCTACTGGCTTTCTGAATTAGGATGCTTTCCTTGCTCCAACATCTTGTCTCAACATAATCATAGCGAACTATCCAAATTAGAAATTAGTATTGATACAACACTGTTAACTAAACATTAGATTTTGTTCAAACTACAAAGTTTTTCCATTGAAGTTTTTTTTCTATTCTAGAATCCAAGCAATCACATTACCTTTATTTGTCTGTTTCCTTAGTCTCTTACAATCTTTAAAAGTTCCTTGTTTTTTCTTTGTGTATCTTGACCTTGATGCTTCTGAAAAGTACTGATAAGTGTAGGAACCCCAGAAAATCTTGGGAGACCTCAAGAAGAGAGGAATTCACCCAAATCTACAGGTACTGCAGATAAAACCTAATGGCAAGTCTGGCTTGGCTTTCTGACCTTGAGAGGCCTTTAAAAGTTCAATCTGAAATTCCTTACAAAAAGTTCCAGCAAAGCACATTTAAAAGAGCCTATGTGATCACTTATTATTCTTGCAGCACTTCTGTAAATAATCAGGCCAAGTGTTTTGAAGCTAAAGTTATTTTATAAATTAGTCTTAACATGGTTACCTCTAATAAAAACGAGGGTGATTTTAGAGAGAAAAGAATTGTGTTTTAATAGTGCAGCCCTGTCAATGTCAGATTCTGATATTGTTCATTGTGAAATAGACTGGATCCTAAATTCTAGTTTCCTCAAAATATCTAGCTATGACTCTTCAAATATTCCGATTTCCTCCCGTCACTTCAACTGCTGTCTTATATTTCTAGTTCTCATATTTGGCCACGCATTCTTAATCTACTTGTCAAGCTGGTTTCCTCCAGAACAGAAAATCCACCTCCAGTTGTTGCTCAAACAAGGATTTCAACCCACACCTCACACTGATGAAGATGCACATCAGTAACCCTGCAACCTAGTTGCATCCTCCTTTAATGTGCGTTTGTCCATGTCCTGCTACTCTTGGAACAACAGCCTGACTTCTCTCTCCCTGACAGACTGCAAGGAACTGCAGGACCCACAGGCAGGGACAACGCCCCCCTCAGCAGGAAGCAGCCAGAGAAGAATGACAGACACCACTTTCCCTGAAAGATTCCAAGGGTCCACATTCCTTGAGGGAGGAATAAGTGGGGCAGGGGCCTGGGACAAGCATCATTGTCAACTTCTCCTGCCTATTAGAAAAAAAGTCAAGGTACAAACAGTATGTAAGAACAGGAAAGATTCTGTCTTAAGCTAAGATTCCTAACATATTCTTTAGCAAAGAGACAATAACTCAACCCACTTTGGGGACAGGGCAAATGGTCTTGATTTGTTCCCAAAGGGAAGCTGCTATCATGGAGAGGAACTGACCAATTTCTTGTGTTTTAATTTTGCAGAATTACCTGGAGGACTAATATTAGAAGAAAAAAGACTTAATATCTCTCACCAGAGATAAGCATTTTGAGTTACAAGTCTATACTCCCTGGCCCTTTGTCACATTCCTGAAAAATCCTTAAAAGACAGAACCCCCAGACTTTCAGCATGGCCCCCACTTTCCTTTCTTTAAGTGCATACCTTTTATAAAGCTTTCTGACTGCACAAAAAAAAAAAAGGAAAAAAAAAAGAAAAGTACTGATCAAGTATACTGCACAATGTCCCTCAAATTGGGTTTGCTTGTATTTTCTCATGATCAGGTTAAAGTCATACATTATTAGGAAAGATAACATGGGGTGATATGCCTTCCCCAGTGTAGAATACCAAGGAGTCGATGTTATGTTTCTTTATTGGTTATATAAATCTTGATGGTTTCTCAACCATAAAGTTATTATTTTTCCCTTTGTAATTAAATACTTGAGTAAAGATACTCTTCAGATATGGAAGTATACAATTTCTCCTTAAACTTTGTCATCTGAAGTTAGCATTTATTGGTGGATCTTGCCTACAGCAATTATTTGTGTCATATTATGTATTGCCTTTATAACTTAGCCTTGGAAGTCCCGGCGTAGATTCAATCTGTCACAGCCCCTCCCAGATGCAAGGGGAGGGAACACAATGACGTGGTCTGTGAGATGGGATGTATTGGGCTGGCCTTCTTTGAAAATATAATGTGCTATGGTAACTTTCCATATTTTTTCCCTCTGCATTTGCAGTTTCTTTTTTCACAAAAACCGGGATGTCATAGCATTATCTTATGACTTTTTCTCAATTAATAACACAGAATGAGGACATTTCCATGTCAGTGAATATAGACTGCCATAGTAATTTTTGTGGTAGAATGTATGTAAGTAAAATTTATCATTTTAAGTGTAAAACCCAGGGTCATTAAAGACTTTCATGATATTGTGCAACCATCACCACCATCCATTTCCAGAACTTTTTCATTATCCAAACAGAAAATGTATACCCTTTAAACAGTAACTCCCCATTCCCTTCAGCCCCTCATAATCAATATTCTACTTTCTGCTATATGAATTTGCCTATTCTAGATACCTCATATAAGAGGAATCACCCAATATTTAAACTTTGATGTTGGGTCTGTTTCGCTTAGCCCAGTGCTTTCAAGTTCTCTCCATGTTGTAACTTGTTCAAAACTTCACCCCTTTTCAAGACTGAATGATATTATATGTAGAGAATGCATTTTGATCACCCATTCATCTGCTTATGGATGCTTGGATTGTTTCCATCTTTGGATGTGGTGAATTATGTTGCTATTAACATCGGTTTACATGTATCCATTTGAGTCTCTATTTTCAATTCTTTTGGGCATCTACGTAGAAGTGTCATTGCTGGATCATATGGTAACCCTATGTTTCACTTTTGGAGGAACTGCTAAACTGTTTACCTCCATGTCTGCACCCCTCTATGTTTCTACCTGTTTCCTTTAGGTGCACTGCCAGACTCACTGCAAGGGCTTCCAAATTGCCCCACACCCTTGCCAACATTGTAACCTTCCATTTTTAATAATAGCCATCCTAATGGGGGTGAAGTGGTATCTCATTGTGGTTTTGATTTGCATTTTCCTAATAATGAGCAATGTTTTCCTGTTTTTTTTTGGCCATTTGTGTATCTTCTTTAGAGAAATGTCTATTTAAGTGCTCTATCCATTTTTTAAATTGGGTTGTTGTGATGATTATTTAATGTCACACAACTATTAGTTAGTTAACCAAATGTATGTTTCTGGATATCAGTGCTACATCTGGAGCTCTTCTGGCAGTTTTAATTTATTTCTGACAGCATTTCTAAACCCTAGAAGGAGGCTATGTACAGGAGTTCTTCACAGTTCATGGGACTGAGCCTTACTTCTGCCCCACGTATTAGTTTCTGAGTCATCGCCAGTTGTTCTGGTATTTACTCTTTGAAGTCACTGTTTCCTAAGACAGGAAAAGAATCATGCATGTGTGAGGGATTTGAGGGTTAGTCTCCTTTTCCCAGCCTGAGTTCCTGCCTATTTCTTTCACGTCTCTGTGTTTCCTTTAGTTGCACTTCCAGACTCACTGCGAGAGCAGGGCTTTGAGCTTTCCGTCTAGATTGGGCTCCTGTGCTGGGTGTGAGTCACAAAATAATTGATGCACCTTCTCCCTTTATCACTATCTTCCTTTTACTGTAGGTGACTCAAGAGGCTACGTAAGGTTTCTTGTGATGTCTTCTTGTGTTTTGTTTCCGTTATGTCTTGGCTTTGGAAGGGGAAAACAACCAACTTTTGGCAGAAGTACTTCCACCTCTTCCTGGGAATATGGTAAGAAAAAGAATCACATTACTGCAGCGATATGTGCAATTTTAAACTTCTTTCCCCCTTTCCCTTTCAGCATCTATTTGAAAAAAAGAAAAGAAAAGAAAAAGGAAGACAGAGGGAGGAAAGCATGATATGTCCATTTTGTTTAGATGTTTCACAGCTCTTCTCTTCCCTGAGGAGGTGTGTGGGGATGCTCTGCTCTCTGCATCCCCATGTACGCCCTGGGAAGCGACTCTGTAGGCTCCTATCTGTCTGACCTGCGGGTTTCCCAGCCCTCAGCTCCAGCTATTTGATTGATTACACATTTCTCATCCAGACAACTTCTGTGACTGAGTCAATAAGCTTTTGTCATGTTTCAAAGTAGGCAAATTATAAAAAAAAAAAATTGGATGATTTTGTGATTTTGTGGCTCAGCAGTTCGGGCTGGACTCCTCCGTATGGTTCCGCTGATGAGGGCTGGTCTTGTCTGGGCTCAATCCTAGGTCTGGGGTCAGCTGCTGGACTGGCTGAGGACGGGTCTCCTGAGGAACCTCAGCTGGGCTGTGTCAAATCTTGACTCCCCATGTTCCCTCATCCTCTGGCAGGCCGGCCTCAGCTTGCTTACACAGTGAGGGTACGGGGATTTTGAGAGAATGAGCAAAACTGAGCAAAGTCTCTTGAGAACTAGGCTGAGAACTTGCACTGTATTGTTCTGCCTCATTGGCCATGGTCAGTTATAAGGCCATCCTAGATTTAAGGATGAAAATATAAATATCATCTCTAATCTTTCTCATAGGAAACCTAATAAA
Source organism: Manis pentadactyla (assembly GCF_030020395.1). Classification (NCBI taxonomy): domain Eukaryota; kingdom Metazoa; phylum Chordata; class Mammalia; order Pholidota; family Manidae; genus Manis; species Manis pentadactyla. Next base: position 119,886,383 of record NC_080026.1, on the reverse strand, counting down.
GTTCACAGAATCAGATGGTAATATGAGCTTGTTCTGCTCCTGCAGCCTTTATTAATTGTGACCCTCACAGGCAGAAGCTCACACTGGGGCAGCCAACTCAGTGTCCTTGAATCCTAACAGCTACCCCAGATGGCTCAGAACTGAATTCCTATCTTATTTTTGAAAGTTCAGTACAGTCCCATTTTGATGCTCAAGATAATTCCTGTGCCCTGCCAAATCTTTGATGTCACTTGAAATGCTCGACTTCAGATACCATGCTTTGCCAGCCTGTTTTGATGGACTTTGTTTTCCCCTGTAAGTTCCAAAAATGTTTTCCTTATAGGAAATTCTTCCATCAGTTAGTAGGGAAGGAGGGAGGAGACATTTTGGAGCCATAGAAATAACTATTAATGCTAGCTGTCTCAGTTCACATTTACTTACTATTTGGAAAAAGTTTGGAAAAATATTTATTATTATTTCTGATCCTCAGGTTCTCCTTCAGCAATATGAACATAATTAGACCCATAGGGGTTGCTTTGTTATTTCACAGCTTTCTATTCCTCACTGTAAGTTTGATTTTCATAAAACGTAGCTCTAAATACACCATTCCCTGATGGAAACACCTCTCATGACTTTTCATTGTCCTCAGAATAAAGCGAACTTCTTAGCTTTTACACTCCTCTGTCATTCTTCCCTAAACTTTGCATTTAATATCCTTTCCTGCCAACCCCTTAGTGGACTCTAGTATCCTGCCATCTTCCATCCACTCCTCATCTTTTTCTGGCCCTGCGTTCCCATTTATGCTTTGACCTGACCTGGAATGCCCCACAGCAGGGCCCTTAGGAATCTGGCTCAAACCATAGGTTTCACATCCTAGTTCTGTTACTCGCCAGCTGTTTTCCCTTGGGCAAGTGACTTACCCACTCTTTCCCTTCACTTATTAATTTGTAAAAGGGAATAATACTATTAATATGAATTATACTTATATTTATTATATATTAACTTATAATTATCATTTATTATGTAATTAATAGTATTAATACTACACCATAAGATGACTGTGAAGGTTGAATAATTACTAAAGCACTTAGAATAATACCAGATGGCAAAGTAAATATTAATAAATCTCAGTTATTATGACATAGTTTTGACTCATAACATCTTTCAAATATCAGCTAAACCATACCCTTCAGAAAGACATTTCTGGTGTCCTTAGCTGGGTATGAACTGACACTGTTCTAATCTTTCACCTAGATGCAGCTCTTGCTATTTAGTTTCTATCATGTATTACAATTAAATGCATGTTATTTCTACATCTACTCCTTAATTATTAAACTGCCTACTCCCTAATAAGAAAATTATCTCTTTACTCTCATTTAGTATGCCAGTAAACACAAAGTAGAATTTCAATAAATATATAGTGTATTAATTTGTCTCATACCCTATCAATAAAAGCATACCAAAAGATAGAGTACATTTAGTTCGTGCCAATTAAAATGTCTTATCTGGTCTCATAAGAACTATAGAAAATCCCACCTTCAAAGCTCTAATTTATTTGTGGGGAGAAAAAACAAATGGTATTCAGCAACTGTAGAAGTTAAATAAGTTAAATCTAATTGACCCATATTTAGTAGAGGTTAGAATTAATTCTAATAAGGAGTCTCATTAGAGCACATGAAAAATTAATTATAAAAAATGGGAATTCTATGTTTACAGATAAGCATTTCTGCTTTTGTGTCATACTGAGGTAACATAGTCAATCTAAGAGCTAAAAACACTCATCAAAGCCAAGAGAAAACATCTTTATACAAATATATACCTATCCTCAGTTCTTTAACTGCTTCAAGACTAAAAAAATCTTTTCAGGGTACCTCAAGACCACACAATGGAAATAGGACAGTCTCTTCTACAAATGGTGTTGGGAAAACTGGGTATCCACACACACAAGAATGAAGTTGGACCTTTACCTTACACCGTATGCAAACATTAACTCAAAATGGAATGAACATAAGATCTACAATTATTAAACTGCTAGGAGAAAACATAAGGGAAAATATTAGTGACATTTTATTTAGTTATAACTTCTTGAATGTGACACCAAAAGCACAGACAATAAAAGCAAAAATTGGCAAATCAAATGCAGACACTTCTGTTCATCAGAGAAAATAATCAGTAAGTGGAAAGGCAACCCACAGAATGTAAGAAAACATTTGCTGATCACATATATGATAAGGAATTAATATCTAGAATGTGTAAAGATGACAACTCAACAACAAATAACAACAATAAAAATGATTAAAAAATGAGCAAAAGAGTTGAATAGATATTTCTCCAAAGAAGATATACAAATAGCCAACAAGGCTATGAAAAGATGCTCAAAACCAATAATCACCAGAGAAACACAAATCAAAACTACAATAAGATAGCACCTCTTAACCATTAGGATTGCCACTATCAAAACAAGCAAACAAATGCTCAGAAAATGACGCATGTTGGGGAGGATGTGGAGAAATTAGAACCCTTGTTGATTTCCACAAACCAAGACCAGGTCTTCAAGTAATTAAAAGCAAAATCTAGGATGTTTACATAACTAAAGGAAGTTGGCTCATACTTTTTTATTCTCTTCCACATTTCCTTTTCCCCTCCTCTGTTTCTGGAGACCTGTGTCTCCTGGATACACATTGTTCAGATCACCTGATCAGTTAATCAGTCTGTGTTTTGAGGGTGTGCCTACCAAGTACCTGGTAGTGCTGAGATACAGAACAAAGTACCCTGCTGGGTCATAACCTTATCAAGCTGGGCAGGCAAATTTCAGAGTCTTTGGGGTGACTGAAATCTCCTTTAGGGCAGGAGCTTTGTGTGTAATCTTACTCTATGGCTTCAAGGGCATCAAAAGAGACCATTCTGCAGGCTTTGAATACATGAAGTGCCGGACCAGGTGCTAATGTTCTCCATCAGCTTAGGCCAGACAAAAATTGCTTCTATGTTCCAAACAAAGGTCTTTTTCCACACGTGAATTGACCTCATAGAAAAAGCCTTGACTGTGTGGGTGCCCATGAGGATGCACTGACAGGCAGAGCCTCAGTGTATTGGCCCTTACGTGGCCATATAATGTGTGCTGCATGCAGTTCCACCTGGCATGTGCTGATAAACAACATTGTGCCAAAGAATGAGACTGTCTCTCTTCATGGGTCTCTAATAAAAGTAGAAAGAAGAAATAACTCTTTCTCCACAGGACCCCCTACCCGCCTCTCGTCACATTTCCTTAGCAATCACATCTCAGCATATTTGTTGCTAATGGCAGTCGGATTTCCCTACTTTATAGAAATAATCATGTTTCCTACACACTGCTACTAGTCAGTTTTATAATTTAACCTACATGCATTTTCTCTTTGGGACTCTTCTTTTTTTTCCTATGGAGGTGTACTACTATCCTCAGCCATGTTTGCTGGGCAAATCTAATTCTATATATCTGCTGAGTGTAGGATTCTTTGCTAGACTTCAGGGTACTCAAAAATAACTGTGGCAGTTGTTGCCTTTGAGGATCTTAAGTAACTAAGGAAAAAAAATCTCATGCCATTGTATTTAACCTAAGAAGACAGATTCAGAGTGACTGGCAAAGAACTTGACACTTGGTGGATCCTGAGACTAAAATTTACATAAGATTAAAGTTAGGAGGTAGTGGAGAGAACCTGGTTCTGAGAGCATAATTTGAGTTTTAGATCACTGCCCCCCACAAGCTAACAAGTTCTGGAATTTTCTGTAATTGGGACTAGTAGAATTTTTTTCTAATTTGAATGGTCAAACTGATAAAGTGAAAAAAATGCATGACACTGGAGAAGTCTTGAGTGTTTCAAGAACATCCAGGGAAAATAGGGAAACTAAATGAAGGTTCTTTTGGAAGGAAACAACATAAATGAAGAAAAATATCCTCCTCCAGTGTAAGTTATTAGTGTCTGTCAACAACCAGCACATTCTAGAGTTGACATTTTCCTCCAATGTCAGTCAGCTCACGTCACATATTTCCATGAAAATCAATCTAAAAGGAAATAGGAAGTGGGAATAAGTTGATGAAATGTCATTTTCCCTGAAAACTTCAATTCCTTTAACCCGCTTCAAGGAGTTTCACCCACTGTGTGGCATGTGGGTTAAATATTACAGATGATTTTCATTAAGTGTGGCATTTCCTGTGTGCATACTTAGGTTATACCACAGAGGCAGCTGTAAGTCAGGCTGACATGATGGGGGGATGATTATGATAAGAATATGTCAATTATTATAGCCTCTACAATTTCTTGAGTATTTCTCATGTTGCAAGCTCTGTGCCAAGGAGATTATTATATATGTTATTTCTTTATACTGTTATATCCACCCTCTTGCTGAAACACTGAAAACTTAGTTTATTTGCTTATGGAAACATAGCTTGTAAGAGATGGAGCAAAAACCAAGTTGTGGCCCTTATTCTAATATGCTGTCATTACTCCACATCTTGCTTTAGGGGTAACCCATGAATTTAGAATATACTGGGCCCATGGTGTGTACCTAGTAAGTGTGATTATGGCAATGGAAAGCTGCCCACTCTTCTCTTTCTGACAGGGAAATTAACATCTGTATACTTGGAGAAAGTGTAAGGTGGTTAGCTGGAGGTCCAGCTGTGTCTAGTAGGGCGTCTCCACCTCAGTATTACTGACATTTGGTGCTAAATTATTATTTGTCATGAGGGACTTTCCTGTGCATTGTAAATGATTAACAGTAACCCTGACCTCTCTCACCCTCTAGATTCCAGTAGCTGCATTTTCCCGTCCAGGTGTGACCATCAAGAATGTCTCCAGACATTTCCAATCATCCCCTGTGAGGCAAAATCACATTAGCAAAGAACCACCAGCCTAGATACTTGTAAAAGGAGTTTGTAAGGCACAGAGACCAAACTTTGCTGTGATTTGAACTATCAAATAACTCACTGATCTAAAACATGCCCCATGCCTACTACCCAAAAGCATAATTCCTATCCATTAAAGAAAAAGACTAAGGCCAGACAATATGAACCTCTCTAAGAACTGGACTAAGTCAAGGTAAGAACCCAGTTATTTAGACTGGCCTGTGAATAAATGCCCTCTTCTTAAGAGAAATTTAGATCTGAGCCATATGTAAGAGCCAGTGGGCACAGTCAGCAAAAAGGGCTTGGCAGACCAGGGGGCCGGCCAACTTCTGTCATCACTGCGTGATCTGAGGCTACTGCACACCGGAGAACATGCCAGAGCAGCTTCTGGGGGGGAAATAAGCTGGCAAGTTTACACTTAGGTTCATTTAATATAATATGCTGGTAAATGAGAGAGTATACAATATGCCTTTCAGGTGGTTGTTACTATTCCCATTTCAGCAAATATGGACTTGAGACATAAAGAAGTTCACAGCATTCTCCAAATTACCAAATTGGGGAGTGGAGGAATAGAGGTTAGAACTTTCCAGAAACCCAGTTCAGGCTGATGAGACAGAGCACCCAATAACTAGCAACCGCTTCTTTCCATCAACAGGGAAGAAAATTAGGGACACGTTATTCTTTTAAAAGTGCTTATAAGAACATTTTATATTTCCTTAGAGAGTGTAAATAAACCTGAAATGAGTGGAGCCAGCCTCTTCTCCAAAGGAAACAGGAAAACTACTTCACGTTGGTCTTAACCTCCAGCTCTTGAGTTTCACGTGTATCTCAAATGGCAAAAGTAAATGTGCTATATCCTTGCATAACATGACAAAATACCACAGCTTGCGTAGCTTAAACAATAGACATTTATTTTCTGACAGTTCTAAGGGCTAGAAGTCCAAGGCCAAGAGAACAGCGTGGTCTGTTTCTAATGAGGCCTTCTTCCTGGCTCGCAGCTGGTCGCCTGGGGCCATATCCTCACATGGCCTCTCCTTGGGGTGTGGGCTCAGGAGGAGAATGGGCTGAGAGGGAATTTCCTGATGTCTGTTCTTACAAGGACAGTAATCCTAATGTATCCTATTGTATTTATGGCCTCCTTAAACTTCAATTATTTCTTTAGAGACCCTATTTCCAAATGTAGCCACACTGGGGGTTAGAGCATCAACTCATGAATCTTAGGGGCATAAATACAAACAAACATAACAATTCATAGTCGTCATAACCTTCTGTCCCCCTACATTGTAAGTGCCGGTCGTCCTGACTACGCCTTTGAGAACATTGTTAGTCTTGTTTGTTTTTGTCTTCCTCCCCCTTTTTCCATCTTTTATTTGAAAAATAAATGAGGGGAAGATCTTTCAAATAAACTTGAAGGAAAAAGCTAATAAGTCTTTCTCCTTTGCCCCCCTGGCAGTGAGTGGCACTGACCCAAAACCATACTGTCTTTTGTATAAAAAGCTACAGACAGAGACCCTACGGCAGGCTTGATACTCAAATGCTTCCTAGACCAAAGCAGGTGGTATACAAGCAAAGACGGCTGGCTTGTAGTTCAAGCTGTGGTGGTCAGGTCTTTTACAAAGTGGAAAGCACATAGCATTTAGACACGTCAGACGCACCTCTAGCTACTGACACTGGCTCTGGGGTCAGACTCCCTGGGTTCGAATCCTGACTTCACCTCCTGTGCAGGCTTGGGCAGTTAGTTAATCCCTTTGTACCTCAGTCTATGAGATGATAACAAGACGGACATCACAGGGTTGCTAGGGAGAATAAACGGCAGCCACATGTACAGTGCTCAATAGATGCTTGCTTTAAAAATGAATAAATCCCAGGAATGCACCTTGTTTCTCATTAAAGGCCTGATTGACTAGAGTCCTGGACTTCACTAATAGGAATTCCCAATTAATAGTGCGTGTGTGTGTGTGTGTGTGTGTGTGTGTGTAGTATATATAGTACTGCACACACACACACATTAAAAAACTAATCAAATACTAATCAGATAGTAATCCGTTCCCCAGTGTTTGATATCAAGCTTGATATGCTAGAGATACAATGAAAAGCGAGTAAGCAAGAGAAGTGGGGCCCCTGCCATGTTCCAGATATAGCCTCCAGAGGACCCCAGAACAACCTAAAACAGATACAGGCAATGCACAGTGACTTGTGAAATATGTTATCTTTGCAAAACCCAGAGGTTGTATGGAAAAAAGAAGTGCCACATTTCCAGCTTCTGGCTCAGGAGAACATGTTGGCCCAAACAGGGCACACTTTTGAAGGGGGTTATGGGGAGCATCAAATAACTTGAATTGAATTAAATAATATTTTAATACAATATTTCAAAAATTCAAATTAAATGCAGAACAATGTTTACCCTAATCTTGGCCCTGGGCCCAAATTTATAATACATCCCATAAACCTGCTGCTCCCAGTGAACAGCAAGAGGACAGGCTAATAGCTCCTGTCTATAGCACAGTGGTGGATTCATAAGACACCCATGTCTAAGACCACTTGTGATTGTTTGCTGACCTTTTAAGATCAGAATCTCTCCTTTGGAGGTCTTGAGTTCTCTAACTCATAGGGACAGGAGAATCCAGGTCCTAATGCTATTAATGCTGTCTAGGCTGGACTCACCCTAGCAAGAAAGAGGAGTGGGGTAAGAAAGGGTGCCTGATTAGCTTTAGGTAGAGAACAACACTAATTCTTTCACTGCCCATTTATTCCTGTTAATTGACCTTTACTTCAGTCTTGGCTGGGGCAAGCAGAGAGTTATCACAATTGAAGAAATGACTAAAAATTGGAGAACTATGAAAACATACATAAAAAATGGAACTGAATTCATGTAGAAAACAATTTCTAAGTGACAAACAACTAAAAAACTATGAAGATTTTGCTCCAAAAAAAGTGAAACTCCATTTTCTTCAATTTACAAAGAAATGAAAAATATATGAGCAAAAATTTGTGCTTGGATTTTTTTTTTTGAGAGGGCATCTCTCATATTTATTGATCAAATGGTTATTAACAACAATAGAATTCTATACAGGGGAGTCAATGCTCAATGCACAATCATCAATCCACCCCAAGCCTAATTCTCGTCAGTCTCCAATCTTCTGAAGCATAATGAACAAGTTCTTACATGGTGAACAAATTCTTACATAGTGAATAAGTTCTTACATGGTGAACAGTGCAAGGGCAGTCATCACAGAAACTTTCGGTTTTGATCACGCATTATGAACTATAAACAATCAGGTCAAATATGAATATTAGTTTGATTTTTATACTTGATTTATATGTGGATCCCACATTTCTCCCTTTATTATTATTATTAGCTTGGATTTTTTTATAGCAATGGTCTTGTCCTAAACAATCTTATGATCTAACTGAAAGAGGTAAATACCACATGGAAATAAATACGATTAAAAATTAAAAATATGCCACCTGTGGAAAAACAGTGGTTAGCCAAATGAGAGTAAATGATATCAGAACATTAGCAATTATATTTTTATTCATTTTGACCCTTAAGGTATAAAACAAGTACCAGGTTATTGAAAAAAAAAATGTAAAAGGAAGAAAATAAAATTTATCTGCCATTCCTCATACATACATAATTAAAATTTCATGGTAATTTCATCTTTCCTCTTTATATTTAATTATTATTTCTCTTCCAGCAAACACAGGCTTGAATTAGGAAAGATAAGACATAGAAAATAACTATTGGATGTTCGTGGGAGAAGCAATCAGAGGATGCCCTTGCTGATATGGCAGTGATGTAGACATCATGCCAGTAAAAAAAAAGGCATTATCTAGTACTTCTATGGGAGAACAAAGAAGAAAAAGAAAGTGGGTGAATATACATCTCTTCTAGTCCCACCCTGCAGCACAAATGAAAACAATCAAGTGGGGATCACCGATTGCAAACTTGAGCCCCTGATGGTCTAGTACCAGAGCTCAGACCCCCTGCCTCCTGAGGATGACGTCGAGTATGGACCCATTTTTCTAAACATTTCTCAGGATGAGTGTTTTGAACATTACTCTTTGGAAAATGTTTGTATATATGATTAGGGGGAATTCTCATTCAGAATCTGTAGTCTTATTAGCAAGACTCAGCCCACCTCTCGGGGGTAACCAAGAACTTTCTCAAGGCCAAAATAGCAACCCCGACCGTGTCAAGTGACCAGATGGCTGCCAGTCTCCAAGCAATTATCAGTGAGGTTTGTAAGCTCCGACCGCAGAGTCTGGGGCCCTTTGTGGTACTTGTTTTCCTTCTTAAAAATTTTTTGTTCAATAAAGTGAAAGTTTGTTACTAAAGATTGAGCCATTATTGCCCAAAGAAGTAGAAACCAAAGAAAGAAAGCTGCCTAAAAATGTTGCCTTGTTAAATTATTTGCAGTGGATTACGAAGTAACAGAAAACTATAAAACTGACAATTTTGTCAATTGTACCTCAATAAAGCTGAATATAGATATTAGATGACAGATGGAAAAATGTCTGCAAAATCATTAAATTTAAGCTATTTGCTTTACGATTTAGAGTTTGTATTTCTATATGCTACCTTATTCTGGTTAATTATGTATTAGACATATACAGCTGGGATAAAATAAGGGCAGGCTCAGGATATTTGAGCCATATGTGATCTCTTTTTCACCATTCCAGATTTCAAAAGAAATGCTACATTATATTTCAACAGTTCTCTCTGCGTTTCTAACATTGAAAAATGATTAATCATTTAGCTTAATAAAACATTTTAAAAATGACTTTGGTGACTGGTTCTGATATAGACACTAACCTTACCCTAATAGACTTTCTAAAAATCTTATTTTCCCCCAATGAGAAATATTATCAAAAAAGAATAAATTGACTGTAGTCTATAGTTTGGCAGATATTCACAATGGAGCACAGGTAATAGATATTTAGTAATATTTTATAAACATATTAAGATATTTTCATGTTGTCAAGGAAAGTTTGACATAATCATATCAAAATATATTGTTTTCTTGTGGAATAATATCCTAAAACAATCTTAATACTCAAGAAACACACAACAATGTGAGGTTGTGCTGCATTTAGTTTCCTTCACTGCAAAGATTTCTTTATGTAAATACATAATTACACCTCAGTCAAGGCATTTCTGTTTCACCATTTATTGGTGGTGTGGGTGGTAGTGCTCAGTGCTGCCAATGGTACCTTATTTTTGCTACAAATTTCTATGTCCTCAGTGGGCGATATATTACTGCATTAAAATCCCCTGACACTGACAAGTAGATATTTGCACACCACTCTTATAAATGAACAACTTCAGCTTGGAGAGATTAGATAATCTACCCAAAAAACACAATAAGAGAGAAGTACTCAAAATAGGAACTCCGGCTCTTTTGGGAACATGAGGACTGGGAAAATGTTGCAGTGGAACCCATGTGAGGGGATCGGTAGGAGAAACCACAGAATTGGGAAGTTAAGGATGAGTCCACCTAACTTGCAGCAAAAGTTATGATACTGGGTTCCCATTTTAAATTCTTTCATTCATGGGTCAACTCTAATTCCATTAATAAACTGTGGCTGCACACCCAAGAGTTTACTACCTGTGGAGATCACTGCATAAATCTTTTCCAATACACCTCAGTGTACAGATAAACATTGGTGTCCCTAAGAAAGCAGGTTCAGCCAGAATTTAATTTCTTCCATTCATTTGTGCACTTACACATATACTCTTTCAAATATTTGAGCTCTTAGTAAATGTCACGCACTTGGGCACACTCTGCCCTGCCCTGGAGAAATATATCTCACCTTAGCAGGATCAATAGTTAAGAGAACAAACCCAGACAAACACAGACCTCAGACCCCACATGTCCCAAGTGGTATTCAAGCACTTCTCTGTGCAGTAAAGGTCAGTTCAACAAAATCTAAGTCTTGGAAAATATTTGTCTCTAAAAGGTAAGCTCTTGAAAAGCTCGGTTCTCTCTTCTACCCATTGTTATAACTGACTGAATAGTTTATTCACAGGTCCACACAATGTTTCCCCTAAAATGATATTTTAAGCATAAATTTGTCTCCCTTGAAGTCTTTCCCCAACTAAGAATGATTTACAACATTAATTAAAAAGAGGAAAATCTATAGAATACATTTTTATCCCTTTATATTGATTTACCAGCCATTAAAAGTACTTTTCAACTCCCTAAGTGAGAAATAAAAGCCAATCATAAATTAGAAAGAATTGATTTTAAAAACTTACAATAAAAGGGTGTTTTTTAAACTGATTTGTTTTGTTTTCTAATATCCTTAAAGCTTTTCAGGCTAACCAAAGTTTGCATAATGTGCTGCCTCGATTCTAAATCTGAGCCTGTGAAACCCAATTTCACTGTAAATCATAGGCCTACCTTCTCTCTGGCCTCCTAGATAGGAATGAAGAACAATGGGTGGATAAATCATGTCGTATTAAACTTTAGGAGATTGTTCACATAGCATTTCTGCTGAGGAAAAGGCAAAAATGTGACAATTAGGTAAGACTCCTCAGATCAGAAACAAAGTGTAAGCCCTTAATTGCATGCACAATCAGGAGAATATACCTTACCTAAGCGTAAGCTGGCCAATACTTTTCTTTCCTTTTTTGCCTTCTGAAAAACAAAACAAAACTGCATTAAAGAAGCAAAGGGGAGAAGTCACTTTCTGCATACAGATTTCTCACCTTCTTTATCTGGTTAGAAAATCAGCTGTTTTCATCTGTGTTCATACCTCCTCTCAGCCATTTAGACATTTATTACATGCTTCATAACCTTGAAGTTATTTCGCAAGAAAGAGAAAAGCTAACAAAGAAACCTAAACAAATTAAATGGAACCTACTCTTTGACATGCAAATGTGTTTGAGTTTTGCCCCACTGCGGTCTTATGTTCCATTATTATTAAAAATGTCAAGCCATACTTTGCCTGCTGGGAGTGGAGGATTACTCCTATTTTTCAATCTTACTCAAAACCCCTTTCTGCATAATTTAGGAGGTACAGCAGCCTTTGGTTGTTGTTTTTTAAAATTACAAACTATGAACCCCATGGTGGCATTTTGCTAAATGATTTTGCACATATTGGATTTCGAACATTTATAGAATAAAAATATAAAATGAGAAACCTTTTTGGATGATTATTCTCTTGTTCGTATACCTTCAGGAGTAAAAATTATCTGTCCTCATTAACGGAGCAGGCAAATCATCCTCTCACTCACTCCATGAGCTTTCTTTTCAGCTCAGGTGGTGCCATCTAACCACATTACATGTCCAACATGCTCTCTCTTTCCTCACCAGCACTGCCTCCATCCTGCCTTTTATTGAGAAACCCATTGATTAGGGGTTATGTGGAGAGAACTTAAATGTGAGTGGTGTACTAAAACCTCCTGCTTTCTTCTTCGCCTTATCCTCTGGGGTTCTGTGCGCCTATGTGTGTATGCAATGCGCTAAGGCTTCTAGAAAAATAATTCCCTTTCAATAGGAATTAATTGGAGGGTATTCATGGGAGAAATGGAACAAGTCATTTAGGAAAACCAAGAGCATTAGGGACACAGGTTTTAAAATAGATTTCAAAATAGTTGTGTTTTGTTCAAAAACTTTTCCAAATAATAGACTACCATAGTGAAATTATTCCTGTTATGCTGGACAGGTAGTTGTAAAGATCTAATGAGATATTGTATGTTTACAGTAGGGTCTGGCCCATGGTTAGTGTTCAGTAAATGTTTGTTTTTATTATTTTTTCCTCTTATATGAGAATCACTATAAGCTCAAGAGGAGTTGGAATATCCAGGAAGGAAATAGAGCAGGTGAGAAACCTTCTTTAAGAGGAACGCTGATTGCATCAGAAACTTATGGGAAAAATGAGATTTTAGATTCCAGTATCATTGCTGTGATTAATAGCTAATATGGAAGATAATACTTCAATCCTCTACAACGGCTATAATCGAAAAGACAAAAAAAGAAAGTGTTGGTGAGTATGTGAAGAGGCTGAAATCCGTATGTCTTGCTAGTAGAATTGCAAAATGGTGTAGCCACTTTAGAAAACAGTTTGTTAGCTCCTCAAAATGTTAAACATAGAGTTACTATGTGACCCTGCAATGATACTTCTAGGTATATACTCAAGAGAAATGGATATCCACACAAAATCTTGTACACCAGTATTCACAACAGTATTATTTATAACAGCCAAACAGTGGAAACAGCCCAGATGGTCATTAATTGATGAGTAGAAAAACAAAACATGATATATCCATATGATGGAATATTATTTTGACATATGAAAGGAATGAATGTTGATATATGCTATAACATACATGAACCTTGGAAACATATGGTAAATGAAAAAAAAAAGTCAAGATGCAAAGGAAGGAAGAAAAGAAGGGAGGGTGGGAGGGAAGGAGAGAGGAAGGGAAGAAGGCAGGAGAGAGGGATAGTTAATTATATACAATCGCTGACTAAATGTTGTTTTTCTCAGAAAAAAAATTGTTTTGCAGAAAGCAGTATGTTGGGCTAGAGGAATAATTGTTATGTAGAATTTCAGGCACCGAGGATAAGAAGGTGATAAAAATAATTGAAGAAGTTACCTAATAGCCCTCAGATGCCCCGAGAGTTAATAACTTACCTTCTCGGGTATTATCCTTACCATGCTTGTTCCTGCTCTAAGTACATGCTCTGTTTCTGATTTCATTCTTGCCTGGCATTAAAGTGACACTAATGGGTACCGTGATCCTAACAACGCAGGACTTGCCTCTCCCTTTCAGAAGTTTGTACTCTGGTGTAGTCAGAACTGGGTTCCTGGAGGCAGAAACTACATCTGGACTTCCAGGCTAAAGGCCTCAACAAACTTGCAGTTTCTCCCCACCCCCCACCCCCGGCCTTCATCCCCAGCAAGGCGTTGGTCACTGACAGAGAGTATGGCTGAAGGCCTGTGCAAAACGGCTGCAGCAAGCCTGAAGGCAGAGAAGGGAAGGCCGCTGTCTTAGTAATCCAGGCAGGAAATCCTGCAGGTGAGAAACCCTCAGTGTGTGAGTGCGTGGGAGGAGTGGTATTTTGAGAAAACACATTCAGGCATGATCAGCAGGTGTCAATCATTAATTTAGAAAGAGTAAGGAGGCAAGAAGCCCTCTGGCTTTAATGACCAAGGAGATGGTGATGCCACTTTATGAGTTGATGAGTTTACAAGGAGGAGATGCTTGCAGAAACCTTGTGGGGGGCAAATTGGGCAAATTTGAAACCCTGAGGGCCGCAGGACTTGGGGCTGACAGTGAGCTGCAGCAGCAGGAACTACGAGTGGAGACAACCTTTTAAACGGGCTCTGCTCTTTGGAACAGCAAAAACACCTCATTCAAAGCAGAAATGTGGAAGTATTCCATGACCTGCTGTGTTTCTTACACAGCACAACCATTTAGGAGAATAAGGGTATTTTTCTGCTTCTACATAGCAATAGTACACACAGTAGTGCAACTCCTTTGGGGCTCCCAGACCCGATTTCAGTGTGTGGGGGGGATGGGTTCCTCCCACACACAACCCCAAGCAATTCTCAATCACCAGCAGGGTGTCTGAGAACTCAGCTCAATTCTAATGCTACCTTCCAGGAGACAGCACCAGATTCCCCAGGTCAAGGGATCCTTCCTACAGGACTGCCCTCCGCGTCCCCACCCTCTCCCCTCCCCCTCCCGGCTCCTCAGGCTGCTTGCAAGCCCCAGATTAACTGTGCTTCTGACCGACTGGCTACAGATTGGAGGTTCCAGCTGACCTCCCCTTAGGTTTGATTAATTTGCTAGTGCAGTTTACAGAACTCAAGAGAACACACTTGCCAGTTTAATAAAGGCTATCATAAAGGATATACGTTAACAGTTAGATGAAGAGATACATAGGGCAAAGTTCCCAAATAAAGGAGCTTCTATCCTTGGGGAGCTTGGGGCCTGGCTCTTTGGCCTGCGGAAGCATTCTGGTTTCCCAAGAGCTTAAAAGGTTGCCCTACAGAGAAGCAGGATGCAAGAGAACAATAAGCTCTTCTCAGGGGTTTTGTGAGGGCTCCATTGCATAGTCACTATTGACTAAATCATTGGCCGTTGGCTGATCCAGCCTCCAATCCCTGCCCTTGAATGGGGTCCAAAAGTATCTCATTAACATGACAAGACACCCATGTCACCTTTAAGGTTCTGAAGTATTTTTGGGAACTGTGGGTGAAGACCAAGTATACCTGGGAAATACATACTTGGTCATCTGGATGACAAGTATGGATTTTTTATGACTCATTATATCACGGAGAGGATGAGGGAAAATCGAAGGGAGGAGAGAGACAATCTACCAATAAAGAAATAAAT
Organism: Manis pentadactyla; assembly: GCF_030020395.1. Classification (NCBI taxonomy): domain Eukaryota; kingdom Metazoa; phylum Chordata; class Mammalia; order Pholidota; family Manidae; genus Manis; species Manis pentadactyla. Next base: position 119,871,174 of record NC_080026.1, on the reverse strand, counting down.
TTGTGCAACTATCACTTTGTCCAGGAAGGTGTGCAGAAACAGTTTCTGATTAGGTGCAGTGGTCTCCTGTCACAAAATGAGTCATTAACTCCTACTACTTAGAAGCTGATTTTCTCTGAACGACTTTAAGCTTCACAATTTAATGGTCAAATGTAATTAATTTGGAGTGAGTTTTTGAATGCCGTATGTGTCAGTCTTCAGGGATTTGAGATCCCATCCGGGACCACCTTCCAACTCCCAGCTGCTCTAAACCACCCTATGTCAGGTGAGTCCAGCTTTCAAACCACCTCCAGAGGGCGCTGTGCAGAATGCCTTAAAGTTACCCTGTTTATGGGACAGCTTAGAGGTATGCCTAGTTGGACATGAGTGGGAAGGTACAGCAATAGCCAGGTCTGTATTATTATATGAATTTAAGGATGTGAAACTGTTGAAATTGAACAAATGCTTTGGGCTCACCGGGAATTCAAACTTGAAGTAAATTACAAAGGCAGGCTCTAAACAGCAGTTCTGACCACAGATTGAGGACAGTCAAATGAAATAGTACTAAAAGTACAATTCAAAGTTGACTAAACTTTGTAGGTAGGTTTGCACACTCAGACAAAGGCCACTATCAGCGCTGGCATCCTGAAGCCCAAGAGCCCCCTACAAATGAATCACAAGTATTTGTTACAGCCAGACATCAATGACTCACGTCTGGAACAGAAAAATAATGAGCAAATACAAAGTCAATCATTTATTATCAGTGAGATAGTCTGCTTAATTGAAGTCATAAGTGGCCATTATTAAATTCAAAAGGGCTTTGTATTTCTTTATTTATATATTAATTTCAAATATTTCACTGCAGGAGCCCAATTTGTTTCTAGCTCCATAGTTAATAATAACAAAAAACGGTAATTAAGTTAACATTTGAGAACAGGCTGACCAGATTCCTAATACATTAATTTACCAAATGTTCTGCCCTTACTCGATTTATTAATTATTGCTATATGTTATTTTTGTTTATAGGCATTAACTGAGGTTTCCTATTGATTTGCAACTTTTTTAAAAGCCCTGGATACTTTTTCCTTAAATTAACATGTAATGTTAAATCGTCCAACCTAAGATGGAAATGTAAAGTCTGTGGAAGTCAGTCTGTAGCTCTTCTATATCTTTTTAAGAATAACATTCGGGTAGCATTTTTAGCTTTTCAAACAACATATACACCCAAGCATAATTTATTGCCTTTTATCATCATATAAAGTTATAAATAAAGCATTCAAGACTATTGTCACAGGAGTTTCCTTTATCAGTGAATTTATTATGTCTTATAATGTCACTGTCACCTCAGCTCTCTTTCTAAAAATGCATTTCTTTTAAGAATAAGGAGAAAACCAAGTCCCTTACTTAATGTTAGTCGAAGGCAGAGGGCAGAGGGTCACTGCAATCTTGGTAAGCAAAGCAGCTGAATTTCCAGTGCTGCTCTGACTTGTACCAAATAAGAGAGAGAAAGTTTCCACGGCTAGTACAATTGTCATATCCTAAAGATACAAATCTGCCTTCCTGTCAGGAATCACCAGCTTCCCCCTGCTGAGAAGCCGCAAGCTAATCTTTGGTGTTTCTCTTTTGTTCCCAATCATACATAATATTGGGTTCCATAGTTCCAGGAAGTGTAAGAAAAGCTGCCTTGAGAACTATCTTTCAATTCTTCCAGAGGGCAAATCAACTTAATTCCCAAAGGCTTTTTATTTCCTCCAAGATTTTCCTCAGAGTACTAAGCATTACGAATACTCAGACATTATTTTCTCAAATCTGTCCAGTTCTATCTGCCTATTTGTAGAAAGATAAGGAACCAGCAAGATGTCCCTAAGCAGAGAGATGACAGAAATAAAACAAGAGTGAGAGAGTGCTGGCCGAGAAACAAGAACATGGACAAAGACATGGACATGTTACATATGTAAGTACATACCTTATTCCTCCTTTTTGCTCCTGTATTTAACTTGGTTCTGGGGAAACTGTTAAGAGTTATGGAGAAAGACTGGAGTTTAAATCTCTGTCACATATTAACTGTATGTCTTTAGGCAAGTTATTTTAAGTACTCTGAGACTCACATTTCCCATCTATAGAAATCTTATACAGAAAGATTTCTCATAAGGTTATTGTGAACAAAAGTGTAAAATGTATAGAACGTGGCCTGGTGTGTGCAAAACTGTTCCTGGCCCCATGCATTTTCCACAAGTCTGTATTGGCACATTTTCAAAGGTAGCTCTTCATCAATATTTTTTATGGCAACGGTGGTAGATTCATATTCAAAAATACTGATTCATTTCTCAAACACTGGGCAAAAGGTTACTTTTGAGACAGTTCATCTCCATTTCCAGACATTGCCCACCTCTAAACTATGCTTGCCGCATCTCCTGTCTGCTTCTCAATAATACTTGGCTTTTGACCACATGACAGGTTCATGCACTGTGAGGACTTGTTTGGGAGAAAGTGTTCCTTTTAAATGGGCCTTTGTCTGCCTTGAACTGAATAATGAATGACATGGAGATGCACTGGCTACAGGGGTTCATCACTTTCATTATCTGCACATCATACAGCAATCTTCCACATTTGCTCACACCACCCTTCCTCCTCATTTCTCGTAAACAATAATGATCCACGCATTCACAATAACATGCATTTTTTGGCCTGAAAGTAGCTTTTTGTACAGATATTTAAAAAATGGAGCATTTTACCTTAGCCTTTGTAACTGTTCTTAGAAATCTCCATATCGTGCAAAATCACACAACAAACACCACATGGCTTACAGGGAAAAATGAAATTAGAGACAGAAGACGTAAACACTTCATGACTGAAAAAAAAAATAGAAGCATAAAAAAAATCAGTGACACAATTTTACATATATTAAGTGGTTAAGAAATTTATAATGTTCCAGAAAATATGGCACTTTACCTTAAAAAGGCCAATAGTTTGTGAAAGCAGACGTTGAAGGATTTTGTCTGAAAGCAGACAAAACAGTTAGAGGATCAGATGTGCATGGATACAGCTCCTAACACACACAGTGAGCTGAGCTGGCCGCTAGATGTTTGAGTGCGTGCGTGTGTATTTTGTGCATCCCTTCACAGTTCTGTTCCAGTGGGTGCCATTTTCCACGTTCATTTAGTATTTCATACGAACAAAGTGGCCATAAGCAAGCACACAACATGTATTGTGGTCAAACTATATCCCTAATATATCACGTTAGATAATATTCATGTTTTTAAAGCACAAAATAAGCTGAAATGACTACATGTATTTTGTCCTCAGAATACACACATAAACTGTTTTGGATGGAGAAAAGAGCTGACAACACATTCTCACGCGAGCCTGGTGGTTTTATGCAATTAGTCAATATCTATTTTAAGAAAACCAGTATTACATCCTTTTCAAGAAGTAGATGGGATTAATGATCCACTGGTTCCATAATTTACTAAATTTACTTGGTAGGCATTGGTCAGAGAATAGATACCAGATAAATTATTACACTGTGTTGGGTTTTGAATGACTTTACTTAATGCAAATTTATTTTCCAAATTTGAGTCTATTCCAGCCTATGTACAGTTCATTCCTATTTCCAGATGACACTCATGTGACTGAAGTGGAGTAAAGTTCAGTGAGAAGTACATTAGTGAGTAGGGGAAGTAATCTGGGCACTACATGTGCCTTCAAGGAATCAAGGTCAGTTTAGTAGCAGCTGTGTGTTCAGAACTTTGTAGGTGTTGGGAAAAAAATCTGTTGCCAGTACTTTATGGGATCCCCGTCATGACCCAGTGTTCTCAGTCTGAAGGTCTGTTTCCCAGACTCAACTCAGGAATGGGGGGCTTTAAAATGAAAAAAAAACTGCCTTTTGTCTTCCCTCTGGCTAACTTCCTTGTTTACTTTTCGACTTACTGAGAGCTGTATTGTTTTTGTAATTAAAGTACTTTGTGCACACAGATTTTACTGAGGGTTTATCAGAAGCAAGGATGCAATGTCAACCACAGAAACGTGAAAAAGACAGCAGTGTGACACCACCTCCCTGCATCAAAATGAAACTGTCATATCATCCTTCCTTCCAATCCTGCAGCCAAGAGCAGAGGAGTGCTGGGAGATGCCCGTGTCCAGTGAAATGGAGATGAAGGGAGCAACAAAAGCAATGTTCTTCATCTGGAACGTGCAATAGAGTGCCGTGCCATTCCTTATTTCTCCTCAGGTTTCTTTTCCTGCAGCCCGCCTGAGACGGGTCATAAAGCAGACCTTGTGCTGACCCTGTCCCCAACTCTTGCTTCCATGTACCTGCCCACCCCTAGTGCGTCTGCTCCCTTCCTCTGGACTCCTCACAGTTTGCATTTTCCATGGCCCCACTTTTTCTCTCCAGTTAAACTTTCTGTACTCTTAGCCCCCATGCCCCTCATTTCCTGCCAATAGGGCCAGGGGCCAGTCAGGATTGCCTGTTTTGTTTTGTTTCACTTTTAAATAAGCCTCAGGCTTTAAACACCAGCCACACGTCTCATCTGAGAGTGTATCTGAAAGGTTTAAAGCATGAGTCTCAGAACCTGTCCCAGACATCAAGTAGCTTTTTCTTTTGCCCTTGAGTGATACTTTTGTTACCCTATAAAGGGTGGGATTGACCCTTTAGAGCCTACATCTTTTTTTGTTCATTTCTTTTATGCAAAAGACTATCAGTGCATAGGAAATGAAAGCATTATTATGGCACTTATTATGTGCCAGGTTTTTACATAGTTTATTTTCAAAGCAACTCTGAAGATTATTATATTGATTTTGAAGATGGCGTTTGTGAAGCTTATAGGGGTGAAATATCTTTCCCAGGGTCATGCTAAAAATGCCAAGACTGGATAGAAGCCCAAGGACATCCTATTTCTAAGACACTTGTTAGCAGTCATTGACCACTTTGTGTGAAAACCTGAGATAAGTTCAAGGCAGAGAAATGAGGCTTCGTTTGTGAGTTTGTGATTTTAAAATGAAATGAAACAACACATTTAAGTGGTTGGTTCAGTGCCTGGTTTGTATGAAACACATACTTTTATTTTGTTATTCTTATGATGTTGAAAATAATAATGATGAAGGTGGTCATGAAGAAGTTGGTAATGATGATGACTTAGTGTGTAAAAAAATACCAAAACTTCAAGAAGGCTTAAAGATTCTTAAGCTTTTTAATGAAGGAGCTTATGTCTGCCATTGCTATGGACATTAAATCAGACCTTTGATACACAACACAGTGTGAATTTACTTCTCTACCACAGGATAACCATATCCACGACCTGCTAACATACATAACGTGAGTTAAATATTATGAAAGGCTGTCTGAGTAATTCACTGGGGGAATACTAACTTCCATACTGGCTCTTATTTCAGTGCTGCAGGTTGGAGTGAGGGCATCAGCACAACTTTAATCACGGGCAACTTTAAATGTTTGTTATGGTCCCCAAAGACTCCACCTGAAATGAAATCCCAGGAAAATAGCAGTAAGGAGAACAAAGCAGTTGAATGTCTAGATTAGAAGCAGTTCATCTTCAGGAAGGGCACAGGGAAGATTTCCAAAGTCAATGGACTGTCAGAGTAGATAAATATTAACTTCAGATAGACACTGGAGCTTTTATTTCTGTCCATCTTCAGGATCCTGTGTCATTGCATGTATAGCCCATAAAGCATGATGCTCTTAGAGGCTATGTCGGGTGTCCACAGACCACATCTAGGTAAGTCAGAGCTCAAACTGCCTACCTTGTAGATCTTTAAATTGTAGGAACAGAACTGGGAAAATATGAGTCTGTAGAACTAGTATGATCCACTTAACCTCATTCCCTTCCCCATTACTACATATGTGTCTTAGGTACTAAACATATCTCTCTTAAGTAAGTTGCACTTTCTCCTTTCCTAAGATGACTTTCTAAATTATATTTTTCTACTCCTGAACATATTTAAAAATTGGGCAACTATTTATGTTGAAGAGTCCCTTCATGTACCTGGCATTTTCCCAAACCTCAGAAAAAATAATCTATTCAGGGTAATGTTCTAGCCTCAGTTCCAAACACCATGTCTGTTGCCACCTAACCTTCTGCCTGGCCTTGGGGTGGGCATCCTATGTTATGAAACAGTGCATGTCTAGTTCTTGGAGCCAGACCAGCCCTGTCCAGGCATAATTTTCCCTGATGATAGCATTGTTTTCAATATGATTTTATTTACTTCCAGAAGAAAATTATACAAACCAAATTCTAATTTCCCTGGGAATAATATATGGTGTCCAAATTTATTATTACAGTGAAAATTATAGTAGTATGGGAACTAACTTATCTTTTTCTCTTCAGAATTTGAAAATCACTAGACCAAGACAAACAAGCCACTTGCTCCTCCCAGCACTCACTTTCACCACTGCATACCTCTTCCCATTTATGGATTATTAGAGAGGTTATGGGCAAAGGAGATAAGAACACACCCATTCATTGAAGATTGATAAGTGGATGTTAGTCATCTATTTTCTCACCATTATCAGAATGTGCTTTGAGTGATTAAAAACAAGGATTTGGTGTTTGAGAAACAGAAGGAAACATTAAGCAAAAATGGAATTTAGTGTCAAGACTGAGACTCTTCCAGGTTCTCTGTATTGATTTCTATACAAGGAAAACCAGTGGAGGGGGCTGTTTGAAGTTAAAATCCATGCCACACTCTATTCAGTAAACTCTATGCTCACAGGATGACATCTGGCCAGAGAGGGTGCCTTTTTAAGAACTGGAACAAAGATAATGTTGGAGCTAGTTCAGGATCTGGATAAATGACTTCAATTCCAAAGTCAATTGCTAAATTGTTGAATTTTAAACTAATATTCTTTGATTATGTGTGTGTATGTGTGTGTATGCAAGCACCCACATATGGGTGAGGAAAGATATATTAAACAGAAAGGGTACTTTGGTAAATAAATACAAAGAACTCTAAAACACAACCTCAGATAAAACAGAGCCAGAAGAATATATACCTGCTCTCTCTCATGTCTCCTCTCTGGCTTCTTTTTTCTCTCCTATAAACAATGAGCTTTCTCCACCTGTCCAAAACTTAAGACTGACAAGTACTCTCAGGTTTTATAGTGCATAGCTCCTTGCTAGCGAGAGGTAGATTTCAAGTTCTTTCTTGATTCTATGTCTCAAATGCTCAGAGAAAGGATTCATTAGTTAAATGTGAATATATCAGTTTTCTAAGCCTGCTATAACAGGCTTTAAGCACCACATGTCAGGTGGCTTAAAAAATAAAAACGTATTATCTCACAGCTCTGGAGCCTATTAAGTCCAGCATGGTGGGCTCCTACTGAAGCACCAGCAAAGGATCTGTAATCTGTTTCAGGCTTCTTCTCATGGCTTGTAGATGACCATCTTCATTCACCCTGTGCCTGCACATCCTCTTCTCTCTATGCATGCCACTCTGTGTCCTAATTTCCCCTTTAGCCAAGGACATAAATCATATTGGATTACAGCCCATCCTAATGACCTCACTTTAACATGTTTAGCTCTGTAAATTCCTGATGATGGAATAAAACCATATTCTAAGGTACTGGGAGTTAGGACTTCAACATGTGAATTTGGCGAGGGGACATAATGCAACCCATAACACATGTACGGGAGCACCTATCCCAAAATTACCATGAGTGTTGTTGGCTAACACCTCACAACAGCTCCTTACTCCTGAGAATTGTCCTCAAACACATGCTGTCTTATCTGCAACATTGCCCTCTATCGCCAAAAGATTAAGTGAGTCACAGACAAATAGTAGCTGACTTGGAGGTACAAAAGTCCAGTCTCCCTGGCAATAGTGTATCAACAATGTGGTATAATTCAGACACTAGAGCTTCTCATGGGTTCTGGCAGTGATTTTGTAGCATCTTTAATGATTTTGTGCATTCAACTTATCTTCTTTACTCAATTGACAATTCATCCCATATTTTATAATTATAATAAATTATTAACTTTTATAACAATCATTATCAATAGCATTTTTGCATGAACAATTACTTTTATCCATACATTAGATCTTATAGCACAATGCTGGGTACATTCTTGGTAAACACATATTTGGAAACAGATCTTGATAAAATGAGGTTTTAGCATCATTTAACCAGACACATTGAGCAAATACAGCAAGCACAACCAATGAAAGGCATGCTACTGAGTTTATGAGATGCAAGTATTCTCCTTGGCCCTGAATAATATGCTAAGGAGGGACATCAAGCTGGAAGACTAAAAAAGACTTAAAGTATTTGTAGTACGAAAGACAGTGCTCAGTCACCACAGAACACTATCCTGTCGTGAAACTTAGTTTAAGAACAAAATAAGCCTATCCCACTTCTTCTCTAATTAGAGGATATATCTCATAAGACAAAGTTCAGGTGCTTTGGGGAGATTTTTGTTTTTACAACAAGACAAAAGAAGAGTTTGCCTCCACACGGATTTTCATCTCTGTCAATTCAGGCATTGAATATGACTAGCAAACTAGTTCACTAAGTGAAGTGATTAACATTTTGAACTTCTGAAAAGTAAGATATAAAATACATTTAAAAATACAATAACCACAGTCTGTATAACAAAATGCTACTCGAAGTCATTCCATAGAGACAACTTGTTTTAGTGAAATAATTCTGAAAATGTGTCATTATCACTTTGATTGTTAGGATGAAAATCATGCTCCCCAAGAGACTGAATAGAGCGTATTCTTTGAAGTAACATAACTTCCCTGCTATGTATTTGTCTAAATCGTTATTTCTTGGATTTAATCTTGACAATATTCTTATAACTGCATTGGATTTTATACTTTAAAAGCACATTATCAGACGATTTCTGGCTTAGCCAAGATGGATGGAGTGGAGTGTCCTTCTTTCTTTAGCCCAACTGAAAACCCCTGGACATAACATAACGAGCAAACACAGGGAGACACTTGAAGGTGCAAACAGGGTGGACCACCTAGACAACTCAAGATTCGAACAACATGGTAATGAGTTTTCTGGGTTTTCTTATTGCCTCCCATATATCTTGGACAGGACACTGCAGAAGTCTCCAACCCAGAACTGCTAACAGGCACAGACACATTAAAAAACACAAATCCTCCAAGTCTGTCACCTCTAGCCAAAAGAGCAGAAAATGGGTGGCCTAAGGAAAAAAAAAAAGCAATACCCAACTTACTCTAGGCAAACACTAACAGAAAAACTGCACACACAATCTATTTTCACAGTTTTAATAGAGCTGAGTGGGAGCTGATCTTCTCCCCACCTCCAAGAGGCAGCTATGGGGCTCCAATTCCTCTGTTCAGAGATGCTGTGGGACTGAATGGGGAGCTGATCTTAACTTCTGTTCACTAAAAGAAAGTGGTTCCAAATCTCATGCCCGAATAGCATCAACAGGGCAGAGACCCAGATTTAGAATGGTGCTGCAAAATGGGGTTATTTGGAATTGTGCTTCCTCCGTCTCTTTCCCTAGTATCAGTGAAACCTAGTATGGAGCTGAGCTTCCCCTTCAACTTGAAGCAATAAAGTGATGTGAGTCAACTCTGTTTTCCCCTTTCCTAGTATCATCTTGACCCAGTAGGGAGCTGAAATTGCTCCACTTCTGCCGGAGAGGTCTTAGTGGACCAAAATGGGAGCTAAACTTCCACCTGATCAATTTACTATGAGGCAGCACTACACTCTTGCCAGGGATGAGGGGAAGCATAAAGCTAAACATACATGTCCACCTGCTTTCACAGTACACCTCAAGAGAGGGAATGCAAGACTCAAAATCCCATAATATAATATGCAACGTGTACATGATACAATAAAATATCACCCATACCAAAACCCAGGAAAACATAACTTGAAGGAAAAAAGATCATTGACATACATCAATACTGAAATGAATCAGATGTGGAAATTATCTGACAAAGATTTGAAAGCAGCCATTCTAAAACTGCTTCAATTCAAAATTGCCAGTAACTTGAAATTAGTGAGTAAAATGGAAATTTCAGCTAAGAAATAGAAACTATGAAAAAGGACTAAATGAAAATTCTAGAACTGAAAAATGCAATAAAAAACATAACAAAACTTGCTGAATGGACTGAATAGTAAAATGAAAATGACAGTGGATAGGTATGAACTGGAGGACAGAACAATATAACTCACCAAATTTGAATAACAGAGAGAAAGTAAACCATAGAAGAATTAATAAAATATAAGGTATCAGTGGTACAGTAACAAAGGAGCTAACATAAATATCATGAGAGTCCTAGTAGTAAAGGAGAGAGAGAGAGAATGTGACTGAAAATGTGTTAGAAGAAGTAATGGCTGCAAACTCCTCAAATATATGAAAGACATAAACCTATAGATTTAAGAAGCTGAATGAACTCCAAATAGAATAAACTTAAACACCATAATTAAGCTTCTGAAAACTAAAGACAATGAAAAATACTTGAAAGCAGTCAGATAAAATGACACATTACTTACAGGTAAACTCCAGTTAGAACGACATTATCTCATCTTAAACACAAGGCCAGATAGAAGTGGGACAACATTTTCAAGCATTAAAAGAAAAGAACTGTCAGGCCTGAATTCTATACTTGGTAAAACTATCCTTCAGAATTGAAGGGGATATGAAGACGTTCTCAGACAAAAGAAAACTAAGAGAATCTCCTGCTAGCATCACTGCTAGCAAGTAAATAACAGAACATATATGGAAGAAGGCATGGGATCTCAGAGAGGAAAGCACACCAGAAAGCAAGGAAGTGGGAGTAAGTACAATATCTCCATCTATTTCTCATGAACTTCTTAAATAACATTTGATTGTTGAAACAAAAATTATTAATAGCCTATGACATGTTGTTCAATGAATGTAGAGGAAATACTTGAAACTTATATTCAAAAAGTGGAGAGAGTAAAGCTATCCAAATGGAAGTAAGATTTCTACACTCCATTCAAAGTGGTAAAAGCACATTCTCACTTAAACCTTATGAGTGAAATGAAGTAGAAATTACTAACTACTTCCACAGGTGAATAAAGTGAAGCTTAAAGATGTTTAATACTTGCCTAACGTCATCTTTCAAGTATAAACAAGGTGCTTATTTTTCTGAATTGCCAGTAGTAATTCTAAGTCAGTTGGATATGAATAACAATTGTTTTCTCTTTAAAAGAGAATTATAACTTTTGGGAAAGATGGAAATTATCTAAAAGAAGGTTTGATAATGACTGTAAAATTGTTTAAATTTACTAAAGTTCATAGAAACTTACACTTAAAACAGATGCATTTTGTGGTATGTAGATGACACCCCAATATTGCTGTTGGAAAAGGTAATTAGTGCAACATACCAATGAAGTAGAATTCAAAGGCCAAAGCAAACTTGTTCTGGATTAATTCCTGTATTTCTTAGAAAAAATATGTCAGAGATTCATTGAAGTTCAAGTGGAAATAGGAGAAACCCCTTTCTGCATTTTGCTGGGCTTAGTGATACTGCCAAATATGTCTTTTTGAAAAGATTTGATGACCTATTTCAGGAAACGTAATGCACATACACACATATTTTCATTTAAAAATGTAATAGTATTTTTTTCTCCATCTATGTAGACAGAGTAGATAACTGAAACAAAATCATCTTTCAGAGTTTTATCCATGAATCCTTCCTTTTTGCTCCTTGCCAGCACTGCTAATGAGAAGGATTATATATGAAAGAAATTATATTCGCCATTTACATAAAACAAAGATTTTAGCCTGTAGCAGTTCAGGTTCAATTAACTCCTGTAATAATAGGGGTAAAATGTGATTTTTGTATTATTCTTGTATCCCTCCACAATTGTTACAGTTGAACACTTCCTTTGTAACTTTACTTAATGTCAAATATTTCATGGGGTAAAGTAAGATAGCCTGAAGGGAAATGTGAGCAATAGTGTAGATCTGAAATAAGACATGACCTTTATTTATTTTTAGGGCTTAAGGGAGGACATCTGCAGAAATTAGGACAAAAATGTCAAATATAATACTCTGTAAGGCATATCATTATTATCAATTTTATTGCTATTACATCATGAAAATCAATACTATTAATGGGACACAAAATATCAATAATGGAAGGAGCACAGGTTTGGGAACCTGGTGAACAAGGTCCTAATGCCAGCTTGACTGCTGACGTGAACATTCTGAACTGACATCGATTTTTCATCTGGAAAGTGAGTTAATAATGCTCTTATTTGAAGGATTCAATGGACATGATGGATCTTAATAAGGTATAAATTATAACATGAAGTTAAAACAATAATTGTTCCTTCTGAAATTATTTTAAATTATAGTACAATGCACTTTAATTCTAGACAGTAAAATTCTTCCCAGAGTAGTATTTGATAATAATGCTAATAATAAATGTTAGCCAATCTACTTTAATGTCCTTAACATAGATAATTAGCCTTCTCATCCCCCTGGAACACCTATTTTTTTCCTGTGAGTGGGATGTTCTAAAAGGCAATAGGAAAATTCAAGACTTCGTGCTGGAAACTAAATCCTTTCAATGATGGAAAAGATAGCAGGAGAAGTAGAGTTTCTTTACTGAAGCAAAATGCTAAGGCCTTGTTCTAGGATTGTAATTACCTGCGCCCTCCGCCTATGGCTGTGGTTCAGCTCTGCTTCTGTAACAGACAGTCTCAGAAATACTTCATCCCCTCCTATGTAAGACATCACATATCTGACGTTTCACAGAAATCGAACTTTGAGAGGACAAGACAGCAGAGAGAGTAAAGTTGCAGCAGTGGATCTGCAGAGAGGAGAAAGGAGTGAGCACATGAGCAGAAGCTTAAACAAGAGACCAAAGAGCCTCAGAGACACAAAGACTGGCTAAAAAAAAAAGAAAAGATAGAAATTCAGACACTTAAAGAGAGACCAGAGATGGAGACAAACAGAAAGACAGGAGACACTATCTTTATCTCCTTATTGTTTCCCATCTACTTGATTCCATATCAATGAAATCTGATAGCACATCTTCAAAATAATCCCATCTCAGGCCCTACCCTGTTTAGGCAAATTAGTGTAAGTTTCTTTCCTTAATATTCCAAAGACAAGTGCATGTGTCCTCAGCTGCATGGAGGACCTCCCCCAAGGTCCCCTTCTTGGGCCAGTCCACTTAATCTTCATCAAACCTCTGCCAAGCAGACACTAGCATCCTCCCCATTGTTAGGGACCCATGAAGTAAATCTTGCAAACTGATAACAATGTGAATGTGGATATAAACTGAGAATGTCCCTAGCAACCCAGAGAGTGTAGTAAGAAGATCCACTGCAGATGTGGAAGGTCTAGATGTTCAGAGATTCCATAACTGCTTGGTGATCTGATCATGACAAGAGGTCAAGAGTCCAGAGCAGATATTTCCCCTTTAACTTCTGAAGTTTGCTGACTCTTTTCACAGTTTTATCTCCATTAAACACTATTGCTTACAATATAAAAGTAAAAAAGCCAAATGTTGTCCATGTTGCCATACAAATAATGAACAAAAGCTAGAATCAGAAGGTGAGAAATGTAATTAGGATCTTTAAAAGTCATAAAATAAACATCCTTTGCAATTTTAAGAGATGTTCTTCCTGACTTTAGGCTGTTTTTCAGGGCAAGTCTGACTCTGCAGCTATTAATCCTGACACCACAGTTCTGGAACACAGGAAAAGCAAGCAGAGCTGATCTAAGTGATCTCCCCATGAGCTCAGGTGCCTGGCAACTGATGTAGACATAGAAGGGGAGTTGCATTGTGTTACCTTGTGATTCTGTAGGGATTAAACTGGAACTATTAAGAGTTCAGTCACCACTACTGTAAGGGGAGTGACAAAATATTTCTGTGCTTTTGCGTTATGTCTTGTGATGGTCAAGGAGTCTGTGGTCTTCTCTGGCATGGAAAAGCAAGGCCATATAGTTCTTTGCATCTTTGAGAACAATATAGCCAACTGTCTTTTTCCCTCTCATGTACCTAGTGTGGGACTTTCAGGAAAAAGAGTGTAGTCAGTTGACTCTTAAGTGTACAAACTTTAATGTCTATCCACTGTTGTCAACCAGTTTAGTGGTTAAATCCAAAACATGAATTCTGGAGTCAGGTAGACTTAGATTTAATGCTGACTTTGTCACTTACTAACTGTGTGACCATGAGTAATTATGAACCTTGTGAGTCCTCACCATAAATGAGGTATTGACTACTTACCTCATGACAGACTAGTGACCTGATGGGTCATTGGGAGGGAAGCATGAACTAACTAACTACCTGTGAAGTGTGTACAAGACCTTGTAGCATTTCACTTTTAATAAATATTTGCTGTTATAAAAAATAATAAAGCCTGGGACAGATTTATAAAAGCATTCTCCAGGACCAGAAAGAGAAATAATCTTGATACGCTCGTTAAACTTCTATGGAGAAGAGGAGAGTCAGCAGGGGTGTGGTAGTCTCAGTAGTATACAGCCCCATTGAAGGAACAGGTTCACACTGAACTACAGAATTCTGGATGAGCAAAGACACACACACACACACACACACACACACCTCCCTGGATCCCTCTATATAGGATGACACTGTCCTAGAGATCTTTTCATCTTTACGGACTCATCTGCTTCAAATTCGTTAATTGGCTACAAACTTGTCATTTGTCTTGCAGCACTATAATCTATTATCCACTCCACTTTGGTGGAGTTACTAGGAAACAGCCAATGATTGTTGTGTATATAACAAGGTAAAGAAAACAACAAAAAAGGCTGAAGATGTAACCAAAAGCTTGATCACTTAGGGCCTTGTAGCTCGAGAAAAGCACAACATGACAATAACTAAGGAAGAATGACCATGAATAGCTTTGTCTCCCTAATACAATCAGCCCCACAACAAACTTCTTTCTACACATCTTTGTGCACATGTATGATACGTCTCGAAGAGCAATTGCTAGAAGTGGGACTGCAAAGTAAAACAATTTGCATGTTTTTAAAGTTGACAGATACTGACCGATTGCTTTACAAATATGTTTGGCTGAGACTCTCAGCCAGTGACAAAAGCCCACATCCAAGCTTAGCTAGCTTATTATTATCAATGAATTTAAGAATTGTCCATCTCTAGGGTAAAAACAACGAAAATGGATTGCTTCATTTACTAGGGTTAGGTTGTATATTCAGCAGATTATGTAAAAATTGCATGTTGTCAAAATTATCCTGGAAAATCTCTACAGTGATCCATAGGGTATAATATATGCAGTTGGAATTACAGTCCCACGCCTTCTGAAATTAATTATTCATCAAGTTCAATTCACCCTGCTGCTCTTGGTGATGCACAGTCTTTTTCACTCTTGCCCAGCACTGAGGTTATAATGAGCTTTGACTATATTAACTCCAACCAAGAGAAAAGCATCAGACAACCCCCTGCCTGAAAGAGGCACTGGCGGACCTGTGGTGTAACATGCTGCTGCAGATGGTCATTATGCAGTCTTGAAGAGTTGGTCCTCAGCAGGGCTGCACTTCAGAGAAAGCAGTGAGGATGGAAATTCAGTCATACATTCATGTTATAATATGACCTCTGCCTTCTGCCTGCCCCCAGCAATCAGTCTAAGCTTCCTCTTTCACGGATGAATTAATCCAAGGCAAAAATGCAGAAATATGGTGAGAGCACCAAAGAACTAGAAAATATCAGTGTTGGAAAGGGCCTTGTGCTGAACTGCAATGCACCACTTTGTGAAGAAGGAAATGGAGTCCCAAGACAAATGCATGACCTTTCAAAGGCAACATTGCACAGAAGAAAAATACATATACCTCCAGAAATAACCTTCCTTTTACATGTCCTATCGCACATTTGCTTGTTGCTATATTCATTTTATTTATTTATTTATTCTAATATACAATTACATGAGCAACATTGTGGTTACTAGATTCCCCCCATTATTAAGTCCCCACCACATACCCCATTACTATCACTGTCCATCAGCGTAGTAAGATGCTGTAGAGTCACTTCTTGTCTTCTCTGTACTATACTGCCTTCCCCATACCCACCCCTTTATATTATGTGTGCTAATCATAATGTCCCTTATTCCCCTTATCCCTCCCTTCCCACCCCCAACCCCAGTCCTTTCCCTTTGCTAACTGTTAGTCCATTCTTGGGTTCTGTGAGTCTGCTGCTGTTTTGTTCCTTCAGTTTTTTCTTTGTTCTTGCACTCCACATATGAGTGAAATCATTTGGTACTTGTCTTTCTCCACCTGGCTTATGTCACTGAGCATAATACCCTCTAGCTCCATCCAGGTTGTTGCAAATGGTAGGATTTGTTTTCTTCTTCTGGCTGAATAATATTCCATTGTGCATATGTACCACCTCTTCTTTATCCATTCATCTACTGATGGACACTTAGGTTGCTTCCATTTCTTGGCTATTGTAAATAGTGCTGTGATAGTCATAGGGGTGCATATGTCTTTTTCAAACTGAGCTGCTGCATTCTTAAATTCCTAGGAGTGGAATTCCTAGGTCAAATGGTATTTCTATTTTGAGTTTTTTGAGAAACCTCCATACTGCTTTCCACAATGGTTGAACTAATTTACATTCCCACCAGCAGTGTAGGAGGGTTCCCCTTTCTCCACAACCTCACCAACATTTTTTGTTGTTTGTCTTTTGGATGTTAGCCATCCTAACTGGTGTGAGGTACTATCTCATTGTGGTTTTAATTTGCATTTCTCTGATGATTAGTGATGTGAAGCATCTTTTCATGTGCCTGTTGGCCATCTGAATTACTTCTTTGGAGAGGTGTCTGTTCAGCTCCTCTGCCCATTTTTTAAATGCATTATTTGCTTTTTGTTTGTGGAGGTATGTGAGCTCTTTATATATTTTGGATGTCAACCCCTTATCGGATCTGTCATTTGTGAACATATTCTCCATACTGTAGGATGTCTTTTTGTTCTACTGATGGGGTCCTTTGCTGTACAGAAGCTTTTTAGTTTGATATTGTCCCACTTCTTCATACTTGCTTTTGTTTCCCTTGCCTGGGGAGATATGTTCATGAAGAAGTTGCTCATGTTTATGTCCAAGAGATTTTTTTGCCTATGTTTTTTTCTAAGAGTTTTATGGTTTCATGACTTACATTCAGGTCTTTGATCCATTTGGAGTTTACTTTTGTGTTTGGAGTTAGACAGTAATCCAATTTTATTCTCTTACATGTAGCTGCCCAGTTTTGCCAACACCAGCTGTTGAAGAGGCTGTCATTTCCCCATTGTTTATCCCTGGCTCCTTTATCATATATTAATTGACCATATATGCTTGGGTTAATATCTGAACTCTCTATTCTGTTCCACTGGTCTATGGGTCTGTTCTCGTGCCAGTAAAGCTTGTCTTGATTACTGTGGCTTTGTAGTAGAGCTTGAAGTTGGGAAGCAAGATCCACTCTGATTTATTCTTCCTTCTCAGGATTGCTTTGGCTATTGTGTGTCTTTGTGGTTCCATATGAATTTTAGAACTATTTGTTCCAGTTCATTGAAGAATGCTGTTGATATTTTGTTAGGGATTGCACTGAATCTGATGATCACTTTAGGCAGGATTGACATTTTGACAATATTAATTCTTCCTACCCAAGAGCATGGGATGAATTTCCATTTATGGATGTCTTCTTTAATTTCTCTTAAACGTGTCTTGTTGTCTTCAGGATATAGGTCTTTTACTTCCTTGTTTAGGTTTATTCCTAGATATTTTATTCTTTTTGGTGCAATTATGAATGGAATTGTTTTCCTGATTTCTCTTTCTGCTAGTTCATCGTTAGTGAACAGGAATGCAACAGATTTCTGTGTATTAATTTTGTATCCTGCAACTTTGCTGAATTCAGATATTAGTTCTAGTAATTTTGGAGTGTATTCTTTAGGGTTTTTGATGTATAGTATGTCATCTGCAAACACTGACAGTTTGACTTCTTCCTTACGAATCTGGATGCCTTTTCTTTCTTTGTGCTGATTGCCGTGGCTAGGACCTCCAGTACTATGTTGAATAAATGCAGTGAGAGTGGGCATCCTTGTCTTGTTCCTGATCTTAAAGGAAAAGCTTTCAGCTTCTTGCTGTTCACTATGATGTTGGCTATGGGTTTGTCATATATGGCCTTTATTATGTTGAGGTACTTGCCCTCTATACCCATTTTGTTGAGAGTTTTTATCATGAATGGATGTTGAATTTTGTCGAATGCTTTCCCACTTCCATATTTACTGTATGCAAAGCTTGACCTCCAAGCAGTCCATGAGCCTTGCAAGTCCAAGGGACATATATTTATCCTTTAAATAAATAAGTAAGCCAACATTTGTAAGGGATTTACAAAGTTCTACCACATCCATAATTTAATTAAATTCTGAATGGAATCCAGTGCATATTTACCTGCATTCTTGTCATATAAGGAAACTGCTTAGGGATGACATTTCTGAGTTGACTTAATTTGTGTTATTTGGCCCCCCAAATCCCATGCCCTTTTCCCCACATCACTCTTTTCATTTACTCAGTGACCTCAGAGTATTTATGTAAACTTTGGTGGTGGGAATGTCCCCAAGAAAGCATTCAGAGACCTGACCTATCAGTATCTCAGGTATCCAGGCAGTGAGCAGCTCTTGAATGCTACATGAGAGCCCTTCCATAAGGGACATACCACACAGGGAAGCCAAAACTAGCTCACTCAGACATATTGCACCCACCCTCCCCTACTGGGTGTGAAGGAGGAGGTAGGTTTTGCTCTGATGCTTGGTGAATACCATGTGTGTTCTTGATTCAGTTTTCAATCCCATCTCTTCTCTCCATTTGGTATGACAGATTGCCAAAGCCCCAGTTGCCCTCCTTTATCTTATTTCATTCCTGAAGCTTCCAGTTATTAAGTGGTCTTAAAATTTGTTGTTGTAGAGAGAGGCCCATGCGTGAGAAGCAGTATGGAAGAGGTCAGAGCAGGTTCGGCTTGTTGCTATGCCCTTTAAATGGAGCCGGTTCTCCCATGTGACTTAACACAATCTATCTGTATGAATCCTGGGACATCATGCCATATACTTCTTCCAAGCAATTGCCCTGTGCTCTTTTCTGCCTTGACATTCAACACTTTGATCATTTCTATTACTCTACAATTTCTGACTCCATTTTCTGAATCCCTACCATTTTTCTAGTGCTTTACTTCGTTAAAAAGGCAAACTTTTCCCTCTGGCTTAGTGAATTCATTGTCCATGTCAGTTCTCAAGCCATGACCCTCACCTTTGCCTGTCTCTTTTGACGCACACAACTCCATCCCAACAACTTTATATAAAATCTTTCTTTGGTAAAACCTGATTTTAAAACACCCTAACATCCAGCTCCCAAACAAGAAAGTGACAAATCACACAACATTTGGAGAGTTGCTACCCCTCAGTGGAGCTTATTTTCATCTAGTAAATAAGGGGTTGACTACCTCAGCTCAGAAGTAAGAAAGAAAATGAGGGAAGATGGAAAATAGGTGGGTTTGTCCTCAAAAGATGAATGATCAAAATCTGAGAGGTGGGATGAAATATAGGGAATATAAAATCCATAGTTTTGTGTTTTACCCATGGAGAAACTATTATGTCAGTAGAACTTAGATGTTGTGGGTCATGGACTCCATTAAGAATTATATGAAAGCTATGAATATTTCACAGAGGAAAGTGTATGTACAAACAATTGTAGACATAGGCATACAATTTCACTGAAGCCTACTTCAAACTTAGCTTAAGAAATGGTACTCAGAACAAGACTCAATGCAATTGGTGTTTGAGTCACTTAGTTAGAGCTTATTTAAAAAACTTTTTTTATGTGTCATATAATCATCTTGAATTTTCTCTAGTTGTTTCATGTGTATTAAATTAGCAGACTTAAACTATGGTATTTGCTGAATAGGTTTACATAAAATATGTAGGGAAAAAAGAGCAGAAGGCAATGTACAAATATCTAAGTTAAATTAAATAAATAATCAGATTTGTGGTGCAGACACCAGTTACATTAAGTTAATTCATTTCCATGAAGTTAATAAACCTTTTTATTGAATACAGTTACCAAATGTCAAACAACAATTATTTACACATACTATATTTAGTATGGATAATATGATCTTCATATTGAGGGTTTGGGTGATTCGAGTTCAACTTCATGTCCCAAGATATTTGAAGTTGAAAGATTATCAAGTTAGGTTGTAAAATAAATTGATGAAGTAAAAGCTAGAGAATGAAAGAGGTGCCTCTCTGCTTGGGTGATAAATGATTGTGCACCTAAAATGTTATTACAATTTCATTGAGTCATGAAACATAGCTGATATAATTAATCATGAAAACATACCAAATCTGCTGAAGAGAGATAAAAGGAAAAAAATTGAACTCAGCAATACTCTAAAACCTAATGAAGGAGTATTTAAAATGCATTTTAACCTTAAGTGTTTTCAGATGACTTCATATTCTTACTTAAAACTAGTCTCATTATACTCCACATTAAGAATATGTAATATAACTTTCTAGGGTCGATAGACTTAGGCTCATAACTGCAGGAAGTATCTGGAGGACAAATAAATGAGGATATATCCAAATGTTAGAAACATCTTGAACAGACCCATAAATATATTTTTCTTGACAGGTGCAATCAGGAAGGCTAGTGGATGCTGGATTCTCATGTATAATCACTGGAGGAGAAGTTGTCCAAACAAATCATGACACCGTCTAAATCTTAGCATAATTGGTGTTGCAGCAAAATTCAGTTATGAAAATTCACAGATCTTCATTCTACCTAGAGTTAGGAGCTCAAAATGATCATTAAAAAGAGAAAAATTCTCAAGATCTGAATGCTTGTAAGAATTTACATATGTGGAGGAAATAAGGAAAGGAAAGTGTATAAACTTTTAGCTATGTTATACATGAGATTTCACATTTAACACAATGACTATAGTTGATAACTCTCTATTGTATAGTTGAATTTTTCTAAAAAAAAGTGAAACATAAATGTTCTCACCAAATACATATGTGTAATGTAAAATTATAAATTATATATACCATATAATTATGCATATAGTATTACACATAAAATTATGTGCATTGATGGATATGTTAACTACATGGGAAGAATCCTTCCACAGAATATATGTATATTAAATTATAATGATACACACTTTAAATATCTTATAATTTTATTTACCAGTTATATCTCAATAAAGCTGGAAAAGGAAATATAAGTAGCCCAGAGTCCAGTTCCAGTTTAGAAAATTCAAACTCAGAAAGACTCATGTCAATTCCAGACTTGGGTGTAAAGGAGTATGTATTCTTAGTACCAGCCATAACCATTTCAATGGATGGTCTTGGGAAAATCAGATTCAGAACTAATAAGTAGAGTATACACTATATTTCCTTTATTTAAAGTGAGAAGACTCTAACCCAAAACAGCTTAACAAATAAAACAAAGAAACAACATTCAGTGCCCAATGAAACTAGGAAGTCAAAGGATATCTGAAGGTAGATCTTCAGTCACATCTGAATTCAGACACTGAAATAGTATCAAGGGGGCTTCCCTTCATTCTTCACTGCTCAGAAAGGTATACTACTACATCAACAGTAACAACATGTTAAGTTGTGCCAGATTCCAACAAAAGATATAAATTGATTAGGTGATCATTATAACCTTTTTGAATCTTCAGATTCAGATTCTAAGAGATCCTAAGCATACTAACATTCAGTATACAGGTAATTTCATAGTCATATTATTTTGAGTTAATTATACTATATGAATGTTTTAAATATTGTTTAGTCTGGCAAACTGTCTCAGTTTTTGCCCTAATAACTCAGTTAGAGACTCAGGTTGAAGTCAGCACAAGAATATTTAGGAAGCAGTAGGAGATAATCCTGGGGTGAGATGCTTCTGTATCAGCCATGTGAACTTGGCCATTCACTTAGCTTTTCTGAGCCTTAATTTCTACACCTGAAAAATAAGGATAACAATGTCACCACCTACTTCAAAGAATTATTAAGCTAAGGAAGGTTTTCATAAACATGAACTCCTTAGCATACAGAAAGGACCTGTTCTAACTCTAGTCCTTCCCCAAGCCTAACCCTAACCTGAAATTCCTATTTTTCAAAAATGTTTATTGAGTGCCTGTTGTGAAGCAGGTTCTATGATAGACACCAGAGATTTAAAGATGGGTAATACATGTTCTATATTGTTCAAGCTCTTCAAATCCAGTGAGACAAAAGGAGAAAAAATTATCAGGACCCTAATGGAAGCATGCTCTAAAAAACCTTCCATGCTGTACTGATGACAAGGCTTTATAAGTAAAACTCCATCTCCTTGAGAATGAGTTCTCTCCTAAGATACAACTTCGTTGTATATACAGATGACTAATTGGCAAGTTGCCCCCACCAGTCAGCCAGACGTGCCCTAAACTATATGAGTACTAATGATAGGAGAGAGTATAAAATCAAGATAGTGATCTCATTCCTAAATAGGCATTCAAAATGTGCTAAAATGTTGAGGTGACCCAGGCCTCTAAATATAGTCTAATGGCATTTATGCTCACTTGCCAGGAGGAGTCAGCAAAATTTTCTGGTGGACCCAGAAAAGAGGATCTGTATCAAATGGAGTCAACTTAAATTACATTAGTTTATCCCAAGGACAAAGTTCTGTATTTCTCAGTCACTCCAGGTCCTGAGGGGATTTCATATGTCACTGTTACTGTGTGTATGAAGCCTCCTAAATATGAACTAATGGAGATTGTATTTGGACCCACAGCTCCTAGACTGAAAGAGTTGCTGACGGGCTGAATTTCTAATATAAAGACAATAACTCTGTGGATATAGCTGAGGCATCCCTCAATCCCTTAACGTGGTGTGTTCTACCAATCACAAGGTGCAGAGAAGTGTTGAGTAGTACAGAACTGGAAGTTATTTTCTCAATTCACTATTTATTCATTAGGTTTACTTGGACATATATGTAGAAAATGAGACTATATTACAAATCATAAGGGAATATGGACCATTTCTACATTTTTACCACTGTATGCCTAGGACCTGGTATAGTCCCTAGCATATCATTGGTGCTCAGTAATGAACTCCCAGTGCAGATTGTGACATTCTGTGGAAGAAGTGTTTCCATTACTAAAAATCTTCTGGAGACAGATGTTCACTCTGTCACCTGCTTCCCTCTTCAGACTTTGTGCAGCCAGCTCTATAATAAGCACTATGCAATACCATCATCTTCCCGTTCTGTTTACCTCGGTGGGGAAGCTGAGCATCCCTTAGCAAACCAGATTACTCTGGGGTTGAAAATTCACATTATCAGGAGTCTCTGGAAGCCTGATGAACCAATGCTGAAAAAAATATGATAGGAATGCTTAGGCTGGGGGCTTGGAGGTAAGTAAAAGCTTCATAACAGGTCAGGTAAATAGAATTAAAAAACAAAGGTTAGGCCAAAGCTGCTATTTCATTTATAAAAAAAAATTCTCATTATTCTGAAAATAAAATGCTAATTTTTAAAGAAATAAGGAACATAGGAAAACTATAAATGTGAAGTGTGACATAATGACATACAGGCTCATTGATAAAACACAAGCCTCTAAGTCTGTTTTCTCCTTTGTAAAATGTAGATAATGATTGTTCCTATTGCATAGTGCTGTTCCAATGATTAATTTAGAAATCACATGTAGAGCTCCTATTATAGCTTCTTTTTTCTTCTTTTTTTTGTTTTGTAGATAATTATTTTTTATTGAAGGGTAGTTGACACACAGTATTACATTAGTTTCAGGTGTACAACACAGTGATTCAACATTTATATACATGATAATTCTAGGTACCAGCTATCACCATACCAAGTTGTTACAATATTTTGACTATATTCCTTATGCTATACATTACATCCCGGTTACTTATTTATTTTACAATTGGAACCGTGTACTTTTTTTTTTTTTTGTGAGGGCATCTCTCATATTTATTGATCAAATGGTTGTTAACAAAAATAAAATTCTGTATAGGGGAGTCAATGCTCAATGCACAATCATTAATCCACCCCAAGACTAATTTTCATCAGTCTCCAATCTTCTGAAGCATAACGAACAAGTTCTTACATGGAGAACAAATTCTTACATAGTGAATAAGTTACATGGTGAACAGTACAAGGAGAGTCATCACAGAAACTTTTGGTTTTGCTCATGCATTATGAACTATAAACAGTTCAAATATGAATACTCATTTGATTTTTAAACTTGATTTATATGTGGATACCATATTTCTCTCTTTATTATTATTATTTTTAATAAAATGCTGAAGTGGTAGGTAGATACAAGATAAAGGTAGAAAACATAGTTTAGTGTTGTAAGAGAGCAAATGTAGATGATCAGGTGTGTGTCTGTAGACTATGTGTTAATCCAAGCTAGAAAAGGGCAATAAAACATCCACGTATGCAGAAGATTTCTCTCAGAACAGGGGGGGTGAGGTTCTAAGCCTCACCTCTGTTGATCCCCAATTTCTCACCTGAGGACCCCCCTGCGACTGTGCCTGTCTTAGGTTGTTCCTCCCTTGAGGAATCTTACCCGTCTCTGGCTAACCAGTCATCTTCCGGGGCCATACAGGGAAATGTAAAGTTGGTAAGTGAGAGAGAAGCCTTATTGTTTGAAAAGGTTACCTTTTAACTTCTTTGCAGATTTATGCCCTGTGGCTTCTATACCCAGCATTTGTCTTGAGGTATCTTTACCACTTGGAAGAATTATGAAACTCAGTAAATTTGATATGAGGCACGAATTCTATTTAAGGGTTGTCATTAGGAAGGAAGAAGAAAAGCTATAGAAGTAGCAGGCGGAAGAAAACATGGGAAGATTGATTATTTCTTGACATATCTTCTTGTAGAGTAACTTCAGCATGTATAGGTTTTAAACTACTAATTAAATTGGGCACACACATTAACATAATAGGAGTATAGTTACATGACCAAAGCATACCTGTAATTACCAGCCATCTCCAGTGAAACCAAGAAAACCAGTTAGGCATCTTAGGCATTTGTGAAAACTTATCTATGATATGGTGGATATTGTCCAACTGAACTTGAACAGTCTGAGAGAAATCAGACAAATTAAAACAACCCATTCCTGGGGACTGTTCACATCCCATATGTTCTTTTAACAGTAAATAGTCTGTAGTTGTAAGATTTTGGAGCATGACAATTTGCACTTCTCCAAATTCTTGGTTGACTTCCAACCATATAGATCCAGACAAATTTGTTGTTTTACTGTATGCACAGGCCAGCTTAGATATCTCCTTCCTCATTCCCATGGCAAGTCCAGGAACTGGTGGGATGAGTGCATCTACAGCTGTAGCAGTGCGTGGATCTTTGTGGGGTTTTTGGATGATCATCTTCTAGCATGAGTCTTCCAGAGAGTGCTGATGTTGGAAGTTCTTTTTCATATCGTAACTTAGTTCATTTTTGGGGTAGCCAAATTTGGCTTTGATCCTCTGTATAAACACAAACAGGCGCTTTGCTTACACTTTTATATGCCCTTTTTACCCTTGTGTAGAACTCATTGGAGGTCACCACACAGAAACTGCCTTATTATTATTATTTTTTTGGCATAATCTACACTTACATGATGAATATTATGTTTACTAGGCTCTCCCCTATACCAGGTCCCCCCTATAAAACCCTTTACAGTCACTGTACATCAGCATAGGGAAATGTTGTAGAATCACTACTTGTCTTCTCTGTGTTGTACAGCCCTCCCCTTTCTCCCACCCCCCCATGCATGCAAATCTTAATACCCCCTTTCTTCTCCCCCCCTTATCCCTCCCTACCCACCCATCCTCCCCAGTCCCTTTCCCTTTGGTACCTGTTAGTCCATTCTTGAGTTCTGTGATTCTGCTGCTGTTTTGTTCCTTCAGTTTTTCCTTTCTTCTTATATTCCACAGATGAGTGAGATCATTTGGTATTTCTCTTTCTCCGCTTGGCTTGTTTCACTGAGCATAATACCCTCCAGCTCCATCCATGTTGCTGCAAATGGTAGGATTTGCCCTCTTCTTATGGCTGAGTAGTATTCCATTGTGTGCATGTACCACATCTTCTTTATCCATTCATCTATCGATGGACATTTAGGTTGCTTTCAATTCTTGGCTATTGTAAATAGTGCTGCGATAAACGTAGGGGTGCATAGGTCTTCCTCAAACTTGATTGCTGCATTATTAGGGTAAATTCCTAGAAGTGGAATTCCTGGGTCAAATGGTAAGTCTGTTTTGAGCATTTTGATGTACCTCCATACTGCTTTCCACAATGGTTGAACTAATTTACATTCCCACCAGCAGTGTAGGAGGTTTCCCCTTTCTGCACAGCCTCGCCAACATTTGTTGTTGTTTATCTTTTGGATGGCAGCCATCCTTACTGGTGTGAGGTGATACCTCATTGTAGTTTTAATTTGCATTTCTCTGATAATTAGCGATGTGGGGCATCTTTTCATGTTTCTGTTGGCCATCTGTATTTCTTTTTTGGAGAACTGTCTGTTCAGTTCCCCTGCCCATTTTTTAATTGGGTTATTTGGTTTTTGTTTGTTGAGGCGTGCGAGCTCTTTATATATTCTGGATGTCAAGTCTTTATTGGATGTGTCATTTTCAAATATATTCTCCCATACTGTAGGGTTCCTTTTTGTTCTATTGATGGTGTCTTTTGCTGTACAGAAGCTTTTCAGCTTAATATAGTCCCACTTGTTCATTTTTGCTGTTGTTTTCCTTGCCCAGGGAGATATGATCAAGAAGAGGTCACTCATGTTTATGTCTAAGAGGTTTTTGCCTAAGTTTTCTTCCAAGAGTTTAATGGTTTCATGACTTACATTCAGGTCTTTGATCTATTTTGAGTTTACTTTTGTATATGGGGTTAGACAATGGTCCAGTTTCATTCTCCTACATGTAGCTGTCCAGTTTTGCCAGCACCACCTGTTGAAGAGACTGTCATTTCACCATTGTATGTCCATGGCTTCTTTATCAAATATTAATTGACCATATATGTCTGGGTTAATGTCTGGATTCTCTAGTCTTTTCCACTGGTCTGTGGATCTGTCCGTGTGCCAGTACCAAATTGTCTTGATTACTATGGCTTTATAGTAGAACTTCAAGTTGGGGAGTGAGATCCCTCCTACTTTATTCTTCTTTCTCAGGATTGCTTTGGCTATTCGGGGTCTTTGGTGGTTCCATATGAATTTTTGAATTATTTGTTCCAGTTCATTGAAGAATGTTGCTGGTAGTTTCATAGGGATTGCATCAAATCTGTATATTGCTTTGGGCAGGATGGCCATTTTGACGATATTAATTATTCCTAGCCACGAGCATGGGATGAGTTTCCATCTGTTAGTGTCCCCTTTAATTTATCTTAAGAGTGACTTGTAGTTTTCAGAGTATAAGTTTTTCACTTCTTTGGTTAGGTTTATTCCTAGGTATTTTTTTTTTTTGATGCAATTGTGAATGGAGTTGTTTTCCTGATTTCTCTTTCTGTTGGTTCATTGTTAGTGTATAGGAAAGCCACAGATTTCTGAGTGTTGATTTTGTATCCTGCAACTTTGCTGTATTCTGATATCAGTTCTAGTAGTTTTGGGGTGGAGTCTTTAGTGTTTTTTATGTACAGTATCATGTCATCTGCAAATAGTGACAGTTTAACTTCTTCTTTACCAATCTGGATTCTTGTATTTCTTCGTTTTGTCTGATTGCCATGGCTAGGACCTCCAGTATTATGTTAAATAACAGTGGGGAGAGTGGGCATCCCTGTCTAGTTCCCGATCTCAGAGGAAATGCTTTCAGCTTCTCGCTGTTCAATATAATGTTGGCTGTGGGTTTATCATAGATGGCCTTTATTATGTTGAGGTACTTACCCTCTATTCCCATTTTGCTGAGAGTTTTTATCATGAAAGGATGTTGAGCTTTGTCAAATGCTTTTTCAGCATTTATGGAGATGATCATGTGGTTTTTGTCTTTCTTTTTGTTGATGTGGTGGATGATGTTGATGGACTTTCGAATGTTGTACCATCCTTGCATCCCTGGGATGAATCCCACTTGCTCATGGTGTATGATCCTTTTGATGTATTTTTGAATTCGGTTTGCTAATATTTTGTTGAGTATTTTTGCATCTACATTCATCAGGGATATTGGTCTGTAGTTTTCTTTTTTGGTGGGGTCTTTGCCTGGTTTCGGTATTAGGGTGATGTTAGCTTCATAGAATGAGTTTGGAAGTATCCCCTCCTCCTCTATTTTTTGGAACACTTTAAGGAGAATTGTTATTATGTCTTCCCTGCATGTCTGATAAAATTCTGAGGTTAATCCATCTGGCCCGGGGGTTTTATTCTTTGGTAGTTTTTTGATTAGCGCTTCAATTTCATTGCTGGTGAATGGTCTGTTTAGATTTTCTGTTTCTTTCTGGGTCAATCTTGGAAAGTTGTATTTTTCTAGGAAGTTGTCCATTACTTCTAGGTTTCCCAGCTTGTTAGCATATAGGTTTTCATAGTATTCTCTAATAATTCTTTGTATTACCGTGGTGTCTGTCGTGATTTTACCTTTCTCATTTCTGATACTGTTGATTTGTGTTGACTCTCTTTTCCTCTTAATAAGTCTGGCTAGAGGCTTATCTATTTTCTTTATTTTCTCGAAGAACCAGCTCTTGGTTTCATTGATTTTTGCTATTGTTTTATTCTTCTCAATTTTATTTATTTCTTCTCTGATCTTTATTATGTCCCTCCTTCTTCTGACCTTAGGCCTCATTTGTTCTTCTTTTTCCAATTTCGATAATTGTGACATTAGACCATTCATTTGGGATTGTCCTTCCTTTTTTAAATATGCTTGGATTGCTATATACTTTCCTCTTAAGACTGCTTTTGCTGTGTCCCACAGAAGTTGGGGCTTAGTGTTGTTGTTGTCATTTGTTTCCATATATTGGTGGATCTCCATTTTGATTTGGTCATTGATCCATTGATTATTTAGGAGCGTGTTGTTAAGCCTCCATGTGTTTGTGAGCCTTTTTGCTTTCTTTGTACAGTTTTTTTCTAGTTTTATGCCTTTGTGGTCTGAAAAGTTGGTTGGTAGGATTTCAATCTTTGGAATTTACTGAGGCTCTTTTTGTGGCCTAGTATGTGGTCTATTCTGGAGAATATTCCATGTGCACTTGAGAAGAATGTATATTCTGTTGCTTTTGGATGTAGAGTTCTGTAGATATCTATTAGGTCCATCTGCTCTACTGTGTTGTTCAGTGCTTCCGTGTCCTTACGTATTTTCTGCCCGGTGGATCTATCCTTTGGGGTGAGTGGTGTGTTGAAGTCTCCTAGAATGAATGCATTGCAGTCTATTTCCCCCTTTACTTCTGTTAGTATTTGTTTCACATATGCTGGTGCTCCTGTGTTGGGTGCATATATATTTAGAATGGTTATATCCTCTTGTTGGACTGAGCCCTTTATCATTATGTAGTGTCCTTCTTTATCTCTTGTTACTTTCTTTGTTTTGAAGTCTATTTTCTCTGATATTAGTACTGCAACCCCTACTTTCTTCTCGCTGTTGTTTGCCTGAAATATGTTTTTCCATCCCTTGACTTTTAGTCTGTACATGTCTTTGGGTTTGAGGTGAGTTTCTTATAAGCAGCATATTGATGGGTCTTGCTTTTTTATCCATTCTATTCCTCTGTGTCTTTTGATTGGTGCATTCTGTCCATTAACATTTAGGGTGACTATTGAAAGATATGTACTTATTGCCATTGCAGGCTTTAAATTCGTGGTTACCAAAGGTTCAAGGTTAGCCTCTTTAGTATCTTACTGCCTAACTTAGTTCACTTATTGAGCTGTTATATACACTGTCTGGAGATTCTTTTCTTCTCTCCCTTCTTATTCCTCCTACTCGTTTCTTCATATGTTGGGTGTTTGTTCTGTGCTCTTTGTAGGAGTGCTCCCATCTAGAGCAGTCCCTGTATGATGTCCTGTAGAGGTGGTTTGTGGGAAGCAAATTCCCTCAGCTTTTGTTTGTCTGGGAATTGTTTAATCCCACCATCATATTTAAATGATAGTCGTGCTGGATACAGTATCCTTGGTTCAAGACCTTTCTGTTTCAATGCATTAAATATATCATGCCATTCTCTTCAGCCTGTAGGGTTTCGGTCGAGAAGTCTGATGTTAGCCTGATGGGTTTTCCTTTATAGGTGACCTTTTTCTCTCTAGCTGCCTTTAAAACTCTTTCCTTGTCCTTGATCTTTGCCATTTTAATTATTATGTGTCTTGGTGTTTTCCTCCTTGGATCCTTTCTGTTGCGGGTTCTGTGTATTTCCGTGGTCTGCTCAATAATTTCCTCCCCCAGTTTGGGGAAGTTTTCAGCAATTATTTCTTCCAAGATACTTTCCATCTCTTTTCCTCTCTCTTCTTCTTGTGGTACCCCTATAATACGGATATTGTTCCTTTTGGATTGGTCACACAGTTCTCTTAATATTGTTTCATTCCTGGAGATCCTTTTATCTCTCTCTATGTGAGCTTCTATGTGTTCCTGTTCTGTGGTTTCAATTCCATCAATGGCCTCTTGCATCCTATCCATTCTGCTTATATACCCTTCCATAGTTTGTTTCATTTCTGCGATCTCCTTCCTGGCATCTGTGATCTCCCTCCGGACTTCATCCCATATCTCTTGTGTATTTCTCTGCATCTCTATCTGCATGTTTATGATTTTTATTTTGAATTCTTTGTCAGGAAGTCTGGTCAGGTCTGTCTCCTTCTCTGGCGTTGTCTCTGTGATCTTTGTCTGCCTGTAGCTTTGCCTTTTCATGGTGATAGGAATAGTTTGCAGAGCTGGGACGAGTGACAGCTGGAAGAACTTCCCTTCTTGTTGGTTTGTGGTCCTCCTCTCCTGGGAGAACAGCGAGCTCTAGTGGCTTTTGCTGCGTAGCTGCGCACAGACAGGGCTTCTGCTTCCTGCCCGGCTGCTATGGAGTTTATCTCCGCTGTTGCTGTGGGCGTGGCCTGGCTCTCGCTGCTGCTCCAAAGTGGTGGAGTTGCGTTGGAGGGGGAGCAGCAGGGAGGCTATTTATCTCCATAAGGGGCCTCTGTGCTCTCTGCAGCCCAGGGGATTAGGGTGCCCAGAGATCCCCGGATTCCCTACCTCTGGATTAAGTGTCCCGCCCTACCCCTTTAAGGCTTCCAAAAAGCACCTGCCAAAACAAAACAATGACCACAAAAAAAAAAAGAAAAAAGAAAAAATTTAAAAATTTAAAAATTAAATAAATAAATAAATAAATAAAATATGGCCACTCGTTTTTCTTTATTCTCCTGTGCCAGCCTCAGGCATCTGCTCACCGGTCTTGCTGTCCTGTTTCCCTAGTATTGGGGTCCCTATCCCTTTAAGACTTCCAAAAAGCGCTCGCCAAAACAAAACAGAAAAAAAAAGAAAAAAAAAATGGCCGCTTGCTTTTCTTATGTCTTCTAGTGCCAGGCCTCCGGTACCCGCCCACTGTTCTTGCTGCCCTGTTTCCCTAGCATCCAGGGCCCCCGTGCACGCACTCTGTCTGGGCTCTGGTCCGGATGGCTGGGGCTGGGTGTTCGGCAGCCCTGGGCTCCGTCTCCCTCCCGCTCTGCCTGCTCTTCTCCCGCCGGGAGCTACGGGGAGGGGCGCTCGGCTCCCGCCGGGCCGGGGCTTGTATCTTACCCCCTTCGCGAGGCGCTGGGTTCTCTCAGGTGCGGATGTGGTCTGGATGTTGTCCTGTGTCTTCTGGTCTTTACTCTAGGAAGGGTTGTCTTTGTTATATTTTCATAGATATATGTGGTTTTGGGAGGAGATTTCCACTTCTCTACTCACGCTGCCATCTTGGCTCCGGAAGTCTATAGCTTTCCTAAGATGAAATTTTTTCAGTTATTGAGGAGGAAGGAGCAAAAATTTTTGATCATCAATGGCTTTAGAAACAAGGAATAACGCCAAGTTAAATAGGTGTCTTCCCTGTAGGGTATCTCAGATAAGCGCCCATAAGATAAGATGCATTGTAAATGAGGATGTAGTATGATGCTGCATTCCCTGAACTCAACTCTTTTCCTCCTCACTTTCTGAAGCAGCTAAACATTCTTGTTCTCTGTGTTCCACTTTGGGAACCACTGATTAAGACCAAACTATTCATTTTAAAAAATGGGAACTGAGCAGGGCCTGGACTAAGACAAAACAAAGGGAAGTATCAAAGGTGCAAAATTCAAGGAAGCACTCATTATCAGGGATGACACTGTACTTCCATGACCCTGAGAATTAGTATATTTAAGGACTTCCTTAAATTTTGTGCCTTGGTACCTCACTTGCCTCATTCTGTCCTGGTCCTAGCACTGAACCCCTGAGAAAGAGAGTGTTTACCCACACAACAGAGCTAGGGTCAGGGCCATAACCTTCATGTAGGTATCTTGATGTCCACACTAATCTCTTCCCACGAAGTTCTCAGTTTATTTAATCAAGCTAACA
Organism: Manis pentadactyla; assembly: GCF_030020395.1. NCBI lineage: Eukaryota > Metazoa > Chordata > Mammalia > Pholidota > Manidae > Manis > Manis pentadactyla. Next base: position 119,838,760 of record NC_080026.1, on the reverse strand, counting down.
TAGTATAATCCAGAGCTAACGAACCCTTCAATTTGTCATCCATCCATACCTCATTTAACCAAATTTGCTTCTAAATATACTCAATAGCAAAATCATGTTTCCATATAAACTGATACAATTCTTTGCAAAACTGAAACATACTAATCTACTCCCCAAAAAAGACATAAAAACTACCATTTGTCCTGTTTTTCTTATTTATTCATTTTGGGGTATTTTCCTTTTATACATTCTGAACTTGCATTGTTGAGATTGTTTTAATCATTATTACTCATTCTTAATACCACTATTTTTAGATGTTTGATGAATAGGAGAAGGAAAACATTTTAATTGAGTTATATGTGCAAAAAAATTCACATGGAAGCATAGAAGAAATAATCATCAACACTAAAGGGCTCATTTGTGCAATTGCTCACATGCTGATTTCTGGTATTTAAAGCTTCTTTCTTCCCATGCCCACACCATATACTCTTTGCCCTCAGAACATACTTCACCTGGTCATGATTCCATGACTGATGGGATGACCCAAACTTTCATTCCTGAAATATCTGCGCTACTGGAAGTTCTCCCTATATTTCATTATCGATGCCTATTATTAACATTTTTAAATAGGCATGTAAGTACCAGAGGACATCCTACATTCCAGTCATCTTATTCCATATCTGTGTTTTTTAGAAACAGTCCAAATTCTCCTGGTAATCCAGATCAGCCACCCCATCAGTAGTTACTCCCTTCTTAGCCTATTAGTTCATTGGCAGGAAAAGTCCAAAGTTGTCAAGTGACAGCCTCAGCATCCAAATAATAAAATCATTTTATTGTATCACCTGATGGAGGTATTCCTCCATTGGGAATAAAATCTTCTGAACCAGAACCCAAATTTGTGTCTTAGGCAGAAAAATAACTTTCCTAATGGTCCACTGAGGCAGCAATTGGAATACTGCCTACCATTCGCATGCCTTGATCCCTGGATCCATGAATCTAGAAGTAGGAAAAAGATTCCTGTGTATTCATCATAGATGTGATAAACTGTGGAAGACATAGTCTCAGAGCTTCAAAAATCAGCGCATCTTTAAGAGGCTATCCTCTGTTCTGTCCAGATGCTTCATGCTGATGGGGAGCATGGTGAGAGCAATGAATTTCATGACTTTAATCCACTGGTATACTTGATTCTCTGTAAAATGAGTTCCCTTGTCAGAAGCAATGCTCAGTGGCATGCATGACAATAAATAAAGAATCCTGTAAGTCTTCAATTGGCAGTTTTGGCAAAATCACTGTAGTCAGGAAGGAAAATCTGTATCCAAAAAAGGTGGCTATTTCAAGGAGAATAAAGTACTGTCTTTTTCATAATGAAAATAGTCTGATGTAATCTACTAGCTGCTTAGAGGCTGGCTGATCCCCCTGGCTACTAGTAGGCTCACTGTTATCCTGTGCTATTACCAAGTTGAGTTCTCACCAGTAGCTGTGGCCAGATTAGCCTTCATGGGGTAAAATCTGAGTTTCTGAGCCCATGTATAAGCTGTAACTCTGTTAACAGACTCATGGACAGTTTGTTCATGAGCCCATTGAGCAAGGACAGGGAGGCTTGATGTGAGAGGCTAACTGATATTCATTGAATATTTTATCTTATCCAGTTGATTATTGCTAATATTGAAAATCTTTCCCTACAGAGGTTACCCTTTCATGAGCATTGGCATACCTCTTCCTCATATGTATTGGTGACCAACTTTCCCATTGTCCCATTAGTCACTGTCCATAAATCAAAGCATTCCATATTTGACTATCTCTCCTTAAAGGTAAAATGCACCATCCTTTGGGCTGAGCATTTCTTTCATAATAAAGTCAAGTATTCTGATATCTAAGTTTTGAAAAATCTCTGTAGTAAACCATGGACATTCTGACATCTCAGCTTGATTCACTGCAGACCACTTCTGAGTTGTGTTTTCAGACATCTGACTGAGATAACTATTAGCCCTACTTCTCACTACCCCAGTTTGTAGCTCCAGGAATTTTGGCCAGTGTATATACTTGAAGCAGTTGGCTTAACTCAACAATATGTTACTCCCACTCTGACGCAAAATCCTCATAATTTGTTCCCATATATATTCTAGTTGTGATGAAGTACAATCCTGTTGGTATCTACAGTTGGTATCTTCCGAGCCCTCCTGAATCTCCTGGGTCCTGCTGGCAGTAGATCTGGTTAGAAACCTAGATTTAATGAGATATTGTGTGAATAGGGCTTGAGCAATATCCCCATTCCTCCACAAGGGAACTACCTCAGGAGAAGATACTACAAGTTCTTCAGGAAACATAAAGACAATCCATTATTCCTTTGGGTGAATACCAAGGCAGAACGTGCTGCTTCTACTGGCACTTGAGAGATGGCAGAATTTGGAGTTTCAAAGCCCTCAGTCTTACCAGAATTTTCCATTATATTTTTATTCCAATTCTCAATGTCTTACTCCTTCCCAATAATATCCTAATTTTAACATAAGAAAACGTATATGGATTAGTCTTAGGGCTAGATTTGCAGAAATTTCAACACTGTGACTGGAAGAGATATGGGTGACATTCAGGGAAGAATGGAAATATTCTGGCTTCCCAAACCTTTATCTGGGAATGTGAAGTTCTGTGCTCAACTTTTTTCCCCCCAAGTACTTCAGCACTCTTAGAAGCACCACAAACACCCATAATCATTATAGCTTTTATTTCTACTAAACTGCTATTTGACTCTATGGCAACAGCTACTTGATCACCCACAGCCTTGCCTTTTGAAAGAACTTTACTGAGGTGACTAAGACCTCAATTTTAATAACTCTTCTGCCAAAATCTAACAGGTACTATGAATGTTCTACTTATCCTTGGCAGCAGTGTCATCAATCCAGCAAAATCCTTGTTAGATCAGCAAACCAATTAATTTCATATTTCTCTTATGGAGGCTCCCTTTCTACGGAACCACTTCTGATTCCAATACCTGACTCATCATGGAGGCAGAGTGGGATATCAAAGGACTTACCGTAGATATTAGATCAGTGACAAGAACTGGAGAGATGAAGGTCAGAAAGTAGGAGACAGAAGATTAGAGAAAGATTCATTAATTGTTCCTCTGAAGCACTGTTACAGTTGAATAAATCAGAACTGTCTGTGAAATCCAGTTGCTAAATTGGATCTGTAAGGGCAAGCTCGTGGGAAGAGTGACAGGAAGGCATGGTGTTATGTAATTACCGCCTCTGCAGTTCCGAAGTTGTTCAACTGGTAGCAGGCTGATGGTAGCTAGGTCTACAGTCTGGAAAATAAGCCAGATGCAAATCAGAGGACATCAAAGACAAATTGGACATACTGAGTCTATATCTGTTCATGAGAATATCTTCAAGACAACTTTCTGAGACTAATGGCCATTACTGCATTTCCCCTTTCTAATTCTCATGCAACTTTTTCTTTTTATCAACCTTAACCTGGTATCATACAGAGGTGGGCATTCTAGGATACACAGCTCCAACTTAGCTAAATTCCCACCTTACCCAAATTAGCTTAGAAATATCCATCACATGTATAACAATGTTCAGATAAATAACTAGTCACTGTTTACCTTGGCATGGTACTGCAGGTGCTGCTCAGCACAAAGTAAAGCTTTTTACGGACTATACCTGACCTCTCATATGCCAATCAATATTTCTCTTTCCAAATTCAGAACTGTATCTCAGAATCTATTGACTGAAAGTTTTTTCCCCTGAAGATTCAGAATCCAGAGATTTATGACCTCCTACTGAGAAATAGATTGTATTCTTTATGTTTTATATCTGCTGACTGTCGCTGTTGTTCCTGGATTTTTTCTGGTATCTTGATCTTTGTGAGTTCATTTGTTTGTTTTGTTAATCTATGTGGTTGGATAGCTTCTAGGTGAGTAGCTTCCTAAAGAAAGGCCAAGGAGAGAGAGAGGAGTTTAGGTCTGGTGGAGGGAGGGGGAAGGAGGAGGAAGAGACTGAAAAGAAACAGAAGGCGAGGAGAGATTATGCATGTATGAAAATACTCCTTATTCTATTCTCACAGTAGAATGAGAGTTTTGCTGAAAATACAATTCCAGCTTAAAAGTAAGTTTTCCTCATAATGTTATTGAATGCATATATTTTGTTTTCTATCACCAAAAAGCCTGTTGGGATTTCTAATGCCATTCTGTTTTAGCTCACTAGAAATCCTTATGATGTTTTTACTTTTTGAATTCTGAAATTCAGCAAGGCATAACTTGATTTGGATCCCAGTTCATTTACAGTATGGAATACTCAGGCTACTATTTATTGGAAATTAATCAATTTTTTTTCTCTCAAGGTAGTATTAATAAATTCAGATTCAACTTTTATTTTCTTTCATATTATTTTTCCATATGAAACAAAGTCAATATCCACTCAAACCTGTTTTTCATTGTTTCGTGCTCTGGAGGCAATGTTTAAGTAAGACAATGATGGTTACCAAACCAACTGCTAACTACTGCTCTTACGCTATACTAAGTCATTACAATTTGTATCATCTTTGCCCAAATTCTCCCTTCTTTTTCATCTGCTCATCCAAATCATACTAGTCTAGGAAGGTACAGTGCATGCCCCACGTGCTCTAGAAAGGCTTCTAAGTATTCCATTTATTAATTATCTTTTTCTCTGAACTCTTGAACCCCTAATTTTAGCAACTCTATATGCACAGTACTAGGCAGAGGTATTATAATATTCTGGGCAATGTTTTTTGAACCTAGGATAATTTGGTCATTCTAATTATGTTCGTTTATGTAAATATTTCAGAGAGTTTTGTGATAGGTTATGATGTTTTATTTTCTTTTTATTTTAGTAAAGGCTATTTTTTAGAGTACTTGTAGGTTTACTATACGATTGAGAGGAAGGTATAGAGATTTCCCATGTATGCACTGCCCCCACACATGCATACTCTCCTCTATATCAACATTACTCACCAGAATGCTCTATTTTTTTTTTTTTTGTCCAAGGATGAACTTACATTGACTCATCATAATTACTGAAATCCATAGTATACCTTAGGGCTCTTGGTGTTGCATATTCTATAGGTTTGGATAAATGTATAATGGCATACATCTGTCATTATAATATCATACAAGGTGTTTTACTGCCTTTAAAATACTCTGATCTGCCTATTCATCTTCCCACCTCCACACACACCTTGACAACTAATGATCTTCTTTACTGTCTCCATAGTTTTGCTTTTTCCAGAATGTCCTATAGTTGGAATCATATGCTAGCCTTCTCAGTTGACTTCTTCCACTTAGTAATATATGTTTAAGGTTCCTCCATACCTTTTTATGGCTTGATAGCTCATTTCTTTTTAGCCATGAATAATATATTCCATTGCCTGGGTGCACCACAGTTTATTTACATATTTATCTACTGCAGGACATCTTGGTGGCTTCCACATTTTGACAATTATGATTAAGCTGCTATAAACATCCTTGTACTGGTTACTGTATAGTCATAGGCTTTCTACTCTTTTATGTAAATACCAAGGAGCACAATTGCTGGATCATCTGGTGAGAGTATGTTTAGTTTATAAGATACCACCAAACTGTCTTCCAAAGTGGCTGTAGCATTTTGCATTCCCAACAGCGAGGAATGGGAGCTCCTGTTGCTTCCCATCCTTGCAAGGATCTGATGTTATAGGAGTTCCCAATTTGGGCCATTCTAATAGGTATTTAATGGTTTCTATTCATTGTTTTAATTTGCATTTCCTTGATGACATGTGATGTAGAACATCTTTTCATATGTTTATTTGCCATCTGTATATCTTCTTTGGTGAAGTATCTGTTCATGTCTTTGGCCTATTTTTCAATTGGGTTGTTTTCTTATTTGGAAGTTTAAAAGGTTTTGTATATTTTAGTTAACGGTTCTTCATTAAATGCATCTTTTTCAAATGCTTTCTCCCAGTCTGTGGCTTATCTTCTCATTCTCTTGATAATCATCTTTTGCAGAAAAGAAGTTTGTATTTTAGAGAAGTCCAGCTTATCAATTATTTCTTTCATAGATTATGTCTTATATTACCTATCTGTTCTAGCATGGTGTCTTCTTTTTCCATTAAAGCCCTTATCATATTAATCAAAGCTTTTTTAAATTACTGGTCTGATAATTCCAATGAGCCTTCCATATCTTACTCTGGTTCTGATTCTTGTTCAGTCTCTTTAAACTTTGTTTTTTGCCTTTTAGCATGCCTTGTAATATTTTGTTGAAAGACAGACATGATACATTGAGCAATAGTAAATAGGCCTTTTGTAATGTAAAGCGGGGACGAGAAGCCATCAATAGCCCTGTGATCAGGTCTCGGTCTTTTGGGGAGCCTGTGTCCCAGCTGTGGACTTCACCAGTGTTCTCAGTTTCCCCCTCCCGCTTGAGTAAGACAGGATGGCAGACACGGGTGGAGTCGTGTATTTCCCCTTGCTTGTGAGGAAGGCTAACAAGCCCCTTGTGAGGGGCTGGAGTTGGTTAGTACCCTCCTCTCGTGAGGAAAACTAGAACTGACTAGAGGAGGGTGCCTCCATCCTGGTCAGGCTAGTCTCCAGTAAACCCCCCACATGTTAGGCTTTAGTAAAACAATTTCTCCTGGGAGTAAGTCTTGTTAAGAATAACAGAATGCTCTAAGGTGTTTCAAAATGGTTCTTTTCCCCCTCACCTTGCTGGAAGTGAAAGGGGATTTTTCTGATACTCACTGTGAGGACGTGTTAGGGCTCTTAGAGGTAAAACTCACAAGGGACTGGAGACTCTTTTACTACAGATTACCCTGGAGTTTTTAACTCTCAGAGTCATCCACACTAAGCCTATAGTAATTTGTCAACTATAATTCAGGTTTTCCTGCCCTGCCACTGGTTCCCACAGAGGTTTCTGCTCCAGTAAGTTATGATTCTTTATATCTGCCATTTTAGGGGATGTGGTTTGCATTGAGACCTCACTTCCCTGCCAGACCTAATAAAAGATGTTGACTTTTCAGTTTTCCTAGGTTTGTACTTGTTTTTAAGATGCAGTGGCTACCTCTAAGCTCTTTATATCCTATACCAGAAACCCGAAATCCATTGCCTTAGTATTTTCATTTTTATAAAGAACTGAAGATCTTTTCAAAGTTCTCCCTATTGGAATGAACCTCAGCAATTTCATGTCTGGTAAAAAAACATACATTTGCTTCAAATTTTTTCATTAAAAATGTAGCCATTTTAAATGACATGGAAACATTCTTTGTAGAGAAGGCAAATAGTTTTTTTATTGCTAATAAAAATCTTATGAGAAAATTAAACTCTTGCTTGTGATGAATGCAATAAATTTGTGCTCCAATGGAAAGAAGCTTAAATCAATTTTGGTGTTCTCAGTGAGCAGCAAACATTGTAATATCACTCCAGCATAATATAGAGGCCACAAGCCATGCCTAAATGTACAGAAGATGTTTACTTCCATTAGGTTTTTTGAACAAGATGTGATTTTATAAATGACTATGTTGTACCTTAGAACTACATTTTAATTTAAATGTGTTTTTAAACATAGCTTTAATCTCCTTACTAGCTGATCAAAGCAATTTAATTTATAAACTAATAGCATATTTAAAATATCTTTTTAAAATGCTTTTAGAGTTTTTTTTTTTGTAGATAATTATTTTTTATTGAAGGGTAGTTGGCACACAGTATTACATTATACGAGTTTCAGGTGTACAACATTGTGATTCAACATTTATATACATGATAATTCTAGGTACCAGCTATCACCATACCAAGTTGTTACAATATTTTGACTATATTCCTTATGCTATACATTACATCCCAGTTAGTTATTTATTTTACAATTGGAAGTGTGTACTTTTTTTTTTTTTCTGTGAGGGCATCTCTCATATTTATTGATCAAATGGTTGTTAACAACAATAAAATTCTGTATAGGGGAGTCAATGTTCAATGCACAATCATTATTCCACCCCAAGCCTAATTTTCGTCAGTCTTCAATCTTCTGAAGCATAACAAACAAGTTCTTACAAGGAGAACAAATTCTTACATAGTGAATAAGTTACATGGTGAACAGTACAAGGGCAGTCATCACAGAAACTTTCGGTTTTGCTCATGCATTACGAACTATAAACAGTCAGTTCAAATATGAATACTCATTTGATTTTTATACTTGATTTATATGTGGATACCACATTTCTCCCTTTATTATTATTATTTTTAATAAAATGCTGAAGTGGTAGGTAGATACAAGATAAAGGTAGAAAACATAGTTTAGTGTTGTAAGAGAGCAAATGTAGATGATCAGGTGTGTGCCTGTAGACTATGTGTTAATCCAAGCTAGAAAAGGGCAATTAAACATCCACGTATGATGAAGAACAGGGGGGGTGAGGTTCTAAGCCTCACCTCTGTTGATCCAAAATTTCTCACCTGATGACCCCCCTGTGACTGTGCCTGTCTTAGGTTGTTCCTCCCTTGAGGAATCTTACCCGTTTCTGGCTAACCAGTCATCTTCAGGGCCATACAGGGAAATGTAAAGTTGGTAAGTGAGAGAGAAGCCTTATTGTTTGAAATGGGCAGCTTTTTACTTCTTTGCATATTTATGCCCTGTAGGTTCTATGCCCAGCATTTGTCTTGAGGTATCTTTACCACTTGGAAGAATTATGATACTAGGTAAATTTGATATGAGGCATGAATTCTATTTAAGGGTTGTAATTAGGAAGGAAGAAGAAAAGCTATAGAAGTAGCAGGCAGAAGAAAACATGGGAAGATTGATTATTTCTTTGACATATCTTCTTGTAGAGTAACTTCAGCATGTATAGGTTTTAAACTACTACTTAAATTGCACACACACATTAACATAATAGGAGTACAGTTACATAACCAAAGCAGACCTGTAATTACCAGCCATCTCCAGTGAAACCAAGAAAACCACTTAGGCACCTCAGGCATTTGTGAAAACTTATCTATGATATGGTGGATATTGTCCAACTGAACTTGAACAGTCTGAGAGAAATCAGACAAATTAAAACAACCCATTCCTGGGGAATGTTCACGTCCCATATGATCTTTTAACAGTAAATAGTCTGTAGTTGTAAGATTTTGGAGCGCTACAGTTTGCACTTCTCCTAACTCTTGGTAGAGTTCCAACAGTATAGATCCAGTCAAATTTGTTTTTTTACTGCATGCACAGGCAAGCTTAGATATCTCCTCCATTCCCATGGCAAGTCCAGGAACTGGTGGGATGAGTGCATCTACAGCTGTAGCAGTGTGTGGATCTCTCTTGGGGTTTTTTGATGATCATCTTCTGGCATGAGTCTTCCAGAGAGTGCTGATGTTGGAAGTTCTTTTTCATATCATATCTTAGTTCATTTTTGGGGTATCCCAATTAGGCTTTGATCCTGTGTATAAACACAAACAGACCCTTTGCCTACACTTTTATATGCCTTTTATACTCTTGTGTAGAACTCACTGGAGGTTACCACACAGGAACTGCCCTTTTTTTTTTTTTGGTATCACTAATCTACACGTACATGACGAATATTATGTTTACTAGGCTCTCCCCTATACCAGGTCCCCCCTATAAACCCCTTTACAGTCACTGTCCATCAGCATAGCAAAATGTTGTAGAATCACTACTTGCCTTCTCTGTGTTGTACAGCCCTCCCTTTTCTCCTAACCCCCCATGCATGCTAATCTTAATACTCCCTACTTCTACCCCCCCCTTATCCCTCCCTACCCACCCATCCTCCCCAGTCCCTTTCCCTTTGGTACCTGTTAGTCCATTCTTGAGTTCTGTGATTCTGCTGCTGTTTTGTTCCTTCAGTTTTTCCTTTGTTCTTATATTCCACAGATAAGTGAAATCATTTGGTATTTCTCTTTCTCCGCTTGGCTTGTTTCACTGAGCATAATACACACCAGCACCATCAATGTTGCTGCAAATGGTTGGATTTGCCCTTTTCTTATGGCTGAGTAGTATTCCATTGTGTATATGTACCACATCTTCTTTATCCATACATCTATCGATGGACATTAAGGTTGCTTCGAATTCTTGGCTATTGTAAATAGTGCTGCAATAAACATAGGGGTGCACTGATCTTTCTCATACTTGATTTCTGCATTCTTAGGGTAAATTCCTAGGAGTGCAATTCCTGGGTCAAATGGTAGGTCTGTTTTGAGCATTTTGATGTACCTCCATACTGCTTTCCACAATGGTTGAAATAAATTACATTCCCACCAGCAGTGTAGGAGGGTTCCCCTTTCTCCACAGCCTCCCAACATTTGTTGTTGTTTGTCTTTTGGATGGCAGCCATCCTTACTGGTGTGAGGTGATAACTCATTGTAGTTTTAATTTGCATTTCTCTGATAATTAGCAATGTGGAGCATCTTTTCATGCGTCTGTTGGCCATCTGTATTTCTTTTTTGGAGAACTGTCTGTTCAGTTCCTCTGCCCATTTTATAATTGGGTTATTTGTTTTTTGTTTGTTGAGGCATGTGAGCTCTTTATATATTCTGGACGTCAAGCCTTTATCGGATGTGTCATTTTCAAAGATATTCTCCCATACTGTAGGGTTCCTTTTTGTTCTATTGATGGTGTCTTTTGCTGTACAGAAGCTTTTCAGCTTAATATAGTCCCACTTGTTCATTTTTGCTGTTGTTTTCCTTGCCCGGGGAGATATGTTCAAGAAGAGGTCACTCATGTTTATGTCTAAGAGGTTTTTGCCTAAGTTTTCTTCCACGAGTTTAATGGTTTCATGACTTACATTCAGGTCTTTGATCCATTTTGAGTTTACTTTTGTATATGGGGTTAGACAATGGTCCAGTTTCATTCTCCTACATGTAGCTGTCCAGTTTTGCCAGCACCACCTGTTGAAGAGACTGTCATTTCACCATTGTATGTCCATGGCTTCTTTATCAAATATTACTTGACCATATATGTCTGGGTTAATGTCTGGATTCTCTAGTCTGTTCCATTGGTCTGTGGCTCTGCTCTTGTGCCAGTACCAAATTGTCTTGATTACTATGGCTTTATAATAGAGCTTGAAGTTGGGGAGTGAGATCCCCCCTACTTTATTCTTCTTTCTCAGGATTGCTTTGGCTATTCGGGGTCTTTGGTGTTTCCATATGAATTTTTGAATTATTTGTTCCAGTTCCTTGAAGAATGTTGCTGGTAGTTTCATAGGGATTTCATCAAATCTGTATATTGCTTTGGGCAGGATGGCCATTTTGACGATATTAATTCTTCCTAGCCACGAGTATGGGATGAGTTTCCATCTGTTAGTGTCCCCTTTAATTTCTCTTAAGAGTGACTTGTAGTTTCCAGAGTATAAGTCTTTCACTTCTATGGTTAGGTTTATTCCTAGTTATTTTATTTTTTTTGATGCAATAGTGAATGGAGTTGTTTTCCTGATTTCTCTTTCTTTTGTTTCATTGTTAGTGTATAGGAAAGCCACAGATTTCTGTGTGTTGATTTTGTATCCTGCAACTTTGCTGTATTCCGATATCAGTTCTAGTAGTTTTGGGGTGGAGTCTTTAGGGTTTTTTATGTACAGTATCATGTCATCTGCAAATAGTGACAGTTTAACTTCTTCTTTACCAATCTGGATTCCTTGTATTTCTTTGTTTTGTCTGATTGCCGTGGCTAGGACCTCCAGTAGTAAGTTAAATAACAGTGGAGAGAGTGGCCATCCCTGTCTAGTTCCCAATCTCAGAGGAAATGCTTTCAACTTCTCGCTGTTCAATGTAATGTTCGCTGTGGGTTTATCATAGATTGCCTTTATTATGTTGAGGTACTTGCCCTCTATTCCCATTTTGCTGAGAGTTTTTATCATGAATGGATGCTGAACTTTGTCAAATGCTTTTTCAGCATCTATGGAGATGATCATGTGGTTTTTGTCTTTCTTTTTGTTGATGTGGTGGATGATATTGATGGACTTTCGAATGTTGTACCATCCTTGCATTCCTGAGATGAATCCCACTTGGTCATGGTGTATGATCCTTTTGATGTATTTTTGAATTCGGTTTGCTAATATTTTGTTTAGTATTTTTGCATCTACGTTCATCAGGGATATTGGTCTGTAGTTTTCTTCTTTGGTGGGGTCTTTGCCTGGTTTTGGTATTAGGGTGATGTTAGCTTCATAGAATGAGTTTTGGAGTATCCCCTCCTCCTCTATTTTTTGGAACACTTTAAGGAGAATGCGTATTATGTCTTCCCTGTGTGTCTGATAAAATTCCGAGGTAAATCCATCTGGCCCGGGAGTTTTGTTCTTTGGTCGTTTTTTGATTACCGCTTCAGTTTCATTGCTGGTAATTGGTGTGTTTAGATTTTCTGTTTCTTTCTGGGTCAATCTTGGAAGGTTGTATTTTTGTAGGAAGTTGTCCATTTCTCCTAGGTTTCCCAGATTGTTAGCATATAGGTTTTCATAGTATTCTCTAATAATTCTTTGTATTTCTGTTGGGTCCATCGTGATTTTTCCTTTCTCGTTTCTGATACTGTTGATTCGTGTTGACTCTCTTTTCTTCTTAATAAGTCTGGCTAGAGGCTTACCTATTTTGTTTCTTTTCTCGAAGAACCAGCTCTTGGTTTCATTGATTTTTACTATTGTTTTATTCTTCCCAATTTTATTTATTTCTTCTCTGATCTTTATTATGTCCCTCCTTCTGCTGACCTTAGGACTCATATGTTCTTCTTTTTCCAATTTTGATAATTGTGACATTAGACCATTCATTTGGGATTGGTCTTCCTTTTTTAAATATGCTTGGATTGCTATATACTTTCCTCTTAAGACTGCTTTTGCTGTGTTCCACAGAAGTTGGGGCTTAGTGTTATTGTTTTCGTTTGTTTCCATGTATTGCTGGATCTCCATTTTGATTTGGTCATTGATCCATTGATTATTTAGGAGCGTGTTGTTAAGCCTCCATGTGTTTGTGAGCCTTTTTGCTTTGTACAGTTTATTTCTAGTTTTATGCCTTTGTGGTCTGAAAAGTTGGTTGGTAGGATTTCAATCTTTGGAATTTACTGAGGCTCTTTTTGTGGCCTAGTATGTGGTCTATTCTGGAGAATATTCCATGTGCACTTGAGAAGAATGTGTATCCTGTTGCTTTTGTATGTAGAGTTCTGTAGATATCTATTAGGTCCATCTGCTCTACTGTGTTGTTCAGTGCTTCTGTGTCCTTACTTTTTTTCTGCCCGGTGGATCTATCCTTTGGGGTGAGTGGTGTGTTGAAGTCTCCTAGAATGAATGCATTGCAGTCTATTTCCCCCTTTAGTTCTGTTAGTATTTGTTTCACATATGCTGGTGCTCCTGTGTTGGGTGCATATATATTTAGAATGGTTATATCCTCTTGTTGGACTGAGCCCTTTATCATTACGTATTGTCCTTCTTTAACTCTTGTTACTTTCTTTGTTTTGAAGTCTATTTTGTCTGATATTAGTACTGCAACCCCTACTTTCTTCTCGCTGTTGTTTGCCTGAAATATGTTTTTCCATCCCTTGACTTTTAGTCTGTACATGTCTTTGGGTTTGAGGTGAGTTTCTTATAAGCAGCATATTGATGGGTCTTGCTTTTTTATCCATTCTATTCCTCTGTGTCTTTTGATTGGTGCATTCAGTCCATTAACATTTAGGGTGACTATGGAAAGATATGTACTTATTGCCATTGCAGGCTTTAAATTCGTGGTTACCAAAGGTTCAAGGTTAGCCTCTTTAGTATCTTACTGCCTAACTTAGTTCACTTATTGAGCTGTTATATACACTGTCTGGAGATTCTTTTCTTCTCTCCCTTCTTATTCCTCCTACTCGTTTCTTCATATGTTGGGTGTTTGTTCTGTGCTCTTTGTAGGAGTGCTCCCATCTAGAGCAGTCCCTGTATGATGTCCTGTAGAGGTGGTTTGTGGGAAGCAAATTCCCTCAGCTTTTGTTTGTCTGGGAATTGTTTAATCCCACCATCATATTTAAATGATAGTTGTGCTGGATACAGTATCCTTGGTTCAAGACCCTTCTGTTTCAATGCATTAAATATATCATGCCATTCTCTTCAGCCTGTAGGGTTTCGGTCGAGAAGTCTGATGTTAGCCTGATGGGTTTTCCTTTATAGGTGACCTTTTTCTCTCTAGCTGCCTTTAAAACTCTTTCCTTGTCCTTGATCTTTGCCATTTTAATTATTATGTGTCTTGGTGTTGTCCTCCTTGGAGCCTTTCTGTTGGGGTTTCTGTGTATTTCCGTGGTCTGTTCGATTATTTCCTCCCCCAGTTTGGGGAAGTTTTCAGCAATTATTTCTTCTAAGGTACTTTCCATCTCTTTTCCTCTCTCTTCTTCTTGTGGTACCCCTATAATACGGATATTGTTCCTTTTGTATTGGTCACACAGTTCTCTTAATATTGTTTCATTCCTGGAGATCCTTTTATCTCTCTCTATGTCAGCTTCTATGCGTTGCTGTTCTCTGGTTTCAATTCCATCAATGGCCTCTTGCATCCTATCTATTCTGCTTATAAAGCCTTCCAGAGTTTGTTTCATTTCTGCAATCTCCTTTCTGGCATCTGTGATCTCCCTCCGGACTTCATCCCATTTCTCTTGCATATTTCTCTGCATCTCTGTCAGCATGTTTATCATTCTTATTTTGAATTCTTTTTCAGGAAGACTGGTTAGGTTTGTCTCCTTCTCTGGTGTTGTCTCTGTGATCTTTGTCTGCCTGTAGCTTTGCCTTTTCATGATGATAGGAATAGTTTGCAGAGCTGGGACGTGGACGTTTGACAGCTGGAAGAACTTCCCTTCTTGTTGGTTTGTGGCCCTCCTCTCCTGGGAGAACAGCGATCTCCAGTGGCTTGTGCTGCGCAGCTGCGTATAAACAGGGTTTCTGCTTTCTGCCCGGCTGCTATGGAGTTTATCTCTGCTGTTGATGTGAGCGTGGCCTGGCTCGGGCAGCTGCCCCAAAGTGGAGGAGTAGTTTTGGACGGGTAGCGGCAGGGAAGCTATTTATCTCCGTGAGGGGCCTCCCTGCTCCCTGCAGCCCAGGGGTTAGGGTGCTCAGAGATCCCAGGATTCCCTACCTCTGGATTAAGTGTCCCGCCCTGCCCCTTTAAGACTTCCAAAAAGCACCCGCCAAAACAAAACAATGACCACCAAAAAAAAAAAAAAAATTTTGTTAATTAAAAAAAAAAAATTTTTTTTAATTAAAAAAGAAAAAAACAAGGTGGCCACTCGTTTTTCTTTATTCTCCGGTGCCAGCCTCAGGCCTCTGCTCACCTGTCTTTCTGCCCTGTTTCCCTAGTATTGGGGTCCCTATCCCTTTAAGACTTCCAAAAAGCGCTCGCCAAAACAAAACAGCAAAAAAGCAAAAAAAAAATGGTCGCGCGCTTTTCTTATGTCCTCTGTCGCCCAGCCTCCAGTGCCCGCTCACTGTTCTTGCTGCCCTGTTTTCCCAGTATCGAGGGCCCTGCACTCTGGCCCGGATGGCTGGGGCTGGGTGTTCGGCAGTCCTGGGCTCCGTCTCCCTCCCGCTCTGCCTGCTCTTCTCCCGCCGGGAGCTGGGGGGAGGGGCGCTCGGCTCCCGCGAGGCCGAGGCTTGTATCTTACCCCCTTCGCGAGGCGCTGGGTTCTCTCAGGTGCGGATGTGGTCTGGATATTGTCCTGTGTCCTCTGGTCTTTATTCTAGGAAGGGTTGTCTTTGTTATATTTTCACAGGTATATGTGGTTTTGGGAGGAGATTTCCGCTGTTCTACTCACGCCGCCATATTCCGCCCCCTCTGAGTCGCTCTTTGAGTTTTTAAATATTCTACTTCTATTATTTTTAAGGTCACTTAATTTCATTGTAATTTTATGATGTTTTAGAGTAGTGGAGCATAGGATGTGATCACAAATTTTCCAGGCTTCCTTTTTAGGCTCATTATCAAAAGATCTCATGAATTAACAAACTATTTTCCAGAGAAAAGATCCTTAAGAGGCAAACAGCAAAAAGACAGTCTATATAATCATCTGAAAGTTAAAAGGCAGAAAGGTAAATTTAACCATATGTTAAGTACATTTGGGATGTGGAGTAGAGCAAAAGATAAGAAACTCTAATTCATAGTATGTTGGAGGAAAATTAGTCTGCTAAGGTCTCATAGAACCTTAATTTTTGTATTCAAAGTAAATGATCACCTCTAATGCCTTCATTTGAAGGACTCAATAGTGTGCTATTAAAGAGAGAAGATAATTATTTTCTGGGTACAAGAAACACAGATGAAGCATCACACTAATTGATATATCTTACCCGAAAGAAAAGTCAACTGGTTAATTCCATCAAAGTTTGTTCTGACCAAGGATGGAGCCTATTCTACCTGGAGACACAAATCTCTCATCGGGGCATTCCTCAGATGAGAACACAACTCTTTGGTGTAAAATCAGAACAAAACTCCAGATCCAAATATTACGTTAGAAAAGACAAAAGGTTCATTATAGGGAAGACAATGTCAAATGATGATATGGTGTGGATTGGTGTGGATACCTACATTAAACTTAGAGAGGAAAAATGAGTAAAAATTAGATGAATGATAGTTATCAGATACATAACACTTGCTATGCATTGTATATGTATTCTATGTATCGTATAATGCTAACTTCTTTATTTCTCATAAAAGCAAATGAGGTAAGTTCTTTTATTATCATTCTTTAAAAATTAAAAAAAAAAAGAAGAAACCGGGGTCCTGAGAGTTGAAGTGACCTGTCCATACTACAGTGTTTCGCAATGAGCAAGGAAGCAAGGTTTGAACCCAGGCAGCCTGGCTCAAGAGCATGAACTATTAACTGTCTCAAAGTTTTGATTTCTACTTTGTCCATAACTGAGTAACAGTTGCTGGATTAGCTCTACAATGTAAATAATTAGAAAACTATTATAGATAAGTGAAAAAAAATCCAACACACTTTTAAATGTAGGATAAAACACATCAGGGGGATCTATTACTGATAAAAGGAAGGCAAAATGAGCCCTGTGAGCATCCTGGCTTTCTGACTAGAGACATTTACTGAAGTCTGACCCAAGGAGACAAGGAAAGAGCAACCAAGCAGAACATAAAGTTCTCACTGAACTGAAGAGATGGAAGTCAAAGTTTAAGGGGCAGAGGGATCTGGAATATCAGGAATAGAGTACAAGAGAAGAGTGAACTATTCAGAAAAAGAGCTTCAGAAAGCTATATAATGGTCCCTTGAGTCTTGGGCTTAATAATAATACACATGCAAGTGTAGGGTAAGATATATGAGTCTCTAGGAAAAAATATGATGAAAACCTACTACCAGAGAGCTTTAAACCAAATAAGTACAGGACTGCAAAGAACTGGGAGGCTTCCGATGTCCGACCAACCAGAGTGGTGAGATGTTTGTGAATATCCAGACTGTTTGGGCAATGACCTCAAAATTCCTTGACTTAGAAAAACGGCCAAAATTGCCCTAGAATAAAGAACACTTTACACTTAACCCCCCAAAATTAAAAACAATCTTCAAAAGGATTAAGCTAATTCACAAGTAAATTTAAGCATGCAAAATAAAGTTTAATATTCCTTAAAAAACAAACCATATCTAGACATTCAACAACATAACATTTACATATCCTAAATCCTATTGAAAATTAATAGTTGTGGAAAGTAACAGGAAAATGTGACCTGAAATCAGGAGTAAATCAGTTGATAAGAAGAGAAAAAAAAGAAATGATAGTGGTGATCGAATTAGTAGACAAAGACTCTGAGAATATGTGTGTGTGTATCCATATATGTATGTATGTATGGTATGTATATATAGTAAATGTGTTTTTAAACATGTAATTTATAAATATATGTACATAAAATTAAAGTAAAAGGTGAATATAATGTTAAGATGGAAATTATTTTAAAAATAGAATTTCTATAACTGAACAGTACAATAAATGAACTGAAAAAGTCATTGGTAGGCTGAACAACATATTCAACATTGCAGAGGGAGTGGCAATAATCTTAAACATAGTTATATACAAGCTAAATCACAGAGGAGAAAGGAACAGAACTTTTATTTGGGAGACAAGCATGTTAAGAAAGAAGTAATTCATGTTCCAAAAGGAAAGAATGGGAAAAGAATAAATATCTGAATAATTAATAGCCAAACATTTTCCAACCTGAAGGAAAACACCTCATATTTTCAAGTAATTCAATGAATTGTATATAAAATAAACACTGAGAAAACCACACCAAGGGATATCATAAATGACTTGTAGAAAAAGAGACCTTTAAAGCAGCCAGCAAAAAAGAGACAGAAAGTACAAGCAGGCACAGGCAAGGTTTTCCACTGATTTCTCATCAGAAAACAATTTCTTTACACATTTGAAGTGATGAGGGAGGTGCCAACCTAAAATTCTGCATCCCTTCAGAATTGTCACTAGCCGAACTGTAGTACAGGAAATCATAAAGGAAGTTCTACAGGCTGAAGAAAAATTTCAGATAGACGCTTGGGTATATGCAAAGGAATGAATAGTGCTGGCAATGCTAAGTATGTGAGTAAAAACGTAAGATATTTTTCACTTTAAAAGTGTAAAAAATAATTTACTATTTAAAGCAAAAATAATAGCAACACAGAGTAAACTGTATCCCATATGTAGGTGTAATATAAATGGTCACAAGGGAATGAAGGATATGAGCTATGAAATATTTATATTGTAGTTAAGGGAAGTGACCTTGAGATAGTCATAACTTAAAAATGTATACTCTAAATCCTAGAGAAACCACTAAAATTCCAAAACACACAACTATAGCTAATAAGACAGAAGAAGAGATAAAATGGAATATTAAATAATACTCCATTTATCTGAAAGAGGGCTGGAAACACACTTGAAGCAATTCGATGGGAAAAGAAAAATTTTGTTCAACAAATGGGTCTAGACCAACAGGATATCCGTATATAAAGAAAATGACTCTTCATTTATATCTTGCATCACATACAAAAAGCAATCCAATGTGGATCAGTTCTAAATGTAAAAGCTAAAACCATAAGGTTATTTGAATCAGATATAGAAGAATACCTTTATGATTTGTGGTGGGGGTAAGTTTCTTTGACAGGTTGCAGGAAACAATAACTACATAAGACAAAAAAAATGATATATTAGACTTTGTCAAGTATAAGCTTCATCTTATAAAAAGAGTAAGAAATACAAAAGTCATACACTTGGAAAAATATTTGTAAAATGACAAAAGCTTGTTATCTAATATGCTTTAAAAAAAAAGATGAGGAAGATGATCATGCTGAATTCTAAGATAACTTTTAAAATAACTTTTTTTTCAAGACATACTACAATCTGTTACATTTGAGACCAACCAACACTCTCTCCAAGAGACGGTGGGCATTTTAACAAACTCAATTGTTCTCAGGTTTTGTATCCTTCATCTTAGATTTGCACATTTCATAAATAAATTATTTATCTAAATTATGTGACTCACCATTTGTAGCTGCTAAATGCTTTCTTTATTGTTTAAAAAATTGTTGATACTAGATTTCCTCCTAAATTTGTGTCATATGCCTATTGGAGAAACATGGACCTTAGGCTTTGACTCAAGACAATGGAAAGTGTCAGTTAAGTTCTTTGACTCACTGCTGGATCTCTCACTAAATAGGCATTTGTATTTGAATAACCCATTAAGGATTAGTGATTTTTAGGTCTTTTAAAACATTAAAAACTGGTGTCAGGTAGGAAAAATCCAAATAATCTACTTCAGTTCTTTTTTCATTTTAAGTTTACAGGTGTCTCAGTTTCTTAATTTTCTGCCTTCTGTCACTACTAAGTACTTGGGATCATCAAGATATTCACATAAGCACACTTTTGTGTCTGAAATATTTTCCTTCTAAAAGTAAAATACTATTATTTTACTGAAAATGTTTAGACATCCAACTCTGGAGGAAATATATCTGTAAGATGAAGTGCAACTCATTATTTTTGACCACATATCCTTTCTGAGACCAGGATGGTATTGGGTACACCAATAGCCTTTCTGGGTAAAATTGCAATATTTTCAGAATCTCTCGCCTGGCCTTAGTCCATTTCCATAACAGTAGGTGTTTTCAAGGAGTGGAGAGAAGTAGTCCACTCCATATCAATAGTTGATTTACAAGCGGGGTGGATAAAAAGTTCACACCTGGATCGGAGAGGTTTGGTCGGGCCTTTGGCAGCCTGGTTGCATGAAACACGGACAAGCAGGAGTAGACTGCTTGTAAGCAATAAACGGGTTTCTCTCACTTTATTTCTCCTTTTTGACTGATTTCAGCTTCAAAGGTTTATTTGCTCCAGGTGGGAACATATTTTTTCCCCAGAGTTACAGCCTTCCACATTTTAATGACATACAACACAGGTGAAGATAAAGGGGAACATTATTCCTACAATTTTGTATGCCAGGTTATTACCTATGCCTAATATTTATAGCCAGTCATATGGACAGCTCAGTAAGTAATTAAATATCCTTGTTTCAGTATATTTAAAAAAACACCCTGAAAGCTGAGAAAGGCATATTTTTTAGCCTTGAAATATTCCCTTGTGCAATTTTTTAGATTTCTCTAATCTTGACATCTTGCAATCCTATGTTTGTGGAGAAAGAATTGCTGGATTAGATAAGGCAGGTCTCATTTACAAATCGGATCCAAGTAAAACCTCAGGAAAACTAGGAAGACTCTTACAAGCTGTGGCCAAGAAATTCTTTGGTGCTCTTCTTGGAATAGACCATAATAATATATTCTCAAACTTCATTTAAGAAGCAGGTATTTTTTTAATAATTAATCTTTAAAATAAATATATATACATACCCCCAAAACCAGCTGCTTTGTTTATTTTTGTTGTTGTTGTTCATTGCTTTATTGTTTCTACTTCTAAAAGAAATTTTAATATTAGATTAGTAATAATGATACTTGACTGCTTTTACCTTATAAGTTGTTGTAAGGATCAGAAAAGGTAATGCATGTGAAAGGATTGTGTAAATTATAAAATAGCATGTATACATGGTAATATGGGATAAGGTAACAGATACTAGATATTCTAAAATAGTGGAAAGGAACATTTCCAGGTAATTTATGAAAATGCCAGTTTTGTTTTCTTACCCCCATTTTTAACATTCCCTCCATACTGACACATTTTATTGGGGGTCAGAGTGTGATAAAACCACACATGGTCATAGGTCAGAGATTACACATAGAATTCTCTTAAAGGTTGGGAATGTTTGCTTAGAGGTTTATGTTGCAAAAGAGTTTGAGATTTCCTCAGTACTCTGCATGAGTTTTTTGGTAGATTAATAATATCTTATACGAGTGGAAGATAGGGGTACTATGCATTTTCCACTCATAGGTTATATTTACTCCTTTATGTATCCCCTTTCCTCATTATTTAATACTTAATCCTGCATTACTGGTGTTGTGTCCCATATTATTTCATGTGACAGCTAGAATCCATCATTTCCAATACTGCTGAGGAGTCTTAAATTATCAGGCTTTCTCTTAGCATAGGATTTTCTGAGCTTCTCTGTTTTTAAATTATGACCAGTGGTCAGGCTCCAGCTCATCAATGTCCTTTCGCTTAGAGTACTTGCTGATCTTCATACCACAGTGATTTTAGAGAATTACCAAAAAGTTTAAGTTCCACTGGGGCCCATATCACTTAGGGACTGGATAATTTATTATTACAGTGTTATAAATGCCTCTTCCCTCTCTCTAATACATTTTAAATGTAGCAGCTTTCTATAGCCTTTTGAAGAGATATGCAGTAGGTGGAAGGAATAAGGTAATATTCAGGGCTCCTCTGGGAGCAGTGACTCAAATATTCTCACCTCTGTCTTGAGCTGTGCTTTGCTCATGAGAAGGTTTTGCCACTGGGAAAAAGGGTAAGAGATGATGGGAGCACCAAGAATCATCATTGCTGACTTCTGCTTTTACACAGTCAGCCTTCAGATGTGTTTCTGAGTTTTTCTAAAACCTAACAATATAACCTAATCGTTGCTATAAAGAAATTGTGGCAATAGAAGTCCTATCTCTTTATCTTCCCATTCTAATTGTGATGGATTGTGAAGAGACTGGCCTTACGTCTCTCTTTGGAGTCAGCAGAAAACACTGCCTTCTTTTCTGGAGCAGGAGCAATGAGTGATGGAAGTATAAAAATCACTTTCTACTTTATGATGTGTGAATTAATGAAGATATTAAACCACTCTGATGACAGGTAAGGAAATTATATTTGCTGTTTCTAAAAGAAATAAAACTGTTTCATCATAAATTAAAGAGGTCTAAAACATTGCAAGCTCATCAATAGTATGGGCAACAAAGAGGTACAATTTTATAGCCCTTTATGAGACACCTTAATTTCTTAATGCCTATCATTTTTCTGCTTCATATTTTTTGGTTTTATTCTCAGAAACTTATGGAAAACACCAATTTTTGCAGAAAGAAGGAATAAATGTGGATCAGAATATTGGCATTTTTAGGAGGAATGCTGGGATTTCCCTATTTTATTAACATGTTACATTGTTAACTTTTATTTCACTGATATACTCCTCTAAATAGCAGCTGTGCCCTAAACTTGAATAACATGAGTTAGTAGTGCTCAAAGTTTGGATCTGGATTTGTAATAGATGGTTAAATATATTCTTAAGCTGCCACAGCAGGAGTGCCACCCTCATATTGATAAAGCCAAATGGAATTTACTGACTCATTAGCACAGGGTACTACAGAGTATGATGTCATAAGAAGTAGGTGGAAGAATACCTTTATTGAACTTCTCCTATCTATGACTTTATGTCATCTCCACAGCCATGGTTAACACAATTGCAACCAGCTTTCTGTTGGTTGACCTGGTAGTACCTTGTCTCAGGTCTTGCAACATGTATTTCTCACTTCTCACCTTGGAACTGCTCCAATGCCGTCATATAGGATGCCTTAGAAAACTGCTCAAGACTCATACATATCCAATCTGGAATTACAATCTGGGAATATAGGTGCTTTGGCGCTGCAGCTGCTTTTAACAAATTCAGGATGAGAGCCATTGAATAAGTGCTTTCCCCTTTCATCACTGAGACAACATCCCTTTTACTCCTTTTCTCAGGAATGGCAAGTAAAGGTCACATCTGCTAATCCTTTGCATTCTCTTATCCATCACTGATGAAAGATGGAGTTATTCTTGACAACATGCTCTCAGAAAGTCAGGTAAAGCAATGTTCTAGGCAGGTATTACCAAATGATTAGAGTTAGTATCCTTGCCCTAGCTCTTCTTCAACTGCTCCAAAGATGAGTAGTTCCATGGATTATCTGTGTTTCATTCATTCACCACTGGTCCCTGTTAAATCTGAAGATCTAAGATTGCCCACACGGACCAGACTGTGCTCACTGCTTTGATGTGGAGACAGGACAGGAGGTGGGACTTGCTCATTTCCTTACTGACTCTTCTAATATTAATCTCATGCAAGTAATTAGGATGCAAATTTGTGCCTCAGTATAATTATCATCACTATTTCACCATAAGGACATGTTGAAAACACAAGTTTTGATTGTGCAAATTACATAAATATACCATATAGTTGGTACTCTGAAAACAATCATGACCAAGATAAAGCTTGGCTCTGTTTTTGCTCCCTCAGTGGACCAGAACTTTTGAATGCAGAATTGCTTTGAACCATTGACTACTGTTTTCTTCCTGTTTTTACATTTGTGAAAGAGACTCAGTCATGCTTATCCTATATTTATTCCCCCATTACATATTGAGTGTGTGGCCAGTATCTACTGTCCTATTCCACTTTTTGGATGAGCAGTATTGGAAATGTTCCTAGCAGCTTTGATCACCCACGGTCCATGGTAATGATAAACTTGGCAACATAACCTTATGGATGGCTTTCCCTATTATCCTGTTACTACCCAGTCTCTATTCCCATTCCTTGGGGTTATTTCCTAAAAATAAACTAGCTGTCTATGAGGCTATACAAGCCTTGTTTGTTAGGCTCTGTATTTTAAAAGAAATTAAGTTGGACACATACTTAAGCATTTGCATATAGCATGACTATTCTGCAGAATGCCAATGACAGAAATCTAACCAAAACTAATTTTAAGCAAAAAAGATTATTGGTTTGCTCATATATATGAATAATATGGGGAAACTAGATAGGAGATCAATAAGTTTATTAGTAATTGGCCTCTGTCTTCCAAAACTGTGTGTGTGTGTTGAGTGATTATGTGTATGTGTGTTTCATTCTGAAACAGGCTCCCCATAATAGTAGCCTCCTACAGCTATAGGTTTTGCCTTGATAACTTCTCAGTCTAGCAAAAAATTATGCTTTCTTCTCAAAACTTTCAACAGAAGGTGTAGAATTGAGTGTCATTTTCCCCAGTTGGTCTGACTCCATCCACATGTTACATATGGCTAGTGAGATGTGATGTTCTGATTAGAAATTTCTGATCTGCATGTTGACCTCCATAGCTAATGCCCACCACCTTTTAACAACATGGCTTGTTACTACTTCACCAAATAAACTCAGAAAGATGCTTCAATGGGAATAGAAGATGAGTGTTCAACAAAAACAATAAATGATAACTACACAGTTTAATCAGCTCATTCCTACTTCATAGCCCCTTTGACAGAGAGAAAGCTTATAAGTTTGTGGTTCTTAATCCTGCCCCAGTACCCTAAAAACCACTTATAAATCTCCTGCTTATTCTCTTGTCTCATTTGCCCTGCTTTCCCTGGCTAATAGACATCCTTTTCTAAGTACTTTATTAGTTTAGATATTCAGATCAGTGCTTTGGTGTATTTGAAGGGTTTTATTTACAATCAGATGATATCTCCCAAATGTTCACTGTGAGATTTTTCAGTTTTCCTATGTGACTGCCACTCTCAAAAATGCACTTGTATTATCAATATTCTTCTTCAGTTGCTGTCCTTACTGTGGCATTTAAGCACTGAAGGGGGCCTCCTGAGATCATCAAAATCTCCTTGATGTATTTCACCTATTAGGGAGTCTTCACAATAAATAGACGGTCAGGATGGCATTCTGATGGCTCAATTCATCAAGAAACTAACAAGGTAATTATGGTGGGATGATAGTAAAGGCATTGTGATGCAAGGGAAGGAAAAATTGTTCAATATGCTGAGCTTACTTTCTTATCATAATCTCCAGAAAGAGTATCCACTCCTATTCAGAACCTGCATAATTATTCTAGATTGCATTTCAAGTTAAAATATAAATAAGTAAAGAAATCAAGGTCCATCAGATCCATTTAGCTTTCAAAATCTGGTGTTATATTCTTGGCACAAAACTGGAAGGATAGAACATGCTGGGCTCAGCACAACAGGATTTCTCCCATGGTAGGAAAACTATTCAGAAAGCATGCTTTGCTGATGATGAATTGGCAAATACATCTGCAAACATTAAGAAATGTCAATATTGGATTGGGAATCGTTAGGAGCAGGTGGTCAGATTTGACCAAGTCATACCAATTGGCCATAATTTCCCACGCTTTTGTGTTACTGCTGAAAGAAGATAGATTCCTGAGGGACCTTGATAGATCATCTATATTTCCTGTGTTTCTTTCTAGAAAGGTTTCCCTTTACTTAGTACCTACCACACCACCTTTTTGCAAACAATACTAAAGAAATGAATCTTCTAAGTTATAGCTTCTATATGGTTATATTGTGAATCAATATTGGCAATTTACTATCTAAAATTAATTCCTTCAGCCTTGCAGAGAAGCAGGCACAGTTTTTGCTGGGAAGCAAATACAGAAATACCTATGCACCTTTCATGTGAAGATATAGGTGTCATACTTGTGCCTTTAACATTCCTTTCAGGGATCCTAAAAGCTGATGGAGATCATTGGAATGTGACTCCATAAGAACAGGTTTCAGGGCATCTAGCATAATGAGTAGTAGGTACTGAAATATGTTTTAATTAATTAGCAGGTGAAGCCTTTACTGCTTTGTGCATGTTGTATTCACTTGCACACATATCCAAACAGTATTGTCATTTTTACCATGAAATAATTTTTAGAAGAGTTTCCACTGCCTCTTCCTTAACTCATCTCCTTATTCTTAATTCCTTACTCACCTGGATTGTAGCAGTTGCGTTTCATAGATCTTTCCTGCCACTCTCTCTTCTCATTCCAACCCATCAGACATACCACCTTTGTATTTAATCATGATCATACGCCACATCTTTAAAATCATTCTGGTATTTTGATCGCCGGAAGACATCAGACAGGCTTTTTGGTCCATCATATAACAAATTTATGAGGAGTGTCCTGTCCTGTGAAAGACAAATCATACCAGGCCAGTTAAACAGTCAAGAAGACTTTATTGAAGTCTCTTGCAGTAGCAGAGAGAGATTGAACTCAACTCTTTTGAAATGAGACACAGATTTTTAAGCACTGGAGTGAACTAGTGGAACACTCACTGGAGGAGGTTGGTCAATGTGATTAGGCCATGTACGTTTGCTAATTGTGCTTGTTCAAGTTAGGTTCCTATACGCCCACTAAGAGTGGAGATAGAGGCCCTATCTTTCTTAATGATGACATTTCAAAGGAATGGCTCTCAGGTTCTTGAGAAAGACATTCCTGTGTGGTAGAAAATTTGCATCTCAAAGGAGGAGAGAAATAATTTACAGTTGTAAGTTTTTTACAGTAAAGTGCTCTATGGAAAGGGATATCATAGGCCTATAGTGAGGAAGAAATGAGTCTGAAGTTTAGTTAAGCTGAGGGGCAGGCACAGCTGTCTTGGCAATCCTCACTCTTGGTCAGAATAGAGCACAGTGAACTGCTCAGTGCCTTTCATTTTCTTATGCTGTGTTCTACCATGTTCCCTTAGGATTAACTTTATTAAATAGATTTCTCAGATGTTTGGAATAATGTAAACAGAAAAGTTGTGGCTGTTTTCAATGCGCAGTTCAAAAAGAAATGGCCCGGGATGAAAGATGGCGGCGTGAGAGGAGAGACAGAGGCTTCCTCCTAAAACTGGATACAATTAGAAAATTTAATTGGCGCAACTAATCCTGAGAAAGCAACCAGAAAGAGGACGGCAACAGACTGCACACACCTGGAGAAAAGAGCAGACCTCAGCGAACAGGGTAACGTACCAGAGCTGTGGCTCCGCGGGACCCGAGCCCCTCCCCGACCCCAGCTCACTGGTGGGAGGAAGAGAAACGGAGCAGGGAGGGAGGGGAAGTCTTGGGACTGCTGAATACCTGGCTCCAGAGATCTGCACTGGGAGCACAAACCTACATTTCATGGTGCTTTCATGAGACTCAC